>NC_059326.1:176814750-177470500 GCF_018350155.1 Leopardus geoffroyi
AGCCTCAGCCTTGGCCTCCTGGAGACAGCACAGCTGTAGAGGAGAGAATAAAGCTGATGGGCAAAGAGAGGAAGAGACAGAATGTTCGTTGGCCACCACCCATGTTGCTTCCTTTGGTGCTGAGCCCTTTGGAGTAGCCTCTTCAATTCTCCCTTAAGCCAATTCAAACTGGCTTCTGTCTCTGACAGTTGGGCCAGCCTGACTAGTTCGAATGGTCCCCGTAATTTTGTTAACACAAGGGGATAAAAGCACCTTGTGAACAGAGAGAGAAAGGAATGACGTTTCTTGTGCTTTCTATGTGCCAGGCACCACGTCGGAGGATATTTTCAGAGTCTCATAACCATCTTGGAAATTAAATATGAGTTATTACTAGCAAGGTGCCTGAGCCCCAGAGAGGCAAAGAAACTTGCCCAAGGGCACACAGCCAGCAAATGCCACACCTGGATTGGCACTGAGGTCTTTCTGACTCCTTGTTGAGCTACCCGATCTTTCTTTCCCAGTCCTAGGGCAATGGCCCCAGGGCTCATTGCGTAGATATAGCCTGTGGTTCCCAAAGTGTAAATCACGAACAACCTGCACGGGAAACACACGGGTGGTGATTGCAAACAGATTCCTGAGCTCTCAATCCCAGACTTCCTGGATCAGAAGCCAGTCTCTCCAGACTCCTTTCTGACCCCAGCACCCCCACATCTCCCAACCCCTACCCACGTCCCAGCACCCTGTGCTCTGGCCGCATATCCCGTGCCCCACCCCCCGCCCCCGAAGCACACCGTGGACTCTGTGGTTGCCATGCCTTTGCTCATGCGGCTCTCCTGCCTGCAGTGCCCTCCCCTCTCTGGCCGCCAACTCAGCTGACATGTTGCCTTTCTCGCCATAGCTTTCCATGGCTCCCAACACGCCTCTAACCCAACACACACACGCCTGGCTCTGACCCAGGCAGAATTTGTGGCTCCCCGCCCTGGCTTCCTGCAGCTGCCCCTCACACCCCATCCTGTGCCTCTCTGCCCCCAGCACTTACCTCCCAGGCTGCTATTGTCTCCCTCCGGCTCCCCCACCCCACTGGGAGCTCCTGAAGGGCAGGTGTTAGCACAGCGCCTGGCTGATAGCCACATCCATATGTGACTGGTCTGCCTGGGACTCTGCCTTTGGAAAGGGCCGAAATTCTCTACTCTTGATGCCGTGCTTTTTAAGAGATTAACTTCCTTTGCAGTTTCTTATGATGAATCCCACTGGGGGCCAGAAGAAAGCTTTGCACGGGTTTAAAGACATAGGAAAACCAGGCTTCTGCCTCGTATGAGCTATGTGACCTTTAGGCAAACGGCTCTCCCTCTCTGTGCCTCAGTTGTCTCATCTGTGCAATGGAGAGAACAACAGCACCTCCTGGGTTGTGGTGGGGCTGAAGTAGAGATGGTCCCTGTAGGATGTCCGCGTTCATCACCATCACCTGATGCGAGCTGAGACAGAGACAACCGTCAGTCCCCTGCGGCCACACTGGGACACCCCTTTAGACACTACCTCATTTGATCCTCTTGACAGACTTAAAAGGCAGAAATGTTACTATAATTACTTAACAGATGAAGAAACGAAGGCTCAGAGGGGTCAAGTGACTTGCCCAAGGCCACACAGCATATAAGGGGACAAAACTGTGATTTGAATACAGGCTTATTGTTGAGCACAAACTGATATTACGCAGATGTGACTTCAGAACCCAGCTCTGTTCTTCGCTGGCTTTGTGGCTGCAGGCAACTCATTTTACTTAATTGAGATTAATTGAGATCTGCAAAAGGGGGTTATTATCTCTAACTTGAGTGAGATTCGCGGCTCAACGATGATTGCTTTTCCCTCTAACAAGCTACCCTCTCAGCTGGCAGACGTGCAGGAATAGATTGTTCCCCATCTCCTGGGCTCCCGACAGGTCCCAGTTCCCAGGCTTCCTTCTCAGGAGTTGGGCTGGGAAGAGAGAGAGAGGGCTTCCTCTTTCTGAGCCTCGGCCTCCTCATCTGTAGAATGCAGATGGTGATGGCTTCCTCCTGGCAGCCATGTTGTTCCATGAGACGACTTAGCCCAGCGTCACCCAACCCAGTGAGATACCCGAGGGCACTGTGTCCAAAAGCCAGGCCACCGAGTAGGAACACAGACTGCACCCAGAAACACAGCCCGGGATGCATTTTGCTCTGAAAAGAGAGAAAGGGAAATGACAGCGAAGGAATAGAGAGAAAGATATAGAGGGAGGGGAGCCAGAAAGAAGGATGCATGGGGAGCAGGGTTGAAGGGCTGCACTGCCCAGCAGTGAGCTGGCTGAAGATCACCGTCGGGGGGGACCCCAATGTTTATTGTGTCTGCATTTCTACAAATAAATCCCTCCTCATACCTGCTCCACAAATGCTTAGGAAGTGTCCCTCACTCACAAATGTTCAGACATGCCCCCCCCACACACACACACTCTGCTTTGACCACATGACTCTTCCTCCTTCTGCTTCCTGTCAGGTTGGGTCACTCTCTTCTCAATCCTCCTCCTTCCTTATTGGACCCCTGCCTTCTGCCTTTCCTAGGAGCCAGGGCACACTGGTGAGGGATGCTTCTGATTTCCTCCCCAAAACCTTCATTTGCATTTGAAAGACCAGGAGGGTCAGAGGGACTTTTGGCCACACAAGCGGAGAAGTGGCAAAGCTAGGACCCTGACCCGGGTCGGCCCCTATCCTTAAGTGCTCTGTTCTGCCGCCTCCCTGGACAGGACGGGTCAAGGAGTCCACACTAAAGGGCCATATAGGGCTAAGGCGGGATTTACGTCCCCCGTCCCCCTCCCCCTTAGACCCAGAACCTCAGCGTCCCCACGCTGCCCAGGCACTTGGCCACAGTGAAAGATGATCTGACACACTCATTCACTTCTTTGCCTTTAAAGGAAATGCCCAGTAGACAGCCCTTCTGCTCGGAATCGAGCACAAATGGTAGGATTTTAGGCACTCAAGAGAGAGATGTCTTCGGGTCAGGGTGCCTCTGAGAAGTCTCCCCATCGCATATGATGAGCGCCTACCCTTGAATGGACACAGCTAGCTCACCCCCACCCCAGAAGCGGGGAGAGGGCCTGGCCTCTCGACTGGCTCCAGCTGCTCTGACAGGACAGGTGGGTGGCGCTGGGTGGGGGCCGGAGAGAAAGCAGATCTCTGAACCCGGGGGAGTGTTTCCAGCAGGGCTTGGGCTGTAGTACGCCCGCCTCCAACAGTTCCCTGAGCAAGGAGCTTTCTAGCCAAAAACCAGGGGACTTTTCCATCTGGACAATGTCAGACTCTTGTCTAATTCAAGCTCAACGTAAACGAGAGGGAGCGGGAATGGGGGAGCTCTGGGTGATAAATTGGCAGCTGGGGGAGGGCTAGGCTCCCTCGAACCCACCATGAGCAGCACTCCCCAGGCTGAGTCTCAGGGCCCCACCTGGAAGGGGAGCCAGTGGACCAGACCTCGGGAATGTCCCTCTCAGCTCTGCACATCAGGACACCCCTGGTTTAAAGGGCAAGTTTCCTGTGGCAGTGGTGGGGGCGGGGGGCGGCACAGGAAGGATGGAGAATGTCTAGCAAATTTCTGATCCTTGGAACCAGGAAATCTGAGGTCTCAATGAAGACTGGAATATGGAGGCATGATAGATGACCCAAAGAAGGCTATCAATCAACAAACAAGGAATTTAGAGGCCAGGGTGTCCTCTCTTCAAATCCCATCAGCCAGTTGCCATGTGACCTTGGGCCACCCAGTTCTGATCCTCAGTTTCTATCTCCTCCCCCACAGCTTGCCCTGCCATTCCAGTCGTCAGGGGCTCGCTGTGACTTGTGTGCACCCAGGGGACTTTTGTCTTCACGGTCATGGCTCTATAAAAATTTATTAAAAATCATATTTTATGACTGCACTGGCATAAAGATGAAAGTATCCAGAGTAGATTATATTGATTATTTTTATGACTTTACAAGAAAAGAGCACCTTTTCTTTGGCCCCTTGAGGCCTTGAGTGCCCCAGGTGCTATATCTATGGCTCCCGGTGGACATCAGTCCTGGGTCCTGTGACGTTTCTAACATACAAATATGAAATTTCATATCAGCTATTAAATCAAGCTTAACACACCAGGAGAATCCCTCTCCTTTGAGTATTTTGGGGAAAGCCCTTTTGGGATCCACATGTCCTACAGCAGGATGGGGCTTGGAGGCTGAGGGTCTCTGGGAGTGTGGATGGGTCTGGATTAGATCCAGTAAGGCAGGGGCCTGCTGACTTGTAGCCCAGTCAGATCCAGGAAGCCGGGCAGCCTGAGTTCCCAAAAACCACACGTCTGATCTAGGCACATGTGGAGATGGGCCGAGGACCCAAGGTCCTGCATGTCTGGAGTGACACCAGGTCTCAGCCTTCACAGGTCAAGTCTATCTATGCTACCAAGTGCCTCATGTATATGACCTATACGTTTGAGGGCAGGACTGACATCCCAATTTCCAGATGAGGAAGCTGAGGCTCAGGAAGAGCTTACCCTCTCCTTCCAACTTTATCTCCCTGGTTTCTCTTTTAATCTAATAGGTCCCGGTACCTCCTGGCAGTCTTGCTTCTGGGCCTTTGCACATGCCAATTGTCCCTGCCAGGAATGCCTTCACTCATCCCTTCCATCCCCTACTTCAAGGCCAAAGTCCAATCCCACCTTCTCCAGGAAGCCTTCCCTGGTTGCTTTCGCTCCTTGTGATCGTCCTCTCCTTTGAACTACCTGGACACTTTCCAGCTATACACTCATGCAACCTAATAAATGTTTACCATGCATCCACCCTGGACCAGACCCCTTGTTGGGCTCAAGGCGCACAAGAGTAACTCGGTGGTAGGCTGCAGTGAAAGGAGCTCCCATCCTATCCCGTTGTGGGGGGTGAGAGCCACAGGCTGTGATAATGCAGGGATCCAGGATTCAGGTGGGGACATCCTGATGCTGTGAGGGCTCGGGGGGAGAGAGAGCCCCTCCTCCCCCATCTCTCAGGGGGCTGACATCTGAGCTGGGTATGGAAGGATCAGCAGGCATTCACCTGGCCTGAAGGGAAGGAAAGACGAGCATTCTGCTGAGGCAAGGGGGGAGGGAGGAAGTGGTGATGGAAGGTAGCGTAACAGACAGGATCCACAAGGTAACCTAAGGCACGCTCAAGCTGGGTCATTTGAGGGTGTTTGCAAAGGTGTGGGCAGGGTGTGGGGAAACCAGCACACTGCCGGTCACTGGGAAAGCCAGTTAAACCTCTAGGCAGCTCAAGGGCTAAGGAGACAAGATAACCTGGGTGCAGGGGGCTGCCTGGATGGAAGGCCTGCAGAGAAGCAGTGCCCTGACCCCTGCCAGGCTCCTGCCAACTAGCCTCAGCTGGAAAAACCATTTCATGGGAAAGCTGCTGATGGAGACCATGCAGGCCAGCCTTTTTGGGGTCCAGTCCAGGGAACAAGGGTGGAGAGCAAATCCAGAGAGACAAGGAACGAGTGGAGGGCACTGGGCTCGGCTGCAGAGACCACGGGGCCCCTCTGGAGGCCCCAGTCCCCTATTGTTCAGCGAAAACCCAGCTCAGGGCTACCCTGGGGTCGGGGACACCTCCCTCCCTGCCCATCAAGGCTCAGATCCTTGGTAGGAAATAGCTGTTTCACTGGGTCCTATCTCGTTCCAGCATTGTTAAGATGTCACTGAGTGTCATCTGAAAATAGAAACGCCGCCCAGGCCTACCATGGAAACGCTTTTGCCTCCCCGACTCCCCACCCGCCTGCGAATGGAAGCTGCTGTCACCCGAACGCCTGTTCAGCCACCAAGAGAGAGCTGGTGCTTCCTGAGAGTGCCCGTGCACCAAGCACCGGGTCCAGCTCGTTACAGACGTGATCACATCATTTTATAATCACCAACTCTCGGGAGCAGCGGGATGCTGAGGGTCAGGGTGATGGTAATTTGCTCAGTGTCACAGGCTAATAAGTGAGGGGGCTGGTCTCTGCATCTGATTCCAGGAGCCGGTTTCATGAGTTCTCCAGGGAGCGCTTGACCAGGAAGCCGACGAACTCACGAGCCCTTACTTTTTCTTCCTCCATCTCTTCATCCGATCAAATAATCAAGTATAGGAAGAGCCAACATTATTTGAGCTGCCATTGTAGGCCCAGCTCTGTGCTGAGCTTTCTTACACGTTCAGGTCTTACCTCCATTTTATCAGTCACGAAACCGAGGTTCAGAGAGGTTAAGCAACTTGCCCAAAGACACACAGCGATGAAGAAGTTGGAGCAGGACTCCAAGGCCGGAGATCCCCATGCCCACCAGCCAGGCCGTATGCCAGGCTGTGTCAGACAGCCTTGACCGATGTCTAGGCCCAGGGCTCAAGGCGCTCCTAGGGAGAATTTGGTAGTCTTTTTCTTGGAAAGCTGTTTCGGAAAACTCAAGCCTGGTCACCCCTTTCTTCAAAAGAGGCCAAGCCAAGTGGCGGTGGGGTGTCCTCACCTCACTGTGCTCTCATGATGGGCCAGCTCACCTGGCCTCTGTGAGGGCCCACTTCAGTGGGGAGAGGGGCCCTCGGGGGATAGAGCTGCTGAGGTGCCCAGCCTTGCTGTCAGTTCCTGGGGAGCCTGGATGGAAGAGGCTGGCCTGGTTCCTTCCCTCCCTGGTTGTCCTGGGTTGACCTGTGTCCCCTTGAAATTCATATGTTGACATCCTATCCCTCAGTACCTCAACATGGGACCTTGTTTGGAGATGGGGTCTTTACAGAGGTAATCAAGTTAAAGTGAAATCATCAGGGTGGGTCTCCATTAGGGTAGGGAAATTGGGACCGACAGACATTTTCAGAGGGAGGACACACACGTATGACACCGCCCCCCCCCCCCCCCACACACACACACTCACACACAGAGAACACCAGGAAGATGCTGGGGAAGAACCCACCAGAAGCTAGGGGAGCGGCAGGAACACATTCTCCCTCGTGGACCTTGGAAGGCATGAATCCCCCCCCCCCCCCCACACACACACCTGGATCTCAGACTCCCGGCTGAAGAGCTGTGAGACACTACATTTCTGCTGCTGGAATGACTCCGTTTGTCACGCACATCTAGCAAACCAAGGCATCAGCCTTCCCTACGAGGGGAGGCCTTTGCTTGCCAGCAGTCTGCGGCCCCCGGCCCCTGGCAGATAAACCACCGAATAAGTGACATCCCCATCCCGTCCTCCTGCCGGCCGCTGAGGGTTACTTTGGCGACTGCCCTCGTTTCTCAGGTGGGGAAGCAGGAAGAGGGGCCATCTGCCAGGGTGTGGCAGGCCTAGGATGTAGACCCAATTCGCTCCTCTTTGGGGCTCAAATACATCACTGCCACGCGCCTCTGCTTTCCAGGAGGAACAAAAGTGGCCACCGAGGCACGGGTGCCTTCACTGTCTGGACAGCCACTGGCCACTGGTGCACCAAGCCTTTGTGGAGCCCTCGCCGGCTGCCATGCCAGGGCCCGCTGGGCTCAGGCCGGCCACGAGCCCCACACCCTGGAGTTTCACTTCCTACAAGGCGCCTGAGGCACCAGTGAGGTGTGCCCTGACCCCCTATAGAGCAGGAAGCCTCCAGAGAGCCTTCAGCCCAGTCTGCACCCCTCTCCCCATCACAGCCTCCTGCTTCTCACCACCCCCCCCCCCAACCCAGGGCGGGAGGAGCAAAGGAGACAACGCGTACAATCCGTTTGGTGCAGTGCTGAACATACAATCCATGCTCAGTAAGTGGAGGCTACCATTATTATTGTTATTATGGTTATTCGTGATTATTAGGCGCCCACATGGCAAGGACGGAGAAGGACAAGAGCGCGACCCTGGGTTCAATGCCCGGCTCTGTCTCTTCGGGCTGTGTGACTCTGGACAAGTACCCCACCCCTCGGAGCCTCAGTGCCCTCATCTGTACAGGGGGGATAACAGCCCTCACCTCGAAGAACTGTCAGAAGAAGTGGATGAGGAAGCATGTATGGAGCTGCCTGGTAGCTGGTTGGAATGAAAAAGCAAACAAAGACCATCTCCTGCTGCCAAGCTGCTCCCCTCCTCTCGGGGAGCATATCGAACAGAACGATGCAGGTGAAGGCCCCTGGCACAGAGCGGCTGTTCAGTAGTGTTCGAACCTGAACAGACAAGCCGAGTGTTTGTGGAAGATGTGTGTTGGTGTTGCACGGGCGTGTGTGTGTCCCTGTGACGCCATCCTCTGGCCCAGCTCCTCTGGTTCACCCACGCATATGGCGTATTATGCTTCTGCTCAGGGGACAGATTAGGAAAGAGATCTGGCTTATCTTTCAGGGGTGACAAGGCCTGTCCCAGGCCCTGCCTTGCAGAGGATCCACTTGCCAACAGCAACCCCCAAGACAAACCTCCGGGGAACCCCTGGGTGCCGTTCTGGGTGGGGTGAAAAGCGGGTTGGTGTTCTCCTTGCTTGTTTGTTGGGTGTGTAACCTCCCAGGATGGTCATCTGCTGCTTCTGCTGCCCGGCCCGGTGGGTGATAAGCACAGGAGAGGGGAAGATGTTTGTCATCACTCTGTCTCTGCCCCTGGTCCTCGGGGCCCTCCCCTAGAAGGGAGCTGGCCCCCTGTCTGATGGGAGCTGGGAGGAGGGGGTGTCCTCAGTGTAATAGATGGTGATACTGAGCCCACAAAGGAGGCACAGTTCATAAGAAGCTAAAGCAGCAAACGGACCCAGGACCTCTGATTCCTGTGCAGCTGGCTTTCTGCTAAACTCCCCTCTGCACAGGGAGGACCAACTGGAGGCTGGAGCTGGGGGTTACGTGCTGTCCTCCTTCAGTTACTATGGGGCAGCAGTCCCACTGCCCCCAGTGGCAGAAACGCCAACCATCTGTGTCTCCTTAGCACCTGAGTCCCTGCCATCAGGGCCGAACACCCTGATGGGGGTGATGGGGGCCAGGAGTTGCTGGCCGGATGCTCTCTTTGCCCCAGCCAATCAAATGGGTGACCGTGGGCTTTAATCACGAGGGATCCAGAGTCCGGCCCCTCTTTCCGCCCATATCCCCCCGCTGCCGGCACCCCGCTCTTGCCTGGTTGGCTGCCAGAGCCTCCACGCTGGTCTCCCTGCTGCCTGCCCTGAAAATCTATTCTCTGCCCAGCAGCCAGTGGGGCCCTTCCTTCAGAAACATAAGGCAGAGCCGGTCTCTCCCGGCTCAGAGGCCTGCGATGGCCCCACCAGGGCAGAGTAAAGGCCCTGTGGTGGTCTGCAAGGCCCCTCTCAGACCTCTTAACCCACACGCCTCCCCCCACTCTGCTCTGGCCCCGCTGGCCCCTCTGCTGCTCCGTCAGCCACTAGCTACATCCTCTGCTATGGCTGGGCCCTGAGCCTGGATCTTTCTCTTCCCGGCTGCGGGCCCGGCTCCTCTTCCAGGATGCCAGGATCATCCCCGGCCCCCACCGCCTCCTTATTTCAATTCGGCAACTGCTCCCTGATCCCTTGCAAGCCGGATCCCTTTATCCTGTTTTTCTGTTGGCGGTTTAGTTTGGCTTTGTTTCGCCCGTAGCCCTTATCACCTAACACAGCACGTAACTTCTTTATCACCGTTACTGTTTGTTGCCCATCTCTGCCAACCCTGCCTCTGCTGCAGTGCCAGCTGCTGGAGGGCAGGGGTCTCTGTCCCGTTCACTCATGTGTCCCCAGCACCTAAAACGGTGCCTAGACCCTAGGAAGGAACTCGTGAATATCTGCCGAAGCAGTCAGCGAATGGCCACAAGAGACAATGTGGCTGGGTGGAAAGAAGGACTTACTAGGAGAGCCCCAAGGCGAGGTGTGACAGAGGCCTCTAGGGGGGGTCGCTACAGGGTTCCCTCGTGGCTGGAGGCCCAGTCCCACAGTCTCTCCAGGGCTGTCTGCTGCCTATGATGAGACCACCGCCCCCTCGAGAGGGAGAACCTCTGGAGATTCTCCTTCCACGTGGAAGGAAAAGAACGGACTCTGGAATCGGTGGGACCTGGGCAAGGACCTCGGCTTCTGGACTGCCTTGCTGTTGTTGCCTCGCTGTTCCTCGTCTGTGAAGTGGGGTGATGGCTCCAGCTCAGGGAGGTGTCAGAGTCGGCACACCCATTATTGCCCCCGTCTTTGCCGGCCCGGCACATGCATGATCTCACTCGGCAGCGCAGGGGGAGCGGGGGACTCCTGTCGTTTCCGTTTTACAGTTGAGGAAACCAAGGATCCGAGGGGCGGAGTCACTTGTCCAAGGTCACACGGCAATGGAGCACACAGGGACGGAGCTGGGATCGGAACCCAAGCCCGTCAGATTCCAGGGCACCCCCCAGTGGTAATGTACCTGGTTAGTGAGGGTAACTTGGCCGGTTCCGCACATACACCACGTCCTCTAAAATCCTCCTCAACCATTCTGAGGTGTTAAGTAATATCATCATCCCATTTTATAGGTGAGAGGCGGGGCAACTTGCCCATCATCCCAGAACTGCCAAGAGGTGGGAGCAGAGGCTTGAAGGCAAATCTTTCCTGAACAGCAACTATATAAGTCGGATTTCCCCAGGATGTGAGGCCATGAGGGGCACTGCTGGGCTAGCTCGCTGCTCTCCTCTCTGTCCCTCGTGGGGTCAAGCGTAGGCCTGTGTGGCTGGCTGGGTGGGGCCCTGGTGGTGGAACTCACGCCCAGCCTCACCTGGTCTAGGTGGCCAACCCCTTCCTAGCGGCCTTCTCTATTGCCCCTGGAGCTCCCTTGCTGCATTTCTAGTCTATTCTTTATCTTTCTGGTTCCTTGGACCAAACCAGGATGTGAAGGCCACTCCCCTTCTCCCACCAACACTAGCTTAGGCTCACCACCGTCTCCTCAGGATGAAGACTGCCCTACCTTGTCTCTCTTACTGCCTGTTCCGTAGATCCATTTTAACCAGCTTATGGCGGACCAGCAGACTTCTTTGTCACCGTGGCAGAAGAGGGGGAATGTAGCTGGCACAGTGCTTGGCACTCAGTAGGCGCTAAATAAATGTCTGGCCCTGCCAACCTCTATGCCTTTCTTTCCTATCTGCCTCTCCTGGGTTCTCCTTTTAGCCTCACTGTCCTTTTCCCTATTCCTGGGCAACATTAAGCTTGTTCCTACCCCAGGGCTTTTGCATTACTGTTTCCTCTGCCTGGTATGCGTGTCCCTAAGATCTCCAACCTCATTGTCTCCTTTCTGTCATTTAGGACTCTGCTCAAATATCACCTCCTCAAAGACGCTTTCTCTGACCTCCCAGTCTAAGGTTGTGACCCCCCAGCCCTGGTAGCTCTCTACCAGCTGTTTGATTTTCTTCATAGTATTTACCATTTTCTGAAATCACAATATTAACATTTATATTTTCTTTGCCCTTCTCCATAAAGGTTTAGCTCCATGAGTTCAGGGACCTTGATACTCACATCTGCCCCTATGTCCCCAGCCCCAGGAGCCATGCCCAGTCGGTAGGAAGCAAGCTCTAAGTATCAGACCAGCACACAAATGAAGAAACGCAGAAGTTCTGAGGGTATAATGTTACGTCCGAAGTGGCTGGCCTTGAGAGAAAATAGTTCTTCGAGATTTTACCCTTTATTTTCTTAAAACTTCATGTAAGTTTTTCATTTTGATGCATTCTCTCTGTGTTTGTGTTAATTTTTTTAATGGGTTTTTTTCCCCTCAAAAAGATGAGGAAAATTATTGAATGCTCTGGGAAGATGGATGTCATTTCTCCTACATCCTTGTGAACCCTTGAGCTGTGCTGGAGAATAATGGATCCAGCCCAAGTCCCGGCCAAGTACACAGACTCTGTGTGGGTGAGGCCCTGCCCATGCGGCGTAGACTGGACCAGCCATTTGGGAGGACAATTTGGCAGGATCCAATTAAATGGAAAATGTTTCGACTCAAAACTGTGGTGAATTGATTGCAAAAAATGGACTCAATGCTTCCCCTCCCCATATCCATATCTTTTGCAATGTGTCTTACTTACCACTCTTCTTATCAAGAGGTGGATTTTATTTCCCCATCCTTTGAGTCTAGGTGGCCTTGTGACCTGTTTTGGCCAGGAGAACAGATGGGGTGTGCCAGTTCTGAGCCCAGGTTTCAAAAGGCCCCACTGTCTCTCTTGGACCCCCTCCTCCACCATGAGAACAAGCCCAGCCTGATCTGATTGGGGGAGAGAGGCCATCTAGAGCAGAGATGAGTTGTCTCAGCTATGGCCATTCAAGACCAGCCGGCCCCCAGCTAACCTGCCAGCTGACCTCAGACACATAAGTAAGCACAGCCACAACCAGCTGAGCTGGGACTAGGGCTATGGAACTGCCCAACCACCATATTGATGAGTGAGAAAGAATAATGATTGTTGTTCTAAGTCATTAAGTTTCGGCTTGTTACACAGCATTATTGTTGGCAATAGATAACTGATCCAACAACCTGATGGCTCCACTCCCTGGAATCTGCCTTGAGAAACACACACATGGCAACAAAGGAGGCTGGGACAGGATGTCAGCTGCACCACGGTTTGCAACAGCCAACACTAGAAGCAAACATAAATATCCCACAGCAGGGGAATTGATTCACAGACTGATTCATCCTAACAGTGGAATTCTAAGTAACTGAAAAGAATAGGACAGATCTATGTGTCGTCACGTGGCAAGTCCTCTAAGACAGTCTGATGACTGGAAAAAGCGAGCAGAAGAATAATTTGTAGAGTATTATATCATAAATGATATAAATAAATGCTGGATATTTACTATGAGACCATGTCTACAAATATAAAAAAGGGCCTTTGAGGAGAAGCAGAGGGATTAGGAAGGAGCCGTTGGTGTAGTCAAGGGGGTCTCAAGTCTCACACAAAATGGCTGGATATTCTTATCAAATGAATTTATTTATTTACATATGTTGCTCACATAATGAACAATTCAAGTTTAAAAAGTTAGGAGAGACAGAGATGATGGCATATGGTCCTCGAATTCCCTCCCAACTTTCCATGGTCTCCTCATGAGAAAGTCCAAGATCTGGTTCAGAACTCCCCACATTTCATTTTGAAAATCCCATGAAAGGTGTAAGCCTGTGAAAGATGCTTCACATTAGCAAGCACCAGAGAAATGCAAATTTGAAACCACAATAAGATACCACTACCTGCCACCTGAATGGCTAAAATTAAAAAGATTGCCAATACCAAGTGTTGGCAAGGAAACGGGCAACTGAACTCTTGGACATAGCTGATGGAAATGTAAAATGGTACAACCACTTTGAGAAAAGATCGAGAAGCTTCTTTTTTTTTAAATTTACTTTTTAAAACTTGTTATTGAAGCATAGTCAACACACAATGTGATGTTAGTTTCCGGTGGACAAACATAGTGATTCAACAAGTCTATACGTTAAGCGACGCTCACCACAAGTAAGGCTGCCATCTGTCACCATACAACACTCTTACGATACCATTGACTATATTCTCTATGCTGTACCTTTTATCCCTGTGAATTTATAGTCTGGAAGTCTCTTAAAAAACTAAGTATACACGTACCATATGACCCAGCATCTCCACTTCCTGGTATTTGCTCAAGAGAAACAAAAACATATATTCACCTCAAGGCTTGTACAAAAGCATTCGTAGCAGCTACAGCCATAAGAGCCCCAAGATAGAAGCAACCTAAAATGGTGAACAACAAAGGAAGGGATAAATCCATTGTGTCATATCCACATAAAGGACTACAACTCAGCAGTGAAAGGGAATGGACCATCGGCACACGCAACAAGGCCGGCGAGCTTCGGAAGCATCGTGTTGCACGGACACAGCCCTGACGCAAAGGAATCTGTACCAGAAATGTTAGAAATTTTACATGCAGGTGAAATGTTAGGAAAGGTGAAACTAACATATAGAGACAGAAGAAGGATTAGTAGTTATACGGGGGTGGGGGGGCGGGCAGAGGTAGAGGGTATTCACAGAGAGGGGGATGGAAATGTCCTATATCTTGACTGGGTTGGTGGTTTTATGGGTTTATAGCTTTATGGGGGTTTTATGCAAACTAATTGAAGTGTACTCTTACATGCATGCATTTTATTGTGTGTAGATTATTTCTCAATAAAGCTAAGAGCCTGCAAAAGACTTCACTCATCCGTCCCAGGGCTGCTGCCTCCTTAATCGGGAGAAAAACAGCAAGCAGCGTTTTCGTGCCTCCTTTTTCAGGCTCTTGGGCCAGTCTGCCAAGACAATGAGTAATTAGCCGTGCAAGAGTCTTGGATATAGAGCCAAAAACAACAGCAGTGTCATATCAAACGCCAAGACATCTCCGGCTGAGAGCTGAGCTCAGCCGCCCCCACCCCCAACAGGGCCACAGCCACCCGCAGAAGCAAAACAGCCCCATGGGGCAGAGCACAATCCGGGGTGCCTTCCTCCACCGAGTGTTGGCCATTCCGGGTCTCCCGCGGCAGACCCAACCACCAGGATGTTGCCAGTGTCATGGTGGCCCACAATGGTAACAAGCCCTCCCCGTGTGCCAGCCAATGTGCTAGGCCCTTTCCATAGTCTGATTCATTTTCTCCTCCCGCCATGCCCAGGCTACAGGTGAGGAAAGTGAGGCTCAGAGAGGTGTCTGGCCGATGGAGGAGGGATCCCAAACTGCCTGACTCCTTCCCACCTCCAGCCCCGTAGGGGCTTAGAGTCTTCTGGTACAGAAAACACTCCCCTAGCCCACCTCTAACAGCAGTCTCTAAACTCCCTCTCTTCAAAACAGACCTGAGTCCCCAGTCCCCCAGCCCCCCCTCCCTTTCCCTGTTCGTGGAAGAATGACCAGGCTGGGCTCGTTCTGAACCCTCCCAGGCCCGTCTGCCATTCTCCTAAAGCAGCATTGTTCTCTCCTCACGCAAATATTCCTCCTGAGGGAGGCCTTGAGGAAGAAGGGAAGGATGCTGGGGATTTCTGGCCCAAGAAGGATGGTGTTGGGAGGAGGGTGTCTGGGGGCCCTGGCGTCACATCCTGCCCCTCTCAGAGGCCCAGAGTCCGGAGGAGAGCACGGCAGGACATGGGGCTGTGGTCTGGGAGAGGCAAGCTTCTTGCAAGTGGTGGAGGCTACCCGGGCCATAGCCTCTAGAAGGAGCCTTCTAGAATCTTCCCCTGCATGCTTTGCTTACAACTTGTCCACTCAATGTCAGGTCCAAGCTTCTTAGCAGAGCCTTCTGAGCCCTGCACATTCTTGGCCAAACTTTCCAACATCTGAGACCAGAACTAGCCCTCAGGGAGACTCTCCACGAAGCGTAGCTACAACATGTACTTTCTGGAGGCAGTAGACCTATTGGTTAGCGACCAGATGTAGAAATCCAAACAGTGTCTCCTGTGTGTCCTTGGGCAACTCTCTCAACCTCCCTGATCTCTGGAAATGAGTACGATAATGGACCTAGGGTGATTGAAGGTATTCAATGGGATCGCATGTACCTTTCTCAACCTGCACTGGTTCTGCAACCTGGAAAAACTTTCTACCTGTTAAGTGCTTATTCCCATCAATAAGGTTCCACCAAGCTTTTTTTTTTTTTTTTTTTTTTTTTTTTTTTTTTTTGTGGAAAGTCACCAGACATAAGACCCCAGACTACAGGACCATACCTCACTCTGACTCTACGACCATCCGAGGGCTGTGTGGAGTTGGTGTACGTGGTGGAGAGAAGCCCAGCTGGGCTGCTCTGAGGTTTAAGTGTGTAAATACTAATGGGTGCTTAAAACAGCTCTCAGCACATAGTGAGTATTCAGGGAAGGTCCGCAAGCCCTTCTAGGGGAGAAGGGGGCTTTATTTCCATCAGCATCCCTGTGAGTAGCCTGGCACACAGTAGGATCCTTACTTGGAGGAAGAGTGTCTTGGCTTTGAGACAGGGATAACAACTCTCAGCAGCCCTTGAAGGGTTCGTGATTTAGCCCACATCAGTTTTATGTGTCAACCTAACTCTGGCTCGGCTGAGGCCTGTCAAACACTGGGGTAAGAGGAGCAGACCGTGATCCTGAAAACACCCCAATCCAAAATCATTCCTGTTTCCAGGACACACACAGGACGGCTGAGATAAATACTGGTGGTTTATCACAGGAAGGTTCAGCTGGGCTCGGGAAGAGTGAGCATACATGCGTATGCAGCCAGCTAATTTATGGTGACCTGAGCCAAGCGCCAGAGTGAGGCCATTTATCTACATGGTTGGAGGAGAGGTCAAGAGAGAGAAGTCAGAGATTAAGCTAAACACGTGACTTGAGTGGAGACAGGAGCTCAATGCCTCCATTAACTCCTAACGTGTCTTCTTTCCATGTGTCCTTAGGGGATACCATTGTGAGCCCCTTGTGAAGAGAACCCACATGTCATGGGGAACTCCTTCTTGGGGACAGCTCTGGCCCAGGGCAGCAGCAGAGGCCCAGGACATTCTCAGCCTCCTATAATTGCCAAAGGGAAGCACAGCCAGTAGGAGGGAAGCTGAACAGCTGGGAACAAGAGCTCACAATGGGGGCTCCTGGGTGGCTCGTCAGATCAGCGTCCGACTTCGGCTCAGGTCGTGATCTCGCGGTTTGTGAGTTCGAGCCCCGCATCGGGCTCTGTGCTGATGGCTCAGAGCCTGGAGCCTGCTTCGGATTCTGTGTCTCCCTCTCTCTGCCCCTCCCCGCTCACACTCTGTCTCTCGCTCTCAAAAATAAATAAAACATTAAAAAAAAAAAAAAAGAGCTCATAAGGAAGAAGACCAGGCGAAATGGAACCACAGTCCAACTCCTTCACCACTGCGGCCTCAGTGATGTGGACTGTCACAGCTCACCTGAAAATAACCTTCCGAGGGATCTTCCTGCTCCCGTCCTACCCGCCCAGAACGAAAGCTAAAGTGCAGCCATGCCATCATAACCTGCCCGTGGTAACTTCATGGTCCCCTTCCTCAGCACAGCTTCTTTTATCATTTCATTGACTTTCAACAACAAAATCTATGGGGTTTTATACTCCTGCCTCTCTTGGATCCCACTTATGGCATTATGGCAAGGTTTCACTGTACCCGCATTATCTCCTCCCTTTTACATCACAACCCTATTCTCTCTCCTCACGCACTGTGCCCCAGCCACACTGGTTTCCTTGGTTTATCTCTAACATTCCAAGCACACTTGTACCTCAGGGCCCTTGCATTTGCTGTTCCCTCTGCTGGGGATGCTCTTCCAGGTAGACAGGCTTGCTTTCTCCTCAACTTTAGATCTCCGCTCAAATTATCATATTTTCAGTGAGGCCTTCCTGGAGCATCCTGGTTAGACCAGCACTCCCCTGCCCACACATATACGCATACACACACACACACACACACACACGCACGCACACACCATCCCTATCACAGTCGATTTCTTCCCCTGCTTTATTTTTCTCCTTAGTACTTAATCCCATCTGACATATCTATATATTTGCTCACTATTAAACCTTTTTGGGACTAATGGCTACATCCCTGTGTGCAGTCCAATGTGTGACACATTGTAGGCACTCGGTACATATCTACTCAGCAAATGACTAATGATCAGTAATATTTCATGTCTGCTTAATATGTATGTAGATAAGCATTTTATACCTAATTTTATTTAACACCTCCATAATGTTACGATGGAGATACTGCCTAAAGGCATCTCAGAGAGGTGAAGTGGCTTGTCCATGGTCACACAGCTGGAATCAGGATTGAAACCCACCTGGCACCAGAGTCTGAGCTCTCAGGCACTCTCAAGAGCAGATATAACCACGGACGTGGTTAGAGAACTATCCATGCCTCAACCCAGGGTATCCCAGGGGAAAGGCACCATGATCTGCAAAGAATGACGAAAAGCAAAGTATAGAAATATGTTTTTCTTGCAATGAAGTGATTTGGGGGATTAAAGGGAAACTAAGTGTCAAAAGCAAATTCCACCTAAAATGAAACGTGTTTGTTGAGAACTGCTACGTGCCGGGCATCGGCCAAGAGCTTCACATCCATGACCCTGTTTCTTCGCAATAACCCTGAGCCACACATACTGTTGTTATTACATTACAGTTGAGGAAAGCACAGCTCCGAGAGCGTGAGTAATTTACCTAAGGTCACCAAATTACGGTACAGCCTATCCGTAAGCCTGCATCCAAAGCAAGCTAGCTTCCAAAGCTTGCATCATCTCCTCTTTCCAACTGTAGCCCCTAATACCTCGTTCCATTAGACACACAGTCAGAAGGTCCTAGATCGTCCCATGCACTTGCAAGGGACAGTCATTCTCAGCACAATGCCTGGCATAAGGAATGCCGGGTGCTCAGGAAGGATCTATTGGTCGGCTGGCGAGATGGATGGATGAATCAATCAATCAGTGAACCAACAAACAAACGAATGATTTGAGTGGAAAGGGAGTGGTCTCGATCTGGATAGCCTGATCTGAGCCCAGGCCGGCATCTCTAGAATACCGAGGTCAGCAGACCTGCTCCCTCGGAAACCTGCAGGCTTTAAGTGTTGAGATTCGTGGATCCCTTGGCAGTCCCTGAATTGGAAGACCTGAGGCCCAGGAAACTGAATTTTTAACACATTTTCCAGGAGACCCTGACATTCTCCAAAGCTTTGAGAAGCACGGGTCGAAGGTGAGCTCAGACACCCCAGCTGAGCTGAGGCCCGCTGAGTACACAGAGGCCAGCTGGAGACAGTCCAGGGAGAAGTGAGAGACATTAGCAAGAGTGAGGAAGATAACTTATTAGGAAAGATGGAAGGAATTAACGGGCAGTGTTTGTGTGAGAGAAAGCAGGAGCCACACATAAATCCTGGGGACGGCTGGCAGCCCAGGCTGAGAAGCATCATATATCCTGGTTGTGGGGACATTACTGGGCCTAATGGGGGCAGGAATTATACACGGGAAACTTGAACTCTGTGCCAGGGGGACATTTATAATGGACAGCTTAAACTGCTCGCCCATTATGACTTTGCAACAATATTCATCAGCTCTGGGCTCAGGCAGTCCTTAAAGAACGTCTCATCCATTTGTATTTAAGCTTTTGAGAAGTGTTTTGTTTTTTTTTTTTTTTTTAAAGCAATGGATTCCTTTGTTCAAGTGAAATCTCACGCATGATCCCAGCGTATAAGACAAATGAAAATAAAGATGCTTCATCCATCTTCCTTAGGGGCATCTCCGCAGAACCCCGGGGTTCCAAAGAACCCAGCATGAAAACCACTGATCCGAGCCACGGTCCTCCTCATTTTGCACAAGGAGAAACAGGTTCTGAAAACAGAAGGCATTTTTGCCCAAAGACACACAGCAAGTTGGGTCTAGGCTGCTCGAGATGCAGGGTGGAGCAGACAAGTGTCCCATCCTAGAAGAGCACCGGGCAAATGGCAGAGGCAACAATGACAATGACAATAAAAATAACTCATGTGTACAGTGTTTCTCTGTGCAGAGCCTCCCTTTCAGTCCTTTACCTGCGTGACCTCCTATCACCCCCATCGCAAGCCCTGTGCTGGGCCATTGCCTCTTGCATTTGACAGATGAAGAAACAAGCACAGAGAGGTCGAACACTGTAACTGGGATCACACAGCTGATAAGAAGTGGAGGCAGAATTCAAGACAAGGCTGTGGGCCTCCAAAACGTGTCCTTTCACCACCTCGACAGGTGGCCGTGCTCAAGAGCATGGAAGTTCTTCACATTGTTCTCCTGAGGGAAGCCAGATGGCTATTTTTAAATATTTATTTATTTGGGGGGGGGGGGTTGCGCATGTGCGTGCAAGCAGGGAAGGGGCAGAAAGAGGTACAGAGAACCCAAAGCAGGCTCCACACTGTCAGCACAGAGCCCAATGTGGGG
This sequence comes from Leopardus geoffroyi, assembly GCF_018350155.1. Taxonomy (NCBI): domain Eukaryota; kingdom Metazoa; phylum Chordata; class Mammalia; order Carnivora; family Felidae; genus Leopardus; species Leopardus geoffroyi. The sequence goes on from NC_059326.1 coordinate 176,834,477, forward strand.
CTCGAACTCACAAAGGGTGAGATCATGACCTGAGTCGAAGTTGGGCACTTAACCGACTGAGAGCCACCTGGCACCCCAAAGATTTCTATATTTTTTAATGTTTATTTGTTGAGAGAGAGAGAGAGAGAGAGAGAGAGACTGAGTGAGGGAGGGGCAGAGAGCCAGATGGTTATTTTTAAATCGGACTGATCCCCTCTCCTGTTCAAACATCTTCAGTGGATCCCGAGTAGCTTGTTCTGAGCAAACATTTCTAATAAGTTTTAACTTCATAAATGAGCGATGTCTTGCAATACGAGTAGTACATGATGCTGAATGTCATATGATCACAACTGAGCCAATGGTTCTTCTCTCTCTCTCTCTCTCTCTCTCTCTCTCTCTGCGGGATTGGGGGTGATTATCTCCCATGCTCGGGTGCCCGGTCTCAGGCCACAGTGTTGTCAGAAATCAGTGATTTTTCAGAATGTTGGAAGGTGCCCACAGCTGGCACTAGTGTATTTTTTGTCACTTCAAAGCACATGGACAGGCCCTGGCTCTTCCATTCAAGAGTAAGCTTAGGAATGCTTTGCTCCGTTCTAGGTCAGGCTGCCTGCAGATACAGACCTTTCCCTCTGCACACACACGTACACACACGCATACACCAGAGGTCTCCAAAGTTTGTTGACATGCATCTCATCCCTTACAATTTTTCAGCACACCCCCAATGTCTCTACCCTTTTTAATTTAAAAATGAGTTCCGTGTACTACTGTGCTAACCTATCGTATGTATCTAAAATATTTTCAAATATAATTTATTTTTTTTAATTTTTTTTAACATTTATTTATTTTTGAGACAGAGAGAGACAGAGCATGAACGGGGGAGGGGCAGAGAGAGAGGAAGACACAGAATCCGAAGCAGGCTCCAGGCTCTGAGCTGTCAGCCCAGAGCCCGACGCGGGGCTCGAACTCACGGACCGCGAGATCGCGACCTGAGCCGAAGTCGGATGCTCAACCGACTGAGCCACCCAGGCGCCCCTCAAATATAATTTAAATGAATTAAACAACCAGATAAAAAGTAAAAGAGATTTTATTTTCTTCCTGCACCCCAAGGAATTGCCTTGCACACTCCCTGGGGTGCCACAGTCCTATTCAAGGCCCCCAGCATACGTACTCTCCTTCGGCATGGGGCACTCATCTGGAACCACCTGCTTCCTGCCTGGCAACTACCACTCAGCCTCACGTCCAGGCTGCAACCTTGCTTCTTCCCAGAAGGCTTTGCTTCTCTAGGGCACACCAGAGACCTACCTCCCTTGCAGCCCTGGGTTCACTCGCAACCGTTCAATGGAATATTTTAAATCAGTTGTCATGCCTGTCTCTCCGTCCAGACCGTGTGTGCTCTCCATGAGGACAAAGCGGGGAGCTCCTTTATGTATGACCCCAGGACCCATCCGTCAGTGGCTAAGACCATTTGTTGACCGATTAAGTGACTGGCATTGGGCTGGGCACCTCATGGGTGCTCTAAGCTCCAGTCTGGTGGTTTCTACACTTGACCACGCATCAGAATCACCCCCAAGGCCTCCTTCAAACATAGACTGCTCTGCTCCAGGGTTTCTGGCTCAACAGATGTTGCGGGCTGAATTGTGTCCTCTCAAAATTCAAATATTGAAGTCCCAACCCCCCGTTGCCTCAGAACGCGACCGTATTTGGAGACTGAGCCTTTAAAAAGATAATGAAGTTAAAATAGAGTGATTAGGGTGGGCTTAATCTAATCTGGCTGGTGTCCTTTTAAGAAGAGGAAATTAGGGTACAGACAGTGAGAGACACCAGACGTGTGGTCCACGTGCAGAAGGAAGACCTCCCCGAGGACACCGTGAGAAGGGGGCCGTTCTGCAAGGTGAGGAAAAGCCAAACCTGCTGACACCTTGATCTTGGACTTCCAGCCTCCAGAACACGAGAAAAGGAATCTCTGTTGTTTAAACCACCGAGTCTGTGGGATTTTGTGATGACAGCCTGAGCAGACTGACATGGGAGGTCTGGCGTGGGGGGCTGGAGTTTCGTTCTTCTGACAAGCGTGTGCTGATACCAGGGAGGTGAGAGCAGGGACCGCACTGGGAACTGCTGATGTCGACCTCGAGAGATGGGGAAGGAAAGGCTGAAGAGTGAGAGAGGTCTGGAGAGTGGAGGGGAGACTGCCAGCCAAGAATGCTGCCCTGGCATTTCCCGGGCTCTGGGGAGAGAGCTCTCCCCCACGGGTGTGCACTCTGGAACAGGCCGATGTGTTCTGAGCTGTTACTCACTCTCCCTGCCCTTGGCTGGGGACGGGGGGGGGGGGGGAAGTGGGGGGGAAGGAATGGCTGGGGGTGGGGTTTCTCCTCCGACACATGGGATCTCCCAGCTGGGGATCCTCAGGCGGGTCTCAGGGAGCATGCTCAGCCCAGCCCTTTCTCAGAGAGCTAGCAGCCCCTGGCAGGCAGAGGTCCTGGGAAGCCAGCAGGTTGATGATGTGTGGGTTCACTGGAGATGGCCCTGGCTGCAGCCCACACTCCCCATGCGAGTGGGGGTCCCGGCACGGGAAGCCAGGCTCTGCACACATCCTTCAGGGGAGGGTCGAGAGAATGAGACCATTTCTACGGGCTATTATGAACCTTCTCTGTGCTTCGGTTTCCTCATCGCTAAAAAGAGCACGATAACATCCACCCCAGAGGATGGGAGTCGCGATTTTAAAGTGGGCTTCTCCCTTACGTTTACCAAGTGACACTCAGTTTTATTTCAGCCTTACAACAACCAAGGGGGCAGGGCAAGCCCCATTTTATGGATGTAGAAACTGAGGCTCAGGTAGGTTAAATAAGTTACCCAAGGATTCAGGGCCAGAGAGTGGGGGCAGCAAGGATTCAACCCCAGCTGAATAGCCCACACTCAACCACTCATAACCTTCCCCTCAGGTAATAGCTTAGGACTGGGCCCCAGCTCATGAGGCGCTTGCCGGCTCTTTGTTCCCTTGGCTTAGCTCAAATTCCTACAACCGAAGTTAATTCTTTCCCTATTCTGGAAGAACGGTAAAGAAAGAGATTGACTATGTGCCAGGCACTGCCCTGTGCCAGGCACTTTCCTCCCCTCTCCAGGTAGCAAGGCCTCAAGACTGAAGACCATGCATTGTTCTCTGCCCTATCTCCAGTTTGTTAAATAAACGACCAACACTTGCCCTATCCCTGCAACGACCCTGTGAACACCACCATATATACCCGCTTCACGTGCACGGAAACAGAGGCTCAGGGAAGTTGAGTTGAGAGGTTGACAGGTCACACAAGCTCCCCCAGCTATGAGAAATGCCGTTATTGGCAGGGGACCCCCCCCCAGATCCATCTGACTCCGGAGCCCTTACTGATACTATGCCACACTCCTCTCCTGGTCCTTTCATTCAAATTCCCCCAGCTCTCTTCCTTGGGACAAAAGGCTCTGCCCCAGAGGGAAGACATAACTTTTTCTCCCAAAGCTCTGAGTCAACTCATAAAGTGTTATCTTGGTGGGCTAAACAGTCAGCCAAGGAAACGACCTTTTCCCATTGTCCGTGACAGTCATGCTCTGCCGCAGTTGAGAGAGAGAAGGGGAAAGGGAAAGAGAGGAAAGACCAGACCAACACCATTTTGGCTGGTTGAACTTCCCGGAACCTTCAAGGCACAGTTCACATTCTCTCTCACCAAGAAGCCCTTTTTCCAGTTGTGCCATTGCCAGTCACACCCTCCCCCCGCCCCCCCTTGGTCTTTTCACAGGGCTCATCTGGTCTCCCACATTAGATGATACAAGCCAAGATGGTTTGGGTTGCAAATGACAGACACCCAACTCAAGCTGGCTTCTGCCAAAATGGGCATTTATTGGCTCTCAAGACTGAAAAACCCAAAGGCAGAGGTGGCCTCGGGGCTCAGCCACGTCACCCAGACCTGGCCTCTTTGCATCTGGGGCTCTGTTCTCTGTGTTGGCTCCTGCCTCAGGAAGCCCTTCCCAAGGGGGAAAGGTGGCCACCAGCACCCGGGGCCCCATCCTTCCATCTCCACTGCCCCAGCAGACAGAGTTCTTTCCCAGGATACTCCTGGCTCTGCTTGCCTTCAGGCCCCATTCCAGAAGCAGCCACCAGGGGGTGGGCACTCTGAGCAGCCACGCCCGGTCACAAGAGCAGAGGAGGGGTATTTCCCCAAAGGAAAACGAAGGCTCTGTTGCCAGACAAAGGAAGCAGAAGCTGGGGGTGGGTGTGGGGGGGAGAAACAGAAAGACGCATTCTCTAGGGCTTTATCTGGCTTCCTGGCTCTCTTTCGTCTTTGCTGTGTGAGCTTAGACAAGTCCTGACATTCGATTTCTTCATTGGCACAATGGGCGTGATACCCTAACTCTGAGGAAAGTTTGAGAGGACTCAGTAAGTTAAGGCGCAGAAAAGGCCTTGCACAGTGCACAGTACACGGGACGCGCCAAGTCTCTCCCACCCCTTCCCCCTCGGGGCACCCCATACCCAGGAAGGAATGCCTGGGTTTGGAACAATGGTGCCCCTTAGACACTTGGCTCCTCATTTAATTAGATGCTTCCCTCCTCGCAGGCATCTCTGTGCATGTGACCTGTTTCACGCGTCTTTCCTCTCAGGAACCTCTCCCAGGGCGATGAAGCTCTAAATGGAGGCCCCCAGACACGGGTGATAGCAATAACTATTCATTCAGCACTTGTTTCCAGAGCCCCGTTAGGACCTGTTCTAGGCCCTGGGGATACAGCAGAGAAAAGGCAGACCTGGGACCTGTCCTCATGGGGGTTGTGCTCACGCGTGGCTGTGCCACACACTGTACGAGGCCTGTGCGTGTCACCCGCTTTTCATCCAGGATTAAGTGCCATCTCACCGAACCTTTCAAACATTAGCAGGCTCATTCCGCAGATGGGGAAACTGAGGTCCAGGGGAGGGAAGTCCAGCAGGTAGACTGACCACTCAGCAAGCGAGGGGCAGAAACACGAAACTGCTGCACCGTTCCTTCCCAGATGCAGCCTGAGTCAAGCCCCCTGCCAAATTCAGAGAAGGTGAATTACAGTGACAGCACCCATAAAAAACACAGGACATCTTCCAGGAAGCTGGAGGAGAGAGAGAAGAAAAAAGACCCGGGCGTGCAACGTCAACCCGGGGTCTGGGATGAGCCGTGTTGAGCCCATACATGGAAATCCACATCTACCAAGATGGGCCGCCCGGGAGGCAGGCGGGGAGCCCCCGGCGGGGCCCTTGGCGTCAGGAGGAACGGAGCCATGCAAACCACAACCTGCAGGCTGAGAGCAGCCGACTGGCTCGGCTGCCACCAGGCCCGAACGCACTTTGGGAGAGGCCCGCACTCCCCTACCCAGCCCACCGGCAGCCACCAGTCGGCCAACGAGAAGCCCTGGGGGAGGTCACATTACACCCTGGCTCCAATCCCTCAGTACGTTATGAAGGCTGACGGCTAACCTGGCTGGCTGATGTCCGAGGCCGAGGTCGAGGCACGGAGCGGGGACTTTAGAACCCAGGAGGGCTCCTCTCTTGGCTGTATGACTCTGGTCAGTTAACTTGACCTCGGAGACTCAGCGTCCTCATCTGCAAAGTGGGGAGGGCGAATCCCTGCCTTTTCACAGAGTGAGGAATGAATGAGGCGACGATGCAGCCGCTCTACGACACGCACACCACACGATCAGGAATTCTCGGTGCACGTGAAGACACTGAAGCTCAGAAAGATGAGTGCGTGGCCCCAAAGCACACGGCCGGTCAGCAGCGGGTACAGATTCGGAGCCCTGGTCTGACCCCATCCGTGGCCAGGTGCTGCGCGCCTCCCCCAGCGCACAGTAGGCCCTCACTGCGTGCCAGGTGCCTGCCCTGCACACCTGCACTGTACCAGTATCCAGTCTAGTCCCACCTATGTCCTGCCGGGGTGTCGCTTCTCAAAGTGTTGGCTGTGTCTGCTCCTGGCGTGCTGTGGAAGGCTGGGGCCTTCAAATATACTTGTGAAATCCGAACAAATGCATTTGCTAATGACCCACGATCAAGCAGAGCCTGAACAAACGGACGATAAGAGGCTCTCCTTCAGTGTAGGAGAAACAAAGCGTTCTTTCTTGCTGCCAGAGGCTGGGGGGCGGTTCAGCTCTCCGGGGAGAAGACAGGTATTCTCGACGGACAGCCACCGCTCTGGCATCTGCTCAAGACGCAGGGTCCGGAGTGAGAAGTCCTCATCACAACCCCCCCAACCCCCCACAGGCCCTCCCTCTAGCCCCAAACGTGCTTTTTTGGCTTACCTCGCTCAGATATAAGGGCTTCGTGGAGCCCACCGGCTCCCTGCCACCGGCCAGGCTTGGAGACCAAAGGTACCAGAGGATAAAGAAGACAGAGGCTGGGGTGCTGGCCCCCCCCCCCCCAAATTCATGATCAGCCTAAAGCCCCAAGCCCTTTACCGATGGTGGGTAAGGAACTGTCCATTAAGTGCTAGGAGGGAGGCAGAAAGGGAACTGACCGGGGCCCGGCTCTTAAGTACCACGTGGGTGTACTGCCTGTTTCCCCAGAGTGATCAGTTCTTGCGATGCCTGAGATAAAAAGTTCAGAAATAACGAGGCTTGATGAAGTTCAAGGTTTCCCAGCCATGTGACCTCTTCCTCCCACCTGGTGGTTCCCAGCAAAAGGTCCGAGCCTGGCTCCATTTGGAAAGGGGCATTGTACTGCCAGGATGGCTTGGAAATAATGGCATCTACCTTTCTAGGCCACAGGGGGATGATTTTAACTAGCCAGTCTCCAGCTTAACCCTTGAACTTTCCCCTGGTGTCCCTAAAGACCTAGGTTCGAATCCCAGCCCTGCCTCTTCTTCCCTGAATACCTTGGGCAGCTCATCTTTCTTTTCTGAGCCTCCTGTGCCCATGCGCAGAATGGGGATCATGGTGATGGGGCCTCAATGTACAGGGGACGTAGGATGTGTGCAAAGGACCAAGTACAACTCTTTAGGACAACTACCCAAAGCTCCCCCTGGTGAAAAGGACAGAAAGGACCTGGACTGGAGATCCCCCCATTTACATCTCGAGACCGGACCTCTCCCCTCAAATGGACTCCTATATCCTGCTGGTCTCCTGGATAGTCCCACCGGATTGTTTAATAAACAACTCACACTTCACACATATAGGCTGAGCTCCCAATTTCACCCCCACTCCCATCAGATTTGCTCCCCCCCACACCCTTCCCCATCTCAGTGAATGGCACCTGCACTCCCAGTTACTCCTGCCAAAAATCCTGAGACCATCCTTGGTTTTTTTTTCCCTCCCACCCTGTATCTAGTCGACTCCAGTTCTTCCTCAGAAATGTACCCAGAATCCAGCTTCTTTTTATCACCTCTTCACATCCACCTCCCTGGCCCATCCCTCCACTGTCTTTCTGGGGGATGATTGAAAGAGGCTTCTGGAAGGTCTTTCTGCTTCCTCCTGACACCACTGTCAGCTTATCCTCTGCAGAGGAACCAAATGAATCTGTATTAGTTTCCCGTTGCTGCTACAACAAAAACCCCACAAACTTGATGGCTTAAAACAACAGACATTTTTTCTCTTGCGGTTCTGGAAGCCAGAAGTCCGAAATTAGTTTCACTGAGTTAAAGTCAAGAAGTCAGCAGACTGGGGGCGCCTGGGTGGCGCAGTCGGTTGAGCGTCCGACTTCAGCCAGGTCACGATCTCGCGGTCCGGGAGTTCGAGCCCCGCGTCAGGCTCTGGGCTGATGGCTCAGAGCCTGGAGCCTGTTTCCGATTCTGTGTCTCCCTCTCTCTCTGCCCCTCCCCCGTTCATGCTCTGTCTCTCTCTGTCCCAAAAATAAATAAACTTTGAAAAAAAAAATTTAAGAAGTCAGCAGACTGGTTCATCCTGGAGGCTTAGGAATGTGCTCTGTTCCTTGCCTTTTCCAGTTTCTGGAGGCTGCCAACATCTTGCTTTGGTCACCACATCTCCTTCTCTGGAGCAGTCTCTCCTTCTGCCTCTCTCTTTTAAGGACATCTGTGATTACATCAGGGTGACCACCTGGATAATCCAGGATCATCTCACCATCTCAAAGACCCTAACCCTAATCGCACCTAAAGTCCCTTTTGCCATATAAGGGAATTATTTGCAGGTCTGTGGGGTAGGGTGTAGACATCTTGAGGGGAGCAGCTTTAGCTTACCACAAGATCCTTTTTAAATTTAGCTGGGGGAGGGGGAGGGTGCTGGCTGGCTCAGTTGGTTAAGCATCCGACTGGGTCAGGTCATGAAATCATGGTTTGTGAGTTCAAGCCCCATATCGGGCTCTGTGCTGACAGTGCAGAGCCTGCTTGGGATTTTCTCTCCCTCTCTCTCTCTGTCCCTTCCCCGCTCATGCTCTCTCTCTCTCTCTCAAAATAAATAAAAATAAAACTTAAAAAAAAATTAGCAGGGTCATGTCTCCTCTCCTTACCCGTTCATTTCCAGGAGGTCCCCATCTCTATAAAAGCCACATCCTTGCAACAGTCCCCAAGGCTCTCTGCAGTCTGGATCCTACGCTTCTTTGATCTCAAATCCACCCACCCTTTCTCTCATTCACTCTGCTCGAACTGCATTGGCCTCCTTGCTGTGTTCCGTATCTGTCCAAACAGTCCTGCCTCAGGGCCTTTGCACTGGCTATTCCCTCTGCCCAGAATGCTCTTCTTCCAGATCAACTATAAATTCAACTGCCAACCACAGTACAGGAGTGGCCGCAGCAGCCACCAGAGAGGTCCCTGCGTTTTACCATGCAGGGAACAGGCTCAGCTCAATTCACTGAACAAATATGTAAAGAGTCTGTGTTTGAGGCCATGCCAAGTCAGCTCCCACCTAGGGCACCCACGTGCTGGTCCTGCCACACATGTGGGTTCAGTGTCTCCCATCAGGCAGGAGGCTGTGTCTGAGAACAGTGCTATGGATGTGGAGTGGGTCCCTCTGCCTGTGTTTGGTGGGCAGCCAGCTACGCAAATAGAACCTCTCTGTCCCTGCCTGCCTCCAGTCTTGTCCCCAAACAATCTGACTCAGTCAGCACGACAAGGTGGAGGTTGCAAAGCAAACAAGGTGCCAGCTGATTTCGGTGGCTTTGGGAGAACAGCGGATAAATTCAAGGAAAATATAATGAATTAAGAACTGAGTGGACGAAATATGGGCACCAGAGAAGACATCATGTATCAGACCCAGACAGTGCCTATTGTCCCTGATCCACACCCCCCGCCCCGCTGTGGCTAAGACCTTCCGACACCTGGCCTCACAGGATAGATCGTCTCCAACTCAAAGCCTCCACCTTAACCAAAGTTGATCTCCTTATTCACGAGCAGTAACGATAATGACCGTCTTGTATCTTTCACATCCCAGATTCCAAACCCTGTATTAAGCACTTCATACCAACATTCTCAGTCATTTTAACAGCCTCCTGGGATAGGTATTTTTCCCATTTCACGGGGAAGGAATCTGAGGTAGAAAGAGATAGAGTCGCTTGCCTGAGGACACCCAGCTCTTAAGTGGCAGAATCGGGATATGAGCCGAGGTCCTTCTGGCTACAAAACTTGCACTGTTAACCACTCTGCTTAGGCACTGCACACCAGTGACCCAGCCACAGTGAGCCCATGGACCCATGCATTCATGTGTCCCTGATAACAGTCTACACGTGCACACACATGTGCAGGCACACACCCACAGGAAGGTAAGCTCCAGGGCAGCAGGGACTTGGTGAGTTATGTTGCTGGCATATAGTAGATGCTTGTTATGGACGGAACGTTTAGGTCCGTCCCGAATTCGTATAGTGAAGCCCTAACCCCGAATGTGACTATATTTGGGGACAGACCTTGATGGAAGTCATTAAGGTTAGATGAGTTCCTAAGAGTAGAGCCCCAATCCAGTAGGTTTGGTGTCCTTGTAAGAAGAGACACCAGAGGGGTCCTGCTCTCTCTCCATGCAGAGAAGAGGCCATGTGAAGGCACAGGGGGGAGGTGGCCATCTACAAGCCAGGAAGAGAGCGCTCACCACAAGTCAATCCTGCAGGACCTTGAGCTGGGACTTCCGGCCGCCAGGACTGTGAGAAAATTGATCTCTGGTGTTTAAGCTGCCCAGCCTGTGGCAGTTTGTCACGGCGGTCCTAGCAGCCTGACACTGTGCTCGCTACATTGTGCAGTGGAATACAGATCTGGTTTGGTGAATCTGTTTTTAAAAAGAGGATTTAGGGGCGCCTGGGTGGCTCAGTCAGTTATGCATCCGACTTTGGCTCTGGTCACGATCTCACGTTCCGTGAGTTTGAGCCCCGCGTCGGGCTTTGTGCTGACAGCTCAGAGCCTGGAGCCTGCTTCGGATTCTGTGTCTCCCTCTCTCTCTGCCCCTCCTCCCCTCATCCTCTGTCTCAAAAATAAATAAACATTAAAAAATATTTTTAAAAAGAGGATTTAAATGTCCCAACACCCCCTGGTTGGTCTTGCCCTCCTCACCACTCCTCATTTCCCTGCTCAGCCTCCAGGGACCCCAGGTTTGTGGCTCTGCTCTGAGCTGGGCGGAGGCTCAGCATCAGGCCAGGCCTGAGTCAGGGATCCGTCCTCATGTACTGTGGGACAGGTCTGGTGCCCTTCGTGGCCCCCAGAGAGCCCCCTCCTACTGCTCCCTGGTAGGGAACCCACGGGTGCGCATGTAAGGAAGGGCTCGCTGGGCCTCAGGCCTTCCCTACCTTGTGGCTGCAAGCAGCTCCCGGCCTTCAGCTCACTCCTCAGGGACAGAGTCTCAAAATTCCCCCGTGGCCTCTGGGGACAGGTTCTCTGAGGCCCTCGTCTGTCCATGGCGTCCCCGGTCAGGGCCGCCCAGCTCAGGCGGCACCTCTGGGCCCGGGAGCGGCAGGGGACAGTGACGGCTCTGAGGACTTCACCACCCCCAAACGCCCACCCGGTGCAGAGCCTGGGGAGTGAGGAAATCCAAGGAAGTAACCAGAGTGGCTGCCAATGCCCAGGGGAGAAACGCGCCCCTCCGCCACCTGGCCCAGGGGGCCCAGCTGCTGCACTCGCCACCCCCGCCACAAAGCGCAGGCGGAGAGCAGCAGGCCTGCTCGGGCGCCAGCAGGACGGTGGCCTCTGCGACAGGGGGGTGGGGCGGGGGGGGGGGGAACCGTTAGGGGGAGTGTGGAGAATGACGTCCTGCCCCAGCGTGGGTGCCAGCTGCACCTGGGTCAGGAGGTGAACCCTTCGCCTGGCGGCACCTTGCTTTGCCCCTCTGTAGAATGGGGAGGGCAGGCCCTCGCACCTCACTTGCCTCGCCCCAGCCCTGGCCCAGAAGAATGCCCCCGAACTGAATAGGGTGCAAATGTGGAAGCTAGAGGAGAGACAGCACAAGGTGATGGACGGCAGAGGGACAAACAGTGATGGAGCACTTAGCCCGTGTTGGGTGTTTATTTCTGTCTTAATCATCATAGCTGGCTAGGCCCAACAATGGCCACCGGCCGTATGTCCTCCCTTAATCCTCCCAGGATGTCTAAGGGCAGGTGGCAGTGTCCTTGTTTAATGAAGGAGGAAGGAAAGACTCTGAGAAGTAATATGACAGCCCAAGGTCACACAGCTAATGAGACCACGTCAGGGCTCCCAACCCCTGTTATATGTTGGCAAATAGGTAATAATAAAAGCTCAAATTTATAGAATGCTTACTGTGTGTCAGGCAATCTTTTAGGCATCTAGGTACATTAATTTATTTAATCTTCGCAGTAGCCCTTTAAAGGAGGTACTCCTATTATCCCTATTTTATAGATGAGGAAACTGAGGTGCAAAGACGTTGAATGACTTACCCAAGGTCTCGCAGCAGCTAATAATGGTACCAGCAGGATTGGAACCCTGGTGCCTGACTCCAGACACCACAATGAAACACTTCCTCTCACCCTGCCCTCTGTAACTGTCATGGAAACCCCTGTTGGAAAGGCCCTTTTATAGAGTTAAGAATTTTGTTCAAGGGGCGCCTGGGTGGCGCAGTCGGTTAAGCGTCCGACTTCAGCCAGGTCACGATCTCGCGGTCCGTGAGTTCGAGCCCCGCGTCGGGCTCTGGGCTGATGGCTCAGAGCCTGGAGCCTGTTTCCGATTCTGTGTCTCCCTCTCTCTCTGCCCCACCCCCCCACGTTCATGCTCTGTCTCTCTCTGTCCCAAAAATAAAAAATAAACGTTGAAAAAAAAAATAAAAAAAAAAAGAATTTTGTTCAAGGCCACTCAGAGAGCTAAAGGCAAAACTGGGACTTGCATCCACCTGTTGTTTTGCTTTTTGGTTTTTTTTTTTAGTTCTTTTCTTTTAAATGTCTGTTTCTGAGGGCAGGGGGAGAGCGTAAGTGGTGGGGGGGCAGAGAGAGAGGGAGACAGGCAAGAACGGTACGTGTACCTCACCTGGAACCTTCACAACCGCCTTGGAAAGGAGAGATTTGCATCGGTCAGGAGAGGCAAAATTATGCTGTGGTAACAAACGGCTACCCCCGATATGATTGGCTGAAATAAAAAAAGGGTTCATTTTTGCTCACAATATGCACGTTACCTAGGGGGCTCTGTTCTCTGCTGTCCTTACTCAAAGACCCAGGCTGAGGGAGGCCCCGTCTCCGTACGGTTTGGCCAAGACACAAAAAAGAAGACTGGATTGAAGCAGTTAAAGATTCCAACCTGAAAGTGACACGTGTCACTTCTGCCTGCACTTTTTTGGCCGCAGCTAGTCATGTGGTGCCACCGCATCACAAGGGGGCCAGCACGTGCAATCTTACTATGTGCATGGAAGGCAGCGAGCCACACGACCTGACCACTCTACCATTATCCCCATTTTACAGAAGAAAACCACAGTTCCAGCGAGTAAGGAACAGATTCTGGAGCCACACCAACCTGGAGCCCATTCTCTTTTGACCACACCTGCCCTGAGACACAAAGCAGACCCATCGATAAAAACGCATTTAACCTTACAGTTTACACACATTATCTCAGTATCTCACTCAGCCCTGGTGCAAGGGTCAGAAAAATCCCTCCTAGTTTGCAGCAGAGGAAACTGAGGCTCAGAGGAATGTGGTCTTGGTCAAAGTCAAGCAGATTTTTTTTTTTAACGTTTATTTATTTTTGAGAGAGAGACAGAGCTTGAGCAGGGGAGGGGCAGAGAGAGAGGGAGACACAGAACCCAAAGCAGGCTCCAGGCTCCGAGCTGTCAGCACAGAGCCCGACGCGGGGCTCGAACTCACAGAGTGTGAGATCATGACCTGAGCCAAAGTCAGAGGCTCAACTTACTGAGCCACCAGTCGCCCCAAAGCTATGCAGGTTTTTAGAGTTGGGACACAAATAAGAACTCGGTTCTCCTGGCCTCCAGCGTTTTGTGTGATGTCAGCCCTCCTTCCCCCTCAGCTCACGGGCAACAAATAGAAACTTAGAGTCCTTTTCCTTTCTCCCTCCCACCGGGGGAATTGAAGGGACAGAGCTGGTGTCAAGATGAAGACACAAGCCAGGCACAGACTAAGGTCAGGGAAGCCGACGGTTCTTCAAAGGCCTCCACTCACGACCAGGAACTGGCAGCGATACAGCCCTCACTGAGCTCCTCATCAAACCTTTGTGTTCCCAGCACCTTATCCAGTCCCCACAATAGGCAGGAGCCATAGGCATCATCATTTGGCCCATTCTAGAGATGAGGAAACTGAGGCTCAGAACCTGACAGAGAACCTGGCACAGAAGAGTCAACAAAAGTTTTGTGGTCAAGTGGCCTAATGGATCAGAGGGGCTACGAGATTAGCCAAAAGGTGGCCAGCTCCTGAGGTCAGGAATTGGTCCAGAACTCTGGTCAGTTTGCCCAGACCTTAGGTTTACTGAATGAGAGGGAGGCGTGACAAGTGCCACACTGCCCAGGGCAAAAGCCTAGCTGTGCCCTTGGGCAGATTACTTAATTTCTCACCTCCAGTTTCTCACCTACAAAATCGGGATCAGAAGAGAGTCATGGAGCTGTCACCGAGCTCAGCTGTAAAGCACAGTGGCGGCTGGCACACAGGAAAATCTCTATGCAGGTCAATTCTTGCTGATGTGGTGATTATCAAGTTTCTAGTCTAAAGAAAAACACTTCAGAAGTCAAAAGAATAGTATACATGAACTAACAGTGAAGACAATTCATGTGCCGGAAACAACAGACATGAAATATAGAAGTTCAATTAGACGACAATGTTGAACAAAGAGGGTAAGTGTAACTATTGTGACAGAGGTCAAATTGCTCTTGGCTTTCTCCAAATCTCTTAAAGCACACATCGTTGTAAATGGGCAGGGTTGCTGGGGTTGGTAAACAGTGGCATACCAGTTCTGGGAAACATCTTGGCAACATAAATGAAAAGCCATAAAATTGTGACTGCCTGTTAACTTGTAATCTCACTTCTGGGAACTATTGATTATCTACTGATAATCTTAGGAGTTATTTCCTTCCATTTTACAAATGGCGGAACGGAGGCTCAGAGAGGTTAAATAACATGCCATAGTCACACAGCTGGGAAGTGAAGGGACCAGAATCGAACCCAGGCTAGTCTGACTGCAAAGCCACACTCTCAACAGCTACACTTTGTGTCCTCAAAAGAATGAGTCTACAGGAGTATCATAATTGTTCCCATTTGCAGAGATGCAATCTCTATGTGAAAATCCCAAAGAACCTGTGAAAAAGCAGTTTGAATTTAGTAGGGTCACAGGACCCAAGGTCAATACATAAAAGTCAATTTAACTTCTATACTTTGGCAACAAACAATGGAGATTTGAATTTTTTTTTTTCAGTACAATTTAAAATAGCATCAAGGGGCTCCTAGGTGGCTTAGTCAGTTAAGCATCCAACTTTGGCTCAGGTCACAATCTCGAGGTTTGTTAGTTTGAGCCCCACATCAGACTGCACTGATAGTGGGGAGCCTGCTTGGGATTCTCTCTCCCCCCCCCTCTCTCTGCCCCTCCCCTGCTTGTGCTATCTCTCTCTAAATAAATAAATAAACTTTAAAAAAATCTTTAAGGGGTGCCTGGGTGGTTCAGTTGGTTGAGCGTCCAATCTCAGCTCAGGTCATGATCTCATGGTTCGTGGGTTTGAGCCCCGCATCGGGCTCTGTGCTGACAGCTCAGAGCCTGGAGCCTGCTTCAGATTCTATGTCTCCCTCTCTCTCTGCCCCTTCCCCACTCATTCTCTCTCTCTCTCTCAGAATAAATAAACATTAAAAATTTTTTAATCTTTAAAATAGCATCAAAAAACATGAAATACTTATAGATAAACTTAACAAAATATGCACAAGATCTATGTACTGAAAACTATAAAATGATAAAGTATTAAGAGACATCAAAGAAGACCGAGATAAAGAAAGAGATATATTGTGTTTATGGGTTGGAAGACTTAATATAGTTAGATCTCTTTGAATTGATCTATAGATTCAACATAGTATCAATTTATATCCAAATAGCCTTTTTTTTTTTTCTGAGAGGCTGATTCTAAGGTTTATATGGAAGGCAAAAGAACTAGAATAGCCAAAATGATTTTGAAAAAAAGAACAAAGTTGGACAACTTATGTTACCTTGTTACCTGATTTCAAGACGTATTATAAAGCTCTGGTAATCGAGGCAGTGTGGTCCCGGTATAAAGGTTAGACCCATCAATAAACGGAAAGAAGAGATAGTTCAGGAGTCCAGAGCCCAACAGTTTAGCAGAAGTAAATCGACAGGTATGTGGCCAATTGATTTTCAGCAAAGATGCAAAGGTAATTCAATGGAGAAAGAATAGTCTTTCTAACAAATGATATTGGAACAATTGGACGTACAAAAAAAATGAACCTCACTCCCTTTCTCACACCACATACAAAAAAAAAAAAAAAAACAAACTTGAAATTAATCATAGACCTAAATGTACAAAACTCAAAACTATAAAACTTCGAGAAGAAAACACAGAAGAACAATCTTTGTGAGTTTGTTTTAGGCAACGATTCCTTAGGACACAAAAAGCACAAACTATAAAAGAAAAAAAAATAGGTAGATTGGATTTTATCAAATTTAAAATTTTTGCTCTTGAAAATTTATTATTAAGAGAATGAAAAACAAGTCACAGGCCGGAGAAAATACTTGCAAAATACATTAGTTGATAAAAATGTCTATCCCAAATATATGAAGGACTCCTACAACTCAATACTAAGAAAAGAAACAATCCAATGTTTTAAATGGGCAAAAGATTTGAACGTGTACTTCACCAAAATGAGGTGATGTGGCTGGCAAAATAAGGGTGGGAAAAAATGCTCACTCAATATCATTAGTCACTACATAAATGTGCATTTCAACCACAATGAGGTGGCACCACACACGTATTAGAATGGTGAAAAATGTCTTTAAATGCTGGCAATACCAAGTGCTGGCGGGGATATGGAGTAACCGGAACCCTCATTACTCTGCTTGCACGGCCGCTTTGAAAAACAGTTTAGCAGTTTCTTACGAATTTCGACACGTGACCCGAGTCTGTTACTCCTAGGTATTTAGGAAGAGCTACCCAAGAGAAATTAAATACGTCCACACAAAGACCCACATGCAATGACTTACAGCAGCTTTATGAATAATAACCCCAAACTCAAAACAACCCAATGTCCACCCATGAAGATACATTGACACAGCGGAATACTACCCAGCCGTATTACAAATGATTTACCAACGCATGCAGCAATGTGGATGAATCTCAAAGCTTTCACGCACGCGAAAGAAGTCAGACACAAAAAAGCTACATTCGGTATGATTCCATTTCTACAATATTCTGAAAAAGACTAAGACCAAGGTACAGTGACAGAAATCAGGTCAGCTATTGCCAGGGGCTGGGGCTGGGGACAGGACTGCTTGCCGAGGAACAAGAAGGTACTTTTGGCAATGATGGGAAATTCTCAATATCTTGATTGTACTGGAGGTTACACAACCATACAGGGTTGTCAAAACCCATCAAATGGTACAACTAAAAAGTGTGACTTTTACTCTAGCTGAATTATGCTTCTATAAACCTGACTTTAAAAAAAAAAAAAAAAAAACAAGAGGGGCGCCTGGGTGGCTCAGTCGGTGAAGCGTCCGACTTCGGCTTAGGTCATGATCTCGCGGTCCGTGAGTTCGAGCCCCGCGTCGGGCTCTGTGCTGACAGCTCAGAGCCTGGAGCCTGTTTCAGATTCTGTGTCTCCCTCTCTCTCTGCCCCTCCCCCGTTCATGCTCTGTCTCTCCCTGTCTCAAAAATAAATAAACGTTAGAAAAAAAAATTAAAAAAAAAAAAGATGTACACCATACAAAACGTGCATTTGACAACAAAAACGTATTGGGTATCTTCTGTGTCCATCAACAAGATGAACAAGGGTCTTCCTCCCACAAAGCTGATGTCCCTCTGTCATGCATGCGTGTGCGTGCGTGTGTGCATGTCTGTGTGTGTGTGTGTGTGTGTGTGTGTCACGGTCAGTACGTTTACTGTTTTCATGAGTTGAAGTCGCTAGTTTCTGTCCGCTTTTGTTTGCTCTCTGGCATCTTTAAACTGCTCTAAAATTTTGTCCAGAGTTTATAGTTGTTGTCTGTGGACGGATGAGCCTGATACAAGCTACTCCAGCAGGACCAGAACCAAATCTGGAGTGAGACCAGAATGAAGATACTAAGAATCCTGTGATGACCCTTGAGACATATGGCAAATAAGTCCACAACAGGCACGTGTGACTGATGAGTAGATGTATTACTCAGACGTTCTTGCGTTTCACAACATGCCGGCGATCCTGATTACGGACGGCGCTGTCCGGAAATAGAAAATAATGAGTGTGTTCCGCTTTTTCATACAAATATTTATTTATTTAGTCCTTCATTCAACAAACAAGAGCTATGGCAGGGCCAGTGTAGGATGCAAATTCAGAGCTCCTTGTTCAAAGAACAGGAAAAAACGTGCTCGTAAAAAAAAAAAAAAAAAAAAGGCACATCGAGAGTTTCTTCTTTTCCACCATGGTCTCTCTCTTGATTTCTCATGGGCTGTTACTTTGCTATTTGGTGTCATTCTAAGTAAAGAAAAATACAGATTTTAAATTATTAGCATGAATTTACTGTTCATCTGTACACTGTTCAATTCCAGTTCTAAATGTAAATACCAGGGCATTCAATTCATAAACAAAATCACTAAAATTGCACAATTTGTATTATGTGGTTCATCCCAGATGGGTGCCTAGAGCTAGCCACAGGAGATAAACAAGTCAGACACAGGAAGGTTGAAAGAAGGAGAGGCGACAGCCCGCCCCCCACCCCCCCCACCCCCCACCCCTCCAGGCACAGAGCCAGCTGCGGGAGCACTCTCAGAGGCCTGGGACTAGCAAGGAGAGCGCAGAAGCTCACAGGCGCCCATGGGTCACCCCTGTTAAGTGCCTACATTCTTATTTGATGAATGCTGGGTTCACCCCCCACCCCCACCCCAGTCACTAGCCCGACACCATGCTCTAACCCAGGCAGGGTCTGGGGAAGTCCAGCCAGGCATCTCTCCTTCCCACAGTCTGCTACCCAACCCACGGCAGATGGGTGATCCTCGAGGATCTTTAAGCCTTGATGCTAACATGGGCTTGCAACCTGGATCAGGCTTGACCTCTTTGAGACACAGCCTCTGGCTGGCCACCCGCCACCGTTGTACTTAACCCAGGGTGGGGACCATGCCAGTTACAAGATGTTATCAAGTGTCTATGCCTGACCACATCCCTCCATACGCCTGTGCTCATGCCCCTGCAGGGCAGAGGGCAGCAGTGCTCATGGGCGGGGAGTGGGGGGGCAGCCGTGTCCTGGGCACCACAGGGCAGAACAGTAAGCGTCCAAGGACCCATCCTGGAAGGCAATGGAAGGCAGGACTGCACCTGAGCTGAGGTTCCAAGCACCCAGGGCATGTCCCATCACACTTCACTTACAAAGCGCAAATCAAAGATACAATCATCAAGAATTTCAAGATGATGAACACAGAGCATTAAAACCCAAGCACAAGGCCCTTCTGAGCACAGGGCCCTGTTTGACTGCGATGGTCACAAGCCCATAAAGCTGGCCCTGGCTGGAGCCCATGTACCGGGATGATTCAGGCACAATCCCGACTTCCGTGTATTCTCGGGGTACAAGCAAATGCCAGGCACTGTGTTAGGCACTAGAAGGAGAGAAGAGACCTCCAGGAAAGGCGTCCCTGCCCTTGGCAGGCTCGCAGCCTAGTCCTTCGCTTGGTAAATGGGACCCACAGAAGCCCAGGAGGAGGGGCTCTGAGCCCAGCCTCGGGGGTCCACAGAAGCCTGTGAGAACAGTGGCACTTCTGCTGAGACCTGGATGATAAGGTGGCCAGGGGAACAGATGGAGAAAGAGCTTGTCAGGCAAAAGGAATTGGGTGTGCCAAAGCCCGAGGCTGGAGCGAGCCTGGCATGCCGGAGGTACTAAAAGAACGCATCATTATTCAGATAGGCACCGTGCCATTCCAAGGAGAAGTCCAAACTGGTTTTTTATTGTAATCTCAGTCGCCTGTTTATTACCGTGACATGAAATGCCGTTGCCGATGACCCACCTGGAACACACTGTGTCTGCGAGCCTTGTGGGCGGCTATTACTTAAAGTACAAGTAGTGCCTGACTCTCCCGATTCATTTATAGCGCGGTCTCCCCCACAAATGGGCTCTGCCTGCCGGATTCAGTCAAGGGCACTGCCGGCCACCAGATGCCAAGCTAGGGCTGAGGCTCCTGACCCACTCCCAACTCCTCACATCAGTTGGGCGCATCGGGTCTCCCACCCCCTACACCTGCAGCCCCAGCCCCCAAGACCACGGCCACAGTGCCACCCACATCTCCTCCACAACCAAAGCTTCACCCCAGTGGCCCGGCCCTCTTCAATCGCAGGCAGGACTAAGGTCCTCCGACAGCGCGGCTGCAAGGCTCAGAAGTCACTCGGATTGGACTAGTTTGGGTCACGTGCTCACCTCTGAACCAATCCTAGAGCCAGGGAGAGTCCGTGTGCCAAAGGGCAGGTCGGGAGCGGGGGGGCGGGTCCCTTTGCTGTTAATTTCCCCGCTCTAAGGCTGGGGTTGTGGAAAGAACACCGTTTGGGGATGAGACAAACCTAGGTTCTAGTTCTGGCTTTTCTTTTTTACTGTCTGTGGGTCTCGGGGCTACGCCTTCCTTGAGCCTTATGTCCTTCTTTTATAACAATGCAGATAAGATGAGGATTAAATACACGTAAAGTGCCTGGAATGTGGTAAGTGCTCAATAAATCCTCATTAACAGCTACACAAACAATGGCTTGCACCCACACAAAAATACAACCTCTGAAAACGCTGTTTCATTTTTCTGGAATGTACTCCTCTTTCTTATGAGCACACCCCCTCAAATCCCGTTTTCCACACTCACCCCCACCGGTTGCCTGCTCTGTGCACCGTTAAATACCAGAGTGGTTAAGAACATGGGCTTAGCATCAGAAATGACCAAGTTCAAATCCATTGAACTTCTTTGCATTCCACGTTCTTCATTTGTAAAATGGGCGTAACAATACCCATCTCACAGGTCTGCTGTGAGAATTCAGTAAGATCATTCAGGCAAAGCCCCCAGCACATAGGTGCTCAATGAAGATGAGTTTTTATTTTACGCATCCCACCATTTTGTAATTTTTCACATGCCAGCCTCTTATAATAGAATGTGAACCTCTAGGTGGCAAGGGCTCTACTTGACTCACCTTTGTTTCACTTTTACCTGTGACCCTACCCCCAATACCCAACCAGGGACTGGTTCCAAATTGGTGCCCTAGAAATGTTTCTAGGATGCTTGGATAAGAGCCAATGCTTGCTGCAGAAAAGCTGCCTGCCTGCTGCAAAGAGCATGAGGTAGACCATTCTTTTTCATTCCCACTCACCCCCTTTCTCGCTTGCCAGCTGCTCTTACTGACTGTTCTGGGGTTGGGTGGGCACAGCAGGGAGAAGAGAGGAGAGGTGAGCAGAGAGGAAAGGGCTCATTTGACAGTTCTGCCTTAAGCTGCCCTCTACTCATCTAAAGATGACTCTTGTGAGGTGCTTTTGTGAATTCTTCAGAGACCCGCCCCCCAAAAACTAATTCCTCAATATGGGGGGACATTCTATCTTGGGGTTCATTTCTTCCTCCATCTATAGCCTTTTGGAATCACTTCCAGCTGTTGAGGGCCTACCCTTTCCAGGTGGTCCTTTTGGACAGACCTAGGATGCTCTCATACCAGCCCTCTCAACCAGGTGGCTGCATTTAGTCCATGGGAAACACTCGTATATATGCCTTCCCTGAAACACTTGGGGCGTTGGCCAGTCCCCGTGCAGTATCCACCTTGCTTCCATGTCTGTGTCTAGAGCAGTCAGCAAGATATTCTTACCTTGTAGATTTCCCAGGCCCTACCTGTATCCCTGAACTGCAAGGGACAGAGGTCAAGTCCATTTGCCACACAGGAAGTGGCAGTTCAGCAAGGTTAAGTCATTTGATCATATAGCTAGGAACTGGTAGAACCAAGATTTGAAATAAAGACATCCAACAAGAGATCTCCTTTTTAAATAATACCCTTTGCTGCCTGGTGACACGAAATATGCACTTCCATTGCAAGATGCGTCCTGATCGCAGAAACATAAAATCCCCCACCATTCTAAAATACAGTATATACACATAAAGCCCTTCACTCTGGGAATTTGCTGGCGAGACACCTCTGGCAATAAAGGCTTTTAGCCCACGCTTTCCCCCTCACTCCTTCTGCCTCCTGACCAACCCTGGTGCTCCCCTCTGTGGCCCTGCATGCTGAGCAGTGCCTCCTGTTTCTAGGGATCTGTGAATATAAAAACTTCTCCCTTCACGACCATCATTTCCATGTCTGTGTGTCGTTACCATACCTGACTGAAACAAATTGTGGGTACATTTAAAACAGAAGGCTTGGGTTCAAATCCCTGTCTTGCCACTCACCTGCAGTGGAACCCAGGCCAATAACTTCTTCTCTCTGAGCCTCAGTTGCTGCACTGAGAAAAACGGGTGAGAAGCATAGTAACTCGTTCATGGGGTTGTTTGGAGGAATTGTAAACCCCAAACAAAAGATAACCCACACACTCAGCTCAAAAACACTCTGTCCATATGAGCTATTATTGTGTTAGTCCTCACTAGGGGTAGGTTAGTGCATAAAGAGCAGGGGGGCTTCAGGTCAAGTCCATAGATAGAGACTGCTTTGATGGAAGCACACTCCTTAGTCTTTGAAATTCAGGCGGGAGAGCAGTCATGGAGACTGACAAAGCAAGGAACATTCCATAGAACCACAGGTAGGGGGACAGCACTCCCAAATGAGAGCCTCAGTTTGTTCATCAAGCTCTCCTCCCCAACTCTGGCCTCGCTGAGGACTTCACCACAAGGAGAGAGGGAATTAGGGAGAGGAGACAGAAAATCAGACTCTAAAATCATTACATCAAATCCCAGAATTCAGCTACCAAGGAGGAACTTACACACTTAACTCTGAGCTTTCCTGGCTATTCTCTGCAAGTACTTTCAAAAACCTTCAAAAAAAAATTTGATAATATCCAGTGTGAGTGAAGGAGCAGAGAGCTGGGCCCTCCTGTGCCCTGTTAGAGGTTGTGTAAATCAATGTGACTTTCCAAGTGGCAATTCAGCATCGAGAATCAAGCGTCCTAAACGGGTATGCGATTCTTTGGCCAAGCAATTCCACTCTTAGAATTTATCTTAAGGATTGACTCCGACAAGTGCGCTAAGACGTATATACAATGATATCCATCACAGCAGTGTTTATAACAGCAAAATACTGGAAATGATCTAAATATCCATCAATAAGTGATTGTCTAAATAAAACCTTACATCCCTACTATGGAATGTCGTGAAGACTTCTACAAAGGATGTTGCAAATCTCCATTTGTTGACAGTGGAAAGATACCCATGGTATGTTGTTGAGTGGGGGGAAAAAAAGTTGCGGAACAGCACGTATAGCATGAGCATATTTCTGTCAAATTACACACATCTGTAAGTCTACATGTAAACATGCAGAGAGAGAAATTTGGAGGGCAGAAATCCCAAATGCAGACAGTGGTTGTCTCTGGGTAGTGAGATTTGGGGGGATTTTTGCTTTCTTCTTTTTACTCTTGTTCTGCAACAAGATATATGCCATTTTATTCAGCAGAATTCCTAGAATGGTATTTCTCAACCTCAGCGTTGGAAAATTCTTGGTCTGGGAAGTTCTTCGTTGTGCGGGACTGTCCTGTACATCGTAAAATGTTACAGCATCCCTGACCTCTACCCACTGGATGCCAGTAGGACTGCACCATCCCCCAAGTTGTGACAACCAAATGTCGTTACCAAATGTCTTCTGTTGGGGCGGGGGGGGGGGGACGGGGAACAGGATCATGCCTGGCTGAGAACCACTGTCTTACAGGAAGGGGAGGGCAGGCTACACGGCAGGGCTGCTCCCAAGAGAAGACTTGGAATGAGAAATCTGGAGACATTGCCCAGCAGGCAGTGAGGAGAGAGCCCAGGGATTTCTGGGAAGGGGCCTGAGCAGGATGGCAGAGGGCCAGATGTGATTCTACCCTACCGCCCCTCAAGTCTACTATGCAGTTCAAAATCCTGAGTGAGACTGGCTATACTGTGGAAAATGGTAATAGGCCAAACCAGAATGGTAGGCTCAGTGCAGGAACAGAGACTTGGGGACCAGTAGACCTCAGCTGGGAGCTGGCTCCAAATTCACAAGGGCTGTGGACGTGAGGTTCTGGGCCCATGAAGTAGTGGGGCTGCTGACAGAGAGTCCGAATAACTCAGTGGGCCTTTAATGACGCTGTGCTGCACAGTTCCTTAGCTGTCGTGTGTGAATGGTGTACCCACCTGAAACAGGGCCGTCTGGAGTTTGTCAGGGATTGGTGCCCACAATACATCTCTGACTAATAAACATGACTAACACTCGCTGAGATCGTAACTATATGCCAGGCACTGCTCAGGGGCCTTTACATGTTACCTCACCCGCACAACAACCCTGTGACGTTGTGACCATTCCCACGTTACAGATGGGGAAACTGAGGCACAGAGCAGTAAAGCAGGTCACCCAGAACAGGCTCAGTCAGTCTGGCTCCAGAGCCTGTGGGTTTAACCACCCCCACTATTCCGCCTCTGAGGGGGTACAGGTAGGGCCACTGGAACCCGCAGCAAGAGTGACAACATTCGTGACCACTCTTTTGAACTGTCTCTTTAATGTGGACACCGGCCATTAGTCCAAGGCCCTACTTGTGCGAATATGATAGGAGCTTTCTACACACTATCTTTATTTCTGCAACAGCCATATGAGACAAGCGCTGGTGTTACTACTCCCATTTTACAGATGCGGAAACTGAGGCCTGATTTCTTGTCCCCGCCTTTGTGCTAAAGCTGTGGCCCTTTGATTCCCGCGTTGCAGTTGCTCATGCATCTGTCATGCCACCCGACGGTAGGGCCAGACCTGCCCTCCTCTCACCTCAGTGTCCCTCAGCCGGTGGGTGACGACACAGCATGTCTCGTCACTTTTTTGGCTGCCCAGCATCTGAGCCGCCTTCCTGGGTTTGGGGAAATGGCCACTGTGTTAGTCCTGAGGGGCCCTGCCTCTCTTTGCAGAGGACAAAAGACCCAGACGGGTGTTCTCCCAACCCCTGTGGTTCTGCCAGCCTGTCAGATGACCCCATCTGGGACACAAGTCTGGGTGGGGGACGGAGAGAAGCAGAAGTCCTTCAGATTTCATTTCACCACCAAGGCAGTTGGCGTCTGGGATCTTGAGTGCTGGGTGGCAGTGGCACAGGGTTGAGACGACATGACGGCCGGGGCGGCAGCCTCATTATGACCAGAACACGCCCTTGGCATGACCCATCTGTGCTCCTGCCCCAGCAGCCTCCCTTTCAAGCCCGTCTGCGAGCTTCTACCCAGCACCCGTGCAGGAAACCCCTTTTCCTGATTAAGGAAACCAAGATGAATTTCTGTCGATTGCAGCTAAGAATTCTAGTATGGACCAGGGGTAGACAAAATAAAGAGGGAAGGAGAGAAGCATAGGGCATCACCCTCACCCCGCAAGAATCACTAGGTCAAGTAAAACATCCCCAGCCAGTCCCCACGTTTGCCACTTGAAGCGTCACGAAGTGGCCTGCAGATGGTCTAGCTGGAAGGACTCACTGGTCCAAACTCCCGGACCAGCTGCAGATGCGGCCAAAGCAGATGCAGGAGAGGAGTGGATCAGGCCATCTATGGAGAACCGAGCTGAGCCACTGCTGGAAAATCCAGTCTCTGCTGGGGTGCCTGGGGTGGCTCAGTCGGTTGAGCGTCCGACTTCGGCTCAGGTCATGACCTCACAGCTCGTGAGTTTGAGCCCCGCATCAGGCTCCGTGCTGACAGCTGGGAACCTGGAGCCTGCTCCGGATCTGTGCCTCCCTCTCTCTCTGCCCCTCCCCCACGCACATTCTGTCTGTCTCTCTCTCTCAAAAATAAAATGTAAAAAAGAAAAAAACATTACAAATTTTTTTAAGTAAAAAAAAATTAAGAAAATCCAGTTCCGACCAAAACCCCCCTCCAAGTCGACCTCATTATAGAAATAACCTGAGATCCCTTCATCCTAATGGCTCCCTCAGCTCAGGTGTTATGGGTGCCGCTTCATTCGATCCACTTAAGAGGATTACCCTGAACACCTTCAGTTCCGTGGCCTGTGGATTCCATGGCTCCAAGCTTGCAGTGGGTCGGCCAGCTGGGGATAAGGGCCATGTGATACTGAATATGGGCGTCCCGGCCCTGAGGACAGGCCGAGAAGGTCCCCAGCACTGGCACACTGGGGACAGACAGTACAGGCCAAGATGGCAAGGAGGGCCCTCTTCTCTCCTCCCTTGTTCCCCCCTCATCACCCCCGTTCCTTGGAACCTTGTCTGCCTGCCCTTGGCAAAGAGCCATCGAGGAAGCCTCAAATTGTGGGTGGTTGCTAAGGCTCACCCTGGCGTCAGAAGTTCCCCTTCTTGCTGCCCTGGTTGTTCATTATCATGGGCAGGGCCTTGACTCATCCAGATATAGAATCTACCCAAAGCCTCCTTGTATTTCGGGGGGAAGAACTCTCTCCACGTGGACAACAGGCTGAGTAGGGTCTCCCGCTGGAAGGAGAGTCACGCCCTGTTTTGTTTCATAGTGTAGACACCCAGGTATACCTCCCTACATAAAATTGTTCGTTTTGCCTGTTTCTGCATATTTTTATAAATGGAATCATACCGCATGTATATTCATTCGTGTCTTACTCCCTCCCTTTGCTCAGTATTATGTTTTTAAGAGCCATCCAAATGGTTGTGGGTATTTATAGTTTGTTCACTTGAATATGCCACAATTTACCCGTTCTACTCTCAGTGGATATGTGGGTGGTTTCAGACTGGCGTGGTACAAAGGGTGATCCTGCAAACATTTGTGCGTCCCGAAAGGCTATTTGATAGGAATTTAATATAGCTACATCACTTTTCTCTCAGTCAGTACCGCACTTTTTCCATATTTTTATTTTCTGCCATTCTGTATCCTCATGTGCTAGGTGCAACCCTTATAAATAGCATAGATTTTGTATTTGCCCTCCAGTCTGTTTTAATCTTTTAAGACGATTATCTAGTCCATTTGCATTTAACATGATTACTGATCATTTTTTATCTGTCTATACGGTTTTCCTTTTATGTACTGACTTCTTTGGAAGCATTTTTTTTTTCTCTTCTATTTTGGAAGTCCTGTATTTTTTAGTGCTTAGCATGTATCCTTGACTTGTTGGAGTATTGATTAGTACCCTCATCTTCCTCACAGACAACATCAGATCACACTTCAACTCCGTGAACCCTCCTCTTGACTTTTATATCATAGTTTCCACGTATATTCATTCTCTCTATATTTTTAAAGCTCCGTGATGTGTTATTAACATTGTTTTTATACTGTCAGTGTTCATTTAGATTTATACTCATATAGATCTCTCTTCGCTGTTCTTTCCTTCTTTAATTTCATTTTTTCAGTGCTAAGGTTACAATCATCGTTTTAGAAACAGCTTTAGTTGTAATTTACATACTGTACAATTCACCCATTGAAAACGTACACTTCTATGGGTTTTAGTATGCAACCGTCATCACAGCCGATTTTAGCATATTTTCGTCACCTTAAAAGGAAATCCCAAACATTTTAGCTGTCACCCCCTACCCCCTTCACCATCTTCCCCTCCTCAGCACTAAGCAACCACTAATATACTGTCTCTATAGATTTCCCTGTGCTGGGCTGTTATATTAAAGGAACCATATAATATATGGACTTTTGTGAAAGATGGCTTCTTTCACTTGGGAGAATGATTTCAAGGACACCCATGCTGTAGCACATCTCAGTACTTCATTCTTTTTGTTGCTATTAATAAATTCTCTTTTTCAGAGCAGTTTTACGTTCACAGCAACATTGAACAGAATTTATAACTCAGAATTCCTGTATACGTCTTGTCCCACACATACACAACCTGTCCCACTGTTGACACCCTGCACCAGCATGGAGCATTTGTTACAGTCGATGAAATGACATTGATCCGTCATTGTCACCCAAAGTCACATTAGGGTTCACCACCCTAAAAATCCTCTGAGCTTTGCATATTCATCCCTCTGTCTTCCCTAACTCGTGGCAACCACTAATCTTTTATAGTCTTACCTTTCCCAGACTGTCATAAAGTTGGAATCTTATGGAATCTTCAGATGGGATTCCTTTCACTTAATTATATGCATTTAAGGTTCCTCCATGTCTTTTCATGGTTTGGTAACCTCGTTTCTTTTTAGTGGTAAACAGTATTCCACTATCTAGATGTACCACAATTTTTAAATGTTTATTTATTTATTTATTTATGAGAGAGAGAGAGTGGGGGGGGAGGGGCAGAGAGAGAGGGAGAGAGAGAATCTCAAGCACGCTTTGTACACTACCAGCGTAGAGCCCCACTCGGGACTTGAACTCATGAACTGAGTCATGCCTGAGCCAACATCAAGAGTCGGATGCTTAACCAACCAAGCCACCCAGGTGCCCCATAGATGTACCCAATTTATTTATCCATTTACCTACCGACAGACATTTTGTTTGTGTCCAAATCTTAGCAATTATGAATGAAGTTGTTTTAAATATCGGTGTGCAGAGTTTTGTGTGAACATACATCTTCAAGTTAATTTGGGTAAATATCAAGGAGTAAGATTGCTAGATCATACAGCATGTGTATATTTAGTTTTGTAAGAAACTGTCAAAGTGGCTTCCAACGTGACTGTGCCATTTTGCCTTCCCACCAGCAGTGAATGAGAGTTCCTGTTGCTCCTCATTCTTGGCATTTGATGTTGTCTGTGTGTTGGATTTTGGCCATTCTAACAGATGAATAGTGGTATCTCATTGTTGTTTTAATTTGCAATTCTCTGATGACACATGCTGTCAAACATCTTTTCATATGCTTACTTACCATTGTATATCTTCCTTGGGGAGGTGGCTGTCAAGGTCTTTAGACCATTTTTTTTTTTTTTTAATGGGGTTGTTTGTTCTCTTACTGTTGAGTTTCAAGAGTTCTTTGTATATTTAGATAACAGTCCTTTTATCAGATGTCTTTTGCAAATATTTTCTCCCAGTCTGTGGCTTGTCTTCTCATTCTTTTGACATTATATTTCACATGGCAGAAATTTTTAATTTTAATGAAATACAGCTTATCAATGATTTCTTTCACAGACGGTGTTGTGTCTGAAAAGTCATCACCATATCCAAAGCCACCTAGATTTTCTCCTGTTGTTAGAGTTTTACAATTTTGTGTATTACATTTAGGTCTCTGATCCATTTTGAGTTAATTTTTGTGAAGTGAAGGGTGTAAGTTCTGTGTCTATATTCATTGCTTTGCATGTGGATATCCAGGTGTTCCATTTGTTGAAAAGACTGTCTTTGCTCTATTGGATTCCCTTGGCTCCTATGTATGTGAGGGTCGATTTCTGAGATATTTCATTCCATTGATCTATTTGTCTATTCTTTTGCCAATACCACACTGTCTTGAATACTATAGCTTTATAATAAGTCTTGAAGTCAGCTAGTGTCAGTCCTCCAACTTTGCTCTTTCTCCTTCAAAATTGAATTGGCTATTTTGGGTCTTTTGCCCCTCCATAAAAACTTTAGAATCAGTTTGTCGATATCCACCAAAAAACTTGATAGGATTTTGATTGGGATTGCACTGAACCTATAGATCAAATTGGGAAGAAATTACGTCTTGACAATATTGTTACCAGACAGAGGATGGGTTCCAAACTCAAGTTCTGCTGCTCACCACCCAAAAGCCAATACTCAAGAGAGAACACTGATGGGAAAGGGAAGGTTGCTTTATTCAGGAAGGCAACAACCTGGGAAGATGGCAGACTATCATCCCACAGACCATCTTCCCGGTCCGGGTGAAGCAGGAGATTTAAAAAAAAAATCTTTATGTTTTTATTAATTTATTTTTGAGACAGAGAAAGAGCATGAGCAGGGGAGGGACAGAGAGAGAAGGAGACACAGAATCTGAAGCAGGCTCCAGGCTCCAGCTCTCCAGCTGACAGCACGGAGCCCAACACGGGGCTCGAACTCACGGAGTGTGAGATCATGACCTGAGCTGAAGTCAGACGCTCAACCCACTGAGCCACCCAAGCGCCCCAAATCAGGAGATTTTTAAAGGGGAAGACGTGGGAAATGGTGAGGGGACTATATGCAAGAGAAGCTAGTGCTCAGCAATTAATCATTTGGCCTTGCAAGACTTCCAGATTCCTCTGCTCTACCAGGAATCAAGGCTCCCAGATGTCTGTCAGTAAGAGGTTCCCCAACAGCCCAACAAGTCACATACTGACAAGGCAGTCCAGACTCCTCTTCCTGTACCAGGAATCAAGACTCCCAGGTGTCTCTTATTGGGAATACCACGGTCAGTGGCAACTGTTTTCAAATGTGGTCAGGCCTTTGTTCTTCAAGGCCAGCAATCTGTAGGATCTCAGGAAAATAGTTTAGTTATTTATGCAAGGAGAGCATAAGCTTGAAGCAAGTTAATCGTTAAGACTGGGTGGAGTGCTGTCACAATATTGAGTCTTCCTATTCATAAACATGGAATATTTCTCCATTTATTTAGTTCATTGATATCTCTCATTAGGTATTTATAGATTTTTTCATATAGATTTTGTATATATTTTGTAAGATTTATACCTCATTTTTTGAGTAGTAATGCAAATAATATTGTTTTTAATTTCAAATTCCACTTTTTCATTTCTGATATAGAGGAAAGCAATTAACTTTTATATATTAGCCTTGTGTCCTGCAATCTTGCTATAATTGCTCATTAGTTCCAGGAGTTTTTTGTTGGTTCTTTCAGATTTTTTTTTTTTTTTTTTTTTTTTAAGAGAGAGAGCACAGGTGCACAAACAGGGGAAGGGGCAGAGGGAAAAGAAGAGAGAATCTTTAAAAAAAATTTTTTTTAACGTTTATTTATTTTTGAAAGAGAGAGAGATAGCACAAGTGGGGGAGGGGCAGAAAGAGAGGAAGACACAGAATCCAAAGCAGGCTCCAGGCTGTCAGCACAGAGCCCAGAGCCCAATGTGAGGCTTGAACTCACGAACAGTGAGATTGTGACCTGAACCAAAGTCAGACACTTAACTGACTGAGCCACCCAGACACCTTGAAAAAGAGAGAACCTTAAGCAGCCTCTGTGCTCAGTGTGGAGCCTGATGCAGGGCTCAATCCCACAACCTTGGGATCATGAACTGAGCTGAAATCAAGAGTAGGATGCTCAACCAAATGAGCCACCCAGGGACCCCAATTCTTTCATACTTTTTATAAAGAGAATCATGTCATCTGTTGAAAAACAGAGGGTCCCCCCCCCCTCACAATATGGATAGTTTTTATTGCCTTTTCTTGTCTTATTGCATTAACTAGGACTTCCAGCATGATGCTGAAAAGGAGTGGCAGGACAAACATCCTTGCCTTTTCTTTATTTTAGCAGGAAAGCTTCTGGTTTCTCACCATTAAGTATGATATTAGGTATATTGTTTCTGTAGATGCTCTTTATCAAGTTGAGGAAGTTCATCTCTATAGTTTATTGAGTGTTTTTATCATACATACATGCTAGATTTTGTCAAATACTTTTTCTGCATCAATTAATATGATCATGTGATTTTTCTTCTTTAGCCTGCTGAGTGGATGGATTACATTAATTGATTTTTGGGTGTCAAACCAGCCTTGCCTATCTGGGATAAACCCCACTTGGTCATAGTGCATAATTATTTTTAGGCATTGTTGAATTCAACTTGCTAATATTTTGTTGAGGATTTTAATATCTGTGTTCATGAGAGACATTGGTCTGTGGTTTTATTTTCTTCTAATGTCTGTGTCTGGTTTTGGTATTAGGGTAATAGTGGCATCATAGAAGGAATTAGGAAGTATCTGCTCTGCTTCTATCTTCTGGAAAGGACCATAAAGAATTGATATAATTTTTTTCCCTAAATGTTTAGAATTCACCAGTGAGCCCATCTGAGCCTGATGCTCTCTCTTTTGCAAGTTTATTAATCACTGATTTGAATTCTTTAATAGATATAGGTCTATTCAGGTTGTCTGTTTTCTTCTTGTGTGAGTTTTGGCAGAATGTATCTTTCAAGGAATTGATCCATTTCATCTAGGCTATCACATTTGTGGGCATAGAATTGTTCATAATATTCCTTTATTGTGCTTTTAATGTCCATGGGATCTGTAGTGATGTCCTATTTTTCATTTCCAATGTTTGCAATCTTGTCTTCTCCCTTCTTTCTTAGTTAGCCTGACTAAAGGCTTATCGGTTCTATTGATTTTATTTTTCAGAAAACCAGCTTTTAGATTTGTTGATGATCTCCATTGATTTCTTATTTTCAATGTCATTGATTTCTACCCTACTTTTTATTATTTATTTTCTTCTTCTTACTTGGAATTTAATTTGTTCTTTTTTCCCCCTAGTTTCCTAAGGTGAAAGCTTGAATTATTGATTTTAGACCTCCTTTTCTAATATATGCATTCAATGCTATAAATTTCCTTCTAAGCATTGCTTTCACTGCATTCCACAAATTTTAAGTTATATTTTCATCTTCACTTAGTTCAAAATATTTTTTTTAATTTCTCTTGAGATTTCTTCTTTGACCCATGTACTATTGATAAATGTGTTGCTTAGTCTCCAAGCACTTGGGGGATTTTCCAGCTATCTTTCTGGTATCGATTTCTAGTTTAATTCCATTATGTATGAAAACAGATGTTGTATGATTTAAATGTTTTTAAATTTGTTAAGGTGTGTTTTATGGCCTAGAATATGGTCCATCTTGGTGAATGTGAGCTGGAAGAGAATGTGTAATCTGAAGTTATTGGATGAAGTAG
This sequence comes from Leopardus geoffroyi, assembly GCF_018350155.1. Classification (NCBI taxonomy): domain Eukaryota; kingdom Metazoa; phylum Chordata; class Mammalia; order Carnivora; family Felidae; genus Leopardus; species Leopardus geoffroyi. The sequence continues at coordinate 176,866,823 of NC_059326.1, forward strand.
TCTATAGATGTCAATTAAATCCAGTTGATGGATGGTGCTGTTGCCTTCAACTATGTCCTTACTGATTTTCTGCCTGCTGGATCTATTTCTCACAGAAGGATATTAAAGTCTCCAACTATAATAGTGGATTCATCTATTTCTCCTTGAAATTCTATCCACTTTTACCTAATATAATTTGACCTTCTGTTGTTAGGCACATATATATTAAGTATTGCTATGTATTCTTAGGAGACAGGATGGCTACAGGGGGCTGGAGCTGGGTATTTCTCTTCCCCCCATCACCTCCTTGGAAGGCTAGAGCTGGCTGAAATTGGGTATTTACCCTTAGTGAAGTGAGTTAGGCTCTAATAAAACCCCAGCAGATTAGGGTCTGGCAAAATAGTTTCTTCTGAAGGAAAACCTTGTTAATAACAGAATGGTCTGGCATGTTTCAAAAGGGTCCCATTCTTCCTCCCCTGCTGGGAGTATAAAGGGTAAAAACATCGCAAGGACCTGATAGAACTCCTGGAGGTAAAATGCACAAAAGTGTAAGGAGGGGCTCCCCCATGACTGGATCCCTCTGGAGTTTTTAACACTTAAATATGTCTGTTCAGTCTCTGTTGATTCACCAATTACAGTTCAGGTTTTCCTACCCTGGCACTAGTTCCTGTAGATGCTTCTGCTTGTGGGTTTCCACTCTGATAAATCATGATTCTCTGTATTTTCCGGTCTCTCCAATCTGGAGAGCAGTGGTTTGCCCTGTGACCTCACTCCTCTGACAAATATAAAAGAGTTGATTTCTTAGTTTGTTCAGCTTTTAATTTGTTAGGATGAAGTGACAACTTCTAAGCTCCTATATAATGGGCCAGAAAACTGAAGTCCCCTTCATTCCTTTTTACACCAAATAATATGCCATTATATGGACATACCATGTTTGTTTATCCATTCATCTGTTGCTGGACATTTGGGTTGTTTCCACCTTTATGTTATTATGAATGATGCTACTGTAAACATGAATGTACAAGTTTTTGTGTGGACCTATGTTTTCATTTCTTGGGTAAATACCTTTGAGTAAAACTGTTGGCTCATATGATGACTGTGTTTAATCATTTGAGGAACTACCAGAATGTTTTTCAAAGTGGCTGCATCATTTTACATTTCCACCGGTAGTGTATGAGAATTCCCATTTCTCCACATACTCCCCAACACTTGTTGTTATCTGACTTCATTCTAGTAGACATTCTAGTAGGTGTGAAGTGTTATCTAAGTGGTTTTGATCTTTATTTCCCTGATGACTAATGGTGTTGAGCATCTTTTCATGTGTTTATTGGCCACTTTTATATCTTTCTTGCAGAAAAGACTATTCAGATTCTCTGCCCATTGTTTAATTGGGTATTACTGAAATGTATTAGTTTTTGAAATACATCCTTGATGCAAATTCCTTATAAGATATATGATTTGGAAATATTTTCTCCCATTCTATGGGTTGTCTTATTGCTCTCTTGATGGTGTTTCTTAAAACACAACAGGTTTTAATTTTTCTGAAGTCTGATTCATCTATTTTTTCTTTTGTTGCTTGTCTTCTGTTATTTTTGAACTTCTGTCTGAGATAATCTGCTTCTGAAGAATACCTTAGTGCAAGTCTACTGGTGACCTTTTGTTCATGAAAAATTGTATTTATTTCACATACATTCTTTTTTTTTTTTTTAAGTTTATTTATTGAGAGAGAGAGAGAGAGAGCGTGCACATGTGAGCAGGGGAGAGGCAGGGAGAAAGGGAGAGCGAGAATCCCAAGTAGGCTCCATGCTGTCAGCACAGGCCCTGATGCCGGGCTCAAACTCACACACTGTGAGATAATGACCTGAGCCAAAATCAGGAGTCGGATGCTTAACCGACTGAGCCACCCAGGCGCCCCTCACATCCATTCTTAAAGAATATTTCTCTGGATACTAGAATACTATGTTGGGATTATTTTCTTTCAGTGCATTAAAGGTATCACTTCACTGTCTTCCACCATTGCTATCGAAAAGTCAGTTGTCCTTCTGTCACTCCTTTTAAGATACTATCCCTTTTCTCTCACTTTGTGGCTTTCTTCAGATTCACTATGATGTATCTAGTCCAAGTCCTACTTGGACTTCTTGAATTCATGAATATTGGAATTGGTGTCCTTTAACACATCTGAAAACATTCTCAGCCATTATTATTTCTTTATATCTCTCTTTCCTTCTAGAACTCCACCCCGATTTCGTATAAGTTAGATGTCCTCACTGTATTCTCTCATCCTTTCTTCAGTATTTTTGGTCTTTTTGTCTCTCCTGCTGTATTCTGGATCCTTCTTCCAGTCTGTCTTTCAGTCCATTAATTTTCTCTTTAGCTGTATCTAATCTGCAAACAAACGAACTCTGAGTTCTTAATTTTTCAGTTCTCAAAATTTATTTTGTTCTTTTAAAAATCTGCAATCTTTAAATAGTTTCTTGTCCCTTTGTGTTTCTTTAAACAGTAAACATTGTTACCTTATACTGTGTGTCTGATCATTCTAATAACTGAAGTTTTTGTGTATTTCTGTTGTCTGTAATGTCTGCTGGTTCTCACTCAGGTTTATTATTTCCTTGAGTCTCTAATTTTTTCACTGTGCACTGTGTTCTGGATATTTTATTTGAAAACTTATTTGTAAGAATGATTTGTCACCTAAGATGGTGGTATTTTCTTCAGAGAGGATATTTTTGTTTGTTTCTGCCAGGAGTCTGGGAACTCTACCAGTATGGAACCACCTTAGCCCAAGTTCAAGGCTTGAGGTTACCTGGATCACCCAGATGACTAGAACTGGAGAGTCCACGAGAAAGTTGGTTTACTTGTGAGTCGTCATAACTTTCAGTAAAACCATTTGGGATCCCAGCTTAAAATAAGCAGAGAGGAGCATTTGTCCAGGTCCCCACTTTTGATAGACCCTGGGCTTTAAATTTTGTCCCGAGGCCACTGAAACCACAACTGTTCTTTCTGGATCAGTAAACGCCATTAGGGAAAATGCAGCATGGGGTCCTAGATTTGTTTCTCTGGGTTCTCATTTTTTAGTATATAGTGGTCAGCCAATTCTTCTCTCTCTTCTTGGCTTTTTGGTGCTTTTGAGATAGTTTTATATTTATATATAGTTATATAGTTTTATATTTATAAATACATTTTATATTTATTTTCAGTCATCCTCTGTGGAAGATTTGATCCGAATTAACTATCTCCCTAAACAGTGCCTCACACAAGCTTCACATTCGGTACATAGGATTATTTACATTATATATACACATATATTACCTGGTCCTTAAAAGAAGTCTATCAGGTGTCACGAACTGGCCACATACCAGCTGTGAGACCTTGGGCAAGTCAATCTATATCTTTGGGCAATGAGACTAGGAATAGTATCCACCTCCTGAGTCTGTGGATATGAAGGACTCAACAAAGGCAGTTGTCAGGTGAGAACACTAAGACTCTGGGAGTCGATTGCACATGTCCACATCCCGCAGATGACAGCACACAGTCCAGAGCACCTCCTGTGTACCGACGTCCATGCTAGAGGCGGAAAATGCAGTCATACGCAGGGCAGACATGGCCACTTTCTCAGATAGCCTAAAAAAGCTCTGAATCCACCTCAAAAGGCTGTGACTTGACCCCCAGCGTGGGCAGCTCACCATGGAGAGGTGGTGGAAGACTGCCCCGGAGGGAGCCCCTCCTCTGACTTACAAAGCACAGGGAAGTCTTTTCCAGATAGAAAACCTGAGTGAGGGTGTCTCAGGCGGAGGGAACAACGTGTGGAGCCCTTCAGGGCACAGACCTCTCTCGCTCTTTTTCTGTCTGGGGAGGAACGCATCCTTCCCCTGTGTTTTCCATCCAAGTGCTGAAGTAGCATTCTCGTTACCAGGAAGTAGGTCACATTTCCAGTCCCCAAAAGGGAACCTGCCACTTCTGTTGTGACAGGGCGTGGAGCCACCACCTCCAAAGCCTCCTGGGGGTCTGCCGCCCCCTGGGGTCTGCCATTCCCAGAGCAGAGTTGCTCTTCCTGCTGGGTGTGTGAGCCACACAGAATTCAGCAGCAGCCCTAGAGCCAGTCCTAACAGAGGTGAGGGCGGGGTGGGGAGAGCCCGTGGGTGGCTTGCGTGAGCACATCAGCCTGCCCTGGGGCACAGCTGACTCATAGCAACTGGGAGGTGGCTTTCCCCACCAAAAACTCCGGCCAGGAACCTTGCAAGGAAGTGTTATCCAAGCTCCGCCTTTGGATCTGTTCACACCCATGGAGCTCTGGCCTTCCTTTGGGGGCTCCAGAGACTCTGGGGATGTCTCTGGATGAGAGTAAGCCTAAGCCTGGTGTCCAGTCACACTGGGGACCTGCGGTCGTGGGCTGTGTGCTGCCTGCACCTGCTTCCCGGAGCTGTCATGGAAATGACTGAGCCGAGAGAGGAGCTGTACCATTAAATGTTAGATCCAAGCTAAGGATGCCAATTTCTCCAGAGAAGCGTGTGATGCGGTAGAAATGGTGTGGATCTGGAGACAGACTGGTACAGTGGGCAAGGCTGTCTGAAAAGGGCCCCAGAATCTTGTTCTGTGTTGTCCAAGCCCTGAGCTATCAGGGGGCAGCCTGCTCCCACAAGCCAACAGCTCCTTCCCATCCCCACCACCACCAAGGGGAACTGTAATATCCTGTTGGCCCCCAAAGGCCCCAGGATGTTCGGGTCCTGGCAGTCAGCCTCCCCGTGTAAACAGCCGGCACCCCCACTCCACTCGCCCGATTCCAAATAGCCTACCGTTGCCCACTGATGAGGCCACCCTCTCACGTTTGCCCTTCCGAGGGGAGTGCGGGGAGGGCCCTCCACTCCACTAAGGATGGGGACATGAGGGCTCAAGAGGCCTTGGGCAGGACCCCTTCCCACTCTGAGCCCTCCGTGCTGCCCCTGCCCCACCAGGAGAATCTTGCTCCCCTTTTTTCCTATCTTAGGTGAAAAGGGAATGAAACCCTGCGTGCGGAAAGTCCCATCTAGAAGGGGCTCCAAGGGGGCCAGGAACTTCCATCTGTTGTTTTGCCAAAGTTCATTCCTGTGTTAGTTTCCTGGAACTGTTGGAACTGTTGTAACAAACGCCGTGGCTGCAAACAACAGAAGTTGATTCTCTCACAGTTCGGGAGACCACAACACAAAACCGAGCGTTGGCAGGGCTGGGCTCCCTCCGGGGGCTTCGGGGAGAGTCCACCCCGTGCCTCTCTCCTAGCTTCCGGGGCAGCCAGCAAGCCCTAGTGTTCGGTGGCTCGTGGCCATATCACTCCAATCTCCGCCTTCATCTTCGCGTGACCTCCTCTGGGCGTCTGTCTCCTGCTCTGTGTGCCTCTTATAAATATGACACTTGTCATTGGATTTAGGGCCCACCAGATAATCCGGGATGATCCCTTCTCAAGGTACTTACATTGGCAAAGGTGCTTTTTCCAAATAAGGTCGCATTCACAGGTTCTGAGGAATAGCAGCACACGAACAGTTCTTTTGGGACCTACCATTCAACCCCTGCAATCCCCTTCCAATTTCTCCAGAAGATAAAACCGGTCTTATGACTTCACCCACATGAGAGAGGTAGGCGAGAACATGTGCCCGGTACTTACACATTCATATCTCCATTCTTTTTTTTTTTTTTTAATACTTTTATTTATTTTTGAGAGAGAGAGAGAGACCGAGCACGAGTGGGGGAGGGGCAGAGAGAGGGGGAGACCCAGGATCTCAAGCAGGCTCCAGGATCCGAGCTGTCAGCACAGAGCCCGACGCGGGGCTCGAACTCGGGAACCTCGAGATCATGAACCTGAGCCCGAGTCGGACGCTCAACCAACTGAGGCACCCAGGCGCCCCGCATATCTCAGTTCTTTATCCAACATCTCATCAAGTGAAGTATTCTTACTTCTTACTCTTCTTTCCAGATGGAAAAGTAGAGTTTCAGAGACGTTCAGCAACTTGCCCAAAGCCACACAGCTAGGAAGTAGCACAGGGGAGATGGGACCCCGTGTCTGTGTCATGCAAAGGAAGCCCTCCCGGGTCTCCCCCTGTCACCAGGGCTTGGGACAAATCCTCCCATGTCACATGGGATGGGGTAAGGAGAATGCTTTATTGGAGAAAGGGGGCACGCACATGGGCCAAGGGTCAGCAAGAAGCAAGGAGACAGAGAGCCTCTAAGCCTTCCCAAAGCCCTTAGAGAGGAGTGCCAGGACCAGAGTACTGCGTGGTGCTGGGTTATACAGAGGCAGGAAAACAAAGAAGCCAGATCTCTGCCCTCCCAGAACCTCCACTCAGTAGCAGAAGACCCAGTGTGTAACCTCGTGGCAGGTGGCATAATGAGGGGCAGAGAATGAGGCGGTGGGGGTGGGGGGCGCCTAGAATGAGATGTGTCTGAGGACAGAGGTCACAGTGCTGGAGGAGAGCAGGCGGAGGAAGAGCCGTGGGTCGGTCTGCACTTTCTCTGTGGGGCATGGACAGCCGTTGCGGGGTTGAGAGCCCATCGTGGAGAGATGGCCTTGGCTTCTTAAAAGGTTCGCTGGGAGAGGGAATATCAGATATACAGAACATACAGAATAACCGGGCAGCACTCAGCATGCCACCATCATGACAGAAGACAGGACTGTTCCAGAAGGAACAGTTCCAACTTAAAAAAGACTAAAGGGGCACAACAATGGAATGTGATGGCGTACTCCAGACTTTTGTTTGGGGACAGTAAGGCAGAATGGGAATAAAGTCTATAGATTAGCTAATAGTACTGTTTTTAATCATCACACTGTGGTTATGTAAGAGAGTGCCCTTTTATAGGAAATACCACCGGGATACTTAGGGTCAGGGGGCATCATGTCTGCAACTTACTCTCAAATGTTTTACAAAAAATGTGTGTTAATGTAGGGAATCAAGCAAAGAATGTACAGAAAGTCTTTGTACTGCCCTTACAGTTTTTCTGTAAGTCCAGGATTTATGTCGGAATATGCAGTTAAAAGAAGGGTAAGGCTGCGGTGTAGACAGCGGGGCTGCAAGAAGGGCAGGTGGGAGCAGGGAGCGTGAGGACGGGCTGTCCGCGGAGCCAGATGGTGGCATGGACTTCGGTGGCTGCAGAGGAAGGGGCGGGGAGTAAGGAGATATTCTGAAAGCAGGGGCGTCAAGACCTGCTGATGCTTTGGACTCGGGCGCTGAGGGAGAGAACATCATTGAGATCTCCCTGCTGCATGGATGGGAAGGGCTGGGGGTGGGGTGCAGCTTTGGGGGAAGATCAAGAACCTGTGAGCCACAGTAGCAAGGGCACCGTAGCTTCAAATGCCATCTACAGAGCTGACGTCATGGAAATGGGGTTTAATGCTGCGGAAGTGAACGAGCAGGGAGTCAGTGTAGGGAGAGAGGAGAGGCGACGGGTGCCTCCGGTATTTAGAAGTTGCTTGGGAGAAGAGAGGAAGTTCAGTTTCATTTTAGCCGGAGGGGTGAGTGATTTACAATGACCTTTTATTGAGTGCTTCTGGTGTACCAGGCACCACACAAGGCATTTTAGACGCACGATCATTTCTTCTCATAATAGCCTTGTGAGATGAGCATCGTTTAAAGCACGACACCACGAGGGCTCGGGAGAGGTGAAGTGACTTGCCCAAGGTCACACAGCCAGGAAGTAGGACGACTGGCTTTTGAACCTGGTCCATCCTCCCCTCTAACCCCCGCCCCTGAGAAAATCTGCCGGGGAGTTCCTGTTTGCTGTCACGTCTTGCCCCGCTCCCCCACAGACTGAGGTCTCCCCTCTTTGAAGGGAAGCCATGCAGCTGTTTTTTCCTGACAGCTGTGAGGCTGTCTCTAAGGGAGGAAGCATTTTGTTGCCTATCCAGCCCCTTCCAGGAAAGAGCCCCTGAATTGCAGGATTCCACCCACCCATCTCCTCTGACATGCAAAATTAGACCTGGCCGCTCCCAGAGAAAGCTCTTTGGCTCCCAGCATTCCTCCATTTCTCCTTCTCTGAAAACAGCTCCCAACAGGATGGGGTTCAGTATCTTCCGGCCCTGATCCACTCCCTGGAAGGGTGCCCACGCGCACTTTCCATGCTCATAGCTGCTGTTAACAGAAATCAATAGCAATCTCTGTGAGTCATCAAGAGCCTACTGGGTGCCAGGCTCTCTCCATACATCATGGCCAGTTTCCCTGGTAAGACTGATATTTCCGTCCTCGTTTGTAAAATGAGGAGTCTGAGGCTCATTGGGGTGAAGGAACCTGCCCAAGGTGACACAGCTGGGGAGCAGCTAAGCCAGGATCTGGCCCACCATGCATCCCAGCGCCGGGCACAGGGCTACCCAACCCGTGCTCGATAACAATGACTTTTTGAGTGGACTCCAGCCCACCCTTGGGGTCTGACCACAAAACTTCCTCCTGCTTCTGTGCTTCAGGGTCATGAACACAGGCCAAGCTGAAAGGCACAAAAGGTGTTGCTCCCCTGGCCCCAGACCCTGCTGCTAAGCTGTAGGTGTCCAACATCCGTCCCTCGTGCCCGCTCTCTCTGTTCCAGCCTCGCCCTCCCACAACTGGCCCAGCTCAAGCTGAGACAGGGCCCCAGAAACCCTCTATTCCCCATTCCACCTTAGGTCTATTTCTTCCTTCAGCAGCCCAGGGCCTGGAGAAAGGAAGATGTAGGAGGTAGGGGCCAGTAGGGTGGGTGGGTGCGGCTGGGTGCGGCTGGGTGCAGCTTGGCCAGAAGAACAGAGAAAACTACTTCTCAGAGAGCTAGGAGGCTTGGCATTCTTACTGCTTTAGGCCCAGACACATTCCTCCTCACCCAGCGCAGCCTAGAAAAACAGGTCACTTGTGTTCAATTCAATAGCTAGGTACCCAGTGCCCACCGCTTAGTCTGGGCTGGCTAACAATGGGACAAACGACCCCTCATCTTGGTGGCTTAACACGATAAAGTGTGTTTGGAGTTTGTTTTGTGTTCTGTTCTGTCTTTCGGCACGTTGCCTGGGAAGTACTTTTAAAAACTCCAGCAAACAATTTAAAAGTAGGGTGGGGCAGGTGAATGAAAGAAGAGAAAAAAAATGTTGATGATTTTTGAGGCTGAATGATGGGTGGCGACAGTGGGCTGTTGTACTATGCTCTCTACTTCTTTGGTATATTTGAAATACTTATGCATGTCTATTTCTCACTCATATAGAGTCTAATGTTCATGCTCGTGGCCCCTGGCTCTCCAGGGTGGCTTCACTGCCATGGTTGCTCCAGGACACAGGCTGTTCCATCTTGTGGCTCCTGTGCCATCTTGTGGTCTGAAGATCATTCTGGAGGCATCCAAACAGCAGACTGGGAGAAGAAAAAAAAAGATGGCATGGCTGCTACTTAGCACCTCGTCCTGAAGCGCTGTGCCTCCCTTCTGCTCTCATGGCATTGGTGGGAGCTGGTCACATGACCAGCAAGGGATGCTGGGAGATATAGTTCCGGGTACTTCCCAGCACCGCACCGCATAATGTAAGGGGTACTGGTTGGTCATCTGATCATCTCAGCTACACCCACTGTGTGTTGGGTGTGGGCATGTCAATGGTGATGTCCAAGGAGGTGGCTGGTGTCCCTTGAGGAGATAAAAAAAGGGATCTGTAAGAGGTTTGTAAAGATGAACTTGTGAGTTTTGCTGCAAGGCTTCCCAAGCCAGTCCCATGACGTATCTATAAAATTATCTTGGTTCATGGAACGAGGGAAGGTGTTAGGAAAGACCGCACACAGTCACCAGACCTCTGTGGGCATCTGTCCTTCAACACGCTGGTGCCCCCATCATGATATTCCCCTTCCATATCAAATGTGGCAAAGGAATCATTTTGCCAAATGTTACCATTGAGAGAGAATGGGCAAATCTACAAGGGATTTCTGAATTATTTCCTGCAATTGCACATGAATCTATTATTATTTCAATAAAAATATCAATAAAACGGGGCAGTGGCAAAGGAGAGACACTAGAGGACCCTAAGGCACTGGAAGATGGCCCAGGATGGACCCAGGGCCCCTATCTCCAGTCTCTGCCCCTCTCTCAGTCCCCCCAAGTGGTTGCTCCAAAGTCCCAATCTGCCTGGCTCCTCTGTTGTCCTGCTTAACTCTCTGAGGCCTGTAGGATTCATCCAGTCTCGATCACAATATATCAGGGTCCAACCCCTTCCCAAACCATTTCACTGTCTTCATCCTCTTCTCTCCTCCCCTCCCCCCCCCCCCACACACCTCAATCACTCTGAGCCCTTAGTTGTTTTCCAAACTCACTGTGCTCCCTTGGCTCTTATCCTATGCTATCCCTTTGAGCCCCACCTCACACATGGTAAACTCATACACATTTTCCAAGACCTCTGCCCCTTTGTGTACATCCTAAACTCAGAATTCAATTGTGCCCATTAGTTTGTGGGTCTTTCTCTCTCACTGGACTGTAATCTCCCTGGATGCCAATACCATGGATAATTCACTTTGATGCCCCTAGTTCCCAGTATAAGGCCTGGCAAGGACTAGTTCTCCCTAAAGTGTTAATGGTTGGCTAAATGGAGAAACAATGAATAAAAGAAGAGAAGGAGGAAGATAACACTATGACCTCTGCTTGTCCACTGAGATGGTTGTCAAGTTTAAAGTGTTTTTGAAATGGGCCTAGGGATCACTCTCATGCTGATGACTATTCTCCCTGACTCCCCCCCCATCCCTCCACCTACCCCCTGCTTCATTTAGTCAACGCAACAGAACCTTCTAAGTCCTGGCCAGGCATCATACTACAGGGGAAGACAAGGATACTTGCAATTAGAGAGACATGGGTCAGAGTCTGGGTGTCAACTTCTAGCTATGTGTTCTTGGACAGATTAGCTCAATTCTCTGAGGCTTAGTTTCTTCTGTAAAATCACCTCTCTCCCCAGGGTTGATAGGATTACAAAAAGACTATGTAAGAATGCCTGGTGTAGCTCAATGAATGTTTGTTTCCATCCCATAAAGCCCTCCCTCAGATGGAACCTTCTTTCCCTTTGGATTTTTTTTAAAGACTTGTGTTTTTTTAGAGCAGTTTTAGGTTTACAATAAAATTGAGAGGGAAATACAGAGATTTCCCATAGATGCATAGCCTCCCCCGTTATTAACGTCATTCACCAGAATGACATTTCTACCAGGAATGAGCCTACACTGGCACATCATTATCACCCTAAATCCATAGTTGACCTTAGTGGAATTGTACATCCTGTGGGCTTGAACAAATGTAACGTACCCATCATTATAATATTCTACAGAATATTTTCACTGCCCTTAAAATCCTCTGCCCTCTGCCTATTCACTTGTCCTCACCTGGGCCCACTCCTGTCAACCAGTGATCTTTTTACTGTCTCCGGTGTTCTGCCTTTTCCAGACTTCTCAGACTGGTTTCGTTGACTTAGTAACATGTATTTAAGTTTCTTCTATGTCTTTTTGCAGTTTGATAACTCATTTCTTTTTAGTGCCGAATAATATTTCATTGTTGGGATGTACCACCATTCATTTATCCATTCACTTACTGATGAAGAACATTCTGAGTCCTTCTGGGTTTGGGCAATTATGAATAAAGCCACTATAAACATCCACATTCAGATTTTTGGGCAGACATGCATTTTCCATTCTTTGGGTAAATTCCAAGGAGCTCAATTGGTGGATGGGATGGTAAGAGTGAGTGTAGTTTTGAAAGAAACTGCGAAACTGTCTTTCAAAGTGGCTGTACCATTTTGCATTCCCACCAGCAATGACTGAGTTCCCCTTTGATGCTTTAGTGAATGAATGCTGAGCACCACATTGTTCACGGATGTTAGCCCATGTTCCTGGGGTAGATTGCTAAATCCTGGAAAGCAACCGAAGCACTCCATTCAACAAAAAGCACACAGAGGGAGCTCCAGTGGGAGGTAGAGCTATTATTAGGATCATTTCCCCCTTTCCTGAGGAATGCCCCCAAAGGTTCAGGGTAAAGAGACAACCAGCTACCACTTTGGAGCACCCCCTGTATGCTTTGCATTTTACATATTTTTTTCTTTTTTCTTTCTTTTTTTCTTTTTACCTAGGCTTCATACCCAGTCCAGGGCTTGAACTCACAACCCTGAGATCAAGACCTGAAGTGAGATCCGGAGTCAGAGGCTTAACTGACTGAGCCACCCAGGCACCCCTATTTTACATATATTTTCTAATTTAATCCAAACTAGAACTTTTAAAAGGAAATGTCCTCATTATTGCTATTTTAATATTTTTTAATATTTCAAAAATTATTATTTATATAATAATAAAAATTATTTATTTTTTAAATAAATGAGATGTCTTATTCCATTTCTATTCCTAAACCCCCCCTCCCTTAAAGAAGCATTTGTAATAGTGTCTGGTGTATCTCTCCAGAGTTTATTTCTGTAAATACAAGAACATATTCTTAAATCTCCCTTTTCTTGTTCAAAAAACATGTATCTCATACTGTCCTACACTTTGTTCTTTTTACCCTATAATTTACCTTGAAGATTTTTCTATACGACACACAGAGAATTTCCTGACTTTGTTCTATTGGATGGGGGTATCATAATGTATCTAACCAGTCCCCTGTCAAGAGAATTTCAGGTCGTGGAAATCAAAGCCCAGAGTGGGAAGGTATTTCCCCAAGGTCACACAGCCAGGAAGTAAAAGCAAGGGTAGGAGAAAAAAAGCAAGGGTTGTTCCTCAACCTAGAGAAGCTTCACTACATCTCCCTGGAAAACAGAAAGTAGAGAAGAGTTGTAAACTGTCTTGTAAACTGTCCCCATTTACTGAGCAATTCCCCTGGCTCAGGAAGCTGGCTCTGGGCACCCAGAAACATCTGAAGGAGGATTAAAAACCCTGGATCCCGGCATCACCTCAGTGGTCAGAAATGTTGGTCCTGGAGAGGCTGCCTGGGCCCCAGTTCTGGCCCTGCCATTGAGCAGGTATATGAGCTTGACCATAAGACTTAAATTCTCTGAGCTTCAGCTTCCCTATCTGTAAAACAGGGATAATAGTCATATTAGTCAAGGTTCTCCAGAAGAATAGAACCAATAGGAGACATATATATATATATATATATATATATATATATATATATATATCAGAAAGAGAGAGAGAGATCTATATATGCCAGAATCCATAAGACAGGCCAACAATAGGCTGGAAACTTGGGCAGGATTCCTATACTACAGTCAAGGCAAATTCCTACTTTTCTTTGAGAAATTTGTTTGTTTTTTAATGTTGATTTATTTTCGAGAGAGACAGAGACAGAATGCGAGTGGTTAGGGGCAGAGAGACAGGGAGACATGGAATCCGAAGCAGGCTCCAGGCTCTGAGCTGTCAGCACAGAGCCCGATGCAGGGCTCGAACTCACGAGCTGTGAGATCATGACCTGAGCCGAAGTCGGATGCTCAAGTGACTGAGCCACTTAGGCGCCCCGGGAATTCTCAGTTTTTGCTCTTAAGGCCTTCAATTGATTGGCTGGGGCCCACCCATTTAGGGAGGGTAATCTCTTTTCCTTAAAAGGCAATTGGTTATAGGTGATAACCATCACAGCACTCTCTAGTTCATGCTTGCCTAACAACGGGGCACCCCAGTCTAGCCGAGTGGATCCATGAAAGTAATCACCCCAACATTAGATGAAAGCCCGCATGAGAGAAAACTGCGAGAAAACTTGATGCGTAAATGCCAAATAAGGGTTAGCTGTGGGTATTGTGAGCTGAGTGGCTGCAGGTGTTAGAAGATGCATCAGAACCCTTGGTGTGGGGCCACCTGGGCCAGGCCCTGGGGACATAAAGAGGATGAGGCACTCTTAAGGAGCTCAAAGACCAGGGCCTGCGGAGACAGAAATGCAGACAATGACAGGACTGCAAAAATGCCTCTGCCAGATGGAACACAGAAGGCTGTGGAAGCCCAGGGGCAAGGAAGGGAAGGCTTCCTGGAGAAGGTGACAAAAGTAAAGGTTAAAGCAAAATTAGCCAAGTGAGAAAAGAAGAGCAGGCAAAAGGGCAAAGGAACATTCCAGGCAAAGTATCAGTCAGCACAAAGGCACAGAGCGGGGAGCCTGGGTGGCTCAGTTGGTTAACTGACTTCAGCTCAGGTCATGATCTCTCCATTTGTGAGTTCGAGCCCCACGTCAGTCTCTGCACTGACATCTCAGAGCCTGGAGCTTCAGATTCAGTGTCTCTCTCTCTCTCTCTCTCCTTCCCCCACTTTGTGCTCTATCAAAAGTAAATAAATAAATATTAAAAAACAACAACAACAACAAACAAAGGCACAGAGGTGTGAGAGAGGCAGGAACTGGTACTGGGCAGGGGCCCCAGTGCTGGGTGGGAGAGGGAGCCGGACCCATCACAAGGGGCGTGGTGGGCCTTCCTCCCATCAGGATGACTTGGGTGAGCACCCGCTATGTGCCAGGCACTGTGCATGAATTACTGATGTGTACCCTCCCAGCTCTCAGAGGAGGCAGGTGCTATTACCTGGTTAGGTAATTTTCAGTCACACAGCGGAAGTGGTTGGTTGAGCCGCGAGTCCAGACAGCTGGCTCCAGAGCCCACGAGGGGGTGACATAGCCACAGGGAGACCCGAAAGGGCTGCTGGGATGGCTAGGGGGAGGGGGCAGGTTGGGTTTGTTACATCTGAGGTGATGTGGAGAGTCAAGTGGAGATCAGGGGCACATAGCCACAGGGGGGCTGAAGACAGGACCTTGCACCCACCCTCAGCAGTGTTCATGGGGCACATGCCAGACTGTGTGTTCTGCAAGAGGCATCCCTTTAAATCCACGCAGGCATCATTCATTCATTCCATCAGCCCCAGGATCTGCCTCTGGTTCCCGTGTGTGTCCCCCACTTCCTGCTGCAATGGCTCTAAAGCTCCCTTGGCCATGATCCCTGCACCCAAAACCCCGATTCCTGTTTTTATCTGCCATTCATTCTAGATTCTCTGCCCTCCAGCCCTTCCTCCCCCCCACCCGCTTTCCCTAGAGGCTTCCTAAGCCCCAAAGGCCACAGAGGATGAATGACATCATCTGTGTTCTGGACCTTGCGGGGCCCAATTATCAGGCTATAAGTGGAAACGCCCTACATTTTCCCACAGGAAAGGCCTCCCTCACTCCTGACCCTGCAATGCTTCTGGGGATCTTGGCAGAGTCCTCCTGCTCCTGCCTGCAGTAAACTGAGCCCCCTCTACATGGACGTGCCATTCAGGCATCTTTTTATCCACCATAGACCCTCTCAGCTTCTTCCAACGTGGGTACACAGTGGCTTTCGGCGGAAGGGAGGCAACACCATGAAATCATTAAAACCAGCAGTCTGGGAACCCGGTCGACCTAAATTCATGTCTAACTCCTCCCCTTTCCACCTGTGTGGACTTGGACAAGGAGCTTCCCAGCTCTGGGATTCTATTGTCTCACTTTGAATTGGGAATCATACAAGACATCATCTCATTAAATCTCTTGAACAGTCTTCTGAGGCATAAGCAATGTCCCCACGTCACAGATGAGTAGCCAGGCCTAGGGAAAGTTAGACGTTTGCTCAAGGCCACTGGTTAGTAAACAGTGGAGCCAGGGCCTGGATTAGAACCCCTGTGGTCAGGGTTGCTCTGACCTGCCAAAGAGCAACCCGGAGAGGTGGGGAAGGCTTCCCACAACTAGACTTGCTGAACTTGGGGCTTGGGTGAAGTGAGGCAAGGTGTCAGGGACGCCGAGCTTCCAGAACTGGCTTGGCCCTCCTTGGCTGTGGGGCGGGCGCAAGTTAATTTCTCAGGACTCAGCTTTCCCAGCTGTAAATGGGGCTGGCAGGCCGCACCGCAGAGCTATCGTAAGGATCACAGAGTGAAAGAGTTCACACCTCCACCATTCCTGCGTCGCAGCGCTGGTTTTTAACACGCTCACGTCCCCCTGCCCTATTCACAAATAGGTTTTGTTTTTTTTTTTTTTCCTTTAAATGGATTGCAATATATTATCCAAATGTATTTTTTGGAAATTTATTGAAACCAATTTCATATCACACCTGAAAAAGAAGACAGGGCACATCTGCCATAAATAGAAGGTATTTAGACGGTGAAGCCAAGGCAAGGCTCTGCACCTGCACCTGGTGTCAGCGTGTTAGACGCACCTCCGCCAGTCTGCCTGCCTCCAGTGCACTTCCTGCCCCTTCCTGACGCAGGGCCGGGTTCTGTAAGGCCAGGTCGGGGACCTCAGGGCATCTTGTCACCTTCTTTCAAGCCCACAAGGGATGTCCTGGGTTGGCGCACAGTAGGTGCTCAAAAACCTGAGCTCCTCTCTCTGGCCTCACTCTCCCAGGAACAGACATCTCACGGGAAGAAACTGGCCTTCTCCCTTCAAAACACAAAGGGGCCACAGCAGCAGCCTCCAGCCAAACTCCTACTCCCTCACCACCACCACTTACTGCCTCGAAAGAGCACTGAGGTTTGCTGCTGACCGTGACTAAACACGGCATGTGGTGTGGCAGGCCACGGCACATCGTCCCTGGCAATTGTTTTGAGCCTGCTGTGCACCTGCTGAGCACCTGCTGTGCTCTAAGACCTCTATGGCTCCTTATTGCCCAAAAGAATATGTCTTCCTCAGCCTTCCAACAGCATTCTCCTCATTCTCAGGTACATTCTCTGCCACTTTCCCTGGAATCTGAATCCTCTTTTGGCTGTACTCTAGGCTGAATACCCTTGGGCAAGGCATTCAAAGTCCCTGAGACCCAGAGCCCCAGGAAAGCAAGAATTTCCATTTCATTGGCTTGTCATTGGGCCCCTGACCACAGAATGTCCTCAGGCAGCGCTGTTCCTGCCTCCCAATGGGTTCCTAAGACAGCTGCGCTCCTTCAGCAATCTTACATGCGTGTTTTCAGTCTGTATTAGTCTCCCCTCCCTGTGGTCAGCTGTCAATTCAGGGTCACCTCCTCCAGGAAGCCTTCCCTGACTTCACACCAGCTCAGGCCCCTGTTACTGCCCTGGCAGAAACAAGTGCCTCCTCAGAGCACCTCTCTGATTATTCGAGCTCTAGTCCCACGCCTAGGCCGCACATGGCTAGGAGCTATGTCCCTCTGTTGTCCCTGTGGCCCCAGCACTTCACCAGAGCCTGGCACCAGGCAGGAGCTCAGGAAACGATGCTGCTATTAGAATATTAGCACCCACCAACCTGGGGGGGGAGGAGCTGGTGCATTCTCCCCTCCATTCCTTGCTCCTGCTGATGCCCCTACAGGGCATGTCCTTCTGTTTCCTCTCCCCTAAGATACCCACCCCCATCCGGCACCATTTACAAGGCCGTTTTTCTCTTCAGATCCTCACAGCCACCTTGTGAGGCAGGCAGCACAGATGATCACATTTTAGCTACAGAAACTAGGAGGCCCAAGGAGGGATCATGACTTGTCTGAGCTCCCACAGCAGAGAAATGGCTAGATCTTGAGGCAACTGTGGTCTTCAGGCTTCTAGTTTGAAACTCAGCCTGGGTTTAGGGGATCCTCTGTCTGTCAGTCTTCTTCCATCCCCGCTCTAGGATTCTAGTTCGTCTTGGGCTCAACTCGTCACACCGACTGCTTAACTGTACTTTACCTCATTGCAACCCCTGGTGCCATCATTCCCGTTTTAAGAGATAAGAGAAGGACCCACAGGACAGAGCAGGCTGCCCAGACCACACAGCTACTGAGGCACAGAGCTTGGATTCAGATCCATGTGGAGGGAGCTGTGGTATGATCTTCCTGCCTTTACTTCGCTTCTCCTGGAACCAGCAGCCTGGTTTCTGCGGGGGCATCACCCCCATGCATACAGTCCAGTGGGGCTATCGATCACATGCCTCACCCTCCCCTGACCCAGCCAGGCCACTCACACCCGAATCTCTAGCAAGCAGAGGGACACTACACGTGACCGCTGTGGCTGACTCGTTCCTGGAAGAGTGCCCATTTAGTCCCGCCGCCTGGATCCCCAGAGCCCCTGCCCTTTCTGAAGCCTCTGGCTCCTGGATGAGGTCTGGGAGCCAGACAGTATTCTTCCAGTGTATTTCTTTGTGCCGACGTTGGACAGTCTGTTTCTGTTGCTTTCAACCAGATGGACAGACTGCTGCTCCCAAGCTGATGATAAGATCCTGGAAGCCAGAACTTTGTCTCACACTCCTTTCATCGTCTCCTTGTGCCAGGCGCGGAGCAGGGCTCCACGTACACGTTTGAGAAATTGAGCAACACTGGAGCCCCCGGAGGGCAGACCCTCAGCCATTCTTAGTATCGTCTTTACGGGATCTTGTCAATTTCCACATTTTCTACATTAAACCTACCTTGCTTGGTTTTTTCCTAAATAAGTGAGCTAAAGAGCCCTCAAAAAAAAAAAAAAAATATGAAGTGACTGCTGATTCCCAAATCCTCTGTTCCCCTGGAATGTGCAGAATGTGTGGGGTTCCATAGGCAAGTCTCCCACTTTGGGTCCCTCAACGGCCCACTCTCCGGAGCCCCCAAAACAGATGGAGGTCCCTGTTTAGAAACCTGAGACTGGCTTAAGCCAAGGAGAATCTCCCTTAATCTCTTTCCCAAAATTACAGTATATCCACTGGAAAATGAAAAGGTAATGTTCCTGGATTTTAAAAAGATATTTGTCCTAAGCACAGAAGTAATTTGTTTTCTTGTCTATATTTTACTTTAACTTCTTTTTAATTGTATGATTTTAATTGTACATATGTATTACCTGCATGATTAAAAAAAGGTTAGTTTTTAATGAAAACTGAAAAAAAAATCATTTTTAGTCATAATAGAAATCTTGAGTGATAAAGAAGAAAATTAAAATCACCTGTTTTCCCACCATTCAGAGACAATATTAGAGTTAAAATAGCATTCTTTCCAGTCTTTTTTCTATGCCGAATGATGTTGCTTTTAGGCTGTCTTGTTTGTTTTTTCCTCCTTCATGGTTTCTCTTTTGTTCTTTTTTTTTTAAGTTTATTTATTTATTTAGAGAGTAAGAGAGAGAGAGAGAGCAGGAAACAGGCAGAGAGAGGGGGAGATAAAGAGAGAGAATCCCAAGCAGGTTCATCACCGTCAGCACAGAGCCCGATGCAGGGCTCGATCTCACAAACCATGAGATCATAACCTGAGCCAAAATCAAGAGACTTACACTCAACGAACTGAGCCACCCAGGAACCCTAGTTTCTCTTTCACTCTTAAGGTCACCATTTTAAATCATTTTAAAAGTATGTATTAGCTACACATTTATGATTATTAAATGTCACAATATTGTGCAAGTATTATTTATCAGTATACATATGCACATATTTACATATATACCCACTTATGTGTATATAGTTATATGTTCGTATATCTAGATATTTGCTAGATACTTGCAAACACATATAAACACTCATATATTTATTTGGTTTGTTCTCACAATCAAGAGATATTTTTACATGGATATGAAAAGAATATTATGAGTAGTACAAATCTGAAACCTTAAATAGAAATGTCAGGAACTTACAGGCCCCTGGTAATGTATGAATCATAGGGAGGTGGATGAATGTTTTTAGGCCAAGAAGTTGATCAAAGGAGTTGACCATGTCTTTAACTTCATTTTCTTAATTCCATTACATAAATGATTGAAAGCTACATTTTTCAATCTTCTTTGTGAAAGGAAGTAATACGTTAATCTCTTTCTGGCTGTCCTATGGTATTGAAATATACATCCTCCTAACTTGTTCTATTTGCTGACTCTGCCCTATGATTGACCATTTTCTTGTGTATTTGTAGTTTTTTTGTTTTTTGGGGTTTTGTTGTTGTCGTTGTTGTTTTTTATGGTAACCTACCTCATCTTTCCCAAGGGCTGTGATTTCTATGGGGATCCCATGTGCCCTGACTTGGAGAAATGTCTCCAAAAACCAGCTTTACATTTGGTCTTTCTGATGCACCTGAGTTTTTGCCAAGCATGACCGGTTTTTACAATGTTCTCTTGGTCTGGGTCTCCTGTATCAGTTGGACAGTGTAAATTCATCTCCACTCACTCATATGGTACAGGCTTGAGATTCAAATTTTCAAGAAGGTACTTTTTCATTTCCACCCGGAATCTGAATTTGAGACCGTGTGTTGGGTGAAGATTTCCCTCCCCCTCACCTTTCATGGAGGGCTATGGCAGTCGGGATAGGCAAAGTTATGTCATGGTAATAAGCCCCAATTTTCAGCAGCTTAACACAGCAAAGGTTTATTTCTTATACTCTACGTCCATCAGGGATCGGTTGAGAATTCTGTTCCGTGCATCTTCACTCAGGGACCCAGGCTGATGGAGCAGCCATTCTCTTGAACATTCCCTGTCTGGACAATGAGCGCACACATTTAAATATTCTGGAAATATTTGGCCAACAACAGGAGCAGCTATTCCACAGGAAATGCCTTGCTGAGGTCCCTGCTCCATTTAAGTATCCCCGTTCTTCCTGTCTACCACATGCATGCCAAAGCCATGTCTCCTGTCCCAATGGGGATTTCTCTTTACTTATTTGAAGTTCAGCTAAGTGTTTCCAATACTTTTGTTTTATTTTACCCAGAACTTCTAGGCGTCTCTTTGGTTGCGGTGAGGAAGGAGAAGTGTCAGCTCAGTTTGCCATGTTGCCAAAATCAGAAAAATGTATATTGTGTCTTTTACACTGGGAACACGTGGTTTTGTAACGCTTTTTCTTTTAACTATGGGTTATAATTATTTTCCTGTACCTTGTATATTCTTCCCAAGCATAACTTCATTGCTACACAGTAGTGTGTGAATGAATGTACCACTCATTTAACCAATCCCCTCTTGTTGGACACCTAGATTGTTTCCAGTTTCTCCCTATTGACATTAGGGATGCAACATCCTTATATTCAGGAGTGGCTTGCAAATATCTAACAACTGGGATGGTCTGGGTTTGGACACCAACCAGCTGGAACAGGCAGTGGTCATAAACGGCTGGTTTGTCTGTACCATGTGTCCCCACCATGTATACATTTATCTTTGCACACATCCTGTGATTGCCCCTGGATACATTTCAAGAAGTGGGATTTCTGGGTGGCCCAAAGGATAAGCAAACATTTAGAGACTTTTGCACCTGCTTCTACAAGGCTCTGGCCTCATTCCCACTCTGAGAGAATCCCAGCTTTCCATTGGCACAGCTGTTCACTTAGTAACGGGTCAAGAAGGCGCTGGGATGGCATTTCTCACCAGAAACTCCCTGGTCACGGGGTTTGTAGTTTGCTGTCAGAGGGTGATCATGCTAATGACTAATGGAGTGTCCAGGGTCCCTGGAGGAAGCCTAGGCAGGGAAGTTAGAGACGTGAGTAAGTGTACCTCTGTCCCCACAGGGAGGGGTGGCGGGGCTTGTGGCCTGGAGGGGTTCCCAGCAGCAGAGGAGTCAGGATCTTCAAAGACCTGCCCTGGGTTAAGTGCATCATGTCTGAAGCCTGGGTTCCAATCAGCTCCACTTCCAGCTGTGTGACCTTGAGTAAGTCCGTCCTCACTGAGCCTCAGTTTCCTCATCTGTAACATAAGGACACCTCCTCCCAGGGTTGCCTTGAAGCATACGTTCCACAAGATAATGTGCACATCTTTCAGGCACTGGGCAGCCACGCTTCAAGGATGGTAAGGATGAGGCGGTGGGAGGAGCTCTTCCTGTGTGAGGACACACTGGGCGCTCCTAATTCTCTTCTGCAGGCTGAGTGTTCCCCGTCCCCTTTGTGGTGCTTCCAAAGGGAAGGAGGTCAGGAAACCTGGACTGACCTGACCCAGAAGGAGAAGAAACCAGATGTGCACAGCAGGAATTTGCCCACTTGGCCACAGCACCTCATGTTCCTCCAAAAGGATCTCTCCCTACTGTGACCTCTGAGGTTTTCTGTGTTCTGGCCCCTGTTCCCCCCCTGCCCCCATCTCCTACCACCCTTCCCTCGCTACACCACACCAGCCTTCTTGCAGTGTGTTGAACACATCCAGTTCCCAGCCCCAGGGCCTTTGCACCTGCTGTTCTCCCTACCTGACATGCTTTTCTGGATCTTTTCAGAGTTCATTTCCTTGCTTTTTTCAGGCCTCAGCTTCAGTGTCACTTCCTCAGAAAGGCCTTCCCTGGTCACTCCACCTGAAATGGCAGGCTGTCCCTGCGCACCATCCTGTCTCTTGTTCTCCCTGTCCCCTCACCTGCTTGTTTTTTTTTCATAGCACGTACCTTACTTAAAATTATTTCATATGCTCCTTTATTGCTTGCTTATCGCATGTCACCTCAATAAAACACAAGCCCCGTGGGTAGAGATTTTGCTTTGTTCACTGCTGTACCCCCAGCATTCAGCACAGTGCCTGGCACACAGCAGATACTGAAGAAAAACCACTGATCCCCTTTTCACTGAAGCAGGTCCCTTTCTTTCGCTCCCAGGTGGGTCGCTTCACGGCAGTGTGACCTTGGGCAAGTCACTTCCTCTCTCTGCCCCCCACTTGCTCAGCCACACAGTGGGGTTAAGCACCCCTGATACGCGGCACAGCGGGATCGCCACAACACGGCAGTTGTTTAAGACCTGCTGGGGCTCGTCCCCCTCCCAGGGCACATCCTCTAGGGAGCTGTGACACGCGTCACCCCAGAAAGCTTCAGCTTCGCTTATTCAAGGCTGCGGCGGGGTGAAGCGTCTCCCACCTCTTACTCCATCGCCCCACCCCGCTTCCCAGCTGGGCTCTGTGCATGGGTTCCTTCAGGCCCCATGAATAATTGATGATGCGTGGGCCCCTCTCGGCGCTCCTCATAATCACTGGGGGAGAAAGAAGTCTTTCTCTGTCTTGTTTAGATCCCCAGACTTGGCCTCCCTCTCTGTGGATGAGTCACCCAATCTTAATCCTACAGCTCATCTTGGCAGGTGGCTGGAGGCCTCCCCTCGGAGCCCCAGAGGCAGGGCTGGGGAAAAGAGCCTCCCTGGAGTGTGGGCGGTCAGTGGGCAGGACTGGTGCACCCAAGCTGGTCTAGATCATTCTAGAAGCAATCTCAGCTCACCTGCAAATGATAGGCAGAACACCTATTCCTCCCACCGTATCTTTAGACCCAACCCTAAGTCTAGAGCTACCCTGAGGGCAAGCATGTGCCCAGGGGTGGACCAGCTATGCCCCACTGGGAGCCATGCACACTTGTTGGGCACTGGCCATGGGCAGGCATTATGCTGGACATGTCATGAGTCGTATCTCGTTCATCCCTCTGGAGAGCTAGGGGTGGTTGATCTCATTACACAGCCGAGGAGACAACAGGGAAGTAAAGTAACTTACCCAAGGTCACACAGACTAGCAAGTGACAGGTACATCTGGCCCTGTGTCCACATTCTCTCTATGATGCCAGAGAAACCACGCCAAGAATTTAGGGAGAGCTTCTGGAAGTAACCAGAAGTCTATCAAACCAGGGCCTAGAGACACATGAGACTAGAGAGGGCCCGGCCTGTTCCAGGCACCCTCCCTCCCCTAACCCACCAGGACAATGAAAAGACAGCCCAGGGTGATCCCCCATAGCATACCCCCTACTCACCTCCACCTAGGAGCATTTATTCACGACCCCAAAACCCAAGGATGTGACCTTTGGTGCAGTGAATCACACCCCTGACTGAGCACTCCCCTGGGAGTCAAAACTCCTAAATTCTATCATCAGCTCTGTCACAGAACTTCTGTGTGATCGGGCAGGTCATGACTTTCCCATTGCCTCGTTCATGAAATAATAGATCCTGTTGTTCTCCGTTGGGAAATTCAGGTTCTAGAAGCCACGGGGAGATCTTTAAAGCACTGTGGTTTTGGGGCGCCTGGGTGGCGCAGTCGGTTAAGCGTCCGACTTCAGCCAGGTCACGATCTCGCGGTCCGTGAGTTCGAGCCCCGCGTCAGGCTCTGGGCTGATGGCTCAGAGCCTGGAGCCTGTTTCCGATTCTGTGTCTCCCTCTCTCTCTGCCCCTCCCCCGTTCATGCTCTGTCTCTCTCTGTCCCAAAAATAAATAAACGTTGAAAAAATAAATAAATAAATAAATAAAGCACTGTGGTTTTGCCCCCTCTTCTTTCGAGACAGGCGGCCCAGCTCCTAAGTGTGGGGACACAGACACCTCCACCCTTGCCTACATTCTACCGAAATGCCCTCCATCTTCCAACCTTGCCAGCCCAGAGCCAAGGTTCAATGTTCCTG
Source organism: Leopardus geoffroyi (assembly GCF_018350155.1). Taxonomy (NCBI): domain Eukaryota; kingdom Metazoa; phylum Chordata; class Mammalia; order Carnivora; family Felidae; genus Leopardus; species Leopardus geoffroyi. Next base: position 176,890,919 of record NC_059326.1, read on the forward strand.
TTGCCTCAAGAGCACGAGGGTTTTGCCACCCAGCATCCTTCCCAACCCTCGGTCCATGGGGCAGTCAGAGAAGCTGACTGACCCCACCCCGCGGTTGACCTGTGACGGACCTGTCCACTTCAAGTGTCCACAGGCCTGACTTGTTCAGGGAGGGCCTGGAACCCAAGATGACCTGTGGGAATGAATTTCAAGGTTTTCCGGAAAATGCTGGAAATCGCTTGTCCCTCTCTGTGCGACGTGAATGAAGCTGTGTCTCTGGGCCCTGCTGGCAGTCACCGTGGGACCACAGATGGAAGGGCTGCCTGAGAACAGAGGCCTCACGGAAGAAGCCGACCCCCAGAATCCATGGAGAGAAACCAAGAAGTCTTGGATGGAGCTACCCTGGGGCTGTTCCGTTACACCAGCCTCTCTTCTGTCACTCGCATCCAAAGAATCCTACCTGGTCCTGGCCCAGCTGGTACCCAGCCGCCGACCAATAAACGTTTACCAAACTGAGGTTTATTTCAGAGCTCAGCACCATGGTCCTACGCACAGTGGTGCCCTTAGGGTCAGTAAATATAACCTGAGGCTGGCGGAGAACACAGCATGTGCCGGGGACAGAATGTGGTCACCCAGGTAGGGAACGTGAAGCCCCAAGAAGAGCCTTGCCCCCAAATGCAGAGTTGGAAAGTGGCCCAGCCAGGACCCAGCCCCAGTTGATCTCAGTATTAATTCCACAGAAGGAAGGGAAGTGGGTTGTCCTATTGCTGGTCAAGGGCCCACTTCCTACAGAAAGAAGGTCTCTCTTTCCCTCCTGGAGTCTCGGCTCCAGAGCGACCTCCAGATCAGCTTGTTTGACATAGTCCAGACATCGGAGGCCTTCTCTCGAAGCCTGCCAGTGGGCACAACCTGAGCCCCCAGCACAGGCCTGCCCACCAAGCGCCCTCAGGGGCCTGCCTGCACCCCCACACCCAAACTGCTCAAAGCCCCTCTGAGGAGCCCCAGCCCTTCTCTCTCCCTTCCCACTTTTCCACAGATCCCACTCCACTATTAAGTGTTCACCGGGAGGCCTTGGGCAAGCTCAGACCTCCAGAGCTGTCCCTCCCACCGGCGTGGCTCTGACAGGCCACTCCCCAGTCTAGATTCCCGCGGGCCTCCCTCTCAAGGCACCGTTAGGAACAGATGCTGAGCTGGGACATTGGAGGTGGCTCCCGAGTGCCCTGGCACAGCACAGCACCTGAGTTTGAAGTAAAGGGGCCCTTGTGAACACCTACTGTATACCAGGCAGTGGGGAAAGTAGGAACAGGACAGAAGCAGTGTCGTCTCCTGGTGTCAGTCTAGTGACATCAGACAATAGCTACCTAACGTCTACAGCCTGCTCCGGTCACGCTTGAGAACCGTCCACCCACCAGCACCCACACAACAACAAGGCGAGATAGAATTTCACAAGCACAAATAAGTCAATGGAAATGCAGAGAGCCTGGGGCGCCTGGGTGGCTCCGTCGGTTAAGCGTCCGACTTCAGCTCAGGTCACCATCTCACAGTTCATGGGTTCGAGCCCCGTGCCGGGCTCTGTGCTGACAGCTCAGAGCCCGGAGCCTGCTTCAGATTCTGTGTCTCCCCCTCTCTCTCTGCCCCTCCCCTGCTCATGCTCCCTCTCTCTCTCTCTCAAAAATAAACATTAAAAATTAAAAAAAACAAAAAAAGGAATGCAGAGAGAAAGCTCTGTAGGGACCCATGTCTGACTGCTAACCACGGTCCCCTCAGAGATGGGGGGTCAGTCGTTCAAAGGGACTTGAGCCTCATCTACAGTGCTTGTGCCTAGAGGAGAATGTACTCTTGTTTGGTTTGTGCTCCTAAAAATTAACTTTTAAAAACAAAAATCAAGTACCTGGCCATAGTTAAACCATAAGTTGCATTTTTCTTAGAGCGTCCAGGGCGCTGACTCTGCCCGTCTCAAGACAAAGAGTGCAGGAAACACAGAGCAGGCGGGAGACAGAGACAGGAGCTCCCCCTACCCACACTTCTAACCACCGCTTGGGAGTGGTACACCCTCTTCAGCCTTGCCCCCAGGGCTTGGGAATTTCCTGGAAGCCTGAGGCATCTTGAGAAAAAGCATCTTTCCATCTTCTCACGGCCTTTGGACAAGTGTCTTTTAATTAATGTTTTCATCATTTTTCTGTATTTTACTAAATCTAACACATGGTGGAGTGTGGGGGGAATAAACCTTCAGAGAGGAGAGGTCAGCGTTTCATTAGGTCCGATACCCATCAGAGTGATGTTTTCTGGATAAATCCAAGCCCAGGGCCAAACAAGCCTTTGACAATTTTTTTTTAAGTTTGTTTATTTAGAGAGAGACAAGAGACAGCACAAGTGGGAGAGGAGGGGCAGACAGAGAGGGACAGAATCCCAAGCAGGCTCCACACTGTCAGCACACAGCCGGACGCAGGACTTGAATTCACAAAACCATGAGATCGTGACCTGAGCCAAAACCAAAAGTCAGATGCTTAACTGACTGAGCCACCCAGCCACCCCAAGCCTTTGACAACTTTTTAAAAATTATTTTGCAGGGGCGCTTGGGTGGCTCAGTGGGTTGAGCGTTCTGACCTTGGCTCAGGCCGTGATCTCATGTTTCATGAGTTCGAGCCCCGCGTCAGGCTGTGTGCTGATGGCTCCGAGCCTGGAGCCTGCTTTGGATTCTGTGTCTCCTTCTCTCTCTGCCCCTCCCCCACTTGTGCTCTGTCTCTCAAAAATAATGTTAAAAAAATAATAAATAATGAAAAATATTTTGTATTCTGTGTTCTAATTGCACAAGAAATATAGGAATATATTCTCTTAAAAATTCAAACAATCTCAATGAAATTAGGTTCCCTCTGCCCCACACTCCGCATCCATTCCCCGTGGAAAGTGGCCGTCCTACTCAACTTGACGATTATCCTTCCAGAACTTTCTTGGGAACTTTCAATACATGGATGCATTGAAATAGGTCATCCTGGTTTGGCTTTGTTTCTCCGTGAATAATGCTGTACATACTCTTCTGCAACTTTTTTTTTCTGTTAACAAGTCTTGCTCACACGAATCTGTTTTGTTATTTTTAAATGCCACAGAGGACCATAGTATTGAAGTGCTGTGCATTATTTAACTATTTAATACGGCGCTATTTAAAACAAAACAAAACAACTTGTATCAATTTGCAAAGAAAAGAAACTTGCCCCTCTCACCCTGCACCCCCACACCTCTGCACCTCAGTTTCCTCGTTTGTAAAACCCAGACATTAGCTTCGATGACGTCTAAAGGCCGTAGCACAGCTTGTGGTTTTAAACATTTCCTCTGCCCTTGTTGAGAGTCCCCCTGCTATGTTGCTTTCCTCTTCAACCTTGGCTTTCTCCAGGTCTGTTTGTGAGTCAGCCAAGCAGAGTGGGGGCCCTGCCCCGACTGCCTGGCTTCTCAGGCTGGATCCAGCTCCTCCGACAAGGCTGTGACAAGAGGATACACACAGCACACCCGGAGCTCCCGCCACTGCCTTAAAATAGTAGGTTCGTCTCACTCCTGTGCTCTTCTAAAGCAGTCACGCTTGGTTTTGTCTGGAACTGTCTGGAAATGGAGACAATGGGCCCTGCACATTGTCTCCAACTCTCAGAAGCTAGGGGCCTCGTGCCAAGGACAAATCCTTTGCATCAAAGGTCCTTTCTGATTAGTGCAAAGGAGTGGGGGACTCAGGCACAAGAGGGAGCCTCAGATGGGCCTAACTGCATGTTCCACTTCCAGCAGGGGGTAGTCAATCCTTCTCTTGTCTTGGTTGCTCCCCAGAAGGACTGCCCTCCTAAGTACCCGGTTTGAGTTTGTCTCTGCAAAGCTCTGTTCCCCACAAGATAACACCTGACATATTCCAAGTACTTTACATCCATAAGCTCATTGAGTGACAGAAGAATCTTATGAGGTAGGTTCTGCTATTATCCCCATTTAGCAGATGAGGAGACTGAGGCCAGTACCCCAGGTAAGCACAGCTACTTAGTGGCAGAGCCAGACCCAGGCAGCCTGTCCTTCAAACTGGAGACCATATACGCCCCATGACCTCACCCTTTTGGAGGGAATGGGAAGATCTTTACAAATTGAGAGTAGTGGTAACAAAAGGACTTACCTCAGAGGACCATAGGATATGGTGGAAGGGCTATTTATGGAGCGAGGAGGCATGGGTCCAATCACAAACTTTTTTCTCACCCCAGGACCTTTGCACATGCTATTTTCTATTCCTAGACCATTCTTCCCATTCTACCCATCCTTCCATCTATCCTTCCTTTGCCTAACTCTTCCCATAACTAACCTTTTATCTTCTATGTGAGGAGTCAGCAAGAATCACTTACTCATTCACTCACTCATTCGTTCATTCACAAAATATGTATCACATGCCTACTGTGTGCCAGGCACTGTGTTATCAACAAGGCACAGCGTCTTCCATGGTGAGGCTTATAGACCAGAGCTGGGTAGAAAACATTCAGCCAAGAGACTAGCACGTAGTAGGTCTTCAGTAAACACAAGGCAGACTTGGAGGAGTTATGGTGAGGTGCGGCTGAGGACATGGAAGTGAGAGGGCCTGGTACCTATAGGAGCACACTGAGCGGTCAAGGGCACTCATCTGCCTCCCCCAACCCACCCCATGCTCTGAGTACCCTCTTTCCAAGACGGTGACAATGGAAACTGCCTTCCACCTCCCCAAACCACTTCACAGAGGAATTGCTGCCAAACCTCCCAGCTCCTCAGGGGGGCCCAGGCTGCTCTGAGTTTTCTGTGCTGTGGTTGCCATGGCAGCGAAGTGGGTTCTCGCCTGCCTGGCATCCTGTCAATTTCATGGATCCCCTCCGTATTCTCTGAGGCCACTCTGTGCCCAGGCCCGTGCCAGACCGGGGACATAAAGAGGAAACAAGCCACTCCTGAGTCCAGGGAGAGCCCAATTGGAAGGAGCCTTGAAGGAGAAGATTGGCTACTCAACTGCACACACACACACACACACACACACACACACACACATTTGCACACATACTCACACTCTAGACCCCAGAGCATAAGGAAGTGATGAATCAAGGCTTTCACAAGCACATGGGGGATGGGGGAGACATACACAGATTAGGAGACAATTCTCTGACCGTGATTCACAGGGCATAGGATGAGAACCCCTTGGGTGGGGGTGCTGCGGTAGCCCAGCTGTGTTAGTTATCACTGACATAACAAATTCCCCCAAAACTTCGCAGCCTAAAACAACAAACATTGATTATCTCACAGTTTCCAAGGGTCAGGAATCCTTAGGGTCAGGAGCAGCTCAGCTGGTGGGTCAAGGCCTTTCATGGGGTTGCAGTCTCTGAAGGGATTGGGGCGTCTTCTTCTGAGCATACTCATGCGGCTATTGGCTGGAGGCTTCAGTTCGTGGTTACGGGGGCCTCTACACAGGGCTGTTCATGACATGGCTTCCCCAGAGCCAGTGATCCAGGAGAAGGAAAGAGTGTGCAAGTGACCAATAGAGCAGCCAAGAGGGGAATCAGTTTTCTATAACCTAATCTAGAAGTGAGACGTCATCACCTCTGCGCTATGCTATTGGTCACACAGACCACCCGGTCCAGTGTAAGAGAAGACTACGCAAGAGAATGAATGCCAACAGGTAGAATCACTGGGGCCATCTTGGAGGCTATCACACTGAGTCATACCCTACCCTCCTCCCCTGCTATTTAAACTCAAATTTCAATCAGATGATCCCTCCATAGCTCCAAGGAGAGCATCTGATTGATTTGAGTTAATCAGGTAACCCCAAATTCCTTATCTGGAATTGGTTTAGAATGTGCAGATGACGGGGCGCCTGGGTGGCGCAGTTGGTTAAGCGTCCGACTTCAGCCAGGTCACGATCTCGCGGTCCGTGAGTTCGAGCCCCGTGTCGGGCTCTGGGCTGATGGCTCAGAGCCTGGAGCCTGTTTCCGATTCTGTGCCTCCCTCTCTCTCTGCCCCTCCCCCGTTCATGCTCTGTCTCTCTCTGTCCCAAAAATAAATAAACGTTGAAAAAAAAAAAAAAAAAAAAAGAATGTGCAGATGACCCAATCCTGGCTAAGGGAAACTTGGGGACTCTTGAGAAAGCTTTTCCTCCCGCTACAGGAAAGAAATGATCACATCCTCGCCGGGTGTCACACGCAGGTTTGTCTGGAGCTGTGGCAGCCATTTTGCAACCCTGAGGAGAGTCATCAAGAATGTCTACTAAGAGGCAAAGAAGAAAGACCTGGTTGTGTCCGAATTAACTAACTGGAACTGTCCTACCTCCAGACCCCTTGTCAAATGAAATGATAAGTTTCTCATCACTTCAGCTTCTTTTAGTTGAGTATTCTGTTATGTGCTGCCAAAGGCACACCAATAAAAATAGGCACTTCACCAAATCAGGGAAATCAGGGCAGGCTTCTGAGAGGAAGTGCCTTTTAAGTTGGGCCTCGCTGAGTGACTAGGAGTTCACCAGATCAAGCAGAGAGAGAGAAAGCATTCCAGACGGTGGCCCAGAGGTCTGAAAGAACAGGGCCCCTTGGTTTCTTGGTTCCTGAGGCACATGAGTAAGGGGCAGAGGTGAGAGGCAATGCTGGAGGGGAGCAGGAAGTGCGATGTGTGGCCCCCCTCAGTCAGGATCAAGTGGCTAGACTTTATCCAGAGGGCGGGGAGAGACACGATTTCGTTTTCTCGAAGGTCCCCTCTGGGAGAAGTATGGAGGCTGTAGAGGAGGCAGTGAGGCAGCACGAAGCAGGAGAATGAGTTCTACCTTGTGACGGACGTGTGGCTCCCTGTGGAGAGAAGGGCACCAGGGTGGCACCAAGGCCCCTGGCTGGTTGCAAGAGCCCCCAGAGCTCAGAGGAAGGGCTTTGCTCTGGAAAGTGGCAAGGTCAGATCACATCATGCCCCTTCCTCCTCTAAAATCATCCTGTGGTTTCTCGTCACTCTGATGGTAAACTCCAAACTCCCCCCCTGGCCTCACAGGCCCCATGTGATCCAGTCCTGGCCAACCGACATCTCTGGCTCCACCTTATACCCCTCTGCTTGCCCAGAATGCTCTAGTCACTGGCCCTTTGAACATGCCACCTCAGGGCCTTTGGATGTGCAGTTCCCTCTGCCTGGAAGGAGCCTTCCTGTGGCTTTTTGCTCGGCTGTATATAGCTCAACCTTCAGGTCGTAGCTCATCTCTGAGGAGATGTCGCCTCCTCAGAAGTGTCTTCTTGACCACCCCAGTCCAAAGTAGGTTTCCCTAGCTTCTGTTACTTTCCGTTACATTGACCTCCTTAGTTCCTTCTAGCTCTTACCACAACCTTGAAATATCATGTGCATTTATTCATTTGCTGTATATTGTCCGTCTGTATATTATTGTCTGTCTGCCCCATTGTCACATGTCCTACTATCATGGCCCAAAGTGGGCACAGATAAATACCTGTTCAGCTCATACTCACATCTTTCCCTTCATGTGGAGTATGAGGCCACCCAGACAGACAAGAAATCACTCTCAGAGGCAGTAAGATACCCAACCATTTTCCCATCTTGTTGCCATTACGTTCAAATTGATACCTGGCGGATTGTGTAAGTAACTTTGAGGACAGAGACTGTGCCTTCGACCTTCCGTGGGGTCTGAGTACAGTCCTATATGGAGGTATTTGACAAGCACTTGTTTGTGCAAACCAATGATAATGGGGGTGGTGATGATAAGCTTTGCACTCGCACGCTCATTTGGAGGGACTACTTGGGACTTTCTATTAGTCAGTCGTCAAACAGCTGGGGACTATGGGGATAGAAGTCTAAGGTAGAGCACTTACCTTCCTGACTTTACGATCGAAACAGAGAAGCCAACGAGAATTCCAAAGATAACAGCGTAGGACAGAGGAAAGAGCATGGGCTCTGGAGTCAGACAGATTTCGATCTCCAACTCTATCACTTACCGCTGTGTGACCCGGCAAAATCCTTCACCTCTCTGTGCCTCTTTTTTCCCTGCCTATGGAAAAAATGAGTCATTCTTGCCTGAACGGTTGTAAAAACATGTCATTCAGTATTATTCCTCCACGAATGGTCATCAGGGATATAACCCCAATAGTATACAACACAGTAGACTCCTGGTCTAATATTGCACGTGGTTGCATTAAGAAAATCCAGCGACAGCCAATACGTAAAAGTGTTTCGAATGTTTATCATAGTTATTCGTGAAGAGCTCGAATGGCAGGTTATGGGAGTTACGTCACATCAAGGAAACTTTACCAAAAATCCTGGCCACCGAGAAAAGGCTCCACAAAACCAAAGTTGTTTTAACAGAGAGTGCTTCTCTTTTACAGACATATACTGCAGTATTTATAAATAAAATGCCATGATGACAGAGACGTGCCTCCAAATAATCCAGTGGGGGGACGCCTGGGTGGCTCAGTCAGTTAAGCATCCAACTTCAGGCTCAGGTCATGATCTCTCGCGGTCCCTGGGTTCGAGCCCCACATCGGGCTCTGTGCTGACAGCTTGGCACATGGGACTTCAGATTGTATTAGTCCCCATCTTCATATTTGTGTTTGAAGTGCTTCATGATGAAAAGTATATTTTGAAAGCTCTTCAAAGAACCTTGTGAAAAAGAAACTCTAATTTTCCTGTTGCACAGATGAAGGAGATAAGACAGAGAGGTTAGGTCACTTGTCCAAGGCCACACAGCTTGTCTGGCAACGGAGTCAGAATTCAAAACTAGGTCAGCGTAACTCCAGAACCCGGGCCCTGGCCGCCACACCAGTCATTAGGGAAAAAATGACAAGACAACCAAATATGGGTTCAAACGTTCACAGAAAGGTATATTTAGTTAAACAACGAGAAGAGAACAGTTTTAAGAGGCCTAAACTGAAATATTGAAGGAAAACTTTTTTTTTTTTTTTTTGAATCATCAATTTGGTAGGGGTAGGAGGAGAAAGAACCCCTGGTCCTCTTCCTCCATCCTGGTTCTCTTTTCTCTTAGGATCAGAGTTTCAGAAGGTGGAAATAAATAATAACAGCCATAAATGTGCCCTATGTTGCCAGCAGGACTGGCCGCTATCCCTGGGTCTTCCAGAGACCCCCACGGAGGCCTGGGCACAGCGCCGACCCCTCCACAGAGGCTGCCAATTTGGAACTGAATGGGGAATGGGGGCACATCACGGTTCCCTAGAGCCCAACGGCCAGGGTTCGAATCCAGTCTGCCCCCTCTAGCTGTGTGACTATGGGCAAGTTACTCTCTCCCTCTGACCCTCGCAAGGCCCTTAGCATTGCGTTGGGCAGGTAGGAACCCAGTGAAGAGGTAACCCCCCATCTCTGCCTTCTCTCTCTTACAGGAGCGAGCCTTGCGGAGTAACATCAAGCACCAACCCAGCCCCCTGGGTGACGCCATAATAAATCGTGAATGAGCGAGAACCCACTTACAAAAGCTGGAGCTGAGTCATTCCCTGCACCTTCGGCATCTGTGGGGGCTCCTGCGGCAGAAGGCAGATGAATGGGCTGAGTACACATCGTTGGCTCTGCAGCTCTGGCACGGCACCGGCACCGCCACCAGGAGACTCCCCTTTCACATGGAGTGCACAGCAGGGGCTCACCTGTGTGCCCGGGGCATGTTCTCCCTAGAGGACTGGGACCCAGCGTTGTGAGTGCTGGTCTCAGCCATACGGAGCTTAGAGTGATGGGCTGCTTAGCCCCTCATTTTAGATGAGGAAACAATCGATTGAGAAACAAATTAGAATCTGATGGGTTTTGCCTATTGTCCAGCACCCTGTCCACCGGAAGATGCTTTTAAGAGAGGTGACAAAGCCCTCTGGTGGCAAGTCAGCCTGACGCTGGAGGAGGCCCTCTTTGAGCGTGTAGGGAATAACAAAGCCGTGACTGCCCCCATCTGGCGAGAGTCAGGAATACAGGACTCATGATTTAAGAGCGGAGAGCCCAAAGGGGCCCAAGCTGACACAACAGTCAGGAAAAGCTACCTTTTAATGAGCACCTACTATGTGCCGAGCTCTTTTCATAAGCAGTGTCAGTTAATCCTCACAGTAACCCTTCGGGTTACCATTTTACAGAAGAGAAAACTGAGGCTCCGAGAAGGTTGCTGGTCTGGCCAAGGTCACCCCGTTTATTCAGCAGCAGAACCAAGGTCACATCCAGACCCACGAGTCCCAAAGCCCAGGCTCTGTTTGCCAGATGGAAAAAAAGAGAGAGGAAAAGAATGAAAATAACATGTCCTGAGCATCATCTGTGTCCCAGGCAGCATGGCTCCCTTACAATAAGAGCTGCCAACACTTACCAAGTGCTCCCCACATGTCACGCGCTGTGCTGTTGTAGGGGCGTTCCCCAGACCAACTCATTTAACCCTCTTGATACCTCCTGAAGGACTATTTGTATTCCCAGTTTATATATGAGGCACGAGGCGGGGGTGGGGGATCAATAGCCTCCCCAGGTCACACAGAGGTAAGCGGGGCTCAAAGCCCGTGCGTGTAACCTCCCGGCTCTGCGGCCTCTCGGAGGAGTGCTCACTGCCACGTCCAACCGCCCCCGGGGCCGCAGCTCCTCACTCCCATTCTAGAGATGAACGCGTGGGCACCAGAGGTTCACGCACCGCTCCCTCACCCTCTCATCCAAGCGCTTGGCCAGCCCCTCCGACTCCACTTGAATTCAGTTCGTTTCAGAACGGCAGACTCCAGCCCTGGACCCGGAAGTTCTTCCTTTCCCTCCGCCCCCACAGGACGCCCCCACCGGCGCCACTAGGCGCCCCCATCCCGTCCTGAACAACCAGCTTCACTTCCTCTCCCCGCGTCGTGGAAGATCTGCTTTCCATCCCGCAGCTGCCGAAATGCAAAGTCTGCCTCCCTGCACAGCGCCCTCAGGGTCCCCCGGGGGCCTTCAGCTCAAAGTCCCAGCCCCGTGCAGGGCCTTGATGATGTGACTCCTGCACGTCTCACAGCCCCTCGATCTCAGTGCTCCTACTCCGGCCATGCCAGACATCCCTCACTGTTAGCAACCAGGCCGCCCTTCGCCTCAGAATAGCAAGGTGGCTAAGCACGCAGTTCTAAGCCAGACCCCCTGGGTCCAAGTCCCAGCTCTGCCACTTACCTGCTGTGTGGCCTCGGTCCTGTTACAGAAGCTTTCTGGGCCTCGCTTTCCTCATCTTTAAAATAGGGACAACTGTACATTTGTACATAACATGCACATGATACATGCCAAACGTTTAGTATAGGGCCTAGCTCATTGAAAGTGCTAGGTCAGTGCTAGCTATGGTTATTTTAGTTAAATTTCAGTTCCACCATTTCTGGTTACGGTGAGGGCAGGATTACTCACCAGATATTCCATTTGTTTCCTTATATTCCGCAGCCCCCTGCCGTGAGGCAGGGTCACGTGACCAGTCCGGCCAGCGACTTGCGACTGGAAATGTCAGACGTAACCGTCAGACTAAAGCAGTGAGAAGCACACAGGCAATTCTCTAGCTGCCCCCTTTCCTTCCGTGGCCACAGACGGAGCTTCATGTGGGGATTAAAAAAAAAAAAAAAAAAGCCTTAGGATCCCATTTGCCTGGTCACTGAGTCACCACGTGGAGAAGAGCAGCCCTGGAGGGTCGCTGAGATGCAGAGCCAGTCTTCGTGAGTAAGAATGAGTACTTGTCGGAGAGATCTAGGGGTCTATGGGCAGAGCTTAGCCTGTTTTGACCAATCTACACGGGCTGAGCAAGTTGAGTAAGCTTTGTGAGTTACTCTCAATTTCCTCATCCACGATAGGAAATTACATGAGGGTCCTGTGGCTGCCGCAGCAAACCACCACAGATCTGGGGGCTTAGAGTAACAGAAATGTATCACTTTACGCCACCTGCCTCACAAGGCGAGGTGAGACCTTGCACATAATTTAACAGCCTGAAGAGATTGCCCCTTTTCTTCCCCCACCCCCAGATTCAGTGAGGTATAACTGACATAGAACACGGTGTGAGTTTCAGGTGCACAAAGTGCTGATTTGGTTTATGTCCATACTGCAAAATGATCACCACAGTTAGGTTACTTAGCACATCCAGTACCTTACATAGTTACCCTTTGTGTGGGCGTGTGGTAGGAACTTGTAAGATCTACTCTCTCAGCAACTCTCAAGCATACAAAACGTATTGTTAGCTATAGTTGCCACGTTCTACATTACATCCCCAGAACTTACTTATCTTATAACTGGAAGTTTGTGCCTTATAACCTACGCCCATTTCCCCCACCTGCAATCTCTCGAGAATCACCAATCTATTCTCTGATTCCATGAGTTCAGGTTTTTAGATTCTGTGTACAAGTGAGATCATACAGTATTTGTTTTTCTCTATCTGACTTATCTCACCTAGCATCATACCCGCAAGGCCCATCCATGCTATCACAAATGGCAGGATCTCCTTTTTATGGCTGAATAATGTTCCTGTGTATATGTATGTGCATACCTCATATGCACACCATTCATGTGTATGTATATATGTATATGTAAGTATATATGTGTATATATATCACATTTCCTTTATCCATTCACCCATCAGTAAGCAGGTTGTTTCCATGTCTCGCCTACTATGAATTGTTTCCATGTCTTGCCTACTGTGAATAATATTGCAGTGAACGTGGGAGCGCAGATATCTCTTCAAGATAGTGATTGCATTTCCTTTGGATGTATACCCAGAAGTGGGATTGCTGGGTCATGTGGTAGTTCAAGTTTTAATTTTTTGAGGAACCCTCTATACTCTTTTCCATAGTGACCACGGCAATAGGCATTCCAGGGCGCCTGGATGGCTCAGTCGGTTAAGCGTCCAACTTCAGCTCAAGTCATTATCTCGCGGTTTGTGAGTTTGAGCCCCGCGTCGGGCTCTGTGTTGACAGCTCAGAGCCTGGAGCCTGCTTCGGATTCTGGGTCTCCCTCTCTCTCTGCCCCTCCCATGCTCATGCCCTGTCTCTCTCTATCTCTCAATAATAAATAAATGTTAAAAAAATTTTTTTTTACATGAGAGACTTAAATATGAAGAACAGAGGGTTACTGGAGGGGTTGTGGGAGGAGGGTTGGGCTAAATGGGTAAGGGACATTAAGGAATCTACTCCTGAAATCTTTGTTGCACTATATGCTAACTAACTTGGATGTAAGTTAAAAATATAAAATAAAATTTTTTAATTAAATTAAAAAAATGTTTTTAAAATATGCATTCCTACCAACAGTATACAAGGGCCTCCCTTTCTCCACATCCTTGTCTGTTGGGTAATGGACATTCTAACAAGTGTGATGCCTCAAATTTGCATTTCCCTGGTAATTAGTGATGTTAAGACCTTTTCGTGTACCTGTGGCCATTTGTTTATATTCTTTGGGAAAATGTCTATTCAAGCCCTGTGCCCATTTTTAAATTGGATCATATATTTTTTGCTATTGAGTTGTATGAGTTCCTTATATATTTTGGATATTAACCCCTTATCAGATAGATGGTTTGCAAGTATTTTCTCCCATTTTGTAGGTTACTTTTTCATTTTGTTGATTATTTCTTCTGCTATACAGACACTTTTTAGCTTGATGTAGACCCACTTGTTTATTTTTGGTTTCTTTTGCTTTTAGTGTCATATCCAAAAGCTTACTGCCAAGACCAATGTCATAGAGATATCCCCTTATGTTTTCTTCTAGGAGTTTTACGATTTTAGGTCCTACATGTAAGTCTTTAATCCATTTCAAGTAGTTAATTTTGGTGCGTGACAGAAGATAGGCATCCAGTTCCATTCTTTTGCATATGAATACCCAGTTTTCCCAACACCATATACTGCAGAGACTATCTTTTCCCCATTGAGTATTCTTGGCCCCCTTGTCAAACATTAGCTGACTGTATATGTGTGGATTTCTAGACCCAGAGCTGTCGCACTGTTTGATTACTATAGCTTTGCCATATAGTTTGAAATCAGGGAGTGTGGTGCCTCCAGCTTTGTTCTTCATTCTCAAGATTGCTTTGGTTATATGGGGTCTTTTGTGGCTCACACCAATTTCAGGATTCTCTTTGCTGTTTCTTTAAAAAAAAAAAAAAGTTCTTGGTCAGGCCTAAGGGGAGTTCCCAAGCCCACGTTGCCCAGTGGGGAATATCCCACAGAGGGCAACAAAGGCCTGGTTCTTGGACCCCCGCTGTGTTCAGTCCAGGGTACGTGTGGCCTGAGTGGACCAGAAGTGAGGCCGTAAGTCAAATATGCTCCCCACAGTGGGTCCTCTTGAAGGGAGCTCTGAACAGAGCAAACTCAATGGCTGTCACAGGCAGTGAAGGGGATGTCTGCCAGATTGCCCCATTGTACCCCATTCCTGTAATTGATAAGTAACCTGTGGAGCAGTTCTTCAAGCCTGTGTGAACATTCTGTTCACCTACTACCTCTCACCTACTGATTTTAGTAGTCACTCATGATCTGTGCCTGAATCAATTATCGGTTGCAAAATGGTGGCTTTCTAATTCTTTCATCCCTTCTAAATTTATTATTCGGCACTCTATTGTAAGACAGAGCCCCTTTCTTCTTCAGCTTCATTATAAGCTCATACATCTTTAAAATTCAGTATATATTGATCCATTCCCAATGCTATCCTTTTGGTGTTTAAACCATACCCAAATTGGCCAGTGGGAGCCCTTTCAAGCAGACTTATGTGCCCTTCTTGTCCTTTACTCTTGTCCCCATTGGTCCTGGAGCACTTGCTTGTGCCCCAGACTCACCTTGCACTCTTCCTGCCCCAGCGCTGGAATCAGCCATTTCACCACAGAGCTCCTTGTGATGTATTTAGAAACCAGGGTCTGGTTCCTCACCAGAGGTGCTCACCACTGCTCTAGTTTAGTGTTAGTCATTAGTTTATAATGTTTTTTTTTTAATTAAAAAAAATTTTTTTAATGTTTATTTTTGAGAGACTGAGCACAAATGGGGAAGGAGCAGAGAGAGAGGGAGACACAGAATCCGAAGCAGGCTCCATGCTCTGTGCTGTCAGCACAGAGCCCAATGAGGTGCTTCAACCCACGGACAGCAAGATCATGGCCTGAGTCAGCACTTAACCGACTGAGCCACCCAGGCGCCCCTATTGGGCTTGTTCTGATTCAAGTTCAACACCATAGGTTTCTTCTACACTTTCCCCCATTCCATAGCTACATCTTCCTTCTTCCAGAGGGAGAACTCTGGCTCACAATAGCATCAATGTATTAACTCCATCCCACAGTACGCACAAATCACTACTCCAACGTGACACGCAGCACCAACCACAAAAGCCCTACTGAGTAAAGATCGTGATCTATTTGAGGTTCTTTTCACCCTTTCGCCGTATCCGGCTAAGAGTATGGAGTCACAGCCCTGGAAATGCTTTCATGGTCTGAACGGCTGTCACCAAGTTGACAGCCAGGTTCATTTGTTTCTGTCTGTATTCAATCCTAAGGTTGCTTTCTCCATCATTATTCAGGGGTTTGTTTTTTTTTTTTTGTTTCTAATTAGGGAAACTAGATGGCTGAAAAGTCAAAAGCTATAAAAAGATAGGGACTCTTCCAACCCTATCTTTCTTGCCCTATTCATACTTACTCCCATAGGTGACCGTGTTCATTATTTCTACCTTATTCTCCCCATGTTCCATCTTTACAAAACAACAAAGGACAAATACATGTACACATGTATGCGTGTTCTTATTTCTTTTTCCTACAAAAAGAGCACATGTTACAAGAACTTTTTTGCGCTTTGCCTTTTCTCACTTAAAGATACATCTTAGAAACTATTCCAGATGAGTTCCTAGAGATCCTCCTCAATCTATCTGAAAATTTTAATTTTTAATTACACAAACACTAATAGCTCTCTGCTTGTCCTTTAAAAGCAGACCCAGGGCGCCTGGGTGGCTCAGTTAGTTAAGCATCCAACTCTCAGTTTTGGCTCAGGTCACGATCTCATGGTTCGTGGGTTCGAGCCCCACGTCGGGCTCTGTGAGGACAGTGCAGAGCCTGCTTGGGGTTCTCTCCCTCTCTCCCCTCTCTCTCAGCCCCTCCCCTGCTCACCCACACTCTCTCTCAAAATAAATCAATAAACTTAAAAAACTTTTTTTTTTTAATTAAAAAATAAAAGCAGAGCCTGGAAGGCTGAAGCCTGTCTTGACATCTCCCCACTCTCCCGCCTCCTTGTGAAGCCATCTCCACGGTTTGGTGATCATCTTCCCAGACCTCTCCTCATGAATGCACGTAGCATACACACGCTTGGAAAAGGTTTCTTTACATAGATGGTATCATATTTTCAACACGATTCTGTAGACCAGCTTTCTTGACTGAACAATGCATGAGGATTCACTTGTGTCTCTCCGTAACGTCCCCCCCCTTCCCTTATCTGAAGAAATACTTCACCTCCTGAAGACCCGGCCCAAATGTAACCTCCTCTTAAAGCCCGCAGGCATTGTGGGAGTGATGTCATCCTTACTCCTATGATCCTGCTGCCAGTGAGCGTACAGCCTTTATCCCGATATATTAATCATAACAGGAATACTATGTAAGGTTATGGATAGTGTCTGTGGCACACATCAGGCCCTTAGCATGACCTTAGGACAGGCACGTGCTGGGGGAATATGGGTGCTCTTGAGAAGAACAGGGCCCATGTCTTCATTTAACATTCTTTCAACAAACACTAACTGCAGACCTACTACCTTCCGGGCCTGGGCAAGACACTGGGCATAGAGTGGAGGAAACGGCAGATGTGGCCCGCTGGTCAATGCTCAGGTCATGATCTTGCGGTTCATGGGTTCGAGCCCCACGTTGGGTTCTGTGCTGACAGCTCAGAGCCAGGAGCCTGCTTCAGATCCTGTGTCTCACGCTCTCTCTGCCCCTCCCTGCTCGCGCTCTGTTTCTCTCTTTCTCTCTCAGAAATAAACATTTAAAAAAAGTTTTTAAAGATTCTGCTACTTCATCATATTTTTTGCATTAACTTTGTTGTTAATAAATCTTTCATTAACATTTTTTCTCTTTGTACCTGAGGGTTTTTGGCACCCCCTTTAAATTTTGCATCTGAGGGGCACCTGCGTGGCTCAGTCGGTTAAGTGTCTGACTTCGCCTCAGGTCATGATCTCACAGTTCGTGAGTTCGAGCCCCGCGTCGGGCTCTGTGCTGACAGCTCGGAGCCTGGAGCCTGCTTTGGATTCTGTGTCTCCCTCTCTCTCTGTCCTCCCCCCACCCCCACACTCTCTCTCACTCTCTCTCTCTCAAAAATAAATAACCCTTAAAAAAATTTTTTTTAATTAATTTAAAATTTTTGCATCTGAAGTGAGTGCTTCACTTAGCTCACCAATGTCCTGGCCCCATCTCATGCATTTATTTCATCCATTTGTGCCTCAGTTTTCTCATCTGTAAAATGGGGAAAACAGTAACACCTCCCTCTCAGTGTTGTTGCAAGAATTAAATAAACTAATATACATACAGAGGTTAGATCAGAGCTCAGAAGGCGTAAGGTGAGTATTAGCTGTCATTATGACCATAGTGCCTAGGAAGTTTGGAGCACACGGTTAATGGTGGCTATTAAGTAAATACTACAATAGCGTATGCTTGATATTTAATTTGGCACCTCTTACAGTCTTCACATTAAGCAGGATTTTTCCACAATCATCTGGAATATGTAAGGTGCCCGATGGTGCTCTTTGCCCTGCAATGATTTGTTTTAAATGTAATCTCACAGTTCTTTTATGAAAGATAAAAAGTTCCTCACTCAGACTCAGAATTCTGCATTCTTGCAAAACTCCATTCATCTCTGTCCGTGATCACATCTTACCTTTTCCCCCAGCACACTCTCCAAAGCTTCAGGACCCCTCCCTGGACAGGGTTCCATTGGATCTCAATCGCCTGCCATCATTGCCTTCATTATCTTGCTTCCTTTTCACATTCGGTCTACTAACTCACAAAGGACATTTACAAAAACTGTCTTCCGTTGAATGTCTTCTGTCAAAGCAGAAACCTCAGGATTGCCAGGCAGATAGATCCGCCTCCCTCCTGCCTTCCAATCTTCCAACCTAGAGCCATCCACCTTTGAGCTCTTTCTTCTACTTGGTCCAGCCCTTCCCTGTGCTAGCTAGCTTTTAAATACACCTCAATTATTAATCTTTCTCTCATTGAATTGTTCCTGTTTCCTTTCTAACTCCATAACATATTAATTATTTTTCTCCCATTTTCTTTATTATTTTATTTGCTTGCCATTCAGAATCTTGATATTCTACTCTCTAGCTTCCTTGCCTATATAGTTTAAAGCAACAAATATTGATCTCCATTCCATGTGGCACTTCTCAGTTGTCCCCGGTGCCATTTAATGCATCCATTTGTAAAGCTTCTATCTTCCTGAATCCATTTCCCTTGTGATTAACTCCACAACAGAAGCCATTGCCACAGTCAAAGCCATGTGGGCCCTGACTCCACTCCCGGGAGGCTCATCTATCCTGGCCTTGGTCCCCAGGTCCTCCCACACCTCTTGGTGCCCACAGGAACCTCCAGCGCCTGTCCCTAATTCTGCTGAGAAAAGAAGATGGCCCTAGGGACCACCAGACACTGGGAAAACGAGGTACCCGCAGCAGAATCTCTGATAGCTTCTCCATCACAATAAGGGCACATTTCATTGATTTTTCTCTTGGGTCCAACATCTATTCAGAACAGCTTTTATTTTTTGTTTTTTCTATTTCTAAGTAGTTCGAGCTTTTTCTTTTAGTTTAAATTAGTGTTATTTATGTCTTTGTTTAGTTGCCTTGTGGGCAAAGGATACGGACGATATGCTTTCTGCCTTTGGTGTTTAACTGTTCTTAGTGGCTTCAGGTAGGATCCATTTTTGTAGCTTGTGTACGGGCACATAAAGAAGGTGCGTTTTTTATTTGCAAAGTACAAAGTTCCGTGTATGTCCAGGGCACCAAGTAAGAGCCAGCCTCCACTGA
This sequence comes from Leopardus geoffroyi, assembly GCF_018350155.1. Classification (NCBI taxonomy): domain Eukaryota; kingdom Metazoa; phylum Chordata; class Mammalia; order Carnivora; family Felidae; genus Leopardus; species Leopardus geoffroyi. Next base: position 176,909,813 of record NC_059326.1, read on the forward strand.
GGGCTTGCTGTGTGCCAGGCTCTGCGCTGTGCCCTTTGCACACATTCTCTCATGTGATCCCCCACAACCCTGCAAGAAATGTCTCTGTGATCCTCGTCTTACAGACAAGAAAACTACGGCTCAGAGGGGTTCAGTAACTTGTGTAAGGCCACACAATGAGAGGCACGGAGCTGGGATTCAAATTTAAGGTGATTGCTAAGCTCAGGCTAGTTTAGGATTGAAGTCTTCCATATCAAGGACTCACGGAGCTCCTGGGGGACATAATGAGCAGCCCCCATCCCAGTTACAAAAGTACCGGCATGCCTGCAGATGTGCATTTTTCTGAAGCAAGGGTTCATTGAGCACATTAGATGCTCCAAAAAGGTCAAAAAGCACTGTTCTGTGTCCATGTGTATTTTTTTTTTTTTTTTGTCTATTTCACCTGTGAAAGATGGAGATGGGTGTTTTAACATGCCCCTTCTGTCTTGGGTTTCTTTCTGTTTCTTTCTATTCTGCTTTATCTATTTTGCTGCAATGTTTTCCAGTACATCAATGCCTAGGACTCATATCATCAATGCAAACCGTACCGCTTTCTCGAGAGAGGGAAACAAACCACAAGATACTCTTAATGATAGAGAACAAACTGAAAGTTAATAGAAGGAGGTGGATGGGAGATGGGCTAGATAGGTGATGGGCTCTAAGTAGGGCACTTGTTGCGGGGCGCCTGGGTGGCTCAGTTGGTTAAGCAACTGACTTTGGCTCAGGCCATGATCTCACGGTTTGTGGGTTCAAGCCCTGCATCAGGCTCTGTGCTGACAGCTCAGAGCCTGGAGCTTGCTTTGGATTCTGTGTCTCCCCCTCTCTCTGCCGCTCCCCCACTTGTGCTCTGTCTCTCTCCCAAAAGTAAATAAAATGTAAAAAACTAAAATTTTTTTTAAAAAAGGAGGGCACTCCTTGTGATGAGCCCTGGGTGTTGTATGTAAGTGATGAGTCACTGAATTCTACTCCTGAAACCAATATTGCACTGCATGTTAACTAACTAAAATTTAAATGAAATTTAAAAAAAGAAATTGTATCTCTTTCTCAACATAAAATGACTCTCTACAACTAAATAACTACTTTTTTAGAATCCAGGTTTACTAATCCTTGGTGACTATATACCTTAGACCCCACAGTTCCCTACCCTGAACTTTGGTCCTATAAAGTAAGACCCCCATTCCTGCCATCAGGACCCTGGTTAGACTCCACAGCAACCTCAAGCCCACAAGGCCAGAAACATGTGTCTACAAATGAATTCCTACCCCTCTCTATAGACATGCCTCCTCTCCCAATTCAAGCAGGTGGCAGGCTCCGGGCCTCCTTGCCTCTTGGGATATTTGAAGCAAGACCTTTCCCTCCCCAAACCCAAGGAATAACAGGGTTCCCCTAATGAGAACAAGCTTGAAGAAGGGGATGAAAAATAAAAAAGCAATATGATGGTCTCTTGCTCCCGGCCAGACTGTGCTGGTCCATCCTGAACATACACAATCTCCTAGAACACCAGTGTCAGATGAGGACGTTCTGTGATTGTGATGGAACAGAACAAAAAAAGACCAGTCCTTAGTCACACCCAAGCAGAGATAAAAACAGAGACCCTCGAGCAATCCCTTAAATTAGCAAACATCCCCTCCCCCCTCACCTGAGTGATTACTGCCCAGTTCCTCCCACCTCCCCGGCACAAAGTGTCACCCGATCACTGAATTACCCCACTTCCTGACAGCACCCAATCCAAAACAAACCCCCACGTCCCCTAACACAGACCCCAACGCTCTAATAAGCCCCCGTAACCTATCTTACCCAGATGCCTCAGCTCTCCATTGTGTGCGTCCTGCTCAACGCAGCAGGTGATACACCCAACTCTGTTTGCACACAGGTGTGTGTGCCTGAGCTGTTGGGCTGGTGGCCATCACCTAAGATTTCCCCCAAGACAAAAAGAGCCCTCCCTCCCCAGGCTGGGGAGGAGCAAGAGGGTCTGTAGAAGGGATCTGTGTCCCCTCTTGCGCTGCACCTTGAAGAGCGATGGGAGGTCTGCAGAGATCCTGGGGATTAGCAGAGAGGCTAGATCCTGGCCTAGAGCGCCCCCTAAGCCTCCCCAGAGATCCTGCACCCCTAGCAGGGTGTGGATGCTCTTCTGGGCAGGGGACATGAAAGGACCACGTGGGCTAGAGCCCTGGGCAGCACCACAAGAATGGCTGGCCACGACACCCAGAAAGAAGTTGCCCTGTTAGAGCCTAGGGGAAGGGTTGCCTCGACAGTGGCTGAGATGAATTTATCCAACAACCAGCAGGTTAGAGAGAGTCAACAATTAGCTAATTCGAGAAAATTAAGAAATTAGGTCTTTCTTGGATACGTACATCTGTGGCCTGAGTTCCACGCCTACTACACCGGATTAAGTCAAAAGGGGGATGAAAGGGACACTGACGTGTCTTGATGAACTACAAGGCAGAGATGAAGCTGGGCCTCCAGACGACTCTGTACCCAGCCTTGAAAGGAAGCGAGGACTCCGTGTTCACCTCCCATCCCGGTTTCTCTGCACAAACCTGTGTGATCCTTTTCTGCCATTTCACATGACCCACCATCCAGTACACCAGCTCGGTGCAGCCTGGGGTCCTGGGAAAGCAGAGCTTGAGGCCAAGGGAAGCCTTTTGCTGAAGACTGGGATTCAGGGAGCAGGAGGGAAGGGCAGGAGGGGGAGCCATTCAAAATGCCCCCCAGCGGCCAGGGCTTCAGGGGACTGGCTGCTCGATCCCACAGGCTCAGCAGAGAAGTCATCCTTCGGAGGGAAGAGAGGGGAAGCATCTTACCATTCCTTGAATGTACCAGCTCTGAACCTCTGGCCTGCCACCCAGTAATGTGATTAGGTGAGTCCTACTTATCCATCAGTTCTCCACTTAAACATGACTTCCTTGGGGCGCCTGGGTGGCTCAGTCGATTGAGCGTCTGCCTTCGGCTCAGGTCATGATCTCGCGGTTCGTGGGTTCGAGCCCCGCGTCGGGCTCTGTGCTGATGGCTCAGAGCCTGGACCCTGCTTCGGATTCTGTGTCTCCCTCTCTCTCTGCCCCTCCCCTGCTCATGCTCTCTTTGTCTCTCAAAATGAATAAACGTTAAAAAAAAATTAAAAACAAAACAAAACATGACTTTCTTAGGGCAGCCAGCAGACAACTGGTCCCTTTGTACACCAGTCACTGCTGTGGCCACAAGTTCACGTGCAGCCATGGACGTAAATCACGTGATACCTGCAGACAGACTGCTTCGGTTCAAATTCTGGCTCTGCCACTCATCAGCTGTGAGACCTTGAACAAGTCATTCTTTTTCAATTTCTTTGTCTGCAAAATGGGAACAAAAATAGTATCTACCCCATAATCCTGCTGTGAGGATTGACTTGTTATATACACAGGGCTTAGAAGTGCCTGGCCCAAGGTAAGTACAATGTTTATGTAAATAAGCAAATAAATAAAAATACATATGTGATATTAATGGCAGGTTAATAGTAATAGAAGGTTGTTTTTTTTTTTAAGCTGGAAGTATTTTTAAATGTCCCCAAAAGATGTCATACCTGGGTGGCTCGGTTGGTTAAGCGTCCAACTCTTGATTTTGGCTCTGGTCATGATCTCATGGTTAATGAATTCGAGCCCCATATCCTGGGATTCTCTCTCTCCCTTTCTCTCTGCCCCTCTCCTACTCATGCTCACGTTCTCTCTCTCTCTCTCTCTCTCTCAAATTAAATAAACTTTAAAAGAATTAAATAAATCTCCCCCAAAGCATCAGAAATGTAATAATATATGTGTCCCTGGCCAGGAACCCAAATTGGTGACCAAAGAACTCAAGGCCAGTTTTATTCTAGAGGTATTTGCCAATGCAATCAATTGAGAGGCTAAATTGCCCTTTTGTCAGGTTCCAAGTGCTAGGTGGGCACAATATAGAATCAAGGCAGGGATCTTAGTACAACACATTTGGTCTGAGACTGATAGACTATCTTCAAGAAATAATTATAGATCAGAAGGAAGCCAGCCATGGGATAGACTATAGCCTAACTTTGTAGCATTAAGCCCAGAGCTTATGCTAAGGGACCCCAAAATCCTTTATGAAGGAAGATAATATTATGTTGGGCCTCAAACTATTTCTACAAATACTTTCTCAAATAAAATGTCTAGGGAAAAAAATGGAAGATATGAGGAGACCAGACAAAAATAAACTAGAAACAGCAGAAACGACCAGCCACAGAAATAGACCCATAGAATCCCGAGTGTTGAATCCTTAGACAGACTGTGAAATGCTACATTTTATCAACTCCAAAATGCCATTAATCATTAGAGATAGCATTATTTGATGTCTTACCAAAAGAAGAAGGTTAGGCTGCCAATAGGTCACATGAGCCTCTCGTGACTTTGAAATGGATTTCAACCATGTGAAGAGATCAGGCAATTTATTTTGCCTTCAGTAGCATCGCTTGGTGAATCATGGGCAATCTTTTGCATAGTTTCAGTATCAAAATGCAGTACAGGGCTTCCGGCCAAGATGAACTAACAGAGACCAGATTTACCCTTCCATCAGCAATAACTAAAAAGTAGGATAAGGTGTATGAAACCATGGCAGTCGCAATATTGCACACCAACAACAAAGGATGGTGACCCCAGGGAGCCATGGAACAATTGAAGGGAGCCCTAGGGTGCCCCAAACACAGCTCAAGGAAGAGAAACCTTGGCAGCCTCCCTGAGTCCAACAGAGAAAAAGTTGGGAGCATAGGGAAGCCAAGGCAGCTAGAGTTTGCAGAACAAAGTATTGGAGAGGAGAAGGATTCTCAGAGAGAATTCCAGACATCTACAGAGGGTCCCCTATGAGTATTCAGTTGAAAGTTTATCAGCACATGCATGTGAGGAAACTACCAAGGCCAGGCAAAGAACTACCTTTAAAGATTAGAGGAAAATGTGCACAGAGCCCACGCAGGGGCAGGAATCATGCCTTTCTCCAACAGCAAGAGCAGAAAACCTCATAGTGATGTTCCCACTCGTTTCTAAAGGGCCTCAGGGCATCATTAAGGTATCTAAGAAGGATCTTGCCTCAGAAGTGGGGAAAAATTAGCCCTGGATTAAATGCAGTTCTGGTACTTCATAAAAAAACGTAAAGATAAGATCTGAAAGGACCAAACTATTTCCACATAACATAACTGCATTCCAGAACAAAGCTCAAAAATGTCTATAGGAATATAAGAATATCCAGCACCCAACAGGATAAAATTCACCATATCTAGAACCTACCGCCCTCAGCATTTCTACTGCCAATACTCTGGTCTGGGCCACCATCATCTCTCCCCTGGATGATTCAAGTAACCTCCCAGCGGTCTTCCCCTTCTCCCCTTGCATCTAGCAGTCAGGATAGGCCAGGTTATGCTGCAGTGACAGATAACTCCAAAAAGCCCAGCCACTTAACCAGCAATGGTTTCGCTCCACACTCACGTTCAGCACAGTTCTGGAGAGGGGCTCTGCTCATTTGTCTTGGTCCATTCGGGCTGCTATAACAAAGTGCAACAGACTGAGGAGCTTATAGACAACAGAAATTTATTTCTCACGGTTCTGGAGGCTGGGAAGTCTGAGATCTGGCATGGTTGGAGTCTTCTCGTTGTGTCTTCACAGGGTAGAAGGGAGCTCTCTTGGGTCTCCTTTACAAGGACTCTAATCCCATTTGTAAAAGCTCTGCCTCCCAAAGGCCTCCCTTCCTAAGATCATCACTTTGGGGCTAGGTTTCAACATATGAATGGGGGGTGGGGCAGGAGTCACATTCAGACCATAGCATCACCATGGTCTTTGCGGGACCCAAGCTGGCAGAGCAGCCACAATCAGGAACATTGCCAGGCAACAGAGTAGAGGTGAAATTGCCTATTCACCCTTCTGCCTGGAAGTGAAACACTGCTTCGGTTCACATTTCAGTGGCCAAGAAAGTCTCATAACCCACTCTGAATAAGGAGTGGCAGACTGCAATCCAAGCATGTGTCCAGGAGAGCTGGAATCTATTCTCATTCTAGCAGACACAGCGATCTCTGTAAAACATACATCGGATCACGCTGCCCCTCAGGGTCAAAGCCAGCATTCCATGGTCCCTACAAGACCCTGTGGAAGTCAGCGCACCATTACCTCACTTCCCTTTCCCTGCTCCACTCCAACCACACTGACCTCCTTTCTGTTCTCAGACGTGCCAGTCATGCTTCCACTTTTGCACTGGCTATTCCCCTCTTCTAGACGGTTCTTCCCCTAGGCGCAGGCATGGCTCACCGCCTCACCTTCAAGTCTGTACTCAAGGTCACCTCCTCAATGAAGCCTACCTGTTCCACCCTATATAAAATTGCTTCCTGCTCTCCTGACCCCCAGCTTCCTAGTCCGCATTACCTTGCACTATTATTTTGCTCTGAACACTTTTTACCTTCTAATTTCCCTATTTCTTATGTTTATTGCTAGGAGTACGACCAAAAAAAATTTTTACCTGTTTAATAAAACTGATATGTCCCAAGAACCTCATGCAGTGCCTGGCACATATTAGGCACCCAATAAGCACTGCGTATGCAAGTGATCAGTATTTGCTTACAAGCGATAAATAAGTATCAGATTACATAACTGGGATCCATGAGCTACCTTCGTGGGATCACGCTCTGATGCACTTTATACGAGTAGGCAAGGCTGAACCATAACCTTTGGTGCAACAAACTTATAGGGTAATCAAGCAGTTAGATTCACCTGTTAATGTGGGGTGTGGGAAGCACTGGGGATGATTAAACAGTAATTGTCGTACCTGGGACCGGAATGGGGTGTTGCACTGGCAGGAGTGACAAGCTGGCTGCCACCCTGTGGCTGAGTGAGGAAATGCACCCAGTCTGATTTTGGGAAACTGACAGGTGATCTCTACCTTGTTAATACCTTTCTTCAAGTTTCTTTAGGCTCTGTGAATAAGGTGGGAGTCACCAGGCTTGTCCCCGTCCAAGGTCTCTGGAGTATGTGCCCATTGACCTGAAATGTAGCCCAAACCCTTTTCGTTATCTATCTGATCTCTCACACACTCTCATATCCATTTGTTCACCTGTTCATTTCTTTTTTTTTAAAGACTGAAATTTTTAAAAAGTATGTATGTATGTATTTATTTTGAGAGAGAGAGAGAGAGAGAGCATGAGCAGGGGAGAGGCAGAGAGAGAGAGCATGAGCAGGGGAGGGGCAGAGACAGAGAGAGAGTTAGAGAGAGAATCCCGAGGCAGCGCTCAAACTCATGAACATGAGATCATGACCTGAGCCAAAATCAAAAGTTGGACATTTACCCGACTGAAGCACCCAGGCGCCCCTCCATTCATTTCTTCAACAAACATTTGCTGAGCAGTTGCCAGAGGTCCAGACACTGTGGGGGAGAAGAGGCCCTACCTTTCTCGTGGAGAAGAAAGCCATTCATTTATTCCAAGACTATTTACCCACTACAAGCCTATGAGCGCTGTGCTGACATTACAGATGATAACTGATGAGACAGTCTGAATTAAAATGGTGGAGCTGATGTTCTATTGACAGAGAAAAAAAGAGCATGACAACAATGATAAATGCTGTGAAGGAAATGCACATGGGAGAGAGGGGTTACTTTAGGGAAGGTCTCATAAGAGATGATATTTAAACTAAGGCCTGAAAGACAGGAACGGGCCATCGTGAGGGAAAAGCATGCCAGAAGGAGGGAACAGCATGTGCAAAATGGTGAGTATTCTAGGAATGGAGAGAAGGCCAGAGTGTCTGCAGGGGAGTGTGCCAGGGGGAGGGGATGAGATGAGGCCAAGAGGTCAGCAGAGGCTTGACCATAGTGAGGCCTTAACCTTTGTAGATATTTTCTAACTTCCTTTTTGTAAAGACCCATCTAGCTGGAGACATAGAACGGCTTTAGGGGTGTCAGTCCATTTGGGCTGCAATAACAGAATATTATAGCCTGGCTGGTTTATAAACAACAGAAAGTAATTTCTCACAGTTTGGGGGTCTAGGAATTCCAAGATCAAGGTGCTGATTTGGACTCTGGTAAGGGTCCACTTCTTAATTCATCAACAGCTGCCTTTTCACCGTGTCCTCGCATGGCAGAAGGGGTGAAAGAACTCTCCAGAATAGCTTTTATAAGGGCACTAATCGTCTTCATGAAAGCTCCACTATTGTGAACTAATCACCTCCTAGAGACCCCTACCTCCAGATTATATCAATTTGGGAATTAGATTTCAACGTGGATATGGGGACACAAACATTCAGTCTGTAGCAGAAAGATATCTACTTAATGAAGACGAGTGGATACATACAAACATTAAGAAAACATCAGTCCTGGGGCGCCTGGATGGCTCAGTCGGTTGAGCGTCCGACTCCTGATTTCAGCTCAGGTCATGATCTCACAGTTCATGAGATGAAGCCCCGTGTCAGTCTCTGTGCTGACAGTGAGGAGTCTGCTTAGGATTCTCTCTCTCTCTCTCTCTCTCTCTCTCTCTGCCCCTCCCTCGCATGTGCGTGCTTTCTCTTTCTCTCTGTCTCTCCAAATAAATAAAGAAACATTTAAAGAAAAGGAAACATCAGCCTTATCTTCAAGTGGGGTCTTGCTTCCAGAAAAAAACATGGCTCACGCACCCAGGAGATCTGAGCTTAAAGCCCAGCTTCACCACTTTTCTGTGCTAGGACCCCTGGGCAACTTGTCTGAACTTTGCTTTTCTCACTTGAAAATGGGAAAAATAACACACCGCAGGTTTCCTGGACGAATTGGATAGAGGAATGCGCCTAGAATGTCTGCGACTGTACATAGCACCTGGTAGGTGCTCAGTAAAAGACACATTACAAGACACATGCACATCCCTTTACAAAGTAAGGAACAGACAGAAACAGGTGCAATTTATAGACACAAAGTAGGAAGAGATGAAAGCAGTACTGAAGAGTCCAGGTCATGGAGGCCTTGAATGCCAATCTACAGCACATGAACACCTTGAGCAGGGGAGCGGGGGCGGTGAGGTCAGTGAAGGTTTCTGAGCAGCAGGGGGTGGCGGGGACAGTGCTTTCCTTCAGAAGGAAGATAATGATGGCAGCCAGGAAAAGGAAGAAGATAGGAGGAATCTGTGCTCTCCTCCTTCCAGCCGCTGAAATGTAACTTCACTCAAGCTCCTCCCCCACATCCAAGGCTCTGCCCCGCCGCCTGGGCACCTGGAACGTTGCTTTAAAGCCCACTTCCTTCCCAGCCCGTAATCCATTCCACAGGACCACGTGTGCCTGGCCACTGAGCACTTGTAGGCTTAGCTATGAGCATCTTGCTGTGCCAGTCTTGGAGGGAAAGAACCTCTTCCAGTCCCCCGCCTCTGTTCTGGAAAGAGAGAGGTCTGATTCCATCTCAGACAGTTGATGGACAGAGGAAGGAAAGGAGCGGAGCCTCAGTTCCCGGGGCCTAGCCGTCTGTCTTGGGGACTTGGGATTTGGGAGAAGTGAAGCCTGACAGTCGGGCAGACATCAAAAATCACCAAATGACCAGAGGCCTCATTCAGCCTGATGGGCTCAATGCCCCTCGAATGTATAGCCCTCCTCTCAAGTAAACCTGCCATATGGAATTCTGCGGTCTGTTGGCTTCAGCATTGATTTTCTACGGTCTACAGCTCTTGAGCTTGCAAAATGCACTTCTAGAACAGAAATTTAGAAGAATGAAATCAGCTAAGGCAACAAATTTACCTTTTTCTCTGCCCTGTTCTCCTCACATCCCAATCAGGAAAAATGCCAGTGTCCCCAGGAGTGTGGACACAGTGAAGCTTGGTGTAAAGAGGTCTCTGGGGAACAGGTAAGGACAAAAGCCAGCCCAACCCTGGAGAGGAGTTAGGTTAGCATTAAGGAGATGGAGATAGATTCATTCATCCCACAGGCATTTCCTCAGGGGCCTCTCTGTGCTAGTTTGTGCCAGATGCTGGGGGATCTGAGACAAATGGGACCCATTTCAGCTCCTTGGGGGCTCAGAGTATGGCAAAGGAATCAGATCTATAAGAAGGAAATAATGGCTATGACAAGGGACAGTGGTAGCTGCGGGGGATGGGTGTTGGGGAAACAATTACATACCTGGGATGCAGGGCTTCCTGGAGGAAGTGACATCCCACCTGGGCTTTAAAGGCTGAATAAGAAGTCACTGACAGACAGGGTGGGGAAATGAATCGCTTACCCTTAGGTATGCAGGTAGGAAAAACCAAAAATATATTTCCTTCTGGAGATCACAAGTCATTTCTATTTGGGGGAACAGGGAAGCAGCTGGTGGGAGATGAGGCTGGACACAAAATCAGGGGCTAAAAAGAGAGTCAAGACTAGGAAAGAGCAGGGGCACCTGGGTGGCTCAGTTGGTTAAGCATCTGACTTGGGCTCAGGTCATGGTCTTGTGGTCTGTGAGTTCGAGCCCTGTGCCAGGCTCTGTGCTGACAGCTCAGAGCCTGGAGCCTGCTTAGGATTCCATGTCTCCCTCTCTCTGTTCCTTCCCTATACACATTTAAAAAATTTTTTAAAAGGGGGCACCTGGGTGGCTTAGTCAGTTGAGCATCCGACTTCGGCTCAGGTCATGATCTCGAGGTTCACGAGTTCGAGCCTCGCATCTGGCTCTGTGCTGACAGCTCAAACCTGGAGTCTGCTTCGGATTCTGTGTCTCCCTCTCTCTCTGCTGCTCCCCCACTCACACCCTGTCTCTCACTCTCTCTCAAAAATAAATAAACATTAAAATTTTTTTAAAAAAAGACTAGGAAAGAGTAGATGTAATTCATGGCAGTTGGGATTAAAATTAGGTTTGAGATTTGGATGCACTTAGAGGGAGATATTTAGCTATCTCAGATCAGCTAATAGCAAAATAACAAAAATACATGTACTTGACATGCATTGTCTCATTTAGACTACAGAACAAGCCAATGAGGTCAGTGGCTATTCTTATCCCATCTTATAGATCAGGAGATAGAGTACAGAGAGGTGGCGTGCCTTGCCAAGGTCACACACTAGGTAAATGGTGGTTGCCAGGGGCTGGGCAAGGAGGAATGGAGAGTTATTGCTTAAAGGGTACAGAATTTCAATTTGGGAAGATCAAAAAAGTCCTAGAGATGGTTGTTGGTGACGGTTGCACAATGATGTGAATGCACTTAATGTCACAGAACTGTATGCTTACCAAGGGTTAAAATGGCAAATTTTAGGGGTGCCTGGGTGGCTCAGTTGGTTAAGCGGCCGACTTCGGCTCAGGTCATGATCTCGCGGTCCGTGAGTTCGAGCCCCGCGTCGGGCTCTGTGCTGACAGCTCAGAGCCCGGAGCCTGTTTCAGATTTTGTGTCTCCCTCTCTCTCTGCCCCTCCCGTGTTCATGCTCTGTCTCTCTCTGTCTCAAAAATAAGTGTTAAAAAAAATTTTTTTTTAAATGGTAAATTTTATATTGTGTATATTTCACTACAATAAAAAAGAAGAAAATGGAAGACAAAGGAAGGGTACGGAAAGATACAGGTATTGCCTCTTCTGCTACGGGCAGGTGAGAGGAAAGTTTGTCTTCTCAGGCCATTCCTGCCACCACAGAAGAGGTGAGCACAGGCGGGCTGAGGACCCAACTTTGCCACTCAGCACACAATTAGGGCCAGGTCTCATCGCCTTTCTGGGAAAACCGAGGAAGCTGGCTGATTCACAGATTTCCTCTAGCGTCTGCGTTCTGTGGTTCTGCCTTATTAGGAAGGCCGGGCTTATTCACAGGATGAGGTAAAAGGAACAGAAAAGCCAGGCCTTCGACATACTGGACATTTCCAAGTAATCTGACTTGCAACTGTGCTTCAGAAGAATGTGCCTTACAGAAATGATATCAGTGAGCGTCCTGGCATGAAACAGATGCCACCCTCAAACAGGGCCACCAGGGGAAGTTTACTGAAAAGTTCCCTTGCAAAGGTGTGGCAGGACTTGGGGAACCAAAAGGGGACAGGACTGTTAACATGTTTAGTGGAAAAAGTGGCCCCAGGAACCCTCAGGGAAAAGGTATGTGCAAGGCCACCTTGGAGGCACAACCCTGCAGGACAAAAGAGAACTCAGGAAATTAATACCTAGACCTCTCTCTTCTTCTGCCCTCAAACTGCTGCCAGGGCTTCCCATTGGCCAAGCCCAAGAGGAAGCTGAGGACAGGGAGCCTGTCCCTGAAATCCTAACAGGCCATCCTCTAGGGCCAGGGCAGGGTGGCAAAACCTGGCAAGGAAGTTGGAGGGGCAAATGGAGGGGTGAATCCAAAATGAATCAGCACCAAACCATCCAGGAACCTAGCCAGGGCTGCCGAGAAGCATCCTCCCCAGGATGACCCTCACCGTCTTTCAAAGGCTGACCTCAAATCTAGGGTGGGAAGGAGCCCTGGGCTCTTTCAGGCCCAGAGGGGAGTTACGCAGTTTGTTGGAAAGAGCCCCCGCTTACTAGTGTGACAGCATTGGCCAGGCTCCCATCCATGCATCGATGTGTACATTCATTCAGACATTTGTTCAGCCAACATCTGAATACGACTCTGAGCCAAGCCAGGGCTAGGAGGCACTGGATGAAGAAATGTGGAACAGCCCCAGCCACCCTTAGCTTGTGAAATATGCCTAGAGCCAGATAGTGATGGGTTCCTTCCACCGTTCCATGAGTCCGCAGGCTGTTCTCAGTCACCTCCTCTGTAATACGGGTCAACCATCTTTTCCTCCCGGAGTTGTCTTGAGGATTCAAAGGGAACATTTTGGAAAAGCAGAAAGAAGGTTCTGCATCTGGCATGGAAGAAGTGTCCCACATTTGGGACTCAATGGTCTCTGTTACCAAGCACCCAACTGCCCCTCACTCGCTGACCACCCTACGCTGTTCTGCCACTCTTGCAATTATATTGTATTTGTATTTGTTGCCATTTTACTCCCTGAATCTCCAAGGCTCGGGTCTGGGCTTAAAACTGCCAACTTTTATACCCTGGCCAGACATTGCCGACAGCTTCACGTGCATCTTCACGCGGGGAGCTCAGCCCTGGTTGGTGGGCAGTCGTACCAGGCCCATTTTACAGATGGAGAAACTGAACCCGGAGAGGAGAAGCAACTCGCCCAAGGCCACAGAATAGACAGCGGCAGAGTCGGAATTCGAACCCCGGAGCCAGGCCCTCAGATCCGGCGCTGGACCGCGACTCCCGAGCGAGCGCGTGCGGGAATGAGCCAGTGAGTGACTGGACGGCGGGTGCCCACCCGTCCCCTCCCCCGGCCGCCGGGGCAGGGCGCCGGGACAAAGGCGCGGCGGAGGCCGGACGTGGGCCAGCCGGGTCCGCGCGCCGGGGGCGGGAGCGGGGCCGGGCCCTTTAAGGGGGGCGGGGCGGCGGCGCGGGGGGCGGGCCGGGGGCGGGCCGGGGGCGGGCGGCGGCGGCCGGCCGGGCCCGAGGGCGCGCGGAGCGAAGGGCGGCGGCGGCGGCGGCGGCTCGTGCTCGGCCCGGGCTCCGGATAGCGCTCGGCACCCCGCTCGCAGCCCGCGGCGGCGCGCCCCCCGCACCCGCGCCCCCCGCACCCGCGCTCGGCCCCGCGGAGGACGGCCATGCCGCCGCGGCGCAGCATCGTGGAGGTGAAGGTGCTGGACGTGCAGAAGCGGCGGGTGCCCAACAAGCATTATGTGAGTGCCGCGCGGTCCCCACGCCCCCTCGAGCCCGTGCCTCGCCGGGGGCGACCGAGAGCCCCCCGGCTCTGAAAACTTCCGAACCGTCTGCTCTCTCCCCACCCTCTCCTTCTTTCCCCTCCTCGGCCCTGCTGCTTCGAGCCCGGGTCTCTCCAGCTCCTCCCCCTCCCCCTCCTCTCTTTTGCCCGGTTCTCCTCCCCTCCTTCCCGTTCTCCCGCCTCGCCCCTCCGCCGCTCGTCTCCCCCTTAACTGTCTTCTCCTCAGTCCCCCACTCCGTCCTGCCCATCTGTGGAAAAGTCTGGCCCAGGCAGTGTAGGGGACAGAGAGACAGAAAGAGGGGGAGGGGGAAAGAGAGACACAGATAGAAGCTCCTGTTCTCGGGCCGCCCGCCCTGTTCCTCCTTGTCCAGAGGCACTCAGACCCGCAGTGTCTTAGCCACAGGTAGCCCCTCTAGGGATCGCCAAGTTTGGCTCCGTCCTTTTGGAGCATCCAGCCAGCCTGAGCGATCTCTGAGAATGGATCCTTTGAGTGCCTGCACCGTGAAAAGGTTAAAAAAAAAAAAAAAAAAAAAGTCTGTGCCCTTTTTCTCCAGTAACTTCTGTTAAAAAATGTGCGAAAGTTTTCTCCTGGTACCTCCCTCTGTAAAATGAGAATCTTGTTTAGAGCTAGTGAGGACTTGAGAAAATGGGCCAGTAACCTCATTGTGCAGATGGGAAGGCTGAGGCTCCAAGAAGCTGCAGGTTGTAGAACATGGAGCTGCATTCAGGCCTTCCCTGCCTCTGGAAGGTGTGCCAGGGCAGGCCGTGACCCCCACATGGGAAACGGATTCTGTAGCAATCTAGGAGCTGAATCTGGGTTCAGGGGCCATGGGATCACCTCAGAGGTTTTGGGTGGAGGTATAATGGGTCTGTGGGATGTTGGGCCCAGGTGAGGCCTTGGGGAGGCCTCCCTTACGGGAGGGAAGGGGGCTCTGGTGTCTCTGGTGGTGAGAAGGGGGCAGTGGCAGCGCCTAGCTGCAGAGAAGTTAACCAGGAAGGAAAAAAGCAAGAGGGAGGGAAAAAATCCTAACAAAGAAGTGTAGAACAATGAATAGCAAAGGGCGTTGGCTGGCTAAATTCAGCTCCTTGGCCTCCCTGCAAGTCTTCTCTGGATCTATTTTCTTAAGAGGCTCATTCTTACAGAGCAGATCTATATGCCCTCCGTGAATAGCTTATAAAATCCTGAAAGGAGATAGCCGGAATCCACTCTGCACTCTCCACGAGAAAGGGTGTGCTGTGTGAGTCCGTATTGTTATTGGCTGGGCAGCCAGTTATTCAGCCCTTAGCCAGGCTGTGGGAAGCAATTTCCTGGACCTGTGGCATCCTTAAATAGAGTGAAGTTTCCCTTGATTCCAGAGCTGAGCTAAATTGTCTTTTTTTTCTTCTTCTTCTTTTTTTTTTTTTTTTTTTTTTTTTTTTTTTTTTTTTTTGTCAACTGTTTCAAATACTGCCAAATCGTGGTTTCTTGTTTGAGCTTGTTGAGTGTGTAACTGAGTTGCCTTTTTGGTATGAAGACAGTTTTCACCAACATGGCAACAAGAGGAAGTCTAAAATTCTCCATGCTGCCTCCCACCCAATCTGTGAGCTGGCAAAACCAGAATAGATACAGTCACCATGAAGTGGGCATCATCATCCACTAACTCTCTCCTCTCCGCTCCCAGTGCACACCACATGAGGCAGAGGTTCTTGAGCCCACTTGACGGATGAGGAAACTAAGGCTCAGAAAGGTGAGGTCTTCTGCCTGAGGTCACAGTCACAGGCAGAGCAAGGATGTCAATCCACGTCTGTTGGACATCAAAAGGTGGTGGTTCACCTGACCACTACAGCACTTTCTAGATCCCATACCTTCATAGTTTCCTGAAGCAAAGTCCCCTTAAGAACCAAGAAGTCTGCCATCATTTGTGATCATCCTGCGGCTTTTCATTCCCTGCTTAGTCGGATCCATATCCGCCAGCTGTTTGAAGGTTTGGCCGCTTTAGGGGGCATCTTGCTTGCTTTTCCATCCCTTTTTTCGGGGTCCTTTGAGACAAGTTGCAATATGGACTTGGGTTCACGTTGTGGTCTCAACTTGATAGCTGTGTGGCTTCTGAGCCTCAGTTTTCTCATCTGTACCTGGGGGGTGATGGTGCCCACTTCCTTGGGGGAGGGACCACGTGACACCAGGGCTGGCTTGCCATCACTGTTAGAAGCCTGCCTCCCTGCTCCATGGTGTCCATGTCACCCTGATTGGGAGTGTGCCGAGGTCACATGTGGAGGGATTTCACCAAAAACTTGTTTTTCTGCATGTGGGTTTAGTCACTCTTGTGACTCAAGGGGGCCCCCTCCCTTGGATCCAGCCTTTTGGGTTCGTCAGATGACATGGGGCGATGGGTTGAACTGAAGCCTGAGTTATCTACAGGAACAGGGCAGATTTAATGCCATGATGGCAGGGGACCTGAACCCACCAGAAACTGCCAGTGCCTCCCCCCTCCTGTTCTCAAAACACATCCACCCCACCACTCTGGAAGAGTGTGGAGGCACCTATTGGCATAGGCCTAGACTCTCATCCCATTTGGTACCCTCCTCTTAGAACCTGGCCCAGCCACCCTGGAGGGAAAGCATGAGAAGGGAAGTTGGACAGTCCTGAGCTCTGCTGTGTGACCTTAGGCTGCTCAGTGTCTCTCTCTGAGCTCCAGCTTCTGTAATCTGCAAGCTGTAAATACTGCTGCTTCCCCCTAGGACCGAATTTCTCACCTCAACCCTGTTGCCACGTTGAGCCAGATCATTCTTGTTGCCAAGGGCTGTCCTGAGCACTGTAGAATGTTTAGAATCCTCTCTGGCTTCTATCCACTAGGTGCCAGTGGCATCCCCCTCCTGAATTGTGACAACCAAAAATGTCCCAGGACATGTCTCCCATGGTTCCCCCTAACCCCCTGCCCCAACCATTGTGTTAGAATATACGTATCAGTTATGGAGAGTTCCGTTAGCCATGCCCTGTAATTTTCCACCCCCTCCTCCCCATTTGCAGCTACCTTGCCTACCACCTGTTCATCCCTCAGTTGCTTTGGAAGGAACTACAGGTCACAGGGACTGTAGATGTCATAGAGAAACCGCATCTGAGCTCGGGGCTGGGCCCCCTGTTCCACCTGAAAAGGCAGATCTCCATGATCAGGGTGACATCCTGTCTCTGCCCAGCCCCAGCCTCCTTCGCTTGTGGGCACAGACATCATCAGTGGGCCCAAGGGCAGAGCCACAGGTCAGGAGGTCTGGAGAATGCAGGGGCAGAAGCTCCCGGGGCCTCTGAGAGCCTAACAGTTGGAGAGGGGGTTTTGTTGGTGATAATATTGATAATAAGGATAGGATTATTTGGAGAGTCTCTCCCGGAGCCACCACCCCCTGTCAGAGGCAGGGAGAGATAAAGGCTTAGAGAGCTGCTCCATTTTTGTGCTGCTACCTTTCCTGCCCCGGAACCCAGGGCTTTCTGAATGAACGGAAAGGGGGCTTTCAAGCGCGATACCCTGGGGAGCCCTTCCCGGCTAGGTTGTCTTCTTTCTGACTTGAGGGGAGGAGGAAGTGCTCCCTGTACGTTTTGCAGGTTTTATTTGGATCACCCCATTTCCTGCACTGGAGCGGGATGTGTAGAAGCCTTGGGTTCAGAAGACAGTGCTGTCTGCAGGAGCTAGGAGATGCTGGCTTGCCTAATCGAGATCTTGAGATGTTAAGAGGAGCAAGACGGTAGTAGTCGTTACAACAGCAGTAATCACAACAGCTGAAATATGATCAGTCGTGGTGGATCAGGCACTGGGTTAAGCTCTCTATATAATTAGTCATCATAACAGTCCTTTAAAATAGGTACTCTTGGGGGCGCCAGGATGTCTCCGTTGGTGGAGCATCCGACTCTTGATCTCAGGGTCATGAGTTCAAGCCCCACATTGGGCATGGAGCATATTTAAAAACTAATAATAATACAATAGGTACTTTTTCATTATATTAATCTACTGTTTCAAATATACGAATACAGAAAGTATCTGTCCACCATCCAGCTCTGTCAGAACTTCATATCTTGCCATATTTCTGATCATTAATTTTGTTTGTTGAGAAATAAAACATGGCAGATGCAAAGCCCCTTGTGTACCCTCCCCAGCTCACGCCAACCCCCTCCCCCACCCAAATGAACCAGTGTCCTGCATTTGGTGTTTGATGTTTGTCATTCCCATTTGCTTAAAAAAAAAAAAAAAAAAAAAAAATAGAACATTCGGTCTATTAGATAGGATTTTTTTTCTCTAGCAGCTTTATTGAGGTATAATTTACATGCCATAAAATTCACTCATTTTAAGCGTATGTTTGCTGATTATTTTAGTAAATTTACAGAGCTGTGAGACCACCACTACAATCCAGTTTTTTAACATTTGCATCAACCCCAAAAAGATCCCTTGGACTGGTCTGCAGTCAGTCCCCTTCCCACCCCAGCCCTTATGCCCCTTTTAATGTTTTTTACCTTTTTAACTGCCCCAAATCTTGCATTGAGTGTTTTAAAACTACATAAAAACGTCGCCCTTTCAAGATCTATACTGACGCACGTGGCCTCAGTTTCATTTTAACTACTATTTAATATTCCACTTGAGGGGCGCCTGGTGGCTCAGCCGGTTAAGCGTCCGACTTTGGCTCAGGTCACGATCTCGTGGTTTGTGGGTTCGAGCCCCGCGTCGGGCTCTGTGCTGACAGCTGAGAGCCTGGAGCCCGCTTCTGATTCTGCCGCTCCCCCTCACGCGCTCTGTCTCTCTCTGCCTCTCAAAAATAAATAAATGTACTAAAAAAATTTTTTTTAATATTCCATTTGAATATACCACTATTTATTCTAGCTCCTGGTGGGGTCTTTTAGGGTGTCCCCAGCAGTTCAGATCTGTGTGGCTGCTTCCTGCACGTGGTGGAGTTGCTGGGTCAGGGGGTTTGTGCACTTTCAGCCTTTACATTTAGATGCCCTCAGAGCAGTGTCTGTGCAACCCTTTGCTGTGTGTCCTAGCTAACACCCCAAATCGTCAGCCTTTTTAGTTTTTGCCAAGCTGCTGGGTGCAGAATAGTATCCAACGGTTGGTGTGTGTTTGGATTTTTCCCTGCTTGCTGGTAAGGTTGAGCATCTTTTCACACCTTTGTCGGCCATTTGAGTGTCCTCTTCTGTGAATTGCCTGTTTTATCTTTTGCTCCTTTCTCAGTATATTGAGTTATTTGTCTTCTGTTAATTGGTACGATTTATTTATACAGTCAAGATCCTAATCCTTCAGGTAGTTATTACATTAAGGGTTCCTATTCTCCCCTTGAGACTGGAAGGGAGGGCGTGCACCTAACTAAGGTCACACAGCGAGGAGTGGCAGCATGGGGATTGAGCCAGATACGTACGTGGTCTAGGAGAGGTGGCAACTGTGTGATCCCACCCCTAAGCCAAGTGATGTCGGGTGTGTCACCTGGCTTCTGGACCCCAGTTTCTCCACCCTGCCCTTCCCCCCATCTCACTGCTCCCTCAGCCTGGATTGATGCAGCTCAGGCAGCCGCCAGCCCTAAACATTCTCACCCCAGGAAGCTCTGGGTTGATTGTGCCCCTGGAGTGATGGGGTGGCAGACCCTGTGCCACCAGTCTTGAAACCTTTCTCCCTTTGCCAGGCCCCTAGAGCCCAGGGGTCACTATTCGGAGCTACTGATCACGCCCTTCTTAGGTATTACTGGCAATCTCAGCTCAGCCTGTAGGAAGCCTCTGGGTGGTGAGCTTGGTGGTCTGGAACAAATTGTGAATCTGCATTAGCTGCATTCAGTTTCCAGCTACTAGTTACCTGGCACCCCCTTTTTTGCAGAAACATGCAGGACAGGGCAGCGAACTTGAGTGGAAAGAACTTGGGTGTTAGAGATGAACACGACCTTGGCTGACTCCGCCCCCAGCCTTAGTTTCTGCATCTGTAGAATGAGTACAGTGTCATCCTCCTAAGACTGTTGTGTGCTGTTTTTGATAATGTATAGACTCTATCTATACTCCATGCCTTCTGCTGGGAGAGATAAATGCCAGTGACTAGCACATTTCTTTCATTATGAAAAGACCAAGGTTTTTTTTTTTTTTTTTTTTAATGTTTGTTTATATTGGGGGGCGGAGCGGGGGAGAGACAGAGGGAGACAGGGGATCCGAAGCAGGCTCTGTGCTGACAGCAGACAGCCTGATGTCGGGCTGGAATTCACCAACCACGAGATGACCTAAGCCGGAGTCAGTCACTTAACCAACTGAGCCACCCAGGCACCCCAAGAAGACCTAGCTTTGAGTCCTCTCCGAGCACTTCTGAGTTAGAAGAGCTCTCTGAGGGTACGTAAAAAGGGAGCCGAAGTGGTAATAGTCCTTACCTAAAGTGTGGGCAGTTATGAAGATTCACTCGTGTCACACATTATTCAGTCTGATGCGTGATGTATAAGAGGCGCTTAATCAATCATAGTAGTCATGAAAAATAATATTGACAGTAATAATGGCCATGATCCAAATCTGTGCCTCTTTCCTACCTGCTGCTGTGAGGCCAGGCTACAGGTTCTCCATGCTCTTTCATTCAAGAGGCATTTCTAGGGTGCCAACCCCAGGCTGGACACCCTACGGCCACTGGCATAGGCCCTTGAGCAAGGCTGAGCCTTCCTATCTACTCTGTAGGTGGGTTCTTGTCGTGCGCCCTGTGTGGGTCACAAAGAAGTAGACATTAAGACCCCTCAGGTCGGCTTTTTTTTTGTTTTTAAATTAATTTATTTATTTTGAGAGAGAAAGAGAGAGAGAGAAAGCAAGAGCAGGGAAGGAGAGAGAGAGAGAGAGAGAGAGAGAATATCCCAATCAGGCTCTGCACTGTCAAACACAGAGCCCCACACGGGGCTCAAACTCACGAACCGCAAGATCATGACCTGAGTACAAACCAAGAGTTGACACTGCACGGAGTGAGCCACCCAGGCACCCCTAGGTAGGCTTTTGTTTTCAATGGCTGTTGCTTTCTTCTGATTGAAAAATAGTGGACCTTATCAGTTGCATTGCCCCATCCTGCTCTGTCTGGCCCACAGATGCAAGGAACTAGATAGGGCATCTCAGCAGGAGATATCAGCCTGCTGATTATACTCTGGGCTCCTGCAGCTGTCTCAAGATCAAGGCGGGTGGGGCTCTCATATCTTCAGATTATTTACATGTCACTTTAGTTCAGACTTTGAACCTGTGTCATTCTGTGCTTCTGGTGAGCAGAGAAAGTACACCAGAAAGCCTGCGTTCAAGTCCCTGCTCCGCCACCTACCAGCAGTGTAACTTCAGACAAATGACTTACCCTTTCTGCACCTCTGTAAAATGGGAATAATAACAGTTCCAATATCATAGGGCAGATGTGAGGATTAAACAAGCCTAGCATCTCATAACTATGAGCTTTATTATGAACATACAAACATAGTATCATTTATGATAGTAAAAAGTTGGTATCCACTTAAACGCCCGTCGCATGCTAGGATATCATCAAGATGGTAAAAATATATTCTGTCTTCTGTCGTGGGAATATTAAATAGTAAAAGCTGGTTGCAAAACAACATGCCCAGGCTGATTCCCACCTGATTACGAATGAAGGATGAAAATATGTGTCTGTATAAGCACAGAAATATAGCTGATAAAATGTCACTTTTTTTTTTTGCTCGTCTGTGCTTTTCTGTTTTCCAAATGTTCTGCAGTGAACACATATTCCTGTTTTTAGTGAAAATAAAAAATACAGCAAATGCTCATTTTAAAAAAGAAGCCGTGCCGGGGTGCCTGGGTGGCTCCGTCGGTTGGGCATCCAACTTCGGCTCAGCTCATGATCTCGCAGCTCGTGAGTTCGAGCCCCGCATCGGGCTCTGTGCTGACGGCTCAGAGCCTGGAGCCTGCTTCGGAGTCTGTGTCTCCCTCTCTCTCTGCCCCAACCCACTCGCATTCTGTCTCTCTCAAAAATAAATAAACATTAAAAAAAAGATTTTTTTAAAAATTTTTTTAAAAGAAGCAGTGCCAAACTGTGGGTGGCTCCAGCCGGGTTCCCACATCTTGCTGCCCCATCCTGTCCCGAAGCAATGGGGTTCTCCCGGCTCCTCAGCGAGCCTGTCCTCCCAAGGTAGGCACCAGCCTCCGAGACTCTTCCCGCTCTCCTGCTGCAGAAGGAGGTCTCTGGATGTGGCTTTCCAGTGAGAGAGCCCAAGAAATGGAAAGAAATGAGTTTAAAATACCTCGAGGGAAGGCCTGAGCAGACGCTTTTCTAGTTAAAATGCTGTTTGCTCTGCGGGTCCAGGCCCTCCTCCCATATCGCCTGCAGCTAAGGAGAGTTGGAAAGAATTGCAGGCCTGAGTTCTATGGTCTGCACCGAGGTCACTGGGCACAAGAAAGTTCATCCAGATTAGAGGGATGCCCTGCACCCCCCTCCCTGGGTGTTCATTCATTCGCTTTTAGCCCACCCCAAGGCGCATGGGGGTCAGCACAAAGTATGGTTATCACACTGCCGGTAAAGTACCAGGGGACCGCACCATTCGTTGTACTGAACATCTAGGACACTGCTATCCTCATTGCAAATGATGAGTGCTTTTTTCCTGGAGGGAGGGCTGTGGTAGGGGGAATAGTCTTGCTTTGCGTGACTCAGGTTTTTCCTTCCCCTTGGGGATGAAAGCCAGCCATGGGCCACTGCAGCTGCAAGAAAGGGGGCCATTGGCTGAGGGTCCTCTCAGCCTGGTGGATACAAGCAGTGAGTCATGGGCACCCATCCCTAGCTGAAGGAGAGAAGTCGACGCTTGTTAAGAAGGCCACGTGGCCGGAGGGTTGTGAGTGTGGCTTCTGCCCTCAGAGACTGAGTTCTAGTCTGAATCTGCCATTCACTCACTGTTGGCCTCGAGCCTTCTCCTCTGGGAATGGGTGGCTTTGGTGGCTTTGCAAATTAAGTGAGCTTTTGTGCAGAATGCCTGAGGACAGCACTGCTGGGACAGTTGTCCTTGGAGCTTCCTGGCCTGGGGTAATGCCCAGACACTGGGGCCCTGTGGTTCCTTCCCCAGAGCCCTTGTCAGCAGGGTTAGCCAGACCCTGGCTAGAGCTGGCATTGCTGCCCCCTGCCACGACATGGGAACTGGCTGTAACTGAGTCAGGAGGCTCGGTGTCTCGTAGTGGGCCAGTGGGCAGGGGCTTGTGTGGCTCACTCCTCTGGGACTCTCCCAGGAGCCCACAGGTCCAAGCTTTGTCACACATCCATCATTCCTCCGCCCCCTTCTCCAAACTGTGGGGTGTTTTCCTCCCATACTTGCTGGCCTGGATGCAAGCCTGCAGGTGGGCAGAGAGCCCAAGCGCAGGGCCCTCTTGAGGTGGTGAAGGGAGGAGGGACTATTGGTGCATCTATTGTGTGCAGGTGGACAGAGCTCTCCTTCCTGCTTCTCTGCAGGCCTATCCCAGGCCATCCTCAGGCATCCTTAGGGTTGTCAGATTTACCAACTTTAACAGGATGACCTGTTAAATTTGAACTTTAGATAAACATGCGATATTTGGGACATACTGACACTACGGAATTAATCATTTTTTATTTGAAATTCAAGTTTTACCAGGCATCCTGTACTTGGTCTGGCCGTTCCACCAGAAGCACCACTTTCAAAAAGAAACAACAACCAAGAGACCTTTGCACTTTGTAGTCGACCATGTTTCTTGAGAATTCACTGAACAAATATAAATCCTTACAGGAGCCTGGCACTTTGACATGCAGGGATGATATACAGATAAACAAACCAGGAATTCAGACTTCACGGAGGTCAGCGTTCTGAGAGAGACAGGTAGATAGGGTGTTTCGGAGCTAGTCTGGAACTTGGGGAGTAGGCACTTGGGTTCTGGGGAAGTTGGACTTGGACGAGGCGGCATGGCAGAGGTGATCCAAGGCCGATCACAAAGCCGGGGAGGGATTCCACAAGTGGAGAAAGGGAGGAGAATTTCAGGCAGAGAACAGGAAGGCGAAGAAATGGAAACCCCAGCATAAAGTGTGTTTGAGAAAAGCAGGAGAGCTTTGAGTGACGGAGATGCAGCGTGCCTGGCAGGTGCAGGCCAGAAGGACCTGGGGGCTCCTGAGTGGGCCAGCAACCACAAGAGAATACAAAGCATGGACGCCACGCTCAAGAAGGCCATGGCCCCAATATACACGGGCTGGGGGCCAGGGTTCGGCACCAGAGGTATCCAAAAGGAAGTCACTGGAGTAGTCAGGAAGCTGGTAGTCAGGGCCCCTCCTGCTGGCTGGGTGGTTAGAAAGGCCTTTCACAGGAGAATGGAGGGGGCAGAACACAGATAAAAAGTGGGAGGATCTTGGAGAGAGAAATCACCTGTCCACAGAAGGGCTGTGTGCAGTGAAGATGAAGTCGGGGTGGGAGGGACGGGAGGGAAATATTAGAGGGGACTGTGGGAGTCCAGCTCCAGGAAGAGAGAATCTGATTGGCCAAGCCCAAGATCACCTGGCCGTCCTTTGGCCCAGCAAGGGCCAGATATTGGGATAGATACTCCCCCTAAATTGCAAGCAGTGGGAGAGACAGTCATTGTAGGAGATTCAGGGTACTGTTGCTGAAGAAGGAGCTGGTGGAAACCATTGATGCCGGCCACGTGGGTACTATTATTAGCCCATTTCACAAGTGTGGAAACTGAGGCTTGGAAAGGTGGAATAATTTACCCAGGATTGCACTCAGCTCTATGCGCATCATTGACTACAAATGAGAGTATAGTCTCTCTCCCCAGACATGAAGGGAAACATTGCCTTAAAGCACATAAGGATAATATTTTCTAGTCTGCTTAATTAAGCAGAATTGCATGGACCCCCTGCCCACTGCATTGGCAAAGACAGCTAGAAACCCACACAGTGGCGTCACCATTTCCTCCTCCCCAGCCAAGGTGTGAATCAGCAGCCTTTGGCTTCGGGCCAGCCTTGGCTGCCAGTCCCTTGCACAGATGTGGGTTTATTGTCTGCCCTGGCCAAGCCTGGCCCCAGGCCGGAGAGAGGCTAAGATAGCCAGGCAGCCTTTGTCCCCATGGAGGTCACCGTCTGTTGGGAATGCATCACCACTGCATCGGGGCCCTGATGGGCCATAGCATGGAGCTGTGGTGACAGGGAGGGGTCTGAGGCCTGGGCTGCCTATTCTTCACTGAGACAGAGCGGTTTGCTGTGGAGGGGGAAAGCCAACTGGCAGAGGAATCCTCAACATGGGTAGAATTCAGAGGGTCCTGAACTTGGAAGGGGGAAAGTTCATCTTTATTTCCATTAGCCTCTGGCCATAACTTAGCATTGCCTTTCTTTGTGAATGAAGGCAGCAGCCCTCAGTGATGTTAGTAATACCTGGGACTTTGTCGCCAGAGGTAGTGTCATGTCACTTTATAGTTATTGCATGGATCCCAAAGATCATTCATTTATCGTCTGCTAGTAGTAAGTAGATCATTCACTAGTTGAGAATTGTAGTGTTACTCATCCTACCGCTAGATTTCGTTAACAAAGGGGTACCTGTATTCGCCGTTTTGGTTTTTGAAACCCTTTCAATATATATAATTCAGTGTAATCCGTTTCATTTGAAATCCTTTGTGCTTTATTTTATTAATGCTAGATCATTCTGAGAAGTGGTCCATGGGTTGCGCGAGGTTGCCAACGGGATCCTAAGCACAAAAAAAAAAAAAAAAAAAAGATGAAAAACTTCTGGGTAGAAGTTTCCAACTTTGGGTTTGGAAGCCAGATGGCATGGGTTTGACCCGGCTCTGCTGGTTCCCAGCTGTGTGAGCTGGAGTAAGCGTCTTAACTTCTCTGTGCCTCACTTTTTTCATCTGTAAAATGAGAATAAGGATGGCACCTACTGTGGGTTGTTTCACATAAAGGGTTTAGAGCAGTACCCGGCTGTGAAAGGGCTGGGTAGTTACCTGTTAGTATTGTCTTAGCATCATCATTATCACCATTACTTTCCAGACAAGCAACGCAGCTGATATGACTCGGGTGGTCTGGAATGATCGCACGTTGAGAAGCATCCTCTAAATGGACTAGCCCGGGATGCACCCCCTGAGATTTAAAGCAGTTTTCCTGGATGATTTATATATTCGGATATTCAGCGGTGTGGTAATTAAAGCGATGTCGAAAATAGCCTAGATGTTTGTCATTGGAAATGTGATTAGATGAATGATAGATGGCCTTCGGTGGACTATTAAGGGTTCTTTAAACATGGTTTGTTCAAAGAATTTTTAACGAGATGGGGAAATGTTCACCATATAATGCAAGTGAAAAAGACAAATTGTGTATACAATGTGATCTTCATTTCTTGAGTACTTCCGAAGAGAGTCTGGGGAAGAAATATGCCCAAAACAGCATTTCTGGTGGTGGAAACACGGACAGTTTTAAGACCTCAGACTTTACTGTCAGGGCTTGTTCCCAGCTGGATTGCACAAGTGACTTGACCTCCTGAGGCCTTACTTCCTCCACTACAGAATGGAAACAGCGATACAATGCAGCCTCATAGGAGGTACATCTAGGCTGTTAGTCGTTGTGAAGAATTATATTGTTTTATATTGCATTATATTTTTGTGTGTTATCGCATGTTTCCCTGGAGGGGAGAGGACAGTGTAGCATGGCAGAGGCGGGAAGGAGAGAGGGAGAAGGAGGGGACCCTGTTCCCTTGCTCCCCCTTTTCCTGTCTCATGGACTTGTGTATGAACCATGAGAAGCTGGCAGAAAATTCCACACAGGAGCTCGAATTGAGGCTGGGAGGAATACTCTCTGCCAGATGCGCCCAGCAGGATATGGGGACAGGGGTGGCCACGGATACTCACAGAACTTGACCCTTAGGAATCACTACGGTTTTTGCAGGAAAAAGGGTTCCTTGTCTGTACAAAGCTTGGAACCCACTTCTGTAGCCCCCCCCCCCCTTTATCTGGTGCAAGAATTCCTCTCTCCTTATGACACCTCTACTAGGTGGCTTCCCCAGGGTCTGAGAGCTCGGTCCTTCCACATTCTCATCTAGTTGTTTTCTCCTCCATGCCCCCAAGCCCAGTGGGACAAGATGAGGCCAGACTTAGGGGTAGGGGGCAGTTGTTTAGGGAGTATTCTAGATTAGTTGGCCTCTTTCTGCCTGTCACCCAACCAGGGCACCCAGCTTTGATTCTGAGGCTCTCAATGGACAAGCACCATTGCAGTGCCCATATATTGGGTCCAGTCATCCATTGACGTGTCTTCTCTCCCACGGGGCCTGAGTCCCTCATAGTCCAAGGCCTTACTCAGGACAGGAGCCACGTGTATTCCTTGAAGC
This sequence comes from Leopardus geoffroyi, assembly GCF_018350155.1. Lineage (NCBI taxonomy): Eukaryota > Metazoa > Chordata > Mammalia > Carnivora > Felidae > Leopardus > Leopardus geoffroyi. Next base: position 176,936,768 of record NC_059326.1, read on the forward strand.
CATAACTGCTTGGGCTCTCTCAGTCCCAAGGTCCCATGATTCTAGGGCGATGGCCGTTGACATTGTTCAGCTGAGACAATCAGATTCGTCCTGACGACCTCCTTTTGCCACCAGACCAAGCCTTTTGTCATAGCTGTTAAGGCACAGGCTTTGGAGGCAGCCAGACCTGGATGCAAATCCCGGCTGTGTCATTTTCTAGTTGTGCAATCTTGGGTGGGTTACTTAACCTCTTAGAACTTCAGTATCTTCTTCATTTATAAATGGAGGAGTCATCCCAGTACATGACACATAGTAAACACTCAAGAGAAAAGTAACTGTAATTCTTAGTCTATCTGGAAACAAGGAATCCTCTAACCCTCTGGGATGCTGTTAGGTTGAACCCTATGAAATTGTCCATTTTTTACCCAAATGGCAGTTTCACTGGGTTGAACCTAATGATATGAATTTGATTTGGGCCTAAGGAACTCACTCTGCTTGCGTGGAAGGGGATTGGTGTTCAGTACTATACCAGACATGTTGCAGACATTATCGCATCATATGCATTACAACAACCCTGAGAGACAGGAAATACTTTTATTAGCATCTCCGTTTTACAGACAGGGAAACTAAGGCTCCTCAGTAGCTTGCTTGAGGAAGTGTTTTTAGCAGGATCGGAACCCACGTCTGTCCAACTCAGAGTCTGTGTGGTTGGCATTGTTGCTGTCTTGAGGCTGGGCTGCCTGTCCTGTGTGGTGTCGCCTCACCTCGTTGCTGGAAGAGCTCCCAGCATTCTCTTGGGCCCCCTGGCCCAGCAGCTGGCAGATGTGGACCAGAGGCTCCCTGAGATGTCACCTGGGGAACCCCACATTTCTGACCCTCAGTTAGACTGTCTCTACTTCCACAATTTTCTGCTGCAGTGCCTTTGGCCTTGGTTGGAGGACTGGAGGGTGATAAGGACTTGTGTCAGTTATCCTTCCGAACTTTGGGAGTGTTCTTCCCAAGCCCTCCTGTTCACCTGATTCAACACCTAGATCCTGGTGTCTAGACTCTGGATCCAGGCACAGTGTCCCCTCGTCCAGCCCTTGTCCACAGCCCCACTGAGGCAGAGCCAGAGTGGCCACTAGAGGCAGGAGGCCAGACAGGGGGCCCTTGGCCGAAACCCAGACTGGTGACTGTGTTGGCCTGAACTAAATAAGGCCATCGGCTTTTCCAGACTCAGTTACCCCATCTATAAAATGGGGAAGACAATAGGTCCTGCCCCATAGGGGAATAAGGACTAACTGGCCTGAGCATGGCCAGTAGTAAGGAAGTGCTCCTTAAGTGTGAATCTGTGTGGTTGTTTTGCTGTTTTTCATTAAGAGGGAACCCCTGAGAGACTCTAAGGAGGAAGGAAATCCAGTCAGATGCTGTGTTTTAGAAATATCCCTGTTGAGGTGAGCAGAGGGGCAGGAGGCCCTGGAGGGAGCAGCCGCTGCATCCAAAATGAGGTGGCCCAGGCCTGAGCTGAGGCTGCGTGGTGGAGGAAATAGCCAGCGAGGAGGCAGCATGAGCCAGCGGGGCGGGGAGGACCCAGGATGAGAGCTGGCTGCCAGATTCTTTGCTCTGTCTTCTCTCCTACATCTTTCCAGCCACCCTGGCCCCCATCTCCTCCTCCACGGAACTCCCTCCCAGCTTGGAGGTCCCAAGTCCATGTGACCTTGTTTTAGAAGGTGCCAGACTTCTGGGGTCTTCTGATTTCTGCAGGATCAAGAATAGCCAGGCACCTGCACACATTTCATTGCCTTTGTTACCCGCTAACTGTAGGTTGGGGGAGAAGTAACAACTATTCTTTATTGAGTAGCTGCCGTGTGCCTGGTGCTGTGCTTAGAGCTTTGCATGCGTTGAATCAGCTGATCTTTACTGTCATCCCATGAGGGAGGCACCACTATTACCCCCATTTTACAGATGGAGAAGCAGGCTGAGATAGGACTTGCCCAGGCCCATGCAGCTAGGAAGTCACAGGGTTTGAACCCAGGCTTCGGGCGGGTCTGGCGGGGGTCACACAATGGAGTTTTCAAACGCACCCCAAATGTACCGTGCAGCCAGGTTTGCGAACCTGTCGGGGACAGTAGGTATGTGGTTGGGGCCGTGCACTGGTTTATGAGCCCATGTAATCTGTACATTAGAGAGCGCCTACTGCTGACAGGCACTCTTTGACTTCGCATATGTGGCCTCATTTACATTTCAAAACAGAGACTTGTGGCCCAAAGTCACCTGGCTGGTAAGTGGTAAAGCAGGATTCGAGGTCGGCTCTGATGTCTTGGGAGCCAGGGGAAATGAACATGCTCGCTTATGGTCCCTGTGACTCCTTTTTACCTGGTCTTCTTGGTTAGGAATGGGCATTCTGAAGTGAAATAAATCTGGGTTCACATTTCTGTCATCCTCCTCCACCAGCTGCATGGCTTTGGGGCCGTGACCTAACCTCTCTGAATGTTGGTTTTCTCTGCTGTGAAATGGGTGGATAGTAAATTTCACTCCATAGGGTTTCCTGACAGCAGAGTGCTGGGGACTTAGTAAGTGGTCATTAGGTGTTGGTCCTCCTTTGGAAAACTCCTACTGATTCCTCGAGATCCAGAGCAGTTGGTTTTTCGGTTTTTGTGGGGGTTTTTTGTTTGTTTGTTTTTCATCTGGAAAGCCTCTCTGAAGTTCTCCCTGCAAAATTAGCCCTCATCCCCTCTGTGCCCCCACAGAGTCTATAGAGTGCTTCTAGGGAGCCTGTGGCCTGTGATGTCGTCTCTCTTGAGTACCCACTGTGTGCCAGGCACTGTGCCGGACCCTTTAGGTAAGAACTGAGACCCATCTGACCTTGCCTGCCTGACCACGCATCCTGGGGTTTTCCTACCATGTCACGCTGCTGGGGTTTAGATCTTGGCTGTGTCGCATGGTGGCTGTGTGACCTTGGGTAAGCTACTTGCCCTTTCCGAGTCTCCAGATCCCACGACATAACATAAACGAAGTACTTGGCATAGCCCCCGATCAGCCCAATAAATGTGGCCCGTTTTGATTCTTTTTCATTACTTGGGCAGCTTTATCCCTACTGTCTGTGGGGATATCCCTACATACTATCCCTACATACAGATGTGTTGCACATAGTGGGTGCTCACGTGGGCTTCCCAGTTCTGTCCCGTCAGCCCTGTTAACACAGGACAGGTCCCAACTTGAAATCTCTCAGCTCTGTTTCCTGCAAGGCCCCGGGCTCCTCTGAGGCCTGGCAGCCTTAGAGATCCCCACAAGCCCTAAGTGCCTGCCCTGGAGGCTTTCCTAGAAAGCCAGCCTTCAGGTTGGTTTCAGCAAGCCTGGGCTCCAGCTGCCAGCACCTCTGCTTGCCATTGGAAAGTTCCCCATGCTGCTCTGGGCCAGATGTGTGTGAGGACGTGTGTTGGCAGCCAGAGGCCCAGGCTGGAGCTGCACACCCGGCCCAGCGAGTGTTTCCATCAGTTCCATGGCTCTGTATAGAAGAAGGGAGGTAGCCTGGCCAGCCTGGAAGTGGTTCCTGCTGCCCGCCATCTGGAGAAGACTCTGGCAGTGAGGGAAAGACAGGCTCCAAGGGTGGGCAGCTCCGTGTGCATGCACACAAGGAGGAGACAGTTGATTGGGTTTCGCAGCATGACCTTCCTGACTGTTCCTTTTAACATAGCTTTACCTCGAAAAGATTTGAGTTGGCCCCAGTGGAGACGGACTGTCTGAGCCTCCAGCGCCTCATCTCTATAATGGGGTTAGCAGTGATAGTGCTAGAAGCTACCTAGAGTCGGGCCGTGTGGCAGGCACCTTGCGTGCATTAGCTCCTGTAATCCTTAGCCAACCCTAAAAAGTAGGTACTGTTCTCTCCATTTTATAGATGAGAAAATGGAGGCTGGAGCCATGCATGAACTTGCAAAGTCACACAGCAGCTTCCAGCTATAGAGCCGAGATTCATACCCGGTACTCTAAGGCCAGTGCCTGCCTGTTTTTTTAATGACATTAAGAAGTGATTGATGTGTGTGTGTGTGTGTGTGTGTGTGTGTGTGTGTGTGTGTGTGATTGTTTTGTTTAGTTTTTAGTTGTGTGTGGTAAAACTCTCTCTTTTGGTATAGCATCCTGAGTTTTTATGCACGTGCAGGTTCTCATAACCACCACCACAGACAGGATACGGAACAATTCCATCATCCCCGCCAAAGAATTCCCTCAGGCTGGCCTGGTGGGATGGGAATTTGCTCCTGTGGTGTGCTCTTTTTCTCCATCGCCTGTTCCGAGAAGCCTGGGGGTGAGAGGTGGACTTCTCTTCCCGGGTTGGGCCCCATGCCTGCATTCTCCTCTGTCACAAAGCTGGTTCTGTTTCTAGTTGAGCTGTCCATTCAGCCATTTCAAGAGCATTGTCACTCTCCAGACACAGAGAGCCTTGAGTGAGGTCACCTTGATTTATGACTGCGTGGCCCTCTCTTGGCTTTTTGTCACTTTGCCTGCCTGCCTGCCTGTCTGTCCATCCGTCTGCCTTTCACCAGATGTTTCCCAAGGGCATAATGTCACCCAGATGGATTTGTGTGGCAAAGCCACGGTGCATCAGATGGATTTGGCCCCTGCCCCCTCAAGGCTCCTGGGGGAGAAGGGGTGACAGTCGTGCAAACAGAACGGCACACCCAGAGGAATGTATACTGAGAGAGGGCAGTCCCAGTGGCTGCGGGAACCCACAGAATGGGGCCAGACCCAGACGTGGGGTCTTCAAAGGCTTCCTGAGCTGACCCCTGAGAAGTAAAGAGGCACTAGACAGGCAAAGGGAGAGGTGTTCCTGCCAAAGGCCATAGCATGTGCAGGGCCAGGAGGCAAGGGAGAGCCTTGCTGGGAGGAAGCCCCTAAAACCCCCTAGTGTGCTGCTGTTGTCTTCCTTGACAAGGCTGAAAGCTCCAGAAGGGCGGGGGCCTCTGTCTCCTCCATAGCGAGAGCTCCAGCTCTTGGAAGGGAGCCTGGTACACAGTGGGCACTCTGTCCGTATTGGCTGAATGCATGAGCGAATGAATGAACTGAAGTGTTTGAAGCAGAGGCGAGAGACACAATTAGATTTTCACTTTAGAGAGAGTGCCCCTTTGTCCCACCTCCCAGCCTCGTGCTCCTCTGCCCATGGGTGGTCAGAGACCCTCAGCTCCACTGCACATTCACTGCGTACCCTATGGACGAGGAGCGGTCGGAACACAGCCCTGAACCAGAGCATCTTATCTGCAGCTAACGCCACAAGCACTTGGATTTGGGCCCCATTCCAAGCATTCACTTAATTGAAAAGATTGGGAAAAAAAAAAAAAAAGAAAAAGAAAAATTGGCAGCCAGCCACCCCCAATGTGTCATTTGCTGTAGAGCCTGAGCTTGGTGATTCCTGACGCCGATGTGGGGACAGGAAAGTTCTGGCCTGGGGCCGGGACACCTGAGGCCTGGCCCTGGGAAGCTAGGAGGAGACAGGACCTCAGAGGCTGAAGGGGCCAGGATCCAATCTGAAGTCACCTGCCCTTCGCAGCTGCGTGACCTCAGGCATGCCACATCACCACTTTGGGCCTGAGTTTCCCTCCCCTGACCTAAGGGGGGGCCCCACCTTCCTGGCAGACATTTCATGAGGATTGCACACTCTGTTCATAAAGCACTTAGCACAGGGCCAGTGTTTAGCAGCACATTTCCCAACATGGTCAATAGTTTTGTCTTGGGCCCCCACTCGCCTTGGTCCTGCCTCACTGTGACACCCTGCAATCACCTCCTGGGTCTCCAGGACATCGTGACATTTGGCAGCATTTCCCCAGGAATAGCCTCAACGTACTTTCTCTGAAAAGATAAATACACGGTCTTCAGCACTTCCGGTGGTGTCGCTGCTCCGGGGTGCTGGGAATCAGACAAACTGCAGGGTGTTGCAATTCCAAAAAGAGGTTGGGAGTGCTGACCTACATAGGCCAGATGTTGGGCAGACAGCTGGGGAGAGCCGACAGATCGGAACCAGAGGGAACTCGTGGTCTCCACGGGGAGCGGCAGAATCATGTTTCCCATTAGTTAAGCCTTCGGAGCCCATCCAACTGCCTCTGCTCTCTCCCTGTCTCCTCCACCCTTTTCTCTCTCTCTCCCTGCCTGCCTCCTACCCCCCTCAGACTGGGCTCCCCCACCTTAGGCCAGCATATTGCCAGAGACTGGAGCCCGGCCAGTCATTACCAGGCTGTCCCCGGGATCCACCAACCCAGAAACCCAATGAGTGTGGGAGCTTAATGGAAGAGGGGGTTGCACTAGCCTTTTAAAGCTGGTTTCTTACTTAAACTAGGGTCTGCGTCTCCTGGGCGCCCTTAGACATATCCCCAGGAGCCTCCTCTGCAGGAAGTGGGTTCATCTGGATCTTGAAACTGACACAGCTGCCTGATTTCAGGGCTGCACGTGCTTTTGCAGTTAAGGTTGTGGCACAAGACAGCTTCTGTTATCGCTGGCTGAGCACCCGCTGCAGAAACTATGTGACTCTAAGCAGAAGCTGTAGTCCCTCGGTGAGCTGCGTAAGAGACCATTTTTCCTTCCTCCATCTGAAAGGGACTCTGCTGCTCCTCAGATCTGAAGAATGGCATTCTGGAGCAGAGCTCCTGCGTCCTCAGCACCTCCCAAGAGGAGCTATGAGTCTGGTTCCAACCCTCCTATCTGCCCTCTATGTGACCTGGGCAAGTCGCTTCCCCTCTGTGGCCTCATAACCCCAACTGTAAAATAAGGGATGGTCTGGGGTGCCCGAGTGGCGCATTTGGCTAAGCGTCCAAATCTTGATTTCGGCTCAGGTCAGGATCTCACAGTTCATGGGAGGGATCAAGCCTCACATCAGGCTCTGTGCTATCAGTGCAGATTCTCTCCCTCTGTCTCTGCCCGCCCCTGCTCACATGTACATTCTCTCGCTCTCTCTCTCTCAAAATAAATAAATTAATTTAAAAAATAAAAAATAAAATAAGGGATGGTCTAGAGCAGGATTTTCAGGTATTTTGAAGTCTTGGAACCCCCTGCTGTTGGCAGTGAGGACTGTGGGCAGTGGAAGAGGCCAGGCCCTATCAGAACCTTCACTGATGATTGCCTTGCGGACCCACAGGGTCTGGCAGTCGGGCCTGTAGGCTGCTGGGTTACACCCTCCTTCATATATACAAGAGCTAAAGTGGTGCTGCCTAGTGGAAACCAAGGTAGAGAGACCCAGCCACCTCCCCAGGATCCTGGGGCTCCTTACAGGCCAATTTGGCCACTGGCTTAATCACTCCTAAAGTTCTCCAGACAAGTCATTGTGCAGGAGGCCTGAGCCAGGGCAAGAGGATCCTGTATAGAAATTTGGACACTCTCGTGGAAGTGAAAGAGTCCACGGCTGGCAGGTTGCTGCACCTCTTGGCCCATCCGTATCTTCATTTGTAAAATGGAGGGGTTGATCCAGATTAGGGATGCAGCATATGCAGCACACATCCTACAATCCCCGTGCCTGTGGCAGACATTGTTAATGGATCACAGAACTCTGTCTTGCTGATGTGCCTTTCTTACAGCCTCTGCAGGAAAACAGCCTCAGTCCCTTCTGCGCCACTGGTGCCCTCTCTTTAGATATTTTTTTTTTCCATCTCCCAGGTCATTCCAGACTGCCCACCAGCACTGTAGAGCCAGAAGAGGGCTTCCAACTTGAGAAATGTTGTGGGCTCATTGGCCTGTAAACAACGGAACTCCAAACCAAGTGAGAATGGCAGTGGATTCCACTGAAACAGTACTGCCCTCATTCTCGAGCCTCCTTCTGGCCCCGTCACAGTGTCTGACATATCCACAAACCCCTGTGCTACATATTCTTAATTCAGTATTCTTCAGATTGACTCCATTTTTTTACTTAAATTATTTTTAAAGGTGAGGCTTTCACTGTCTACCATAAATGGAAAACTAGCACTTGCTAGAAATAGAAGGAAACTAAATAAAAAGGAAAAGGAAAAAGCCGTGTGTTCACGTTGTTCCTGGCTAGTGTTGCCTGCCCTGAGCTGTCCCCTCTTTTCTAAGAAGAGACCAGCAAATGTTGGAGAAAGTGTTAAAAAGCCATTATTGCCAGCCTTCTGAAGGGAGGGGAATGTCAGAGACTAATTTTCCCTCTGTGGGATTCCCTGCAGCTTAGTGCTGAGATCCCGTATCAGCTAGTACCCTCTCGTGTGCCCTGAGCTCCTGTGGACCTTGAGACACAGTGATCTTAGGAAAGACCGTCACTTTGGAAAGCCCTTGGACCAGACCCTCCCCACCCCACCAAATCAAAGTTCTGGCCACTGCAATCCAGATCAAAATGTAATCACTTGGCCGTGACTTGTGCAGCAGCCCCACCCCTTCTAATAGTATCAGCTGGGACTTGAAGCTGGGTTCTTTGTCAACCCTAAAAACCCCACTGAATACATATGCAAAGCGAAGTGATGTTGGAGGATGTTCCCCCGGGTCTCAGAGATTTTATGCACAGGGCAGAAACACCTTCTCATGTTTTCGAGAGTTCATATGATGAAAGCAAGCGTCTGAGATCAGAGCACTCCTGAGGCAGGGGGACAGCTGCTTCATATCATGCCGCCCTGGGGCCGTAGTACTGGGGCCTTTCCAAAAGCTGCAGCCATGGCCGGTGGGTCTGCGGGGGATGGGGGTGACAGTTAACCAGGCTGCTGGGAGCTACCCAGGCGCCTGGCTTGTTTCAGACCAGCCACTGCTCCTGGAGTGTTTCAGGGGCCTCTAAAGCTTTGTTCTGATTTAAATCTTTATTCATGGACAGATTGGACCCTTGGCTGTTGTCTCTTGGAAATGGGGTCTAAATTCCTGCATGCTTAATGGGGGCCCTCCAGGCACTGGGAGCCCTCACCCCCTTGGGCCAGGGCTGGACCTGCCAGGTGAGGTGAGGGCAGAGGGCTTAGGGAGCACACATTGAATACCCTCCCTGGTGTCCCAGCCATAAGCTGAGATTCCAGCCAACACGGGTTCCATTTCTGGAGCTTAGAAAAAAAAAAAAACAAAAACAAAAAACCCATTTGATCTTACAATGCCGTAAGGTTGGATTTTTATCCCCATTTTTCAAAGAACAAAGAGGCTCAAAGAGGCTGAGGACTTAACCCAACTCACGATAAGGTCAGGACAAAGGCCCCCTCTGCCAACTCCCAACTTCCTCCCACCCCACACTCTCACCTGTGCCATCGGCTATGCTAGCACCCGGTAGGTGCTCTGTGATGTGGAAGGATATTCCAGAGGGATGGCCCCAGGACTGAGCCAGGGTAGTGAGAGAAGATGCTGTCCTGGGGCTCAAGGCAAGAAAGTGGGCCACAGACCCTTCTGTCTTCCTAGAATAGTGGCATCCTTTTTTCTGATTATAAAAGAAAATCTGAAAAATATGAGAAAACTTCAAGAACAGAATAAAAAAAAGTCCTACATATTCCTGCCAACCCAAGCAAACCATATATATGATATATGTATCTCACTGGCTTGTCCACATAACACACACATTTATATGCCCTACAGTCAATCTGCAGTATTTGTAAATTCCATATTTGGGAATTTGCCTACTTGGTAAAATTGATTCGTAATCCAGCATCAAAACGTACCACAGTTTTGTGGTCGCTTGCAGACGATGGGCATGTGCACAGCAGCAAAAACACACAGTGCGCGTGTTCCCAGCTGAGGTTAGACAGGACGACATTCTGCCCTCTGGTTTCAGCTCTTATACGCTAAACAAGTGTCTTTTTCATAATCTCTTTAGTGCCATTTTTTTTTTGTACTTTTGTTGATTATTTCACCTTTTTTTTTAATGTTTATTTTTGAGAGAAAGAGAGTGCAAGCGGGGGAGGGGCAGACAGCGAGGGAGACCCAGAATCTGAAGTAGGCTCCAGGCTCTGAGCTGTCACCGCAGAGCCTGACGCAGGACTCGAACCCACAAGCTGTGAGATCATGACCTGAGCTGAAGTCAGACATTTAACCGACTGCGCCACCCAGGCGCCCGGTTATTTCACTCTTTAAAATGACCCCAAACATAGTGCTAAAGTGCCGTCTAGCGTTCCTAAGCTCAGAAAGGCTGTGATGTGTCATAGCAGAGAAAATACACGTGTTAGATAAGCTTCATTTAGGCATGAGATATAGTATCACTGGCCCAGAGTTCAGTATGAATGAATTTATAATATACATTAAATAAGGTGTCTTTACACAGAAACAGCCAGGCTATATACTGACTGGTTAATGAAAACGTTGGAACCAGAGTCTGGCAGGATCCTAATCTTGTAGTTCCCCAGGAGCAGTGGTTCAGTATTTGCTAAATCAGTGTTCACAAAAGACTTTATAGAACATAACTACCACAAATGATGTATATGCATGCACACACATACATTTATATACAGTACGTATAACTTTTTCAAGATGGAGATTACATTTTTTTAGCCTGTTCTTTTTACCTAAGATAGTGCCTGAACTTTCTTCTGTACATCGTAGAATTCTTTTCGTTGCATAAAAACTCTCTTCTCGCCAAAAGGGGAATTAACTGGAAGGCCCAGGCCCCTGTCGTGCGTCATAGAAGCCATGGGTGGGCAGGCGGGCCCTGGAAGCAGGAACTGAAGCACTGGCGGGAGCCAAGCAGGGCTCTCCCTCTCTCTCCTTTCTGTGCCTTTCCTTCATTTGTCCCTTTCTGCACACTGAGCGCCCTCATAAAGTGTGGAGGTGCTCAGGCTGCAGCCAACCCCCTGGCTGGAGCTGACATGTGGTCTGATTCTAGATACCTGAGAGAGAGAAGCTGATTGGCCCGCCCTGGATCAGTTGTGGCCAGTTGTGGCCATGAGACCGGCAGGACAGGTGGTGCTTCTCACGTGGGGGGTCCAAGAAGGACTCTCAGCATCTACCAGAGGGCTTTTTTTTTTCTGTCTTCTGAGAGCAGTCTAAGTTGAGAAAAGTAGCTTCTAGAAGCCTCAGAACAGAGTAGTCCTCAGAATACAGGGGTCCCTGTGGCCAAGGCCCCATCCAACACCATCCATGAGCAGATGGGGTTCTTCATCCTTTGTGAGGTACCTCCTGGCAGGGTCAGACTGACCTAGGACTCCTGGAACAGTCTTCATCCCTTGGTAGAGGAGGAAAGGCCAGGGTGGGTAAAGCCTGGCACCAGGCAGGCTCACAGGTATGTGGTGACCCTGCATTTGGGCCAGACACAGAACTCCCCTCCACTGAGGCTGAGGCTCAGGGTGGGGGTAGGAGGTGGCGGGGGCCTTCCCCGCAGACATTCACGGGGAGGGGACAGGGCCCTGACTCATCTGACAGCTAGAATATGTGTGCCCTGGCTCAGGTGAGCTGGGCCTGTGTTCCCAGGCCACGCAGGGGCCAGTCCTTCTGACCCTCATGGGGCCTGGAGAAGACAGTAGAAGAGGCAGGGCCCTGGAGGGGGTGGAGAGATGGGGGCAGGTGGGCGGGTTGTGGGAGGTGTATCTGTAGAGGCAGTGAGCAGAGACCAGGTCTCCCTCAGCTTTGTGTCCCTGGGTTTAGCTCACCGTGCTGAGGGCAATGGTACCTTCTCTACACCGACCATTTACCGCGTGCAGGCACCATGCTAGGCACTCTGTGTGCATGTTCTCGTGTCATCATCACCCCAACGCTGAGGTTGCAACTATTGTGATCCTCATTTCTTCCAGAGAGGAAGCTGAGTCACAGAGTGTTTAAACCACTTTCCCAAGACCACGCAGCTAGTTGAGTAGTTGAAAGCAGAGGTGAATCAGGGCCATCTTAACTCCTGAATCCCACAGCCTTCTGGTGGGCTCTCAAAAACAGAAGAACCAGCATGCATCTTCCTGTAGGCCCACAGTCCAGCTGCAGTCCAGCTGCCGGGGTGGAGGCCTGATTCCCTGGTGCAGCAAGGCCATCGGGGTTAGAGGCAACCTGGATCAGAGTCCTCATTTTGAACTGCAGAGCTCGTGACCTCAGGCAGGTCACTGCACTTGTGTGCCTCCGTTGCTGGCTAGGAAAATGTGAGACGTGTTATCCTAGCCTGCGGGCTCTGGGGAATTTGGGAGACACCACGGCCCAGCCATGTGCCCAACTCTACCCCAAGCACCCTGGTCATGGTATACCCTGCCCCCACAGCCCTCCCCTCCACCAGTCCATCTCTGTACTGACTTAGAGGGAGTGAAGAAACCCAGCACTTCTGGGCCTGGTGGGAACCCGGGCCTGGGGAGTCTGGGCTTTGTGAATCACGCAGGCCTGACTGCTGAGGTTGAATAAGAAGGGGTTTCCATGGTGGCTAATTCCAGTTTAAGGCCTCCTGTGAGGGAGCGGGAGGAAACCCTTGGGGGCCCTCAGACACCAGTGTGGTCTCTGCTTCCTCATTCCCAGAGGGAAGGAGTCCCGGCTGCTGGGGGAGACTCTCTGCTCCAGGCAGACGGGTCGGTGGGAGGGGTTGTGAAGCAGGGCACGGAGCACAGAGGATAGGCGAGCCTGAGGGACCATCTGAGAGACATGGCTAGACCAGGCTCCCTTCCCACAGACCTCAGGCCTGCCTCGGGCAGGCATTGCCACCTGTGAGAGCTTGACCACCTGGCATCTCCGTTTCTTTCTCATTTTTTCATGAAGCATAGATTTTCCACTGTGCTCAGAGCTGGGCATACAGCACCCGGGGAACAAGACAGGCATTGTCTCTTCTGTCAAGAAACTTAGAACCTAGAGGGAAAGCAGACACCTAGCAATTGCAGTAAAGCTTAACTGACATGAGGAAACGGTGATGGGGAAACAGGTACCAAAGGAGACATGTAGCAGGGAGACCCAACCCAGTATTGGTGGGGAAGGAGCAGTCCGAGAGGGCTTTCCGGAAGAAGTAGCATTTGAACGATGCCCTGTTATCAGACTTCTAGAATAGCCCACATTCTGAATTTGTCTGACTGTTTCCTCATGGTGTCATTTAGCTTGTTCCCCATCCTCTTTTGTTTTCTGTAAATTGGAAGTTAGGTCAAGAGGCTTGAGATTCAGGTTCAACATTTGGGCGACAGTACTTGACAGAAGATTTTCTTGATTCCACATTGCATCACCTCGGGGGCCGCGCGGTGCCTGCTTGCCTCTATTGGTAGTGCTGGGTTTGGTCACCTGGCTCCAGTTTGACTGCCAGATCTCCATTGAAACGGTACATTTGTCCCCTTGCTGGGAGAGTAATCCGTGGGGTGATCCTTTCACCGTCTGACTACCCTGATCAACAGCCTTTCACCCGGTGGTTCCGTTTCCATCCAGAGTGGCTGTGCCATCTTGCTTTCCCACCAATGTGTGAGAGTTCTGGTGACCACACACTTTTGTCAGCATTTGTTTTCAGTAATTTTTTGTTTGTTCTTGTCAGCAATTTTTATTCTAGCCATTCTGATAGGTACGTGGTGAAATCTCATCATGGTTTCGGCGTGCCTTTCTCTGATGGTTAATGATGTCAGGCATCTTCTCATGTATGTCTTTGCATCCGTATATTCTCTGTGGTGAAGGGTCTGTTTAAATATTTTGTCCATCTTGTGATCACGTTGGTTGTTTCCTTACTGTTGAGTTTTGAGAGTTTAAAAAAACAAACAAACATGCTCTGGCTACAAACCCTTTCTTGGATATGCAGCACATGTTTTGAAGTCTGTACCAGGGAGAATATTTCAGTGTCATTTCCAGAGGAACGTGACATGGACAATATAAATCTGCTTTTGTTAAAAATTATTTTTTTAGGGGCACCTGGGTGGCTCAGTCGGTCAAGTGTCTGACTTCGGCTCAAGTCGCAATCTCACAGCTCGTGGGTTCAAGCCCTGCATCGGGCTCTGTGCTGACAGCTCAGACCTAGAGGCTGTTTCAGATTCTGTGTCTCCCTCTCTCTCTGTCCCTGCCCCGCTCACACTCTGTCTCTCTCTCTCTCTCTCTCAAGGGTAAATAAACATCAAAAAAACCTTTTTTAATTATTTTTTTAATTGTGATAAAATATATATGACATAACGTTTTACCATTTAAACCGGTTTTTGTTTTTTTTTGTTTTTTTTTATTTATTTTAATTTTTATTTTTTTAACGTTTATTTTTGAGACAGAGACAGAGCATGAACGGGGTGGGACAGAGAGAGAGGTAGACACAGAATGGGAAGCAGGCTCCAGGCTCTGAGCCATCAGCCCAGAGCCCAACGCAGGGCTTGAACTCACGGACTGCAAGATCGTGACCTGAGCTGAAGTCGGACGCTTAACCGACTGAGCCACCCAGGCGCCCCTCAACCGTTTTTAAGTGTCCCATTCAGTGGCATTAGGTGCATTCGCTTTGTTGTGCAACTGCTACCACCATCCGTCTCCAGACCTTTTATTTTTTCATTAACACTTACATTTTCATTTAACACCATTGAACACTAACTCCCCATTTCCCCACCCCATCCCCTGGCGACCCCCACTCTACTTTCTGTTTCTATGAATTTGACTCCTGTAGGGACCTCCTATAAGTGGAATCGTACGGTATTCGTTTTTTTGTGGCTGGCTGATTTCACTTAGCATAATGTCTTCAGGGATCATTTATGTTATTAGCATTTGTCAGCATGCCCTCCCTTTGTAAGGCTGAGTGATATTCCACTGTATGTATACAACACATTTTGTTCCTCATTTGGCTGTTGTGAATAATGCTGCCATGAAGAAGTCGGCTTTTAATTCCTTCAACGGCAGTCCATGGAGCGTTAACTGGATTTGGGATATAATCTAAAAGTCGTTGGGGCGCCTGGGTGGCTCAGTCAGTTAAGCGTCCGACTTCGGCTCAGGTCATGATCTCGCAGTCCGTGAGTTCGAGCCCTGCATCGGGCTCTGTGCTGACCTCTCGGAGCCTGGAGCCTGTTTCAGATTCTGTGTCTCCCTCTCTCTCTGACCCTCCCCCGTTCATGCTCTGTCTCTCTCTGTCTCAAAAATAAATAAACGTTAAAAAAAAAAATTTAAAAGTCGAGGTCAGATATGTTAGGATTGCTTTGGTTGCAAGTAATACAAACTAAAACTGGCTTACACAAGAAAGGGACGGTTTTGGCTTGTGTCCATGAAATGACCGGGACGCTGGATCCAGGGGTTCAAATGATGTCACAGGACTCAGGCCCTCTCTGGCCCTCTTGGCTGCTTGCTTCTGTGTGGCAGGTGCTTCCCACATGGTTCTCCCAGCTAGCTGTCCCAGTAAGGAAGAGGGGCTCTTCCCTGATCGTGCCATCAAAAGTCCCAGAATTGAGTCTCGTTGGCCTGGCTTGGGTCATGTGCCCATCCCTGAAGCATTGTGAAGGCCAGGGGTAGACAGTAGTCTGGGACACCCACCCTTTCCCTGTCACAAAGACCCGGTGGCTGCAGAGGAGTGATCTTCCAAGGGAACTCAGGTGCTGTTACCAAGAGGGGTAGCGGAGAACCAGAGAAGCAGTAATGTGTCAGACAGCTGCTATGCAGGAAAGACTAAGTTTGCACATGTCCTGTGTGCCAGGCATCGGGCAAAGCCCCATGTACCTTAGTGATTACAGTGAATCCTCAAGGGAAAGTAGAGAGAAGGACACTGTGGCCAGAGAGGTTGGTGCCTGTGAGTCTCACCCAGCAACAGGGCTGGCATTAGAATCCAGTGAGTATGCCCTTTCACCCACCCCAAACCCTGGGCAAGACCAAAACCCTGCACTGGGGCAATGCTCGTTAAAAATTAGATGTGTGCAGGGGCGCCTGGGTGGCGCAGTCGGTTAAGCATCCGACTTCAGCCAGGTCACGATCTCGCGGTCCGTGAGTTCGAGCCCCGCGTCGGGCTCTGGGCTGATGGCTCAGAGCCTGGAGCCTGTTTCCGATTCTGTGTCTCCCTCTCTCTTTGCCCCTCCCCCGTTCATGCTCTGTCTCTCTCTGTCCCAAAAATAAATAAAAAACGTTGAAAAAAAAAAATTAAAAAAAAAAAAATTAGATGTGTGCCTAAAAATGCAGACATTAAATTGTGTTCACAGGTTGGTTCCACTAAGCCAATTAGGCCTGCTGCAGAGTCCTTGTACCATATGTACAGAACTTTAAAAACTATAAACAAGAGATCGAAAATGAATTGTGTAAGCAGAATTTTTTTTCCATTTATGGGAATGTTTTTCTTACTGGTTTTTAGAAAACAATGAAACTTTGATGGTCAACCTTTTTTTTCCCCTTTTTTTTTTTTAGTTCACTCAACGAGCTTTATTTTGATACTCGCTTTATTTTTTTTTTTTTAACATTTATTCATTTTCGAGAGACAGAGTGTGAGTGGGGCAGAGGCAGAGAGAAAGGGAGACCCAGAATCTGAAGCGGGCTCCAGGCTCTGAGCTGACAACACAGAGCCCGACGCGGTGCTCGAACTCACGGACCATGAGATCATGGCCTGAGCTGAAGTCTGATGCTTAACTGACTGAGCCACCCAGGCGCCCCTTTTCCCTTGTTTTTTAATCCCCATTAGTATTATTCTTGACACATCGTCATCCAGACTTTGCTTAAGCATCCCCCAGTGACAAGACTTTTGGTATGGTATTCTCTGGGCCTCAATTTACCCATCTGGATGTTGGGCCATTGGATTGGCTGTGTCCCTCTCAGTGACAGAAAAGCCTCCTTAGTGATGTCCCTGCTCCTTGTCAAACCATTTTTCACACAGCAGCCAGAAGGATACATAGGAAAACTTTTTTTGAAACATACGTTCAATCATGTCACACACACACACACCCCACCCTTTGAAACTCCTTAACAGAATAAAAGCCCATCTCCTCCCTGTGACCTGCAAGCCCCTCGTAATGCTGCTGGTGCTTGCCTCCCAGCCCCAGCCTCCTTCCTCCCCCAGCTCTGCTTGCCATGACGGCCTTCCTGCACCTCAGACATGTCCTGAACCATCCGGCATCTGCATCCTTTTTCATCCTTTTCTTTCTGCCTGGAATACTCTTCTCTCAGTTCTTCTCCCTGCCAGCTCCTTGTCCCTCAGGTCTCCGTTCAAAGCCTGCTTGCCCCAGTGGGCCTTCCCTTCCGGGGACACTCATCCACCCCAGCCTCCCCCGTTGTACAATCATACCAGACTTTGGGTCCTTCCTAAGCACTGATTGGAACTTATAATTCATACGTACTTGCTTGTCTGCTGGTCTGTTGCCCATCTTCCCATTTCCCAAGGGCAAGGTCTAGGTCGCTCTTGCTCTTCATTACGTCCCAGCACCCAGAGAGTGCCTAGCACACAAGAGGTACTTAATAAATGTCATAGAGTGAATGAATGAATGAATGACAAATGGGAGCCATTCAGAATCTCTTTGCCGGAGTCTTGATGAACAGAATGGATGTCTTTTTCATAAAACTGACTACTATCTGGGTGGCTTTGGAGACAGTTCTTTTTTGTCAGAAAATCACCTTTCCGAGGTGACTCCTAAAGGATGTCTTGACCTGTTCTTTGGCTCCATGAGGTTCCCAGGACCAGGGAGCACCAACAAGGGAGGGGGGTGGGCCCGGATGCCCAAATCTCTGATGTTGAAATAGCCTGTTTTTATGAACAGGGTGGGACAGGCCCTGGGGAATCAGAGTGCGGGGTACTAAAGTTTCTTGAACTTTTCCTTTCTGCCAGGCAAAGAGCTCAGAGCTTTGCCTCTTATAATCATCGTAACAATGTGTGAGATGGGCTTACTGACCCCATTTTACAGTTAAGGAGGCTGTGGCCCCAAGGTTAGGAAATTGTGTGAGTCTAGAGCCCAGGTTTCTTCCTCTCCATCATGCTTCTTTGAAATAAAATCCATGTTGGATTTGGAGAGGTCATTCGTGGTGGACTTAGCTTGGCACTCAAGGGCACTTCCCCACCTTGTCCTGAATTACCTTTCCATTATTCATTTCTTCTACCTGTGAGACCCTGGTGTTCACACTGGTCCCTGGCTCCAGCCCCCCATGGTTTCTCCACCCTGTTCCATTTTGAATGGAAGTTTCCTTGTAAAGTTTCCACATCGTTCAAAGTGCACCGTGATGACTCCAGGCTTCAGAGAGCTCTCTCCTACCTCCCATCCTGCCTCGGTCAGGACTAGATTACCTATGTCAAAAACCCAACTTAAAACTGGCTTCAGAAATAATTCGAGAGGGCAGGTTTGGCCCAAGGTTTCTCGGCTCAGTAAACCTGACAGACCAGGAGTAGATTGAGCTTCAAGCAGAACTGGATCTAACGGTTCGACTGTGTTCCCAGGAACCTGCTGATGTTGGCATCCTTGCAGGCAGTAGTGAGATGGCCCGCAGCAGCTCCAGATCTACTGCCTCGCAGCCTAGCAACTTCAAAGAAAAGACAGCTTGTCTTTTTTAAGGGTTGGAGCAAAAGAGCCGCCTCTTGCTGGCTCTGATTGGCCCAGCACAGGTCACGTGCTCATTTCTCAACCAATCACCATGGATCATGAATGGCCCCCACCTCTGTATCTAAGGCACTGTGCTGGGGTGGGGAAGGAGGTTCCCAGGAGAAAAGTCAAAAAAGCTTTGGTGGGAAGAAAAGGGAATCAGTACTGGGCAAAAAAAAAAAAAAAAAAAAAAAAAAAAACAGGCGTGCACTGCCCACAGGTTATTTTCATTTACGTATGTGTTGTCCCTCCAGCCACTCCTCAGCTCATGACCTCCATCACCATCGAGCCCATCGTGTTTATACAGCATTTCCGCCTTTCCAAAGAGCTTTCACATACATCCTTTTTAATTGTCCAGGTGGTGTGCGGGGCCACGAGGTACCACCTCTGACCAGCTGCCACCTCAGTTTGCCCAAATTTGTCATCATATATTATTTTCTGCATGTGCCGTGACTTGTGACAACGATTGGAAACATGGCCCAGTGGTTGCCCCCCCATCGTCGATCGCGTGAGATCCTTACACTGTCACCCTGAACAGGTGCTGTCAGACCAATTCACCAATGAGAAAACACACCTGGAGGGAGAAAATGACTTGGCCCCAGGCCCCTAACTGGTGGCAGTGGCGTGAGGCTTAGCTTATGAGAAATACCAGAGCGCTAAGAGCCATAGGTCTTTGCGACTTCTGACAAAAGGCAAAGTGTTAAGAATGACTGGAAAAATAGCCAGCCCCGTGGCTCTCTGGATTGAGTGGAAAGCAAGAAGTCCCTGCAGTGCTGAAAATAACACTATCTCCCGAGATGAGCAGGGTGTTAATGTTTTCCATTCTTGATTTCACTTAATCCTTTGTATAATTCTCAGAGGTGGGAGTTATACCCATACTGTTGAGGAGGAAGCTGAGGCCCAGAGAAAACAAGTAACTTCTCCAGAGCCACACAGCAGGTCAGCAGCAGAACTTAGGTTCAAACCCAGGTCTTTCTGACAGCCCTGTGCTTTATTCCAGAGTCCTGGAGATGGAAGAGCTCCCCGCCCCCACCCCCAACTCTTTCCTTTCATTTAAATCCAAGTTAGTTAACATGTAGTGTAATAATGACTGCAGGAATAGAATGTAGTGATTCATCACTCACATATCACACCCAGTGCTCGTCCCAACAAGTGTCCTCCTTAATGCCCCTCGTCCCTTTAGCCCATCTTCCCACCCAACACCCTGTCAGCAGTCCTGAGTTTGTTCTCTGTATTTAAGAGCCTCTTATGGTTTGTCTCCCTCCCTGTTTTTGTATTATTTAATTTTTTTAACATTTATTTATTTTTGAGAGACAGAGCATGAGCAGGGGAGGGGCAGAGAGAGAGGGAGACACAGAATCTGAAGCAGGCTCCAGGCTCCGAGCTGTCAGCACAGAGCCTGATGCGGGGCTGGAACCCACAGACCGTGAGATCATGACCTGAGCCGAAGTCGGACCCTCAACCGACTGAGCCACCCAGGCGCCCCTGTTTTTATATTATTTTTCCTTCCCTTCCCTTATGTTCTTCTGTTTTGTGTCTTAAATTCCACATATGAGTGAAATCATATGGTATTTGTCTTTTTCTGACTGATTTCACTTAGCATAATACCCTCTAGTTCCATCCATGTAGTTGCAAATGGCAAGATTTTATTCTCTTCGATTGCCGAGTAATACTCCATTGTATACATATACCACATCTTCTTCATCCATTCATCCGCCGATGGACATTTGGGCTCTTTCCGTACTTTGTATTGTCAATAGCATTATTATAAACATTGAAGTGCATGTGCCCCTTTGAATCAGCACTCCTGTATCCTTTGGATAAATGCCTAGTAGTGCAATTGCTGGGTCATAAGGTAGTTCTATTTTTAATTTTTTGAGGAACCTCCATACTGTTTTCCAGAGTGGCTGCACCAGTTTGCCTTCCCACCAGCAGTGCAAAAGGCTTCCTCTTTCTCCGCATCCTGGTCAACATCTCTTGTTGCCTGAGTTGTTCATTTTAGCCATTCTGACAAGGGTGAGGTGGTATCTCATTGTGGTTTTGATTTGTATTTTCCCTGATGAGGAGTGACACTGAGCATCTTTTCACGTGTCTGTTCGCCATCTGGATGTTGGAAGAGATCCCTTGGTGTTAATGCCTGTCTCCTCTGTCCCTCTCTATAGGTCTATATCATCCGGGTCACGTGGTCCAGTGGCTCCACAGAGGCCATTTACCGGCGCTACAGCAAGTTCTTTGACCTCCAGGTAAGGATTTGGAGTCTCCAATGGGCTGCAGGGTTGGGAAAGTTTAATTGGACTAACTTTCCATTTTGACTTCAGGGTCTAGATGCTCACCCCACAGTGGACACAGAGTGTCCATTGTGCTCCCTTGAGCAGCACAGCTACTGAAGTCAGAATGATACAGAAATTAACATGGTCCCTATACAAGAATGACATGCAAATCTGTGGAGCATACGTTTGAATATCCCGGGAGAAAAAAACCTTCCTGGCTTCAGGCACAGATTGATCCAGGGTTTTCATGGTACCACCTCACCCAGCTCCTTCCTGTCATCCTGCATTCCTATTTTCAGTGGCGTTGGCTTTATCCTCAGATCCCACGTGGTTACAAAACGCTCTGGGATTATACTCAGCAGGAAAGAGTGAAAGGTCACTTCCCAGAAGTCCCGGCAAACACAGTGTCCTGCACGCCATCCTATCTCTTGACCCCACATGTTCTTTTAGAAGCTTGGGTGATATTAACCACCGACATCTTGGTTGTGTGGACCTGATCCATTCCTAAAAATGTTGAATAAAGAATTTTCAGAACCTGTATTTCATTATTTTAAAGGAAGAGGAGATGATAATGTGCTTCTCGCAGGTTTCCCCAGTGTCACTAAAACAATCTCAAACGCCTACACAACAAACTGCCAAGAGTCGTTGTGTAATGTCAACCGAGACTCCTGTTACCTAATTATTAAAATGCAGTGACCTCATTAGTGGTGTTCTGTGTTGACAAAATGCAACAAAATTAAACAGTACCATATGTAAATTATATTTTTCTTCTAGTCTACAGCAGACCTAGAAGTGCACAAAGAGACTATATGGTAAGGATGCTAAGACTCTAGCTAAAACAGACTTGGCAGGAGCAGCATGGGGGCCAGGAAAGGGCTGAACCGTGGGGGAAAGGAAGGGAAGATGATGCCCAACACCTTTGAACGTGATGAGCTGGAGGCATCGTCCTGTCTGAGAAGGACCAAGATCCACACCCTCTTTGCCAGGTGCAGGGGTGACTTAGGCAGATCTATTATAGCAGATCTTCAGTTCAGAGATTGAAGTTGCTAGACTTTTTCACACACAGAGGGTCTGTGTAGGGACGACCACCTGTATTTTGCTTTCAGAGGCCTTTTGCCTGCCTGACACCTCCAAGAAGGATGAAGGATAAGAAGGGACAGAGAATGGCGACACTCAGGATTGCTGTCCCGGGGATTATGGGAATCCACAGAGCAAAGTGGCCACTGGGCAGCTTAGGCAGGAAGAGAGGAGTGGGGTAGATTTATGGGAGGAGGCCGGTATGTCCCATGGAGCCCCAGAGCAGGAAATGAAGCTGGCCCCACAGTGCCCCAGAACAAGCACCTGATTGACCCTCAGAGGACCAGCAGCTTCCCAGCCGTCTGTCATTGTGGCCACAGGGTCTCCCATCAAGCCTATTTTGTTTAACTGCTAGCTTCTCT
Organism: Leopardus geoffroyi; assembly: GCF_018350155.1. NCBI lineage: Eukaryota > Metazoa > Chordata > Mammalia > Carnivora > Felidae > Leopardus > Leopardus geoffroyi. The sequence goes on from NC_059326.1 coordinate 176,958,752, forward strand.
GGACCGGCTTCCTCCCCTAGCCCATTGGCCCACATCCCCCAGACAGCACCTCAGTCCCTCACTTTTCCCTGTTGTCAACCCTCTGGAGTTTCTAGGTGCTGAGTCCAGTCTCCAGGAGAGAGAGAATCTGATTGTCCCAAGGGTCCTAAGTGTACCTCCACGCCTGTCAGCTTGGCCAGAGAGGTTGGGGTGTTTGCTCCGGCATCATCTAGAAGAGGAGGTTGGATGAAGACGGGAGTGAGGAGAAGGGCATATGGAAATGTCCATGGCTGCTGTTTTGCAGCCAGCAGGGCGGCATACCCACGGCTTTAGACCTTGACCTCTGGGGTTAGAGAGACTGGGTTCAAGTCTCAGCTTCGTGTTTCAGGTCTCAGCTTGGTGTCACCTCTGTATGCTTCTGAGACTCAGTCTCCCCATCTGCATGTTAAAGAATGAAAGAACTTTCCTCATGCATTTGTGGTGACGGTTAATCGAGCTGCGCCTTGCTCAATAAGCACATTAGCTGCCATTAGCTGTCCCTCAGTTCAGAAGGGACTTGTCCGAGGTGACATCATTTGGGAATGCCTGAGCCAGAGCGTGATCACGAGTGTCCCTGGCCCAAAGCCTGTACTCCCTCCACTCTCCTGTTCTGACTCAACTTTCTTGTTTCTACCAGAACTTAAAAGTGAGGTTTTCTTCCCCACTCAGCATAATTGGCAATAATTGGGGGTTTGGTATAGCATAAATAGCTGCCTCAGACTCCCCTCCCTGTTAGTCCAAAGGCAGTGCTTCAGCCAGCCTTAAAGAGGCCCAGATGGGTGGCTGGAGTGGGAAAGTCATAGAATTCCAGAGGGTCCTGCTGTCCTAGAAACAGCCACCCCCCCAAAACCCAGAGGAGGAAGCTGGAAGAGGGCAGGGCGGGACCCCACCAGCCAAAGTCAGCTGTTCCCGAGGAGCAGGCAAGGAGGCCGGCCCGTGTGGGCCGTGACACCCTAAAGTGAGGTGATTTCATGATCCCACCCTCCCCTTCCTCCTGTCTGGCGAGTAGCCTTGGCTTTGTCAAAAGTAACTTGGCACAAAAGAGTATGGAGAGGGCCAAGCTTTCGTGGAGAAACAGCTAGGCCAATGTGGCGTAATGGAAAAAGCAGAGGACTCGGTCAGGAGACTTGGGGCCCAGCCACCTGTGCTATGAGGTCTTGGGCACGCCTCTTAACCCCTTTGTGCCTGATTGTCCTCACCAGTAACAAGGTAATGACAAAAGAAACAGCTGGCATTTCTGGAGCACGGACTGCTAAGCATCTAGATATAATGACTCACTTAATCCTCATATTAAGTTTATTAAATTACATAGATGAAGCATTCTAGGCTCAGAGAGGTTAAGTCATTTGCACAAGGTCACACAGCTAGTGAATGTCCGAACTTAGATTTGAAACTGGGCGGGCGACACCAGATACCGCACTCTTTGCCACTGTGCCGTCTAGTGTCCCTGTCTCTAGTGGCTACTTCACAAAGTTTATATGGAGTTAAAAGTGATGATGTGTGTCCAGAAGAGGCAGATCCGTAGAGACAGAAAGCAGATTAGTGGTTGCCAGGAGCTGGAGGGAGGGGCAAAAGGGGAGAGGCTGTTATTGGGTACTGGGTATCTTTTGGGGGGTGATGGAAATGTTCTGGAATTAGATGATGGCCCTGGTTGCGTGGCCTTGTGAATGTACTAAACACCACTGAATGGTACACTTTAAAGGGGCGAATTTTATGGTACATGAAGTATCTCTCAATTGCTTTTTTAAAAAGAGTGATGATGTGTGCGAGCAGTCTCTGGGCTGTCAAGCCCTGAGCAAATGTCAGCTGTTGGGATTATTGATGGGCGTGGGTTGCTGCTAGGAACTGGCATGAAGATCAGAGGAGGCGACGATGCCAGTTTAATAGAGTGGTTAAGATCCTGGGCCTTGATCCAAATACTGCCACTTACTGGCTGTGAGATCTCGTTTTAGTCAGAACTGTTTTAGTTGCAGATGACAGAAACCTAGTCAAAATGGATTATTCAAAAAGAGCATTGATCGGCCAAATGTAACTGAGATGTCTAAGGGCACTAGGCTGCAGGTGTGGCTGGATCCAGGAGCAAAAATGTCCACGAGGACCTGCCTTTCTCCACTTCTTAGCTTTCTTCATGCCCAAGCAGGGTGGTGTGTGATACAGTGGTGGCCGCAGCTCCAAGCTGTATCCAACAGGTCAGCTCAGTGGCTTCAGGAAAAAGAAGAATGCCCCCAACAATTTAAGCAAAAGTCTCATTGGTTCATCTTGGGTCGACGGCTGGGTCAGTCCGGGCCAGCCTAGGGACTGGAGGAGAATGAGTGTAGACTAATCAAGGAGTAGAAATAGTCCCCGGAAGAAATCAGACAGCTGCTTCCAGAAAGGGAGAAATAGCCTGTAGATGACAAAAACCAGTAAATGTTCCTTCTGGTCGGGGCGAGACATTCAGGCAGAGGAAATCCTCTCCAGAGAGGCTGCCTGGAATAGAAAGAAGGAGCATGACTCAGGTTCCTTTGTGGGAAGAGAGACTCACAGTCACCAGCGAGAAGGTCCTGTTTGCGACAATTCACCTTCCAATGTGATTTCCTAACCCTCTCACGCTTAGAGGAGCCGGACCCTGATCGTCATGCCTGCCACTACTAGCTGACATCTGGCCACAAGTCTCGTTGACATGAGGGTACAGGTAACAGAGCCCTGGGCTTGGAATGGGCAGACCCAGTGTCAGGTCCTAGTCCTCTGTCTTCCCAGCTGTGTGGCCTTGGGCAGGCCACTCAGCCTCTCTGAACCTCCCTTTCTGCCCTAGCCTAGGCCCACGTTGGAGAGTCCATCAGAGTGTGACGGAGGGAGCTGGCCTCTGAGCCAGATGCCCACAGGGTTGAGGGCAGTGCCCAGAGAAAATGCATTTTGGTTGAGTGGCACAGTAACAGTATCAGCAATCACGTACTGAAATGGGCCAGGTGCCCATTTTCTACGCCGCCTCGTTTAGTCCTGATTTGCAGGCCCGAAGTCGGTATTGTGCCCATGTCACAGATGGGGAAACTGAAGCTCAGAGAGGCGGAGTCATGTGCCCAGAAACAGCATGGCTAAGATTCAGGCTGCGGCACCCTGAGTCTGAAACCTGGGCTCCTAACCACGGAGCCCCCCGGCCTCCCTGAGGCCCAGAATTGCCTTCACCCATGTCTCTTCAGAGTTAGCTTTGCCTCAGAGTTCTGCCTGTAGCTGGCCTTCAAAGACCCATTTGGCACTCCTTCTAGATGTGGGCGGGGCCTGTCCTCAGGGCTACTCCGAGCAGACCACAAGCCCTTCACAAATGGGCCTCAGATGCATGAGGGGGTCCGCTTTACACTGCACCGTGCGACCTTTGCCCTCTGAGTTTTCCCACTGGTTCATTCTATCCCCTGGGCTGGGGTCATGGTCATCCCTGGAGCCAGGGCTTCCCTCACAGAAGGCACGGTTAAACACGTGCTGAGCCAGACCCCAGGTGTCCAGGGAGCCCAGGCAGAGCTTGCTTCCTGGAGGAACAAACATCTGAGCAGGGCCTTGACAAGGAGTAAGGAGTTGACCTGCCCGCAGGACGGGGTGAGGGCTTTCTGCAAAGAGCAAACCACGTGTGCAAAGGTGTAAAGGCGTGAGGAAGCAGGACTTTTAGGGCGCCCTGCAGAATTACAATGGTGGGGGACACAGAGCCAGCTGGGTCACTCTGCTCAGCAGGGAGCTCACTGTGTCCCACGTGCAAGAACGCTCCATCTCTGAGGACCCAGAGAGGGCTGTTCCTAGGCACAGGGGCTCTCACGGGATGCTGCGCCCTGGACGCCGCACATCTCAGAGCTGGAGGCAACCTGGAGGCAGCATGTCGATCCGCGCCTTTGTTTCTCGCCAGAGAAGGGAACTGAGATCCAGAGATGGGAGAGACCGTCCCAAGTCACACAGCAAAGTCATTTGTTTCCCACTGTGATTGAGACAGGACTGGCCTGTCCCCCTGCTGAGAGTCTAACTGCCCCCCGTGCACTTCTGAGCTTTGGGGACTGTCTGCCCAGGAGCCCCCACGCTCCACCCCAGGGGCCAAAGGGAAGGGAGTGTTTTTCTCGTCTCTTCTGGGGGCAAGTACAGGGGTGGCAGAACTGAAGAGCTCTCACTCCCCAGGTGGGCCTTGCCCACCCGGGGGGGCTTCCCGGTGAGATCCTAGCCCACAGCCGGCTGAGGAGCCCACCACGCATATTTATCCAAATGCTCGGACACACTCCTTTCCACAGACGTTCTCTTCTGAGGTCGCAGCGCACCTCCCACGTGTTGTACGCGCTTCATACACTCCTCCTTCCCTTCCGTCTGAAGAGCTCTTGCCACCTCAGTTGTGTGTCGCTAAGAAGACAATACCGTCGTTGCCCTTTTCCACACAGTTAGCAAGTCTTTCTTTCTAAACTAGAAAGAAGCGAGACTGTGTTGGTCAGTTGCCTCTGCATCCCAGCCCGGGTCCTGTTGCTCCACCTGGAACATTATAATGTAACTTCCCCTCTCCTGGACAATGGCTGGCCAAACCAGATAGCCACTTTCTTTTACTCATTTGTTCGTTCATTCGTTCATCCGTTCCCTCTTTGCACAGTTGCTGGCACACACCAGTGGGGAGGTGGTGGGGCAGGCCAACGGGCAGGCAGACCAGTGAGGAGGTCAGACTGAGGCAGTGGACTGAGGGGCAGTAGGGAGAGAGAGATGGATTGGTGGGACGAGAGGCGGGCCCCACGTGGCATGTCCACCGGGACGCCGGAGCAGGCTAACCTTTAGGCCAGCTCCTCGAGGGGACAGAAGCCCCAAGGACAGCGAGCCGTGTCACACAGGTCCAGGGATGCTGTGTCCTGCTCTGAGGACCACACGGCCTCTATCCAGCCAGCGGCTGCATATGACGGTCCCCATGGGCCGCCCTGGCTCTTCTGGGTTGTGAGGCTTGGTGATACTGAGGGAGGAAAGCCCTCCAAGTCCAGTCTGCCACTAACACAAACCACGTGTGGCCCTCCATGCCAGCTTCCATGCTGTTTTCCTTGGACAGCACGTCTCCTTTCTCTCTACCACAAGCTGATGTCTTGAAAACTGCTGATGGAGGGTTCTCTCATCCCCCTCGGAGGCCTGCAGTGTAGCCACTTGACGTGGCTCCCTCTCCCTCCCTGCCCCTCAGACTGACTCACTTTCCTCCTTGGTTTCCAGTCCTCCTCACCCCGAGCACCACTTCCTTTTATTATCTGGGGGGAGGGGCATGGATTTTCTAGTTTCCAAGGAGAGCGGTCCACAGTGGGACTTAGCCTGGCATGTCTCTGGTCCTGCTGCTGCAGACAGCCTGGGTCTGGGGGTCCCCACAGAGTGTCTGGGACGTGGCCTGTGGATGCCAAGTGTGACGGTTCTCTGGATAGGAGCGGCTTGTGGCCTGTGAAACTGGACACACTAAGACCAGAAGCAAAACAGCTCCCAAGCCTCCGATCTTCTGTCCTTTCAAATAGCAGTCTTAGACTATAGTTGCCATTGCCAGGGTGATAAAGAAAGCGAAATAAACCTGGATACGGCTAAACGAGGAGGATGGATGTTCTAGTCCAGCCCTGCACTGTTCACTATGATGGCAGTAGTCATGTGAGGCTATTTAAATTAGTAAGAATTAAATTAAATTCAAAGTTCAATTCTTTAGTCTCCAGAGCCTTGTTGCAAGTGCTCAATCTTGGAGCTCAACCTAGGGCTTAGGGGTGACCGTAAAAGGTCTATGCAGATAGAGAACATTTCCATGGTTGCAGAAAGTTCTGTTGGACAACGCAGCTCTGGCTGTGGGAGGCCTTGGATAGTCTGAGGAGCTTTGCTAAGTTTAAAACACAGCCTTGCAATGGAATGTTCTTCAGCTTTAAAAAGGAGGGAAATTCTGGGGTGCCTGGATGGCTCAGTCGGTTAAGCGTCCAACTATGGCTCAGGTCATGATCTCACAGTTCGTGAGTTTAAGCCTCACGTTGGGCTCTCTGCTGTCAGCCCAGATCCTCTGTCCCCCTCTCTCTCTGCCCCTCCCCTGCTCGTGCACTCGCACACGCATGTGCTCTGTCTCTCAAAAATAAACATTAAAAAAAAAAAAAAAAAAAGGAAGGGACACCTGGGTGGCTGGGTCAGTTAAGCATCCGACTGGTTCAGGTCCTGATCTGACAGCTCATGAGTTCGAGCCCTGCATCGGGCTCTGTGCTGACAGCTTGGAGCCTGGAGCCTGCTTCAGATTCTGTCTCCCTCTCTCTCTGTCCCTCTGCCACTTTCTCTCTCTCTCTCTCTCTCTGTTTCTCTCAGATATAAATAAACATTAAAAAAAAAAAAAAAGGAAGAAATTCTGACACCTGCTACAACACGGATGAACCTTGAGGACATTATGTTGAGTAAAATAAGCCAGACACAAAATACTCTGTGGTTTCATTATATGCAGTACCTACAATAGGTAGATTCATACGGATAGAAAGTGGAATGGTGGTTGCCAGGGGCTAAGGGAGGAGAATAGGGAGCTGGTTTTAGTTTGAGAGGATGGAGAAATTCTGGAAATGGATCATGGTAATGGTCGCACAGCAGTATGAATGTGCTTAATGCCGCTTAAATGTATGTTTAAAATGGTCAAAATGGTTTATGTTAAGTGTATATAACACAGTTTTTAAAAACACACAGCCTCGGGGTTCCGGGGGTGGCTCAGTCAGTTGGGCGTCGAACTCTTGATTTCGACTCAGGTCATGATCTCACGATTCATGAGTTTGAGCCCCACATTGGACTCCACGCTGGTGGCACGGAGACTGCTTGGGGTTCTGTCTCTCCCTCTCCCTGCTTCTTCCCTGTTCATGCTGTCTCTCTCTAAATAAGTAAATAAAACTTTAAAAAAATTAAAGAAAAAGAAAATCACAGCCTCACAAACTACTAATTATTCCCAAAGAACTTTCAGAATAATGTATTCCTTATGAACAGAGTGCAAGGAGGGAGGATCTGTTTGCGAGCACCTGTATGTTCTTAAAGGGCTCACATTCAGCCTTCATGTACACAAGGACCCTGACAGGCAGGCTGTGGTCCTTGTTCCCCAGATGATGAATCAGGCTCCCTGGGTGAGGAGTCTGGCCACTGACACACAGCTGGCATGAGGAAACATCAGGATTTAACCCCAGGGCTGTCTGGTCCCCAGGGGTAATAATAATCTGTGGTTACTCTTTGCAGCATTAAACCCAGGTCTGCTGCCTCAAATTAATAAAGAACACTTGGGGAGACACTTCAGCTCTTTGGGCCATGCTTGTCTGGGTAAAAAAAAAAAAAAAAAAAAAAAAAAGCAAGTCAGGACAGAGAATGAGAGAATAGCTTCCTAAGCAGACTGTTGATCATAAGAAACACTGGGGGAGGCCTCTTCAGCTGGCATGCACATTCGGACAGGGGCTCAGAAGGAAGCCTGAAGAATGGAGAACGGGCATGAGAGGGTGGATGGATTCCCGGTGCAGACCCTTTTTTTCCTCCCTAAGTTCCCTGTAATGGTGTTTCAGCAGTGTCTTAAATATAATTGAAAAGGACAAAAAAAGATGGTGTCGGGCAACACCTATAATCGCTAAAAGACTGCAGCTGGGACTGATGGGTCACCCCGCTTTTCAAAAGAAAACACGTTCACCTGTGCCCAGAATGTTACACTTACTACATCTCGGGCTGAGTTTTCACGTTGGCATGACACTCCAAAGCCACCTCTGAGGGTGATCTTAGGGAAAGAGAATGGGATTTACATTAAGATACTTGAACTGGCCGGACCGCCACTTAGCTGGGCGACCTAAGGCAGCCGTTGCTCTCTGCTCCCCAGTTTCCCCCCTCTGTGACATGCGGAGCATATGTTTATATCACAGAGTTATTGTAAAGGGCAGATAAAATCATGCATAGGAGAAGTCTTGTTAACTGTAAACTGCCAAGCAAATGTTAGTAGCGGTTACTGATTGTTACTTAATATTGGTGACATGAATAGTATTAAGTAGGCTACTTGGCAAACATGTAAAGCTGTCCTCCACAGTGTTCACTCAGTGAACATTGGTTGCTTTCATCAGTTTTTATTGAGAGCCTACTTTGTGCTGGCTTCGAAAAACTCCTGGGTTTGAAGCAAGAAGCCTGCCTTTTCCAGAAGGCCCGCCGTGGCCTCGCCAGTTGCTGAACGACGTGAACCAAGCATTTCCCCATCACCACACAGCACAGAGTAGGTCCGGGTGGGGGGGGGGGGTGGGGAACCACATATAAAACCATGGCCTCTGGGCAGCCCTTCAGGGTGCTGGCCAGGCTGAGGGGGACCCACCTCCCTGGGACATCCCATAAGACAGCGCGGAGGAGGCGTGAAACCCCAGCCCATTTCTCGAGCCTGAGGAGCAGTCCGTGTTAGTTGTTATCTTCGCTGCTTCGTAGAGGCGGGGTGTGCGACAGCGGAGAAGCCATGGACTTCCATCTTTGGCCCGTCCACTTGCTGGCTGCAGGCCTCTGGCAGGTTTCTCCACTCTCTGGGCCTCGGTTTCCTGGCTAATCTTGTCCACCTTGAAGGAGCATTCTGAAGATTTAGTGAGAGCCTGTGTCTAAAGAATCGAGTCTATGCCTGGCACGGACAACCTGCTTCTCTTGCTCTTCCGGCCTCGTCTCCCTCCCCCTGCGCAAGAGCCCTGCTTATTTCTCCAGGGCTAGTCAGAGCTTCTCTCCTTCTATTGGAGGGACATCTTGAAAGCCAGGGTGACTCTCTCCTGGAGGGGAAATGATGAGCAGGCTTCTCACATTCCAGCCATCGCTCTGGGACACCCCAGACTCCCTTTCCCTCTGCTCGAATCCTGGGCCCAGATACCAGTAGGATGGTCATACCACCATGACAAAGCCTCTCTATACAACAAGGGTCAGCTCTCCCTTGGGCTGCTTGTGCATCAGAGGTCGTTGGGGGCTCCGGACCCTCAGTGGCAGAGAAGCCAGGGTCTGGAGTGTGGCCGGTCACGTGGCAGAAGGAAGTGGGGGGTAGTGAATCACGCACCGCTCGTAACTCGTCCACCCCAAAGTGACGCGTGTCTTTTCTCCCTCACATTTAACTGGCCATGTCCCAGCTCATGTGCGGGGTGGGAAGTACAAATCTATCACGTGTGCATCTATCATGAGAAGAACCAGAAATCTGACGACAGCCTTAGTCGCTACCACGGCCCGGCCTTAATCCATAAAGTAAGGCTGCAAGTTGGTATCATTATGGCCAATTAAAAGTTGAGGCCCAAGGTATGTCACTTCCCCAAGACCACAGCTGCAGGTCCTTGTGATTTTGTGTATCAAATCCGAAGCGTCGTCCCACTGGTAAAGGTTTTCAGTTCGGGTGCTCTGCCCTTGTTCTTTCTCACCCCCACAGCGGCCTACGCCTCTCCCTGCAGGTACCGCCTACACCACCCTGTTACGATCCGTTTCCTTTGCAGTCTCTCTCTAGACTGTGCATCTTTCCATCTCTGTACCCCATGCGCCTAGCACAGATTCAGGCACAGATGTATCTGTTGAGCCAACCTGGGGAGTCTTAGTGGGGCATGGGAGTGAATGATTCACAGGCATAGACCTAACCAGACTGAGTCGTACTGGTTTGTTACTTAACAAAACCTGCAGTTCTTAGGAAGCAGATTGGCCTGCTGTCAGTAGGATTCTGGTGGCTCTGGGGGTGTTGTTCACATTTCAGGTCCTGTGGCTAGAGAACCCCAAGAAAACTGAGAATGGTCTCTCCCAGCTCTGAGCCTTCACTAATATGGTGGCTGTGGACATAAAGAACTGTTTTCATGGAGAACCTAAGTCCAGTTGACATTGTCTTTCCCATGTGCACATGTCTGGGTTTCTGAAAAGCTGAACAAAGTGAGCCTTTATGTATCAAATCACATATTTCACATAACTCCCTTAAAATGTCAGAGATGCATGTATCATATTAAAGGCTTCCATTTTTGCTCTTTTCTCCCTGTTTAGATGCAGATGTTGGACAAATTTCCCATGGAAGGAGGACAGAAGGATCCCAAACAGCGGATCATTCCCTTTCTGCCAGGTCGGTGAGACACATGCTGTCAGAAGGGGCTTCTGGGGGTTCCAGGACCGCCCCCAGATCTCTCAGCTCAGTTTCCTTGGGGCATAATACTAATGACCAGAGTCCCAGTCATTTGTGGAAATTAGTGCCTAAGAATATGGGCTTCGGGGTTAGATGCCACACCATCTACTTAGGCAAGATACTTCACCTCCAGGATCCTCAGTTTTTTCTGTCTCTAAAATGGGAATAATTAGAGCTCATAAAGTTTTTGTAGTGAGTGGCATCTTTATTATGGTTGCAGTATTAATTTGCTATCTCTGTATAATGAATTAATGCCAATTTAACGGCTTAAAACCACACTCATTTATTATCTCACAGCTCAGTTGGTCAGAAGGCCAGGCAGTTCTGCTGGGTTCCCTGTTTAGGGTCTCATAAGGCTGAAGTCATCATCTTGGCCAAGCTGGCTCTTAGCTGGAGGATTGGGGAAGAAGCCACTTCCAGCCTCATTCAGGTTGTTGGCAGAATTTACTTCCTTGTACCTATAGAGCTAAAGTACTATTTCCGGTGTGCCTGGGTGGCTCAGTCAGTTGGGCGTCCAACTTCAGCTCAGGTCATGATGTCGCCATCCGTGAGTTCGAGCCCCACATCAGGCTCTGTGCTGACAGCTCAGAGCCTGGAGCCTGCTTCGGATTCGGTGTCTCCCTCTCTCTCTGACCCTCCCCCACTCACGCTCTGTCTCTCTCTGTGTCTCAAAAATGAATAAATATTTAAAAAAAAAATTTTTTTAAGAGCTCATACAGTTACACTATACCTCCCTAGCTAATCCAGCATAATTTCCCTCACTTAAAGTGAATTATGGCATATATTGTAACATGAGCCCAGGAATGAGATCTCATCATATTCACAGGCTCTGGGGACTAGGATGGGACGTCTTTGGGGTCCGTTTGAGAAATTCTGCCTGCCTGTCTACCATAGCTACCAAACACCTTCTGAGTGCCCAGCACCACTCTGGGCACTGTGGAGGAGTTAATACAATCATGGCTGGTCCCTGCTCTCAAGACATTAAGTGTTCCTTTCCCCCGCAAAAATTCCCTTACCGAAGGAAGAGCATGAAGGCTTCAGCTCAAAAAACGGGGCTGCCCGGGGGCGCCTGGGTGGCGCAGTCGGTTAAGCCTCCGACTTCAGCCAGGTCACGATCTCGCGGTCTGTGAGTTCGAGCCCCGCGTCAGGCTCTGGGCTGATGGCTCAGAGCCTGGAGCCTGTTTCCGATTCTGTGTTTCCCTCTCTCTGCCCCTTCCCCGTTCATGCTCTGTCTCTCTCTGTCCCAAAAATAAATAAACGTTGAAAAAAAAAAAAAAAAAAAAAAAAAAACGGGGCTGCCCGAACCAGAGTTAGTGCTTCAAGTAGTAACATCGGATGTCTACTGCAGGCCAGTCACTGGGCTAAGTGCTTTACATTCATTACCACATTTAGTCTTCAGAACAACCCTGTGCCCATTTCACAGATGAGGAAATTGAGGCTCAGAGGAATTATAATCATTTGCACAAGTAGCAGAGCTGGGGTTAAACACTGGTATGGCTGGCCCCAAAATTCATGCCTGAAGTCAGAGGGCCCAAGTTCAAATCCCAGTGCCCTGCGGATCCACTCGGTTACCTTCGGTAAATTATTTAAGCACGCACATTATTTCCATTTGCAAATTGGAGATGATAATGATGCTTAAGTGATAAAGTTGTTATGAGGATTAGCTAAGGGACTGACACAGAACTAGCAGCAACCAAGCACTTACTATTTTTATGTACAGACAATCAACAAATTGACAATCGCCCCAAATCACAAATATTTAGCGCTAGGAGGGCCCTTTCCATCTTTTTCATTTTGCAGACAGGAAGCAGGCCCAGAGAGGAGGGGGACTCTCTGGGTCACACAGGAGCCCACTCTCCCCTCCCCCACCCCAGAGTTCTGCAGTCGGCAGCACATCGAGTGGGTTCTTCCAGATGTTAGCATCATCAAGTGGGTTTAGAGACAGGGTAGATGTATTTGCCAGGCCCCCATCCACTGGGAGAATCATTTGCCTAAAAAAGCTAATGTTTTTAGTTCTTCCACGGAGAAAGTGTGCAATCACCCTGGAATTTTTGTTTCCTATTGGAGAAAACCCAGTGTACCGACTGCAGCTGCCAAATAGCAGTGCCCCACAGCGTGTGCTTTAAAGTCCAACAGACCCAGTTGTGTGACTTCCAGCAGATGACATCCCCCTGCCCCTGAGCCTCAGTTTCTACATCTATAAAATGGGACCATGACTCCCCTTTTACAAGCTTCTTGCCCTTGGATATAGTGGGTTCTCTATAAAAGTCAGAACAAGGATCCTGGGATATTCCTTTGGAATGTCTTGGTATTCATATTTGAGAGTCATACATAAATGATCAGTCTGAATATTCAAGTTGAACTGGACTCTAAATGTAGGCCTTTCTTCAAGGAAAGGAAGGAAAGCAGTAAGTTGTAACTCTTCACTGGATGAAAGGCAAAACCAGCTCTGAAAAAACTTCCCAGGACAGGGAAGAACTTGAACCGCCCCTCTCCCAAGCCCCTGAAAGCTTTTGTAGTTACGTAATCTTCCACCCACGAATTTATGAAAATGCTCTTCTCAGAGACTCAGCCCCATTTGCCCTGCTCAGGGTACCGACTTGCAGCTTGGAGTGGTCTGGTCGGGCCCCAGGACCCCTAGAGCATTCCTTCCCAGCCCACCCCTTGGCTTTTCCTTGAAGCCGAGGCCAACGGCAGGGATACGCGGGAGACACATCCCCTCTCCTCGGGGTCAGTTTTCTGCCAGGACTGCCGCGTCAGCAGAACAAAAGCAAGTCTCATGTTAGCACAAAGGCAGGGGGAGGGGAAAGGAGCCCTGTACAATTTTCCATCCCAGCAAGAGCTGGGGAAGCCAACTTGGCAGAGGATGCAGCTTGAAAAATAAGACTTACAGTTTGGCCTTCCACCACTGTGGAAAACAAAAGCCTGCCCATTCCCACCAAAGGCTGTGCTCTCTGCTGAGCACCCTTTCCACTCCAGGAAAGCTGGCCTGCCGGGGAAGGCTCGGGCTCACCCTCCTTCCCTACAGCTCACATGGAAAGGCATCAGGTGCAGACAAGGGGCCGTTGCCCAACTGGCATTTCACTCAGAGCCACCGGTCAAGGAGGTACTGGCCACGTGCTTCTGCCCCGCAGCCCAGGGCCTGAGCTAGGTTCCAGTTCTGCTGCGGACAGACGATGAGTTAGCCCATTGGAGACAGGTCTTCACAAACTAAGCTGCAGGTTGAGGAAAGAACGTGTGCTCTTAATTGCAGAATATAAGGCCGTATCATCTAACCCATGTTTTTTTTTAAGTGATTTACTCTTTTTGTGAGCGCCTAGGAAGGGCCAGGCCCTGTGCTGCGTGTGTCATGGAGGGTACTACTAAGAAACAGGGGCTGCTCTCCCATTTTACAGATAAGGAGACTGAGGATCTGAGAGAGAAATGAATTTCCCAAGGCAGCATAGTCAGTAAGAGACCACCTTGGAATTGGCCCAGGGCCTCTCTGACTGCAGAGTCTGTGGCCTCCCTGGCAGGTGCCACTGCTGCCACGGGGCTTCCTGTCCCCAGACATCTACCCCGAGACTCCTATCCCACGGAGGCCACGCAGGGAGAGGAATGGTGCTTTTGTTGTTGTGTCACCCATCCAGGAGACATTGAAGGTGCCTGAGTTCTCCATCCTTCTCTCTCTGCCCCTGCAGGCTGGGCCTCGGGTGAATTCTCTTTGGTGGTGGTGCCTCCAGGACCAGCCTGTGCTGTTCCCATGGGCCAGTGCTAGCAGCATGCCCGTTGTGAATTGTTTGAGTCGGGTCACGATCTCCCCAGTAAGAGGCCTGAACAACCCCACTCTCCACCCTTCCTCTGATTTACAGAAAGGGACGTTATATCAAAATGGGACCAAATGTTTTTGCTGTAGGAGATTTCTCTTCACAGGCATGCATTCCTTGTTTTTCCTCAAGGCCCAGGATTCTCCTAGGGGTTCTAAACTGCAAATGGTCCCACCCATGAGGGTGGTAATGTGATTATCACAGTGACTGGGGGTGGAAAGGGGTTGGGAAGGCTGCGCGCTTTCTCTGGATTTGGGCCACGGATGCTAAACATCCTGCAGGGTGGGGAACCCTCCCACACAAGGAAAGACTGCCCCACCCGAAATGTCAGCAGGGTCCCTCCCTGTTGGGAAATAGGGCAGCCCCCTGCGCTGGCCCGCAGAGGGCTCACGTGGAGACTGTTATCTATCAACTAAGAGCAGGGATGCCAGGTTGTAAACCCTCCCCGCTTGGCTGCGTAATTTACTTTTTTATTGTAAAGGACAAAATTTTCTGATTCCGGAAGCAATGCATGTTTATGGTAGGAAATTTGGGGAAAGTCAAGGAAGAAAACAAAAAGGCTTTGTCTTCTACCCCTTGGAGACAAGCACTTTGAATCCTGTGATGCATTTTCTTCTCGATTTTTTCTTTCCTAATAGACATGGTATGTCCGAAGTTTGACTCATGAGCAGAATTAAAACAATCACCATAATAAACAAAGGAGATTCTTTGTTATTAAGGAATATGAGGAAGATGTATTTGATCTCACTGTGGGTTGTTGTTTTCTTTCTAATTGGTAGAAATTAAGCAAAACAAAACAAACAAACAAAAAAAACACCTCACTATGAGGCTGACCATATCTACCTAATATCCTAATTGTGCCCTTTTGCCCAAGAGCAAGTGGTCAGATAATTTTAAATGTTAGATTAGCCACATGGCCTCTTTGGGTGCAAATCTCCCTTACCAGCTTGCATGGAACATCTCAAAGGCAGTACACTATCTCCCATCATCATTTCCAGTTCTGTCCTATTACGAAAATTCCTTTGGACCTTTCCTCCTATTCAGTTCCTGCTCACCCAAGCTCATTCTATGCGGTCTCACCAGAGCAATGTTTGCATGCTGATTGATCTCTCCTCACCCTGCCAGGCTCGTGACCCAAATTCCTCTCCTTGACCTGCCTCCTCAGGCCAGAAGTAAGTGAAGCTCTCCATAGCTGTCCGTACTCTGCTGTCTGAAACGCTATGGTCCCCCTGTGTCTTCCTCTTTGACTTCCCCCTGGAGACCTCTTGACACTCTGATAAGCTTGGCAGAGGAGCTTGTCTCCATCCCCCACCTTTTTGGCCCCCCCTTGGTGTCTTATGTCTGATTTTGCTCACCCCCTCCCTGTGTGACAGGTCCAAAAGGGTAAGGCCGAGCTGTCTTAATGGTCAGTGCATGTACTTGACCACCATCTGCCTATGACTCTCCCCTGTGAGACTCACGGGAACTCACCAATTTGCTTAATTTTTTTTAACATTTATGTCTTTTGGGAGAGAGAGAGCATGTACACATGAGCGGGGAGGGGCAGAGCGAGAGAATCCCAAGCAGGCTCTGTGCTGTCAGGGCAGAGCCTGAATTGGGCTCCCTCCCACAAACCATGAGATCATGACCTAAGCCGAAATCAAGATTCAGACCCTTAACCGACTGAGCCACCCAGGAGCCCCTCACCAATTTGCTTTAAACAAACCTCACCCATAACATTTTAGCATCTTGGATATTTCCAGACATCCTCAGCGGCATCGTTTATATACTTGTCTTTGCCTGTGACCTGCCCACATGTCACACTAGAAGCTCTGGATATCACCGAGCAATTCATCAATTGATTCTCAGTTCGTTTTCAGTGAAATAGGAAGGCTTGGAACTCTTCTGTTAGAGAGAACTGATTGTAAGGAATTTGTCATCTTGAAGGATTTGTCAATTGAAGGATTTGTCATCTTGGCAAGTGAAATCCCCCTTTATACATTCATCAAACATGAGTGCCATGTGGTGAGGGCACACAATTGACTAAGGCCCAGTCCATCCCTTCTTGTGCAGAGCTCCATGATTGGTAGGAAAGAAGAAGATGTAAATCAACAATGTGATGTGTGCAGTCAGAAAGAGACATGAACTCTTAGTCCATTTAAAGTGGGTAAAAAGTTTCCCACTGGGAGAGTGGGTGACGTTGGATGGGGAAGGTTTTCCAGACAGAGCAAAAGACAGAAAATAATGAAGACTGTGGAGTATTTGGGGAATGTAAGACTAGACTAGGTGTACGAGGAAAGAGGAAGAAAGGAAACTGAGCTGTTAGGTTGGACATATCAGAGTGTCCTTTCTACTGCTTGCCCCATCTGAGAACCCTGGAGTTGGATCATCAGATCTGACCTACCTTCTTCATCTGGCAGGAGCCCCTTCCTTCCACACGATTGGTGCAGCCTCCCTTATCTCACCAAAACTTGCCTAGTCGACCCCAGTCACTCAAGCCCTTGCACTTGATCTGTGAACAAGGCTTTGGAAGACCATGCATGGGGTCATCCAGGCCCTGTGGACATCCAACAGGGGATATTACTGGAAGCCAGGAATTTGGGTACCACTCACACCTAACAGAGGCAGCCACATCCACACCCTCCAGGATTGCTGACAGCTTGTCATTGCTCGCATACAGTGTCACGTGTGCTTTCATTTTCTGCAGGCAAAATTCTCTTCCGAAGAAGCCACATCCGGGATGTTGCTGTCAAACGCCTGATCCCAATTGATGAATACTGTAAGGTCGGTCTAAGAAATGCCAACACTTGCCCTGTGTCTCATGTCTTTCATTGGGTTGTGTGTGTGTGTGTGTTTTTTTTTCCTTCTTTTCCCTTTCTGGCTACAAAATAGTCATCTGCAGTTCAAAGAAATGTAAAAACAGAAAAACAGCCACCCATGATCCCTTAACTCAGAGGCAACAATTATTAAGGTTCTTATGTTTCCTTTCTATCTTTTCTCTCTACATGCATTTCTTTATGGTTTTGACACTATCCCACATGTGTTATTTTTGTTGCTCTTTCTTTTTCCTTTAATATTGTAATATAAGAATTTCCCCATGCTATAAAAACATTCTCTTGAACCTCCCGTAACTGGTTGCATGGTATTCTACTGTGTGTGAATGTCCCAGAAGTTATTCAGCCAACCCCTGTTGTTGGACAGTGCAGCTGGCTTCCAATCCCTTGAATGTTCTAAACCACAAGGTGCCTGCCTTTTGGTTGTATTTCGTTTGACTGGAGGCTGTGGTTGGGGAAAAAAAGCATGCTTTTCCTCTGTTTAGTTTCCCTTATCTTTAGTATTTATTTCTCTAGCTTCAAATCGCTAGAAGCTCTGATTGGAGAGGGTGGGAAGAGCAAGAAATACTATCACAATGGAGCAGTAACTGCTCTCTCTCCCTAGGATCAGGAACAAAGCAAGTACATTTTTCTTGCCACTTCTGTTCTACATTTTGCTGGAGGATCTAGCCAATGTAAGCAGACAAAAAAAGAAATAATAAAAGGCATATGGGTTGGAAAGGAGGAAGTAAAACTGCCTTCCTTCACAAATGACATGATTCTATTGTAGAAAGTCTTAAGGGATCCACAAAAAAAAACCTACTAGAACTAATACAAAAGTTTAGTAAGATCACAGGATACAAGATCAATATCAAAAATCATTGTATTTCTAAGCACTAAGCATGAACAATCCAAAAATGAAATTAAGGAAATAATTCCATTCTCAATAATATCAAAATAAATAAAATACTTAGGAATAAATTTAATAAAAGAATTACAAGGTTTATACATTGAAACTACAAAACACTTGACAGAAATTAAACCAGCTCAAAATTAATGGAGAGACATTCCATACTCATGGATTGGAAGATTCAATAGTGTTAAAATGGCAGTTGTTACTCAGCCATAAAAAAGAATGAAATCTTGCCTTTGCAACGACATGGAAGGAGCTAGAGAGCATATTGCTAAGTGAAATAAGTCAGTCAGAGAAAGACAAATACCATATGATTTCACTCATATGTGGAATTTAAGAAACAAAACAAATGAACAAAGGGGGAGAGAGAGAGAGAGAGGTGGGGGGGAGAAATCAAGAAACAGACTCTGAATTATAGAGAACAAACTGGTGGTTACCAG
Organism: Leopardus geoffroyi; assembly: GCF_018350155.1. Lineage (NCBI taxonomy): Eukaryota > Metazoa > Chordata > Mammalia > Carnivora > Felidae > Leopardus > Leopardus geoffroyi. Next base: position 176,976,814 of record NC_059326.1, read on the forward strand.
AGGGGTGGGAGGGGGAGGGGATGGGTGAAATTGGTGATGAGGATCAAGGAGGGTACTTATGATGAGCACTGGGTGTTGTATGGAAGTGTTGAGTCACTGTATAACTAACTGGAATTTAAATAAAAACTTTTTAAAAATCTAGGAGGGCAAATTAGAATTTGAGTGTTAGGATGAATGTCTTAATGAGGACAATATATTGTATATTTGTGTGTGTGTATAATATATACACGTGTATGTGTGTGTGTAGAGAAATTGATATGAAAAAGACAAACAACCATATAGGAAAAATGGATGAAAGACAGGACTAGAAATACAAAGAAAAACAAATCCCAGGGCGCCTGGGTGGCTCAGTTGGTGGGAGTCCAACTCTTGGTTTTAGCTCAGGTCATGATCTCACAGTTAGTGAATTTGAGCCCTGCATCAGGCTCTGTGCAGGGTCTGCTTGGGATTCTCTCTCTCTTCCTCTCTCTCTGTCTGCCCCTTCCCCTCTCACGCTGTCTCTCTCAAACTTTCCAATGACCAACAAAACAAAAGATACTACAAATAAAATAAAATAAAATAAAATAAAATAAAATAAAATAAAATGGCAATTCTCCCCCAGTTGACCTATAGATTGAATATAATCTCTGGCAAAATCCTAGTAAGCTTTTTTAGAGAAATTTACAAGCTGATCCTAAATTGTGTGGAGAAATGCAAGGAACCCAAAATAGCCAAAACAGTTATGAAAAAGAACAAAATTAGAGGCTTCTACTATCCATTTTCAAAACTTCCTACAAAGCTATAGCAATGAAGACAGTGTGGTACTGGCATAAGGATAGGCATGTGGATCAGTGGAACAGAAGTAAGAGGCTAGAAATAAACTTTTGTGAAATTTATAGTCAAATGATTTTCAGAATGGTGCCAAGAAATTCAGTAGGAAAAGGATAATCTTTTTAACAGTGTGGGATAATAGGACATCCGTACACCAAATAAAAGAAAAAAATTATGTTGGATCCCTACCTCACACCATGCACAAAAAACAACTCAAAATGGATCACAGACCTAAACGTAAGAGCTAAAACTATAAAACTTCTAGAAGAAAACATAGGAGAAAATCCTCATGACTGTAGTTTAGGCAGAGAGTTCCTAGTTGTGACACCAAAAGAGAAAAATTGATAAATGGGACTCATTAAACTTCCGAACTCTGTACTTCAAAAAGATCCCATGAAGAAAATGAAGACACACACCACAGATTAGGAGAAAATATTTGTAAATCATATCTCTGACAAGGGCCTTGTATTGAGTCTATATGAAGAACTCTTGCAACTCAACAATAAAGATGGCCTGGTTTAAAAATAGGCAAAAGATTTGAATAGAAATTTCACCTAGGAAACACATAAAACACATAACAAGGTGTTCAGCTTCTTTATTCATTAGGCAATGCAAAATAAAACCATAATGAGATACCCTACGCAGCCCTTGGAATAGCTATAATCAACAAGACAGACAAAACCAAGAGCTGGTAAAGATACGGAGAAATTAGAGCCCTCATTCTGGAGGGGATACATGATGGAAAGCCACTTTGGAAAACAGTTTGGCAGTTTCTTCAAAAAGTGAAATTTACCGTATAACTACTCTTTGATATCTACTCAAGAGAATTGAAAAACTATGTCCACACAAAGACTCGGATGTACATATTCTAGCAGTACTAATCCATAATAGCCCAAAATTGGAAGCAATCCAAATGTCCATCGTCAGGCGCATGGATAAAGAAAATGTGGAATAATCATACAATCGACCATTATTCGACAGTAAAATGCAGTGAAAGACCAATAAATGCTGCAACTTGGATGAATCTCAAAAACATGATGCTGAAAAAAGCCAGATGCAAAAGACTACATACTGCATGATTCCATCTACATGAAATGTGCAGAAGAGGCGACTTTACGGAGACAGAAAGCACATCAGTGGTTTCCTAGGCCTGAAGACAGCATAGGCAGACATGGACTGCAAATTAGGTGGGGGAAATTTTTGAGGTGATGGAAAAGTTCTAAAACTGGATTGTGGTCATGGTTGCACACTCTACAATTTACTAAATATCATTGAATTGTGCACTTATAATGGGTGGTTCTTATGTACATAAATTATACTTCAATACATCTATAAAAAAATTTAAAGGAGGCAGTGTGGGCATAGATGACCCTTGTCTTGGCAGGAGAGGTCATGGAAGGGTAGAAAATCATTCCTGATCACTCCTGTCCTCTCTTTACTGGACATAACCTCGTTTCATCCCTCCAATAACCTTGAGAAGTAGGTTTTACTATTCCCATTGTGTAGATGAGGAAACAGAGACCCGACAAAGTTACTTACAATGAGAGTATTACAGAGTTTGATGGTTGAACCCTGGCCTTTTAGGCTTTGGCACTCACATACCACATATGGCCTCTCTTAAGAAAGTAAAAATTCAAGAGATCAAAATATTCAAGCATATATTTCATAGACGTAGATAAACTCAGACTCTTTCTCTCCTAAAGATACCCTTAAAAAAGGATTGGGGAGTGAAGCACAGAGAAGGTCACCCAGGCACAAAGATGCTGCCACTGCCTCCCAGCTCTCAGAGGAAAGTTCGGATCATCTGTGCTTTGTGTCTTTTCAAACCTCTAGAGCCTAAAAGTCCTTTGTGCCAGCCTTGCTGGCAAGAACTTTGGACCTCTGGGGTCACCTTGGCCAGCTGGGGATTTCTCAGACCAAATTGTGCTATCCTTCTTCTTCCCTTGCCCACCCAACTCCTCTCCAGAGTCACACTTTCCTCATACCCAGGGGGTCACGAACCTCTAGACATTTGATTTTGAAAAGGAGATTTAATAAAACCCTGAAACGAACAGATAGCAGCAGCTGCCTGCGTCTGGCTGATGCTTGGAATGGTACGGAGATCATGAATTCACTTGGATTAGCCATAGGGAAGAAGCTGCTTATGTTGTATGAGCCACATGGAAGTTACCACCCCCTGCTATTAATGCATCATAAGAAGCAGAGCAGATATTTTGGGGTTTTGGTTGGCCAAATTCCCTGGCTTAGCTTCAAGGGAACTGCCCTCCTGGAAGGAGATGAAACTATCTATTCACACAGTCTGCAAAATCTTTTACAGACTACATAGACTTATTTAGCATTTGGGTATCTGTTATTGACATTGTTGTGAGCTGACTTAAGCCAATTTAATCTATCACTCTTAGCCTTATTTTAGTAGAAATTGGTAGTCTCCAATAGGGAAAGATAGACAAAGGCTGTAGGTATCCCTAGACCTAGTTACCAGCTAGGAAGAAACCTTCTGCTCTGCTAGACCTATTATAAAGTTACAGTACTTAACATAGTATGGTGTTGGCATAAGGAAACAAACCTTTGGAACAAAATAGAGAATCCAGAAACAGACCTGTGTGTATTTGGACATTTTAATACTGGCAAAGGCAGCCTTACAGGTCATTGAGAAAAGGTGGGATTCTTCAGTAAATGGGAATCCTTATGGGGCGCCTGGGTGGCTCAGTCGGTTAGGCAGCTGACTTCGGCTCAGGTCATGATCTTGCAGTCTGTGAGTTCTAGCCGCTCGTCGGGCTCTGTGCTGACAGCTCAGAGCCTGGAGCCTGCTTCATATTCTGTGTCTCCCTCTCTCTGACCCTCCCCTGTACATGCTCTGTCTCTCCCTGTCTCAAAAATAAATAAACATTAAAAAAAAATTTTAATGGGAATCCTTATAAGGAAAACAAACAAAAGATAACTAATCCCTGCCTCACACCACACATGTAATCATTTCCAAGGAAGTTAAAGACCTAAATGTAAGAGGCAATACTATAAATGGCTTTAGAAGGTAAAAATAGGGGGAGGGGGGGGAACTTCATAATCTCTAGGTTTAGAAGGCTTTCTAAAGGCACAAAGTACCAACCATAAAGAGATTGATTTATTTGACTACACTAAATTTAAGAACCTCTGTTCATTGAAGAACACAGTGGAAACATGCCAAATTTTGCCACATATACAAACATTTATTATCAAGCACCTCCCTAAACAGCCTCTCAAGTTGTTCTGCAAGCTTACTGGAATGCCAACTGTCTGACACCACTTCACATGAACGTTTCCTCAAGACAAATGGAATGATTATCCCTGTGCCAGGATCAGCTAATCCCACTGGTGATTAGCAGGTGTGACAGTAAAATCCCCTAGAAGAAACAGAACACAGTGGATTCAGAACCCTAGACCCAGTGCACCATTTTGGAGGATGGATATGTCAGGTTCTTTTTATGCAAGGGTTAGAGTATCTGAGAATATTTCTCGAACATTCTTCATTCCACCAGTAAAGAATTTCATTTCTAACAACTGTTATGCTGGTGGATAAAGGCTATGGTGTTGATCAGAGGTGAAGACAACAGAAGCCATGAAGTAGCCTTTTCAGGAGGGAGGGCTTGTGATTAGAGTTTTTTACTTGCTAAAAATGATCATTTCTAGTGAAGATGCTTCAGATTTTAACCATCATTGGAATGTAGCTTACACACACGTTGAGTATGCACACCCATAATGTAGTGTTTTGTTTTGTTTTGTTTTTTAAAGAGAGAGCACAAGAGGGGGGAGGGGCAGAGGGAGAGAGAAACAGACAGACAGACAGACAGACACAATCCCAAGCAGGCTCCATGCTCATCATGGAACCTGACACGGGGCTCAATCCCACGACCCTGGGATCATGACGTGAGCCAAAATCAAGAGTCAGACACTCAACCAACTCTTGATTTTGGATCAGATCATGATCTCACGGTTGGTGGGTTTGAGCCCCGCACTGGGCTCTGTGCTGACAGCCCTGACCCAACTTGGGATTCTTTCTCTCTTCTTCTCTCTCTGCCTCTCGTCTGCTCACATGCGTGCATGCTCTCTCCCTCTCTCTCAAAAGAAATAAACATTAAAAAACAAGTAAACTGTAGGCACCCAACAGCTGCGCTCACCAGACACCAGCCATTTGAGACCTCTCTTCAAGAGTTTTACTATATGCTACCCCCTGTATCATTATTATTCAAATGAACTCACTTTTTTAACTTCTTAAAAATACACATTTTAGAAGAAGTTTTCTAACACAACCATAATATAAAACTGGCATCATTTGCCATAAAAATAAAAGTAAGAGCAATGAAACGACCGCAACAAAGGATATGTCTTTCAATCTAACCAGCTGCTGCTGCCTGCCTGCCCAAAGCTCCATGCAGCCTGGTCCTGCTCTTAGGAGGCAAGTTAGAAAAGCCTTTTCTTCCGGGAATTCCAGAGTCTGGGGTCTTATGTTTCAATCTTTAAACCACGTGGAGTGGATTTTTGTGTGTGGTGTGAGATGAGAGCCCGATGTCATTCTTCTGCGTGTGGATATTGTTCTCCCAGCACCACTCGTTGAAGAGACCGTCACTTCCCTTATTGTATGTTCTTGGCGCTTTTGTCAAAAATCAGTTGCCCGTATGTGTGGGTATATTTCAGGGCTCTTGGCAGTGATTTCATGGATCTGATACCAAAAGCAGAGGCAACAAAAATAAAAATAAACAAGTGGGACTGTATTAAACAAAAAAGCTGCAAAGCAAAGGAAATAATCAACAGAGTGGAAAAAAAAGCAACCTACAGAATGGGAGAAAATATTTGCAAATCCGGTATCTGTGAAGGGGTCAATCTCCAGAATATATGAAGAACCCATATATCTCAATAGCAAAAAAGCCAATACCCTGATTTTAAAATGGGCTAAGAACTTGAATAGACATTTCTCCAAAGAAGATCTACAAATGACTAACTGTATATATGAAAAACTGCTGAATGTCACTAATCATCAGGGGAATGCAAGTGACAACCACAATGTGATATCACCTCGCATCTGTCAGGATGGCTATTATTAAAAAACAAAAAAAAACAAGTGTTGGTAAGGATATGGAGAAATTGGAACCCTTGCATACCGTTGGTGGGAATGCAAAATGCATCCACTATGAAAAACAGTATGGAGGTTCCTCAAAAAACTTAAAATAGTACTACCATGTGATCCAGCAATCGCACTTCTTTTGGGTATACATCCAAAGAGATTGAAGTCAGGATCTGGGAGAGATACAATCACTCCCATGTTCATTGCAGCACCATTCATGGTAGCCAAGACGTGGAAACAACCTAAATGTGGTATATACGTACAATAGAATACTATTCCACCTTTAAAAAGAAGGATATTCTGAATATGTGGCAATGTGGATGAACCTGTGCTAAAGTGAAATAAGCCAGTCACAAAAAGATAAGATACTACATAATTTCACTTACATGAGGTATCTAAAATAGTCAAACTCATAGAATCACAGAGCTAAATGGTGCTAACCAGGGGCTGGAGGGACGGAAAAATGGGGAGTTACTAACCTACGGGCGTAAAGTTTCAGGCAAGCGAGATGAATAAGCTGTAGAGATCTACAGCCAACAATACTGTATTGTACGCTTAAAATTTCCTATGAGGGTAGATCTTGTGGGGACTGTTCTTATCACCCTAAAATAAAATTGTTGAAATATAAAGAGAGGGTCACCTGAGTGGCTCAGTCGGCTAAGCATCCGACTCTTGATTTGGGCTCAGGTCATTGACCTCACAGTTCTTGAGTTCAAGCCCTATCAGGCTCCCTGCTGACAGCGTGGAGCCTGCTCGGGATTCTCTCTCTCCCCTCACTCAGAATAAGTCAATTTTTAAACATGATAAAAATAAAATGTAAAGAGAGAGAAGTGTTCATTCTCTGGGGCACTCTTTTGAAGCTGAGAAAACTCCCTCACTAGCCAAGCCGCTGTTATTTAAGAGTCCTCTTGCTGGCTCTAAACCCACCTCTGGGAACCACCACCCTATTGTACTTGATACAGTACTGAGAGACAAAGGGTTAACTTAATGTTACCAAGGGGCTGGTGTATGATGGAAGTCTTAAAGTCTTGTAGCACAACCTTCCGACATGGATGTTAGTGATTTCCATTTTACAGATGAGCAAACTGAGGCTCAGAGAGGTGATGGGACATGGCTAGAGCCAGAATGAAGAGCTGGGTCTGTCTGACCTTTCCTCGTCACCCTCAGCAAACAACAGTTGTTCTTACCTCTCCTCTCCTCCCTGCATTGACCAGCCACATTTATCCAAAAGGCCCGGACTCTATCCAGGGAAGAACCGAATTTTCCTGGAACTATGGTTCTTTGTCTTTACTGACCAAACACAAGATGATTCTGGAGTATTGCTCTGCCCCAGGTCATGTTTTTACTGTTAGCCTGTCCTTCCAGAATGGAAGGGGCAAACATCAAAGCGTTCAGGCTGCCTTTTATTAGTAACTTGGCTGTATTTTATGGTTTGGAGGTTTGGCTTTTACTTCCCAGGAATTACTCAAAACCAAAAGAGAACTTGGCATTGTCAGGAAGTTTCCGTGGGCCTTGTTGTCCCTTCCCTCGCTGGTCCTCCTGGAGCCTCTGCTCATTTCAGCAAGGAGCACCCTTGCTGCAGCCCCTGTAGGCAGTGGCCATGGCCACCTCGGGGCCCACCCTGCTGTCCCCAAACAGGGCCACGTGGCCACATCCAGGCCATTTCCTCGTGTCATTGATCCAGTGAATACTTTAAACCAGGTATGAAGGTCTCCCCAGCACTGTCTAGGCATGAGGAAAGGTGCAGGATGAGCAACTATGTACCCCTGCCCTCTGTAGATTTGGGGTAGAGGAGCTGGTGTCAGCCAGTCCTGGGCTCTCAAGTCCTACCTACTTCCCCAGAGCTTCCATTTGCCCATCTCTGAAATGGGCCAGCCCTCCCAGGATTACATGGAATGACACAGACAAGCGCGTTTCAGGAGCCATCGAGTGCTGAGCCCACATAAGGGAATGAATGGTGTTATTGCAGTCTGGGGGGAGCCGCAAGATTTCTGCCCACTAAGCAGCCACGGTCCAGCATATAATCAGCTCTTTCATTATGTGGTTCTAACTGTAAGAACTGCAGGGTTTCGGAGGAATGAGAGAGCCACAGGGGTCCCCAAGATGGCAGCTCGTCCCAGGAAGAATGAATACTCTAAGCCAGAAGGAGAAGACGGTCAGGGACCAGAGGCAGGGGAGGGGAGGGCCCACTCTCTCCCTCTTGGGCTGTCTGCCTCCGGCCTGGAAAAGGTCAGTTCTTGGGGATTTGCTACAGAGCAGAAGCTACTTCAAGGCTAATAAAATCAACGAACCACAAATATCAGGCCCCGTATGGTCAACATCTTTCAACCCAGAAGGATAGAGCATGGACAGTAACTGGGGACATCACCCTACTAAAAACATGTCCACCCGCTTCACATGTGTTCTCCCACTTTAGATCCGGGACAGGAGCCTGACTCAGAGGCTGTGCAGGGTCAGCAACCCAAGTGACCATCTTTGGCTGAACGAATAAACAAAATGTGGCATATCCTTCCGGTGGAATGTTACTCAGCCTTGAAAAGGAAGGAAATTCCAGCACATGCTGCCACATGGATGGACCTAGAGGCCATTAGCTAAGTGAAAGCAGCCCGTCACAAAAGGACAAATGTGTCATTCCATTTGTATGAGGTACTTAGAGTAGTCAGACTCATACAGACAGAAAGCAGAATGGTTGCCAGGAGCTGGGGAAAGGGGGAATCGTTTAATAGGTACAGGGCTTCAGATTTGCAAAATAGAGTTCTGGGGATGGGTGTTGGTGATGATTGCACAACACAGTGGATGTACTTAATGCCACTGAACCCTGTGCTTAAAAATGGTTAAGATGATGGAGCACCTGGCTGGCTCGGTCAGTAGAGCATGCACCTCTTGGTCTAGAGTCATGAGTTCGAGCCCCATGTCAGGCATGGGGCCTACTTTTAAAAAAAAATGATGAAAATGACAAATTTTATGTGTCTTTTACCACAATTAAAACTTTCTAAAAACCAGGGACGCCGGTGGCTCAGTCAGTTAAGCGTCCAACTCCAGCTCGGGTTTTGATCTTGTGGTCTGTGAGTTCCAGCCCCGCATCAGGCTCTGTGCTGACAGCTCGGAGCCTGGAGCCTGCTTCGGATTCTGTGTCTCCCTCTCTCTCTGCCCCTCCCCCACTCATGCTCCGTCTCTCTCTGTCTCTCAAAAACGAATAAGATTTAAAAAAAATTTTTTTTTAACTTTTTAAAAACCAGAAAAATAACTCAGAATACCTCCTGAGGCTCCAAGAAGGGTGCCGTTGGAGACCTCCCCTGCATCCGTCTCCCCATTAGTCCATCACAGCCCTGTGGCAGGGTTGGGGGGGGGTCACTTTGCAGGGGATGAATGGGAGGTGAGTTTATGGAGGCTTGTCATGTAGAAAATACAAGACACGATTTTTCCACGCCCAGCTCACACTCAGCATGGTAAGGGGGTACAGGAGTCCTGCCCACTCCAGAGCATGACTGTGGGCTGGCAGAATGGCCTGTGCTATTCAAATCTGTGCATGGGCCCAGGCGCCCTCCCTGCATAGAAGTTTGTAATAAAATGCGTGCACGAAGCTGCATTACTGCACACAGATCCGCGTCCTCAGGAGCTGCGCCAGAAGGGGCTTAAATAGATTTGTTAAGCTGAGCTGTTTATTCGTTGTGGAGCCGTGTCTTAGTTTCAAATCGCTTCGTGATCAGGATATACCTTATACTTCTTGTATTGGACACAGAAACCATGCAGTTCTGGGCACAAAGATCATGTCTGTTGAATCAAGGAATGGATACCTATTGGTAGGTAAATTAGCACAACACCTAGTCCCATTTGTGCTTTCTACCCACTCCTTATCCAATCCGCTGGCACACCTCTGAGGGTCCTTTAACTGATGAGCTGGGATGGCAGATTTATATGACTCGGGCAGTGGGAGATACCAGATGTTTCAATCCCTCAGTAACCTCGGAACTTCTTTTCTTTAAAACTTTTTTTGGCGGGGGGAGCACCTGGGTGGCTCAGTCAGTTAAGTGTCCGACTTTGGCTCAGGTCACGGTCTCATGGTTTGTGAGTTCGAGCCCCACATCCGGCTCTATGCTGACAGCTCAGAGCCTGGAGCCTGCTTCAGATTCTGTGTTTCCCTCTCTCTGCTCTCCTCTCTTATTCTCTCTCTCTCTCTCTCTCGTTCTCTGTCAGAAATAAACATTAAAAAAAATAAAAAAGTAAAACTTAAAAAAAATTTTTTTTTTTATTTATCTAAGAGAGTGAGTGGGGGAGGGGGGACAGAGGATCCAAAGCGGGCTTTGTGCTGACAGCAGCGAGCCCAATGTGGGGCTCAAACTCATGAACCATGAAGTCATGACCTGAGCCAAAGTCAGATGCTTAATCTACTGGGCCACCCACGTGCCCCATAACTTGGGAACTTCTAACCTCTACCCAAATCCTAAAGCTGCGCCTTCACTTTAACACTGCAGATCTGTGAGTTAAGACATCCATGCAGGCGTGTTGGAAACAAGCTAAGCGTTCACCACTAGGCAGCTGGGTCGGTAAAGTAGGATACGTTTGTGCAGTAGACACCCAATATCCAGTAGAGATGAAGTTGTGTAAGAATGATGACGTGGCATGAAGTCCATAGTTGAGTGTTTTATCTAAATGTGTGCATGTTATTTGTTCAGATATGCCCATAATGCGTGTGTGTGTGTATACAGAGTGCGTGTGTGTGCATGCATGTGTGTGTGCGGTCCGCAAACCAGCAGCAGCACCAGAGAAGGTGTCAGACATGCACATTCTCAGGCCCCACCCCAGATCTACTGAATCAGAAAATCTGGGGCTGGTCCCCAGCCATCTGTTTTCACACGTCCCCGCCCCCCCCCCCCCGCCAAGAGATTCTGATCATACCCAAGTTTGAGAACCCCTGGCTCATTGCGTTCCCGACACCCCTTTCCTTCCCCTGGACTCACTTGTGTCTCTTCTCCAGGCCCTGATCCAGCTGCCACCCTATATCTCTCAGTGTGACGAGGTGCTGCAGTTCTTTGAGACAAGACCTGAGGACCTGAATCCCCCCAAAGAGTAAGTTGGCGTGTGTACAGCTCCCCAGAGTGTGCCCTCACAGCCGTCCCTGCTGCCAGGCCAGCCCCAAGAAGAATGGGAGTATAGCGAAGTAAAGATTTTCTCTTAATTTGAGAGAGAGAGAGAGAGAGAGAGAACATGCGAGTGGGGCAGAGGGGCAAAAAGAGAGGGAGAGAGAGAATCCCAAGCAGGCTCCGCACTCAGCACAGAGCCTGATGTGGGACTCAATCCCACGACACTGGGATCATGACCTGAGCCAAAATCAAGAGTCGGGCTGAGCCACCCAGACGCCGCTAAAGCAAAGTAAAAATTGAGCTGGATCCCATTGATTGAGCCCTGGTGGGGCCTTGCTCCATGTGGCCCTCCCAGGGAAGGAACCCCCTACAGATCCACACTTAACCACCGAATGCATGGAGCATGCTAGAAACAGAAGGCTATGGGCGCTTGAGGCAGGGCCTGTGCAGGAGATTCATCCCAGTGCCTTGCCCACAAGGGTGAATGTGCTCAGGACCGTGAGGGAGATGGACGGGTGAGTGACGAGACCTGCTCAGGGTTACGGGGCCAGGGCCGGGATTTGATCTTGGTCATCCAGGGTCCAGTGCTATCCAAAATGTTCACCACAGCCCCTACAGCAGACAGACGGCACTTCCTGGCACCTGTCCGTGCACAGCCGATAGTCCCCACCGCTTGGGGCACGTGGCAAAAAATTTCCCCACCTGCCTTCTAGCTTTCACATACCAGTAGTTGATGGCACCAGATGCCCCGCCAGTGAGACAGTGATATACACATAGTGCTTTTTGACAAGTTTTGTTGTGGGGGAGACCACCATGTGTGTCTGCAGTCGCCACGAAGGGAGGGGAGACCAGCCTACAGGTGCAGGGCCGTCATGGGATCCTAGGAGCAAGAGACAGCACCTGTCAGGAAGGGCTGAGAAGTGCCAGCCAGGCTCTTTGACCAGAGAGAGAGAGAGAGAGAGAGAGAGAACACGTGCGCACACACACACATGCATACCAATAGAACATCCACTAAAAATACAAAACATCACCTGGACTGTACCAAAGAAAGCACAAAGTAACAGCTACGGCAGCTAACCAGCATCCTGCTGGAGGATATGTATCTAGTTCCAAGAGGCTTCCTGAAAAGAAGGAAAAGTTCCCAATTTCTGTTTCCTTTTCCTGCTTGTCCCCTTGAACAAGTGTCTTGACTTCCTTGAGCTCCTGTTTCATCAGCAAGGTGGGCTTGGCTGACCTTGATCGCATCATGGTTGTGAGGCTTGAACACCACCCTGCCGATAAAGGAGAGTCTCGCACGTGGCAGGTACTTACCTGGTGACGTCTTCCTGTCTTTAAAGCGGGCTTTGAAGGGGAAGGTAGGAGGGTTGCTGAGGGCCCAGGGGATGGCTCTGGGGCCCCTCAGGCAGTCCCTGGTGGGCCTTGGTTGTTGGCTTAGGGAGGAATGAACAGCAGCAAAGCAGCTGGTCCCTTGGTCAGCCTCCTGAAGCTCGTTCCCGAGTCTGGGCTGAAGGTGGAGACTGGGGGGTCGTTCCCAGCAGTCTTGAGGCAGACAGAAGATGGATTCCAAATGGTGCTGTTAAAGGAAGGTTTTTGCTGCCATGCACGGGAAAACTTGGGACCATGCCAGGCATGTCGCACAGAGAGGTAATGTGCCTACATGAGCCCACACATGCTGCTGCTGCTGGAAACCAAGAGCCCCCTCCTGCCCTCAGCCCCCTGCCCCAGCTGCAGCCCCCCTGCCCCTGGCCAGGCCAGGGTTCGGGCAGGAGAGTGGGCCCCAGCCAGGCCTCCTGGGTTCTGATGTTGGCTGAGGTGCTTCGCCTCCCTGGGCCTCCGTGTCTCCGTCTGTGAAATGGAGTAACCCTCGAGGATTGTCGTGAGGGTTCACTGGGGCAGTCCAGATACAGCGCTCTGACCAGCAGTGTCTCCACAGCAAGTGCCAGGAAGCCTGAGCTACATTATTCCTCCGTAGCTCTCATCACCACCACCCCCCAACCCCCCATGCACGGGTGATGAAGTTTAGCCCCACTGAGGTAGTGCCTGGCCAGGGGACATCACGATCGACCTGAGCAGCCCAGCACTGGGGCCCTGCCACTCCTCCCAGCTGCACAGGAGTGTGGCCCCAGGCTCAGGAGATTGTCTAAGCCCCCTCACCCCCTTCCAAGATAACGGTGAAAGCGTCATTACATGGTGGTTAAAAAGCCAGACTGTAAAATGAGACTAAATTTGGGCACCTGGGTGGCTCAGTCAGTTAAGCATCTGACCTCAGCTCAGATGTTGATAGATGCATATTCATAATGGACAAAAAGCGGAAACAACCCAAATGCCCATCAGCTGATGAACAGATCGGCAAAGTGTGGTTTACCCACATGAGGGAATAGCATTCAGCCATCAGATGGTATGAAATACTGACACATGGTACAACATGGATGGCCCTTGGAAACATTCCACCCAAAAGAAGGCCATCACAAAAAGCCTCTTGCTGTATGACCTCATTCATATGAAACGTCCAGAATAGACCAGTCATTAAAGGCAGCAAGCAAATTAGTGTTTGCCAGCTATTCGGAGGGGTGGGGATAGCAAGTGACCATTATAGGTACAGGGCTTCCCTGTGGAATGATGAATATTTTTTTGGAATTAGGATGATGATTGCACAACCTTGCGAAGATGCCAAAAACCAGTGGACTCTACACTTTAAAAGAATGAATTTTATGATCTGTGAGTGATAGCTCAATTTTTGAAAATTAGGTAAATCTGGGACGCCTGGGTGGCTTGGTTGGTTAAGTGTCTGACTTCGGCTCAGGTCGTGATCTCGCGGTTAGTGAGTTCAAGCCCCGTGTCAGGCTCTCTGTTCTCAGTGCGGAGCCTGCTTCTGATCCTCTGTCCACCTCTCTCTCGGCCCCTCGCCTGCTTGCTCACGTTCTCTCTCTCTCTCTCAAAAATAAATAAACATAAAACAAAAATTAGGTAGGTAGATCTGGCTTCCGCTTGCTACTTACTAGCTGTGTAGCCTTAGGCAAGTTACCTAACCTCTCTGGGCCTCATTTTCCTCATCTATAAAATAGGCATTAAAAGAGTACTTATTTCCAAGGGCTGTTCTGAGTGTTAAGTGAGTGAACTAAACAGTATCTAGCAGGGTACTGGCATATGGTAATAACATTTGGCTAATGTTATTGCCACCACAACATCTGTCTCAACCCAACCACCCTGTCACCTCCCTTTTCTCTTTATAGCATTGGAAACCTTTTTACTACTGGGATAATTTACTTAAAAAGTATGTGTAAACCCTGATTTGTCATACTGTATTTGTGATGCAGCGGTATGTACACATTCTGATGTGGTTGACAAATACAAGGGTTGACAAATACATTACTCACTGTTCGGTGTGAATTCTAGCCCACGGTAGTGTTCTCTCTGTCACCACGAGGGAGATGTGTTTTCTTCACTGCTATCCAGACTCCTACCCAGTGTTATAGTGTGTTCCCCTCACCACTTACTGCCAAGAGCTTTCTGCTTCGTGTATATGGCTCGGGGCACCCCCAGGAGGTGGGACAGGGCCTCTGCTGTGCCTGACGAGGTGCGCATCAGGCTCAGTGCAACATGGGGGCCTACTCTTGCTTTTATACTGCATGCCCCCACATCAGCTCCTCCCCAGGGCCCCCTACTCTACAAATAGAGTGGAGATGCTAGTCCCCAGGGCACCGGAGCACTTATCAGGCAAAAGGAGTAAATGAAAAGGAGTTCTTTCTTCTTTGAAGAGTCTGGGTCCCTGGGGCTGACTTGGCTTTTCTTCATTCACTGGAGCTGATGTGGAATGGAGAATCTCCATTTCCTAATGGAATAACTCGTGTCGCTATACGACAGTACTGACTTGTTATTCTCTCCCACCCCTTTCTTTCCTGTGCAGGGAGCATGTTGGGAAAAAGAAATCTGGTAAGAATATTTTTCCATTTTCTCCTATTCATTCAATGGTGAGCATACCCCTACTCTGCACCGATGGTTGCCAGTCCCTGGGCACTGCCTGAGGGATACAGCATGGGACTGGGTGGGTGGATGGGTGGATGGATGGGTTGATGCTTGATTGGTTGATACCCCAGCCTGTTTTCCAAAAAAAGTGTTGGAAGTTGTTGCATCCTGTGTCAAAAAGTTAGAGTGGATAAGACCTGCTGTCTTTCCCTGAGAATGCCTCAGAGGAATAGGGGAGCCCGATATCTCCTGACCACCTGTAGGGGGTTAAATACCTTTATTCTGCTGTAGACAGGGGAATGTGGTGACTCACAGCTAAGAGCATTCTTCTCAGGTGTTGGAAGGGGTCACAAAAGGAGGGACACTGGGTCTTAAAGAGTGAACGGGAGCTTTCCACAGAGCGAAGGGGCAGTTAGGGCTGCGGGGAGGTGCGCAGGCGGGAGGCACAGGTTTGGGCCCAGCCTCCGGGCTGCTGTTATTGCTGGGCAATAAGGGCCACTCTTTCCACCACCTCTGGCACTCACTCCCTTCTCCCGGGCACCAGTTCCCTTCCTTCCCAGCACCCCTTCCACTCCCTAGAGCAGTGATGGGAAAAGAGAAGGTGGGGATTTAGGTATGCACAGAGGAATGATTGAGTCATCGCAGGCCTGGGGTTGATAACTTTAGACTCACAATAGTCCAACCTTTTCTTCCGCAAACCCAGTATTATCTGCCCCCCCTCCCCGTATCTGCAGAGTCCCCTACCCACACCACCACACCTGGAGCCAGCATGGTCCTCAGAGCTTCCAGAATTCCAAGTTCTTTTATTTATCTAGGACTCCAGGAAGTTTGAGGGCGTTGATAATGCTGTGGGGAGAGAAGGGCCAAGCAGAGATCCCAGAAGTAAAAAAGGATGCCTGCCTCCTCTCGTGGCCCTCCATTTCCTCATCTGTAAAATGGGGGATAATAATAGCAATCCATCTTGGAGGGTTATTGTAGGATTTATAGTAATATGTATAAAGCACTCAGACCAGTGCCTGGCACATTTTAAGTGATACATGTTTGCTGTCGTCTTTATACTGCTGCCATTAATTCAAAGCACATGGATGTCCCTGTCCAGCATCAGTAGAAATTCCAAATTCAGTAGCCCAGGTCCCTTTACTGCCCCCTGGGTACAGGGCCTGTGGTCAGCTTTACAGGGCCCAAGCTGTGCTTGCAAGGGAAAGTAGAGAGGAGCTAGGTCTCTGCCTCAAGGTCTTGTGTCTGGCATGAACGCCCGCCTTTCCCCAGCCAGTCTGTTTAGAGCTGCACTTTGCGTTTAATAAGTACTGGCCAGAGCCGTGGCATCCTGTTCAAGCTGTGCACGGCCCTTGGGCTCTGAGGATAATGATACGTTTCTTAGAAAAGAACAGAGAGGAGAAGAGGAACTCTTGGGCTGATCACAAGAGTTTCTGGCTTTGAGTGTGCAGAGACTTTCCTGGAGGGAAAGGCTGAAGGAAGAGAGGAAAGAGACAGCTCTAGTTTGCAAAAACCAAAGTGTCCGGTCGGAACAGGCTTGATGAGGGGACTGGTCTGGAAAAGAGAGAAGAAGCTCTAATTTGTGGTGATGACTATTACATCATTCACCTGCAATGATGGAGGGGTGGATTTATTTATAGTTCAGCTGGATGGAAAATAACATTTTTCTTTTCAGACTAAGGACCCATGCGGAGATGAGCCTTATTTTTTTATCTGACCTTTGAACTCTTCCTCTGTGTTAGTAATGGCCTTCTTGATTGAGTGTGAAAGGGATTTAAGGTCGACAGCCCAAACCCAAAGATTTCTGTGCTGGTACTCTGAATTGAAGAAAGCTCACCTGTCTCCAGAATTTGCCAGCAGACTTTGGCTAATGTGGTCTCAACTTCTGCTCATCTTGCAAGAAAAAAATCCTCCCACCAAAATTTAAGAGGTCATCTGATTATTTAAGGAGCATCTTTCTTCTTGATTTTTCTACCCTTTACATATTGAAGTATACTCTGATTTACTGGCTCTTCCAGTAAGACTGGCAGTATGGTCAATTTCTGGAAAGAAAATCCCACTTTATCATTGCTCACTATATTTTGCCATAACAAAAAAACTATTGACTGAGTGGCTTAAACGACAGAAGCTTATTTCTTTCCAAGTATGGAGCCTGGAAGTCTGAGATCAAGGTGCCGGCATTATCAGGTTCTGGCAAGAGCCCTTTTCCTGGCTTCTAGGCTGCTGCCTTCTCTCTGT
Source organism: Leopardus geoffroyi (assembly GCF_018350155.1). Taxonomy (NCBI): domain Eukaryota; kingdom Metazoa; phylum Chordata; class Mammalia; order Carnivora; family Felidae; genus Leopardus; species Leopardus geoffroyi. Next base: position 176,994,007 of record NC_059326.1, read on the forward strand.
GTCCTCCCATGGCAGAGAGAGAGCAAGAGCGAGCCCTCTGGTGTCTCTTCTAGTAAGGGCACTAGCCCCATCCTGGGGGCCCCACCCTCATGACCTCATCGAAACCTAATTACCTCCCAAAGGCCCCACCTCCAGATGCCATCCCATGGGAGTTAAAGCTTCAGTATATGAATTTTAGAGGGACAGAATTCAGTCCATGGCAGTTATCTTTAAAATTCAAAACAAGTCAGGGCACCTGGGTGGCTCAGTCGGTTAAGCATACACCTCCGGCTCAGGTCATGATCTTGCGGTCCATGAGTTTGACCCTGACATTGGTCTCTGTGCTGACAGCTCAGAGCCTGGAGCCTGCTTCAGATTCTGTGTCTCCCTCTCTCTCTGCCCCTCCCCTGCTTGCTCACTCTCTCAAAAATAAACATTAAAAAAAAATTTAATAAAATTCAAAACATGTCATCATGAATCAAAACATCCCAACTAGGAAATTCTGTGGTAGATTAGGCACTGTACCTCTTGAGAATATTTTATAGCACTTCCTCAATGTCAAAATCACCCTTCTGCTGTCGAATCTCCTCCTTTATGTTGACCTTTTCCTTCTCTTATTCCTGCTGGACCACAAGAATGACACTGCTTACCTAAGAACACTTCAAACTTGTAGCTCCTAGTACTTACCTACCTGCATCAACTTGAGGTATTGCTGTTAACATGCATTATAGAGCTTGGGTGCAATATCACTGTCCACCGGTAGGTGTCCACCTAAAGCCTGAAGCCTAGTGTGGCCTGAAGCCTAGTGTGAGAATTCTGATAGTCAAACCAATGAGGTTTTCGTAAGTTGAGTGCTCTGGGTAAAATGAAAGCAAAAGAACTGCTGGAAAGGCAGCCCCATGCACTTTTTTCTGAACCACTTAATGGCAGGGTACTTCGGTATAAAAGCTGCTGTCGTAGAAGAAGAAGAAGGAGATGTAAGACAGAGACGTGGCCCCTGAGCGAGTCTTGGAGGAAGTGCCAGCCCTGAGCCCTGTGCCAGTACCAGATCTGCTCATGGCCAGCCCGGAGTCCTAACCCTTGTTCCCTGACCTCCTCACTTCCTGGATTTGTGTCTTGTTTGCAGTGAGTCCCATGATTTTCTGATTCTGTCACTGCTGTTGGTTCTCCCAAATCCCCTTGGCAGCATGGTTGGGAGAGTTGGTGCAGAAATGAATAGATCACTCCATTGATCAGATTCCTGAAAACTATATGGTACAGGTATACCACCATCAGTTGTTAAAACTGGGTGGCAACAATTAACTTTTTGGACAGAGCAACCGGACCCTGACTTAATCGAAGCTCTATCCCTACTTGTAAGCAAGAAGGAACAGTCTTTGGTGGCCCATAAGATGGACAGGTGCCTTCTGTAACTCTCAACACAGGAGGAGGCTTGGCGCCATGTAAAGCAAAGAGTTTCTAGAAGTTTCCCTTCATCATTTGTCGATTCAGTCCACAAATATCCGTTGAGTGTCTGTGCTAAGTGGCGAGTGAACAGGACAGACGCAGTTGTTGATTAAATGTTTACCAAGCACCTACTGTGTACCTGACAGTGGTCTAGGCCCCCAGGGAATGCAAAGGTAAACAAGATGTGGGAAGCCTTCTTACAGTCTCGTAGAACGAATAGATGGATAAAGAAAATGAAATGTAGGTATGGCAAAGGAAGACATTTTAATTTCTTTCTGAGGAAGGAAGTCTGCCAAAGGTGAGTTTTAGAATATTCTTTTTTTTTTCCTTCAGATGTTCATTGAGCCTAGTAGGTGCCCTTCACATTCTAGGTCAGATGTTGGCAAACTTTTTCTCTGAAGGGCCAGAAAGCAAATATTTTAGGGTTTGCAGGCCACATACAGGTTCTGTCTGTCAGTAATAATAATTTTTCCTCTTCCTCTCCTTCTCCTTTACAACCCTATAAAAATAGAACAACTTTCCAAATTCCCTTTGCACCAAAGCAGACCACATGGGCCTGTGAGCCTTTAGGCAGGGAGTCCAACACTAAACAAGAGCCTGAACTCATGGGGCTTATGTTCTAGAGTGGGAAAACAGACAGGCAGGAAAACTGGTGACTACACAGACTCTGTGTTTTTTTTTTTTTTTAACTCTATGGCAAAATAAAATTAGGTGAGGCAGTGCAGGGTGGTCAAGAGAAGGTTCCGTTGATGAGATACCACTTGAGCAGGACGCTGAACCATGCAATTTTCTATGCCATATTGGGGACAGTGAAGAAGACATGGTCAGAGAGATCAGGCAGAACCCCATGGGCCACCAGGCTTTTCCTGAGTGAGGCAGAGCCACTGTAGGGTCTTGACCTTTGGGGAACATGATCTTACACATCTTTTGAAAGGATCACTATAGCTGCTGTGTCCAGAGCAAATCGTAGTAGTCAAGGCTGGGGCAAGAGACGAGTCAGGAGGCTAAGAATAGGTGGTTCCCATGTGAATGCAGAGGAGAGGAAAAGGCATCCTGAAAACAGCCTATGCTGTTTTCTAGGTACACCAGGGATGAGGGAGCCAAAAGACGGCCATAAAGGCCAGCAGAGTCCAGATTGTAGAGAACCTGAGGGCATTGGGGAGCCACAGCAGGTGCTGAGCAGGGAGAAGCATGATCAGAGTAGCATTTTTGAAGCAAGCACTCTGCAATATGGAGGACAGACTGGAGGGGCAGGATAGAGACCAGTTATAAGTGTCGTTTCCCCCCTCCCCCCACCCACCACCACCACCATCCCAAAGAAGCCTCACTCAGTCCCTGGTGCAGAGGATGTGAGTAAAGTCAGGTGACAAAGCGCTAAAAAGGTCCACCCGCATCAAACCTATGGCTCTGTGACAAAGAATCCCGACCTGCCTCCAGGTGGCAGCAGAGAACCCCCAGGCATGAGTACAGCCGCACTGTGACTCCACCAGCCCCCGGACCTCCTGCCTGGAAGACCCTGGGCACCTGAGCAGTGGGCACAAGTTCCAACCTGACTGTGAAGTAGATACTTTTCTCCTGTCTTCTCCAGTTCTTTCTCTCAAGTTAAGGCACAGAGAAACACAGTTGGCCTGGATACAGCCCACCGGAGGGCCAAATCAGAAGAGTAGCTGCATCCCTGGGATTGTGATCCCCACGGCAGGCTATATCCCGGGGTAAAAACTCTAGACTCTGGAGTCTCTGCCTCTTGCATTCCCTGGGGAAATTGTCCCCAACTCTCAATGGCCAGGAGCCTCCAGCAAGCCAGAATCTACCTCCATTCACTCACATGGTAGGATCTTTGTGGGCCCAGTGCCAGGTGGTTCAGGACACCATCAAGACTTCCCTGTCCAGAGCTTATTATCTAGCGGGGGCAGCGGGAGGGGCAATAACCAGCTTGCTCGAAGGCGACTGAAAGCCCGGCTGGGCTTGCTGGGGCGGACTGTTGTGCTCAAGGCAATGAGGAAGTCAGCCCTGCAGGCCAGCCTCAGGAGAGGTGCTGGAGGAGAGAAGATACCCCTGAGAGACACAAGGAAATAAAACTTGGCCTTACTGGTCCCTGGGGGTGCTCACAGGTGCTCATGGGAACCCACAGGGAAGGAAAGCAAGCGGGCCTCAGACCACACTTCCTTCCCTAGCGTCTTTTCTTTCCTCACCTACCCCCACCACACCCCACCACACTGGGAGCCTTTGAGCCAGGTGGACCTGATTCAAGTCTGGCTTTGTCACCATCCAGCTGTGGGACCCGAGGGAAGTCACTTGATATCTCGGGGCCTCTCTTTTCGTGTCTGTAAAACAAGGTAGTAGCCACCTTCCAGGTGGTTGTGTTGACATAGGTTATGTATGGCGTGCAGCCATACAGTTTACGTGTGATGTGACAGGCATTCGTGTGGGGCTGCTTCCCTCCAGACCTGCTCCCGAACCTTCGGCCTACATCTCGCTCTCTCTCCTCTGCTCTTTCTCTGTTCCCGTGCTTTCTCTACCCAGGGTGGCCCTGGGACCCTCCCACTCCTGTTTCCCTCCATCAACCTCAGCTGGGAAGAGGCACTGGCCTCAGTCACAGAGCCAAGAGGCAGTAACGCTTCACCCTGCTACAATGCCCTATTCTGGCTTCCCACATCAAAAATTCAGAGCGCATGGTGCTGACAAAGGGCTTTTGTGCTCTTTCTGGATGCCGGAGGCTGGAGGGCACTGGCATGCTGGTAAATACTTCACAACCAGCTTTCTGATCGAAAGCCCTGCTTTGTAGCATTTGCCAATATCCATGGTGTAAATACTCCCACGGTGGCCAATTTCAAGCTACCGGCAAGGCGCCACCCAACAGAGCTGGGAAGAGATGCACAAAACGGGCTCAGGGTGGCCTGGCGCTCGCACACCACTCCGTTACCGGGTGTGCTTGGACACAGAGAGGTGGGATTCCCTGGCTATTTCAGTTGTTTATGGAAACAATAGGAGGAAATGCTGTGAATCAGGACTTGCAGAAAATGAAGACCCTGTGGCCAGAAATGTCAGGCTGCCCTCCCACCGCATTCCGTCTGCTGCTCTAAGAGGGCCATTCCCTTCTCTTTGGAGTCTCTGAATGCAGATTTCCCTTTACATCAGCCATAGTCTGCAATATCTTTTCTTTTGTTAGGCAGGTGTGATTTACTGCTTAACCAGGACCACACAACTCCAGAGGGCACCATCCACCGCGTCCTGTGGAAACTACCTCTCCTGGCGCACCTGTCCACACCCTTCTCTCCCACTGCCACTGCCATGGTCCAAAGCCACTGCCGTCTCCTGCCTAACAGCTGGTCTCCGTCTGGTCTCCTGCTTTCTTTCCAGGCTCCGTGTGGCAGCCAGAATTATCTTTCTAAAGATGTAAATCTGTACTTGCCATTCCTTTCTTCAAGTCCTCTACTGGCTTTCTACTTGAGGGTGAAAAAAATCCAAACTTCTTATCTGCCTGCTCTGGCCCTTGCCTGCCTGTGTGTCTTCATACGGGACCGCTGTCCTCACTCACTGGACTTCAGTCCCCTGCCCTCCTCCCAGTTCCTAGAAGGCTCCGGGCCCTTTCCCATCCGAGAGTCTGCCTGCACCGTTCTTTCCCCATCCTCTCATGTCTTCTGTTCATGCCCCTGTCTTAGGGAGGTCTTGTTCACCACCCCATTGAATGTGGCATCCCCTCTCCCAGTCTTGGTCCAGCTTCCTGGTTGTTTCCAGCAATGTAGCTATCAAAAATTAATACTTCTATTATCCTGTATACTTGTCATGATGTACATTTGTTTATGTGCCCCAACTAGGTTAACTTACTTGAGACTGGGAGTCATGTCTGTTTCATTCACTTTAGTACCCCCAGCACCTAATAGAGGGTCTGGAACATCACTGGTGACTTCCTGAATTACAAGATGAGTGATTTTGGATGGGCGGGTGGATGGACGGATACATGGATGGAAGGAAGGATTGGTATGCATGAATGCACTTTCGCATCAGGCTGTCTGCTTCTTCAAGGCAGGTACCATATCTTGACCAACTCTGAATCCCCAGTGCCTTGCACAGTGTCTGCATAGAATAGGTATTTGGTAAATTTTGGTGGTTGCACGAGCAAATTATGCAGGAATGAATGGATGAGGTGACCCTCAAGGTAAGTCCTATGATAGCTTCTTTCTCTCTTTGGAATGTTCTCCTGACCCACCCTTCTCCCCTGGCTCTCGCTCCTTCACGTGTGGGCAGTGGTTGCATGTGGGTTTTGTATCCACAGGGGGTGACCTGACCTCAGTGGACCCCATGGTCCTGGAGCAGTATGTGGTGGTGGCAGACTACCAGAAGCAGGAGAGCTCGGAGATCAGCCTCAGCGTGGGGCAGGTGGTGGACATCATCGAGAAGAATGAGTCAGGTAGGGGAACTAAACCATCTCCCTCCCGGCCCTACACTGTCCCCGAGCCCCTAGGACGGGAGATGTTTAGAAACACAGAAACAGCCATCGCTGATCTGAGCTGGGCCGTTTCCACAGATCCAACGGACAACCTCTTAGAAAGCTGCCTCTGTTTGATCACGGTGCTCAGATATCCCCCTTGGTCACAACTCGCCAGCATCCTGTTGGGTCCGTTGTTACCGATTTATTCTGAGGGTCACATCTCGTGAACGTGTCTTCTGGTTTCAAAGCACTTAGAGACATGGAGTCCAGCATTCCACTGGAACATTGCCTTTGATTACCGTGGGAGTCTTCACGAAGGCTCCGCCAGCTGTAGGCTCTGGTGGGACGGACACGCCACCTGACTCTTCGGCCCACCTGTCATCACGGGGGCCACTGGTCATGTACACTGGCCAGGTCTGGGACGGAATGTGGTATGATCCGACACTGAGCCTGAACTCTGCACCTCACAGCCATCCAGCTTGCTGCTCCTCTCAGTCCATCCATTCTCTCGTATGCAAAATATGCAAAATAGAAAACGCTGCTACTTCAAAGAGCTATTATAAGGATCAAATGAGATAGTGCCTAGAGTGTGCCTGGCACACAATAGGTACTCAAGGATGTGGGTTTCCCTCCCGGTTGCCTTCCTTAGCCACAGAGTAGCCATCAGCACTATCGAAAGAAAAGGGCAAGGAGTAGGGAATGAGCAGCTCCTCTCCAGGAAAAAGTGGCATAGACCCACCCGCTTTGTTGTGGCTAAAATGTGACCTTGCCTAATAATATGATTGGCAGGCCCGTCTTTGTGACACCCCATTGGCCAGTTAAGGACCAACAAACGGCCAACAGAGGGAAAGCTGTGTTTGCAGCAGCATCTGAATCATGTTACCACAGTCATGAGATCTCCATTAGCCAACCAAACTCGTTAATTACTCAATAGAGCAACTACCATCCCTGCATCACAGCCAAAGAAACAAGACGCTAAGTGACATGGTCACTCACCCCAGATCTCATGACAGGTTACCGAGCTGGAATTCCAAACCAATTCCAGCTGGCCCCAAGGGCACGTGACTTTCTGATTCCTGGGAATGAATATGTGCTCCACAGGGACTAAGGAAGGCAGCCCCCACCCCTCTGGGCAGCCCGCTTGTGTGAAGTCGGGAAGACTCCGTGGCTGGGAGGAGAGTAGAAGCCAGGATGGGGTGTTGAGGATAAGCCTGGTGTGTCCAGAAGGCGGCAGGGGAAAGGAGGCAGACAGTGAAATCTTCCTGGGGCCAAAAAACTGGCAACATTTATTTTTAATTGTATTTTACCAGCCAAGTAATACTGGACACATTCTTCTTAGAACAACCATAAAGTTAAAATCTGCTTTTTCCACTAGCTTCAACATTAGTCCCCTTTCAAAACCCCAAATAGACCCTCTAACGGTTCACTCTGAATCCTTCTTGATAACTGTATACACGTACATATACGTATGTGTATATATGTGTCTTTGTGCATGTGTGTATGTGTGTGAACTGTATGTCTACATGCGTGTCCATACATAGATAACATAACCATATGCACACACACACAACATTTTGTGTGTGTTGATATAACTTTATAGTTTAACCCCAGTGTTATCATTCTGTACCTTTTGATCATTTTGATCTGCAACATGCTTTTTAGTCAACCTTCAGCTTTTATTCCCTTAACATCTGCCTACTGTTGATCTACATAAGCCATATTTTTCTCTACCATGAATAGAATGTCTGTGCACACTGGTGAGTGTTTCTTTAGGTTAGACAATGAGACATAGAACTACTGGACCGTAGGTACACATATTTTGAATTTTAAGATCCTGCCAAATTGCCTCCAAACTGGTCATGGCAATTTACTCTCCCTCTAGCAACGCATGAGGCATTGGTGCAGAGTTAAGAGCTGAGACTGTGAGGCTAGGACAGCCTAGGAATGAATCCTGGCTCTGCCACTTTCTTTGTGACCTTAGTCAAGTCACTGCCTCTCTCTGAGCCTCGGCTTCCTCATCTGTAGATTGGGGCAGTAATAGTAGGCAGCTCGTAGGGCTATTGTGAGGATCCTGCCAGTCAGATGTCAAGCACTGCGACAGTCTGGCACACGTTACTGTCGTTGTTATATAGTGAGTTTCCTGAACCCCCACACAAATACCGGCAGATACGAGTTCTTAGGAAGACATACGATGTATCTTCTAATGTCTGGTTTTCCACAGACTTATCCACCCCATTCACTCGCGCACACACACACACACACACACACACACACACAGCCACCAAAACTTGTATTGTAAAAGGAGTGTCCAGCCGAGTAAAGTAGGTGACTTCCAAGTCAGGGAGGTCAAAAGCAAAGGCCTCCCTGTAAAACCAGAAAGGCTACTCAGTAGGCTGCCCCTTCCTTCTCTTCTTTTTTGGGGTCTCCAGGGCTTGGAGGTATGTGATCTTGGGGAGCAGATCCTGTTTTTCCATTATACTGTGCAGAGCCTGTTGGGCCCTGTGTTAATTTCCGGTTGCCATTGTGACGAAGTACCACAAACTTAGTGGCCTCGAGCCACGTAAATTATTTATCTTACAGTTCTGTAGGTCTCAAGTCCAAATTGGGTCCCACTGGGCTAACATCAAGGCGTTGGCAGGGCTGAGTTCCCGTCTGCAGGTTCTGGATAGGATTTGCTTCTCTGCCTTTTCCAGTCAGTTTCTAGAGGCCACCCCATCCCTTGGCTCATGGTCCCTCCCCAGTCCTCAGAGCCAGCAGTACTGTGCCTCTCTCGTCTTTCCTCCACAGCCACACCTCCCTGACTCTTCTGCCTCCCCTGTAATGCATGGGGCCCACCCTGATAACCCCAGATAACCCCCTACTTGTAGTTCAGCTGCTTTGCAACTTCGATCCCACCACCTGCAACCTTAGTTCCTTAACATAGGCACAGGTTCCCAGGATTAGGACACAGACATCTTTGGCCAGTCACTGTTCTGCCTGCCACAGGGTACAAGCCCTTCTCTAAAGGAGGAGGACCTGAGTCTGGGTGAGAGGCCTCTCAGTTACACTGCAGCCAGATTTACTTTGACACGAGCAAATGCAAACTCAGTGTCTCAGATGAGTCATCAGGGCAGTGGCTTCAGTATCTCTTAGCCCTGGGTGCACATAGCAGCTTTGCCCTGAGCCATGTGAACTTGGACAAGTGTACTGACTTCTTGGAGCCTCAGTTTCCTCATCTGTGCAATGGGGATGATAATCTGAAGATTATATAAAACAGTGTAAGTAAAATGGTTAGTGGCTTGCATACCTTAGTGAAGATAGCTACATTCTTTACTCTCACCATTCAGGACGACCTTTCTCTCCCCTGTCCCAGCTCAGAAGTGGGTTTTTTTTCTTTCTTTCTTTCTTTCTTTTTAAGTTTATTTATTTATTTTGAGAGAGACAAAGACAGCGTGAGCAGGGGAAGGGCAGAGAGAGAGGGAGACAGAGAATCCCAAGCAGGCTTATTGGGCGCAGAGCCCAATGTGGGGCTCAGACTCAAAAAACCATGAGATTATGACCTGAGCCGAAACCAAGAGTCAGACGTTTAACCAACTCAGCCACCCAGGTGCCCCTTCTTTTTTTTTTTTTTTTTTAATGTTTGTTTATTTTTGAGAGAGAGAGAGAGTGTGTGTGTGTGTGAGAGAGAGAGAGAGAGAGAGAGAGAAGGGGGGACAGGCACAAAGGGAGGGGGACAGAGGATCCAAAGCAGGCTCTGTGCTGCCAGCAGTGAGCCCGATATGGGGCTCAAACTCACAAACTGTGAGATCATGACCTGAACTGAAGTCTGATGCTTAACCACCCAGGCGCCCCAAAAGTGGGTTTCTTCTTAGGCTATTCTTAGCAGTTAGCAGGCAGCTAACATGAGTAGTTGTGTTCCATGATAAAATGGCAACTTTTTTGCCTTACCCTAAGCACGGACTCATAGTGGCTGAACATATTATGATACTCTGACCCCCAAGCTTCACATCTGACCCAACTAACATCAGTCTGCACTCTCATTTTCCAGGTTGGTGGTTTGTCAGCACGGCTGAAGAGCAAGGCTGGGTCCCCGCAACCTGCCTGGAAGGGCAGGATGGTATGCAGGATGAGTTTTCACTACAGCCTGAAGAAGGTAGGAAGGAGTTGGAGCCTTGCACTTGCCATGGGGTTGGGGCTGACAGCAAACCCACCCTTAGGGGCCTTTGGGAGCCAACCCAGGTGAGGCTGGCCAGAGCTAGGGACCTAACACTTCCATGGGACCCCCAGGAGGGCCCCAGCCTGATCACCCCAGCACCTCACTATTCCTCACTCGAACCATTCTGACAGCCAAGATGCTGGGCTCCTTCCAGCTCATTCGCAAGACATCTGAAAGTATCTATCAACGTGTGCTTTCTCAGCGACCAGTCTGGGTGTCAGCATTAGGACTGACCCTCTCCACGCACACTTCCGTTTCCTGGAGAACTTACCCTACAGGTGTCCTGAAGGGTGGTTCCTACAATGCCAAAAATGCTAACGCCCAGCTGACTCTTTTTCCCACTAGAAGCATTCCTGAGACTAGAGTAGGAGTCCATCTTAGCTAATAAATCGAAGGGTTTTAGAGTCAGACCTGAATGTGAGTTAGCTGAGTTGGGCCAGCACCTTAACCTCTCTCCACCTCAGCCTCCTCTAAAAATGGAAATGATGATGTCTGTACCGTGAGATTTTTTTTTCTTAATTAAAGGAGATTCCACATGCAAAGCATTTGGCAAAGAACCGGAGACAATAAATAACTAGAAACAGTTATTAAATAACTATGCCTTACCCAGGGGTGACTATTTGGGCTTTTAGCTGACTGTTTGGGGGAAAGCACAAAACCACTTTTTGTGTTTATCAGAAAAGAGGATGACAAGAAGGGGGATAATTCTGTGCTGAAAGGTTAATAAAAAATGTGTATGTGGGTTTGCGTTTAGTTTTATTACAGCCAGCACCCCTCATCGAAAACGTATGTCGTTTTACTGGTGGTTTTGTGGGGCCCCCAAGCTCTGAGGGGCGGGGCCAACTCAAAGAATCCACTCAGATTCAGGGGTTGTGGTGTTCTGCATGAGAGCTGTAGCTCCCTTAGGCAGTTGATGATGACCAGTGTGGGCACCCCGCTGTAAGAGACTGATTGTTAACTCCATCTGATAGATGAGGAGACAGGCTCAGAAAGGTAGAGACACTTGCTTGGGGTCACACAGCTAAAAGGTGGAGAGATCCCACATTTTCCTAAGTTTGCACATTTTTCTTCTCCCTTGACTCAAGGGCTTCTTTTAGTGCCTCTTTATAAGTCACGCTAGGAATAGAATTATATCTACTGGTGGCCTCTGCACCCGAGTTCAAGGTTAATACTCAGGAAGTTGGTCCTTTTAAGATACCTGGGGCTTGGCCTAGGCTCAGAAATAATTCCTCCCAAACGGGGACGCGCGCTCAGCGTCCCCTTTGCCTCCAGACACTGGGAGTGCTTTCTTCTCACCTCTGCCTTCTGCCCTTCACCTCTACATGCTGCCTGTCCAGTCTCATGGAAGTACTGGTCTTTGCCCCGGCCTGTGGGCCGCCGCCGGACTCTGGGGGACTTGTATGCCATCAGCTGGCGTCAAGGTGCCTACCTTGGGGTTTTCTTCCCTGTTCAGTGTTTGGAGCTGGGTCCCTGCGTCTGCATGCGTCTTCCTGCTCGGGGACTGCCCATGCCTGTTGCATGTGAGAAACAGTGACCTTGCCTGTTCTGTGTGTGTTGGTATGTAGGTTTGGGCAGTATTTCTCGGCCTGGGGCTCTAAAGTTTACCAGGTTGAAAAATAATGCCTGGGGCCTCTATAATGCTGAGCCAGTGACCTGTTTCTTTTATCAGACACATCACAAGGGGAAGAAACCCACCTCAAACTGTCCTAGGCCAAAAGGGAAATGTATCAGCTCATCATGAAAAGTCTGGGGAAGGACTAGCTTCAAGCATGGCTGGATCCAGGGGCTTGAAAACATTATGGGGACCTGGGACTTAACTCTCCTCCCCTCTGCTCTGCTGTCTACCTTGCCGACACCATTTTCTCATGACAGCAATTCCAGGCACCTTTCAGAGATACCTACCAAAGAAAGTGCTTCTCCTTCAACACAAGTCTTAGGACTGGTTCTGACCGACCCACATGCTATCCCTGAACCAATCACAGTGGCCAGGGGGAGACAGCACTTTGGCCAGGCCGGGGTCCTGCACCCTCCCCGTCCCTCCAAGGCAGTGGTGAGGTCAGCCTTACCCAAACCATGTGGATGGAGGCTGGTAGTGGCGACAGAGGAAGGGCAGACGGACGCTAAGCATGCAGTGTCAGCGGGCACCTGCCATGCAGTCTGCAAGGTTTCCCACCGTAAGGTTTGGTCGGGATCACTAAGTGTTTCATGGAGCCCAGAGAGCACCTCCGGGTGCCGGAGAATCTCCCTGTGTAATTCAGGTGAGGGGTGGGCCCCCAGGAGTCCAGGGCCCGTAGGACTGACAGCATTTAGTCTAGGACTGAAGCAGCAACCCTTCCCACCCAACCAGAGAGAACTTCTGTGCATCTACGGGTCTGAATTACCCCCTGCACCCCTCACAGCACCCGCACCCACCCTGCAGCTACCATGAGTGAGGGGAGCAGCTGACTCTGCTGTACGCAGGATATCTGCAACTTGAGTCAGCTCAGCCCCCACAGAGCAGGTCAGTGGGCTAGATCAATAAATAAATAAACTCCCTCTGTGTTTTCCACCTCCCTCAACACCAGCTGGGCAGGCCACAGACAGCTTGTGGTGTTTTCCCAAAGAGAAGAGAGTCGGCCCCAACACGCTGGCCATCAACACCAGCCCACAGCTGGCTCGGTCACTCCCTGGGGGCCGGAATGTAAGCTAAATAGGAAAGCCCTTCCGTGTCCTCTTCAGGGTCCCTGGGGACACTCATCTGTTCTGTCTCAGGAGTCCCTGATGACAGTGTTGAGCACGGGAGCTATTCTCTTGTTCTCCGGAGGGCCCTGCCAGCTTGTGACAGTGAGCAGTCCTCCAAGCAGAGCCTGAGAAATAGTCCCATGGCTTTGAGGGGAAAGAGTGAGGCACCACTGAGAGTGAGGTGGAAAGCACCCCAGTCACATTAACGAAAGTTGAAGCAGGCAGTGATTTCACTGCGCACACGTGTGTGTGCGCACGTGCGGTCATGTGTGTGCATAAAATTAGTATGCGACATGCTTAAAACGAATACAGTGTTAAATGTCAATTAATATCTCAATTAAAAAAACAAAATATTAAAAATAAAATTGAAGCTTCAGGCGTGGTTGGATCCAGCGGCTTGAAAATAATTAATGAAAAATGAAGATCAGTTACCCACTAGGTAATGACAATTGCTTTTAAAAATTAAAGGAAGAAAGAAAATTGCTAGCTGTAGCCTCCTTGGTAGGGATTTCAGCCTGAAACCATCTGTTGCCAAATCCAGCTTACCCCTGAACAGATGACTTAACCCCCTCTGGCATGAGCTAGGTGGCTCCCACCAGGCCTTTGGGAACTATTCATTTACTAAACGTTGACTGATGTACTAAATAGTTACACAGTATTGCCAGTACTGTGCCCAGTGCTAGAGACAGAGGAATAACTGAGACAGACACAAATCCCTACCTTCGTGGTGCTTGTATTCTAGCAGAGAACACAGACACAAAACACAATCACCAGGTAAATTGTATGGTGTGTTAGAAGGTAATTCCTGGTATGGGGAAAAAAATAAACCTGGGTAAGGGGGATGAGATTGCCATGAGTTGGAATACTGCATAAAGCAAGGTCAAGGAAAGTAACCTTGAAGCACAGCTTTGACCTTGAGGAAGATGAGGATGACTGCATGACCCTGAGGGATTTCAGAGGGACAAAGGGATTGGGACCTGACCTGTGTCCTGTTGCTGCTTGCACAGGGTCATCCAGGCCTAAATGAGGGTCTAGGGGGTCCCCAGAAATTTCTGGAGGAAATCCTTCCTTTCAGTGGGCAAGGGCGTCTCATGTATCACAGCCTTGGCCGTCAGCATCCCAGGACTCTCACTGTCTTTGACTTAACCCAGCATCCCTTTGTCCCTGCAGAGGAGAAGTACACAGTCATCTACCCGTACACAGCTCGCGACCAGGATGAAATGAATCTAGAGCGAGGGGCTGTGGTAGAGGTGATCCAGAAGAACCTGGAAGGCTGGTGGAAGATCAGGTACCTGCTGCAACTGAGTGGTCACATGGTCTCTGGCTGCTCAGAGGTCTGTAAGTGATTACAGTTGGATGGGATGAGGTTTTGGCCTGAGCCACAAAAGGATGCTTCTCCTCGGTGCCGTTTAGACTCCCTCCCTATCCAGATCCTTCTCTAAAAATCCGTAATAGACAAAACCTCCAAATGCCCCAAACCACAGATAGCGGTAACCCTGTTGAGCAAGACTGGTTTCCACCCCCATGTGTTTCTCGTAAGGAGACGCTGCATTGCCCTGTGCGGGTGATTTCCCACTCCAGCCCTGCTCTGACACCAACAGGATGCATAACACCACAGGACCGCAACTCATCCTAGAGCCAAAAATTGCCCTCATCTCAGAGTTCAGTAGTATAAGCTGGAGGCCGGCTTTCGAACTCTTTATCACAGCTCTTTCGCCTATGTGATGCAATCAGAACCCTATGAGTGCCAGCTCCTCCTGGCCTGCCTGCCACTTCCCCAGTGTTAGTCCTGGGAACCCCTCCTTGGTTACCTTAGGAGGCAGGCAGTGGCAACAAGACATCAGGGCAAAAAAAGAAGTCCTTGGGACCTGGTGTCTATACAGCAATGTGATGCAGGATATTAGGGCCATTCATCGGGGTTCAGCCTGTGGCATTTCATTCATTCACTCAACAAACACACACCAAGAATCTGTACTGGGCCAAGCCCTGTTCTGAGAGTTGGAGAGTCAACAGTGAGAAAGACACGGAGGTTCACACCAGCAGGCACAGCAGGCAGGCTCAGTCCCCCGGCAGGGTGATGATGCATGGGACTCTGGAGCACAGAAGAGGAGCTCCTGAGCTCAGGGGGCAGGATGGCTTCCTGGGAGGGGTCTACAGAACTGAGGTTTGAAGCAGGAGTAGTGACAGTGACACCTAACATATCCTGAGTGCATATGGTGTCAGCTACATTACGAATTATCCCAAAATTTAGTGGCTCTGGAATTCAAGGAGTGACTTACTTGGGTCCCTCCTGAGGTTGCGGTAGGATGTCAGCGACGCATGCCATCATCTGAAGGTTCAGCTGAGGCTGGAAAGTGACAAACCAGGATTTAAACCTGTACCTTTCTCACCCCAGAGCCACTCACCTCTACGTGTGCTGCTCCACTTGTGGCTTTGTGACCCCAGACAATAAATTGTCTCGTGCCGAGGGCCTGGATTCTAGGTAGCATGACATTTTCCAGTTAGGACAAGATTTGCTCCCTCTCAGAAGATATTTTAAGATTGAAAGGCATCAAATCCTGCAGATTTCTGTCTCCTGTAAATTGGCTTCCAGTTATAAAGGACCTTTGTCGTCACTGAAACACAGTGCTGTTTAGTTCTTGAAGTGATTCTTGACGAGAGATTTGGCCTTGCCATATATCATCTCCAGCCATTCAGGTCTCTTCCACTCTCCCCCAGAGGTGTGGGCATGCATTATGTGGGCCAGACCAGCGGGGTGCTTGCAAATAGTTGACATCCGGTTCTCAAGGGAAAACTACCCTTGAGTTGTGGTGTTTTCCAAAGTGTACATAGTCCCACCGGGTGATTCCAAGCCTCCCGTGCAACGTCACTAAATGTGGAGTTCGAAAGAGACGAACACAGTTGACGCTCACCAGTTGGTGCAAGCAGGCTCCAGCACCCCTCTGGTCCAATTTGACCCCTCGGCTCATGCTATGAAACTGAGCTCTGTTGTGCAGAGAATTAAGCGATCGCATTCATTGAATCCTTTGGAATTCAGTGAGCTGTCCATCAGGGTCTCGGTCACTCTGCAGTTCAGTGACCACCAGCTGACTCTTAGCAAGTCGTGGAACCAGCTCCTGACCAGCTGAATGCATGGTGGTTGTTTTTTTATTTTTTATTTTTTATTTTTGAAGTTTATTTATTTTAAAGATATAGTATGAGTGGGGGAAGGGCAGAGAGAGAGAGAGAGAGAGAGAGAGACTCTCAGGCTCCATGCTGCCAGCACAGAGCCCAGCGTGGGGCTCAAACTCACGAAAACTTGAGACCGTGACCTGAGCCAAAACCAGGAGTCTGCCAATTAACCGACTGAGCCACCCAGGCACCCCCTGAATGCATGTTTAATCTACATGTTAACCAGTGTGACTGGAGCCATGCCCTGGCTGTGCCAGGCCTTGTGCCAGAAGCTGGGGCTGCTGGGAAGAGGCAGCAAAACAGGTTAGGAGCAGAGACTAGACTGGTGCCGACTGCCTAGGTCTCAGTCCGTTTCTGCCGCCTCCCAGGGTTGGATGCGTGAAGTACGTCAACAGCGGGAAAGTGGGTAGAACAGACTGGCATACAGTAGGTGCCCACTAAGTGGCAGTTATCACTGTTGTCATCTCTGCGATGACTGTAACGGGACAGTGAGTGTAGCAGAGCTTTATGGCTGCTCGCCTTTGCCAGGCCCGTGGGCAGTTTGTCCACTTGTCCTTTTATTTCTTTATTCAACTCCCTGGCACCAAGGCTCTTGCCACACAGAGATCAGTCAGGTGCAGTGTACCCCAGGAGCTCGTGTTCTAGCTGGGGAGACAGAACCGCCACAGCCAAGTGCACTGTGTGTCCCAGGTGCTAGGGTGGTGTTGTGTGCGGGAGACACTGGGTCACCGTGGAGGGAGGGGTTCATTCTCTGTGAGGCTCAGGGAAGGCTTGAGAAAGGAAATGACAGTAAGCAGAGCTGGGGAAGAAAGAACAGGAAGGACAGTGGGAAGGGGCTTTCCCGACACAGAGTTTCCAAGAGCAGAGGCCGCCGGAGGGAACGATGGTGGTGCGTTTGGGAGACTGCAAGCCTTGTGGGGTAGGAGGGGCATGGGGGTTGCTGTTAAGAGATGAGGCTGGGGAGGCAGGCAGAGGGCGGGTTGGAAAGGCCTTGAATGCCGAGCTGAGGTCAGCAAGGGCCTCTGGCCCATCGTTCCTGCCGTCTGGGACTTGAAGTGCAGTGCGTGGTAGGAACACGGCTTCTTTCTGTGCGTCTGGCAGAGCAGCCTGTCCAGCATCCCTCCTCTTCCCAGGTACCAGGGTAAAGAGGGCTGGGCCCCAGCCTCCTACCTAAAGAAGAGCAGTGGGGAGCCCTCACCCCCGAAGCTGGGCCCCGGCTCGTCCGCCCACACTGGCGTTCTCGACCTGGACGGAGTTTCCCGGCAGCAGAGCACGGTGGGCAGGGAGAGAGAGCTGCTTAACAACCAGAGGGACGGCCGGTTTGAAGGCCGCCCGGGGCCCGACAGCGACATCAAGCAGAGTGAGTGACGCCCCACTGAGCTCCGGGGGCTGAGGACCTACTATGTGCCAGGCTCTGTGCTCGGAGCTCCTCACGTGTCCCTCATCCTCACAACAGCCTTGCTGCCCAACATCCTGTAGACAGGAAAACAGGCCCAGAAACCCTGGGGAGTTTGTTGCAGACCATGGTTTTTCCACGATCTTGCGCTGATCGTGATAGTTTCTATCTCTCAAGCCCTACTATGTACCAGGAATCTTACAATTAGTCTCATTGGCTCCTTGTAACGACCTCAGAGGGACTAAATTACTTTTGTTTTACAGATTAGGAACCAGAGAGATGAGGTGATTTGTCCAGGGCCACCCAGCTAGTAAATGGTAGGGCCGGGACTTGAACCCAGGCCCACCTGACCCCAACACCTGTGCCCTCTCTTTAGGGCCTCGTTTCTGAGCCAGAAGTTGTTGACCTTGCGTTGAGTTGACTCGAACAACAGTTCTTTATGCATCTTACTTTCCAAAGCCTTCTGTATATATGCTTCCATTGAATGTTCCCAACACACCTGAGAGTATGGGTTCCTTATTATTGTCTGCAGTGAGCATGGAACCCCACCCCCGGGCACGTGACCCTGCCCCAGTTGTGCAGGGCAGGAGGAAGCCATCTGCTGGGAAAGTCCCCTGGCCCAGCTAGACTTCTCCAGCTGTTTACAGCAGCTCAGCAAACTCGTAAAAGTCAGTGAATTCTTGAAACTCAAGAATTTCTCCATTCTCTGCTCAGCTGATGTCTCAGAAAAAGAAAAAAAAAACACTGGCATGCCATGGCGGGGGTTCTGGCCAGCCCCTGACTTCTGTGATTCTAATCTGTTACGGCCAAGAGCACAGGATTCCCATTAACGCTGAGCAAATAAGAATCTGAACCCCCATGTCTTTGTTAGGAGATGGGTTCCGATGCTCAAGCAAACTCTCCCTATCCCTGCCTCACTCCCCCCCCCCCCCCCCCCCCAGTAACAGGGGCTCAGATCAGATCATTTAGATGTTCATTTCTTTCTCACAAAGCTGTCCGGCTCTGCGTCCAGGGCTGCTGGGGCAGGTCTGTGCAGTCAAAGGTCTTATTAGACGCTATCTTGTGTTGCCCTCATCTTGCTCGTCCAGGGTGGTGCCCCACTAGTCCAGCCAGTGAAGAAGGCAGGGAGGAGTGGAGGACTTGACTCAGAAGCTACATGCTCTCCACTCTGTCACGTCCCCCTGGCCAGAACTTAGTCACATGGCAATACCTAGCTGCAAGGGAGTCTGGGAAATGCAGTCTTTACATAGGCAGCTTAGTGGCTGGCTAAAACTCCATCGCTAACTAATTGTAACAGAAGACAGGGGAGATGGGGATTTAAGAAATTAGCACATCCCAGCTGCCAGACTTGCCCTCCGTGTGGACCTATGCTGAGCCAGCTCAGGGGATGACACATGTTCCGCCTTGAGCCAGGAGCCTGGACCATTACGCAGTCATCCTCCTGAGCCTGAGACTCAGAGCAAGGGCAGCCCAGTTCCAGAGTAGAAACCCCTGATGTCATCAGCCCACATTTGTTTGTTCTCTTTACGTGTTGTTTAACGTTGCACACCCCCCAGGTGCCCCCGGCCTCGTTTGCACCCTTTCCTTTCGTCTCTGCCACTGCCCCTGGGTGGCAGGCAGGCATTACCACGCCTGTGTTCCACCGAAGCCTACATCGTGGGCCTGTCTGGAGAGCCTCACGCCGCTCCGGCACACAGGCAGTCCTCATAGTCCCGAGCCAAGTCTGAGTGGCCCCTTCCCAGTCAGGCTGTTTCTTCCCACAAGAAGGGTCACAGCGGCTCACGAATGCCTGCCTGGTGTCCCCCTGAAGAATTCCATCTGCAGAATTCTGCATGTGTGTGCAGTAAGCTCTCGTCTCTTTGTAGGATCGCCCAAGATGAGGCAGAGACCCCCTCCTCGCCGAGATATGACCATAGTAAGTGGACCCTTGCTGCCGGGAAGCCAGGCCCTGATCCGAATCTGGCCCCTCACTCCCACCTTGCCCTTTCCAGAGATGTTCTCTTGCCTCTCCACACAGCTGCCTGGACAAGTGTCTCAGACCAGACAAGTGTTGGTCTGGTCAGAGGGGGAAAGGCTAGGGTCCCCTGGGAGTGATGCAAGTTACCTATGGCTCTGCCACGGTTAGGTGTCAGGATGTGCCCTCTGCTTCCTGAGCCCACTTTGCTTTATTGTAGATCAGTCTTCTCAGAGAAGGTAACTCGAAACCAAAGCTGGGATGAGGCATAAGTATTTGTGGTGCCGTTCTGGTATTTTACTTTCAGACTCTGTTTTTAATTCTTTAGGTACCTTTTCTAACCAATACTTTGAAAATTGAGCCTTCTACCATTTATTGAGCACCAGTTGGGCACCCTGCAGTGTGCTGGGTGCTTCATTAGGTGGACCTATTGAATGCTTACAGTGATCCCACCAGGTAGATCCCCATTCTACAGGAGATGAAACTGAGGCTCCAGAAGGGGAAGTGATTTGTCCAAAGGTGCACAGCACGCATAAGCAGTATTTCCAACCCAGATGGGTCTGACCTGCAAGCCCGTGTTCTTTCCACAACCCTCACTGCCTCTTGAATTCAGAGACTGTTGTCCTGCCCCAGATTTTCATGATTGTAGGTAAATGTCCCATGTTTCTCCTCCTCACTCTGAAGCTGATGGTCCAGTGAACCATCTAGGAGATGATCTGCACAGATGGTCCTCTGTGTTTTGTCCCTTAGAATCCAAATGGGTCCACCAGCTCCCCTCGAGGGTGATTGTGTGCCCCCAACCCTTAGAGCCTCCCCCCTTAGCCCCCATGGCCTCCCCCCTTCAGCCAATGACAATGGACTTACCCTGGATTTAGCACTGTGTTTAATTGTGCCAGCCTCGAGGTCTTAACCTGCCCAAGCCTCCCGTTCCACCCCAAGTGGAGGAAGAGTATTACACTATTGCTGAGTTCCAGACAACCATCCCTGATGGCATCAGCTTCCAGGCGGGTCTGAAGGTCGAGGTGAGTGGACCTGGTGTCCCTTTGGCTACTTGTGATTCTTGAACCACGGCACCACCTCCTGCTTCTCTCATTTCTCTCCTCACCCTCCCTCCCTCCCTTCCTCTTTTCCTTCCTCCCCTCTTCCCTCTCTTCCTTCCTCTCTCCCTCCCTCCCTCCCTTCTCTCCTTTCTTTGTGGCAGCTTTACTGATATATAATTCACCCATACACATCACTGACTTAAAGTATACAATCCAGTGTTTTTAGTATATTCACAGAATTGTGCAACCACATTCAGTGTTAGAACATTCTCATCACCCAAAACAGAAAGGCTGTATACATTAGCCGCCACTCCCTGTCTCCCCTCAACTGTTCTCAGCCCCCCTGCCCCCAGCCCTAGGCAGCCACTAATCTGCTTTCTGTCTCTGTTGCTGTGCCTGCATGAACATTTCATGTAAGTGGAATCATACACTATGTGATCTTTTGTGACTGCCTTGTATTCTGTTTTTATCACCACCTACTTCCCTTCTTGCTTCTCTCTCCCCTTTTCGTCCCGCTCCTTTGCTTGTCTGCTCTGTTCCTGCACCAAGGCCAGCATAAATCCTCTCTCTCCTTCCATTTCTTTCTCCTTTCCTCGTGGAGTCAGAGCTTGAGGCTGTTGCCCGTATTTCCCGGAGAGCCTGGAAGTCATGCTGTAGCAATCAGCTGCCAGGCACTGAGCTCAGCACTTCACACACAGTCTCTCTCTTAATCATTTAGTCTGGTGAGGCAGGACCATTCACAATCCCCATTTTTCAGATGAGGAAGCTTTGGCTCAGGAAAAAAGGTGCTGTCCAAAGTCACACAGCTGAAAGGTGGCAGAGGCAGGATTTGAACCCATGTGTGTCTCCAGATTTGAGCCAGGACTGTTAACCTCCTATTGTTAGCCATCTGCTGGACATTTGGGAATGTCGGGAGGGCGGGCACCTTATCTGTTTTTCACTCCTGTGTCCTTACAGCTAGCACAGTGCTTGGCACATGGTAGGTTTGCAAGAAATATCGATTCAGTGAAAATCTGTCTCCCCACTAGCCTCCTGCCTGACACTCAGAAGGCCGGGGAGTATCTTCTTCATTCTTACCCACAGCCCTGGCATTGGGGCTGGTCCGTAGTGGGTGCTTTAGAAGTGAACGTTTGGCTGATTGAAGGACATAAGCAGTGGATGGATGACTGTTGAGCCAGCGCACAAGTGTGGTTGCCCTGAGGGTCTTTAATCACTCTCTAAGAGATCTGCAAAGCACCTGCTGGTTCCCTCCCACTCTGACACTTCCTGCCTCTCTCTCTCTCTTTCCCGTCATGCCCTGGGGCAGCTGCCCAGGCAGCTCAGCAGAAGGTGGCTCCCCGAAGGTGCTGCGTCCTGGGCCTCTCCACCACCGATTCTTCCCAGGCATCTCCAGAAAGTCATCCTCAACCAAATGTCTTTCAGCCCATTGAGGGAGGGCTATCTGCAGAGAGCTAAAGTCTCTCCAGCTAATTTTATAAAATGCAAATCCCAGTCTAGGTAGACAGACTAAGGGGAAAGCAGAAATACCCACAAAGTTCTAAAAAGACTTCATAGCTGTTCCTCTTGCCTTTTTTTGTTTTGTTTTGTTTTGTTTTGTTTGGCCTTTCTGGCCTTTCCAACTTCATATCTACAGAGAACTCAAGGCATCTTGATTTGTGCTAAAAGATCATTCTATGCCCAGTTCCCCATTTTGCTGCTGTAAAACCTATACATCCGATTCGACATGAAACATGTGCCTTCTTCCTAGCATCTTTTCACACCCCAGGCCGTGTCTCCGACCAAAGCCTGTTTCCACAGCTTTTCTGTGAACCCCACTGGTCAAGCTGGCCCTTCTCCAGCTCTCTTACTCTCTCTGCCAGGACTGACCTTGCTTTAACCCAGCTCCTAACACTCCGCCTGCCTTCTCATAGAAGGCACTTAGGGCCTGGGTGGCTCAGTCGGTTAAACGTCTGACTTCAGCTCAGGTCATGATCTCCAGGTTGATGAGTTCGAGCCCCACATCAGGCTCTGTGCTGACCATGTGGAGCCTGCTTAGGATTTTCTCTCTCTTCTTCTTTTTCTCTACTTCTCCCCACCTTGTGCTCTCTCTCTCACTGTCTCTCAAAATAAATAAGTAAACAAACAAACAAAAGGCACTGAAGGCCATTTTTTGAACTGAACTTGGCATCTCAAAATCAAATTCATTCTTTAAATCCTCTAGGAAGCCTCCCCTGATTCACATTGGTTTCCCTTCCCTACCCTGTATGGCTTATCTGGGCCCTATGTCTCAGTCTTCAGCTGAGAGCAAGCCCCTCACTTCTGTACATGCTTTCTTGACATAATGAGAGATGAGTGTTGTTTTCTTCTTCTTCAGTGACTGGGTTTTGTAATCCAAGTTGAAAGTTCCCTTCCCTTGGCACTTTGCATAGATCACTCTGTTCTCTTCTCACATCTAGTGCTGCTGGTCACGAGCTACTACCTACCTAATTCTTATTCTCTCGTTCAAAATCTGTCATTTCTCTGATTCTCGCAGGAGCTCATTATCTTTAAAATGCTTGGATTTCACGAAAGTGCGTCTAGGT
Organism: Leopardus geoffroyi; assembly: GCF_018350155.1. Classification (NCBI taxonomy): domain Eukaryota; kingdom Metazoa; phylum Chordata; class Mammalia; order Carnivora; family Felidae; genus Leopardus; species Leopardus geoffroyi. Next base: position 177,016,902 of record NC_059326.1, read on the forward strand.
GTGACTTTCTTTATTTTTACCTGCTTAGCATTGTGGTGGGCCTTTTTTTTTTTTTTTAATTTTTCAACGTTTATTCATTTTTGGGACAGAGAGAGACAGAGCATGAACGGGGGAGGGGCAGAGAGAGAGGGAGACACAGAATCGGAAACAGGCTCCAGGCTCTGAGCCATCAGCCCAGAGCCCAACGCGGGGCTCGAACTCACGGACCGCGAGATCGCGACCTGGCTGAAGTCGGGCGCCTAACCGACTGCGCCACCCAGGCGCCCCTGTGGTGGGCCTTTTTGATCTAGGCCTCGAGATCTTCCTAGAGAGTTCCCCACTTTTACTTTTTTAAATAGTGCCTCCGTTCACCCTCTTTATTCTTTCCTCCTGGAACAGTTACTAAACAGCTTTGTGACCTTCTGCCCCTGTTCTCCACGTCTGCTGACTTTTTCTTCACGTTTCCATCTTTGTCCCTTGGTGCTGCCTTCTTGGAGCATTGGGCCTCATCTTTTTTTTTTTTTTTTTTTTTTAACGTTTATTTATTTTTGAGAGACAGAGAGAGACAGAGTGCAAGGGGGGGGTGGGGCAGAGAGAGAAGGAGACATAGAATCTGAAGCAGGCTCCAGGCTCTGAGCTGTCAGCACAGAGCCCGATGTGGGGCTCGAACTCATCAACCGGGAGATCATGACCTGAGCCAAAGTCGGTTGCCCAACCGACTGAGCCACCCAGGTGCCCCAGCATTGTGCCTCATCTTCTAGTTCATTCATTTGCTGTTTAACAGTTCAGTCTGTTGCTGGTTTTATTTCCACAATTATTTTCATTTCTGAGAGTGCAGTAATGATTCTTTTTCCCGGGTGCCTGTTCTTGTTTCAACAGAGCCTGTTCTTTCGCAAATTTGATGCCCTTCCATCACGCTCTGAGAATATTAAATATGTTGAATTTAAGGTCCTACTGTTATAGTCCATTATCTCTTTTCTCAGCCGTATATCCTTTGCAGTGCTGTTGGTTTATTTCCGTTCTCGTGGTGTTAGTACTTGCCTTGGGCTGTGCAAGAAGAGGCAGCAGTCAGACAGTCCAGCGGGGGCTTGTACACAAAGTGCTGGTCAGCTCCCACCAGTTCCAGCGCTAGGTTGGAGACTTCCAAGCCAGCCACTGAATAGTGTGGGGTCTCTCTGACCCAAGTTCTCACATTCCCTGTTTCCACTTATGAGCAATCACCTTCTTTACTCTGCCTGCCCTAAAAGAATGGCAAGAAGAGGTGTGAGGAATCAACCAGCCTGGCTGCTTCTGCTCTGGTATCTCAGTTAATCCCCTGTTGCTCGCTCCTGGGCACCCTGTTCCCAGGCTCCCCCACCTTGAAGTCTGGCAGACCTCAGCCCTGCTCCACCTTTGGTGGCAGGTACCCCTGCAGCAGCCCTGGGCCACAGCCTCCCTCTGCTGCCTCTGTCCATCTGTGAGTCCTCACAATTCCTGGTCCGCTAACTTCTCCCCTTCCTCCTTCTGAGGTTGGCTTTGTATTCATTTATTTCCCTGGCTTTCTCGCATCGAGGGGAAGCTGCTACTCACCCTCCTCTCGAAACTAGAAATCCAACTTGCGTAGTATAAAGATTTGGTTTTCTTTTCCTCGGAGTGCTGAAAAATATGATAAAACCACCTTCTCCTTCAAGACAATAAGTTTCCAGCATTTTACACACACACACACACACACACACACACACACACACACACACACACCGTTGTTCAAGCATGTCGGCAAATACCGCTACCTGGCTCAGAATGTTCTGAAATCAGCCAAGTGCAGCTCAGGATGTCGTGGACCATGCGCCAAAGCTGAGGGCTGACTCTGCGTGCAGCCGGGAGCTCATGGTCCCTGGAGTTTCCTGGGGGTGTTGGGGTGCCTCCCACCAGTCTCCACCCCCCACTTCAACTAGAACCAGTCCCCTTTTTTATTTCTGGCCTTTATCCTGTCTCTCTTTGCTAAAGCTGATCCATTTTAAAAGCTCACATACCCGACATTCTTTTCCAGAAAACACAGACATAACCCAACCTTGAAACTTAACTGCTCATTGTTCCATGATGTCAGCATACGGCTCTGCCAGTGGTAGCCTGGGGGCCTCCGGTGGGAAGCCACTAAAGCTTTTGGCTTACCCAAGTATTCTCTTGTCATGAGCAGTTCTGTATCCTCTACTTTCTTCCCCACTTTGCTTCCTGGCTCATTTCAATCTCATCTTAGCCTTCGGATTTCGTTAATGGAGCCACAGTGTTCCAACACGATGCCCAGGATCACCTTACTTGCCTGCCTGGTCTGTGTACATTCAAAACATGTGCAGCTGCTGCTGCTGCTGTTGATGATGATGATAGAGGCACCTCTCTGTGCCGGGGACCTTACGCCCTTGATAACAGTCTTCACAGAAGTCCCAAGAGGTCGATATCTTCAGCCTATTCTACAGATGCACCTGAGACAAAGAGAGGTTAGGTCCACTGCCCAAGGTTGTATTGCTAGTAAGTGGAGCTGGGATTTGAACCCAGGCGTCTCTGGCGTTAAAGCCCAGGCTTTTTTCCTTCCCCTTCATTCTTGTGATTTGGCATTGGCTTTTATTCATGATAGCTCTCGGCCTCCCTCTGGTAAATGAAAACTCCCGTAAGTTGTGATCAAGAACACACATGTTGAGTGCTTCTGCCGTAGGACTTTGCATAGAGCGTAAGCTTAGCAAATCCTCATTGATGTATTTCGCCGCGATTATCGTCCTGTTTTCATTTTCTCATGTACACACTTGGAGTGGTTGAATTCGTGGGTGTGCCGACAGTGACTTGTATGCCCAGAGTCACCTTTAATTATTACCAGAGCCACTGGGTGTCGGGGAGATGCTGGTCACCCTCACGCAAAGGGCTTGCCTGTATCAATACCCTTTCTGGGAGACCAGCAGGGCTTGTTAAATATACACTTGTCACATGCATCCTGCCTTGTCAGTGATCTCCACTGTAATTTAATAATAGGAAACATTTACCTTTCGGCATTGACCAAGGGCCACTGTGTGCATTCGCTTATGCAGTCCTCCTGAAAATCCTGTAAGGGGTGTTCTTGTTCTCGCCACCGTCCTCCATCTCACGCTGTGGAATCTCAGGCATGCGGCTTGTGCGGGGCCACGCAGGCGATAAAAGGTGGAGCCAGAACTGGAACCCACACCGCGGGCTTCAGAGCCCGGCCTCTGCCTCCTGCGCTAGGCTGGGCGGAGGAGTGCGGCGGCAGGACTGCACCCGTGGCCCTCTCTGCCCCCAGCACTTTTCTCACCTCGAATACAGCTCCTCCACAGACAGGTCCCCTTTCCCGGCGGCCATGGTCGCGTAGTGGTAAAGGCTCCAGCTCTGGAACGCACACACCTGCCTTTCGCTCCCGCCTCCTCCATTAACTTTCCGCAAGACCCTCTGCAAGTCCCTCAGTTGTCCCGAGGCTCAGTTCTGCATCTGTAAAATGGGATGATAATCCCCATCTCACACAGCGGTTGCAAGCATTAATCAGGTCTCCTGTGGAGGGGGCCTGCCAGGGAACTGCAGAATATTGGTTTGCTCAGTCTGCTGCCACGAAATGTCACAGGCTGGGTGGTTTAAACAACAGAGGTTTATTTCCTCACAGTTTTGGAGGCTGAAAGTCCAAGATCAAAGGGTTAGCAGATTTGGTCTCTCGCTAGGCCTCTCGCCTTGGCTTAGAGACTGCTGTTTTCTTAACTGTGTTCACACGTGGTCGTCCCTCAGTCTGTGTGTTTTCTGTGTCCTAATCTCCTCTTATAAGCACACCAGTCATGTTAGATCAAGGCCCACCCATATGACCTCATTTTAACTTAATTACCTCTTAGAAGGTTCTACCTCCACATGCAGTCACATTCTAAGACATGGGAGCTGGGGCTTCAACCTATGAACTTGGAGAGAGCACACTTCAGCCCATAACATGCAACATACACACCTTCCAGTCAATTCAGCCATATGATACTGAACAAAAAGGAGACAGGAAACATAAGATCTTAAATACCATGGGTGATTCCACCCATGGGTGTCTGTCCCAGAGGGAGAAGGAGAGGAGATAAAAGTTTCTTTTACCTTCATCAGCAGAGGTTCCCCTCTGTCTAAAGATGAGCTGAGTGTGGAATTGGAGCAGACACTGCCGGTGGCCTGTCCTGCAGCCCGACCCTCCTGCAGCCGCACACAGGTCCCTGAATATGACAGCCTCCCATCTCCCACACCCCCATTAGGGCACCACCCAGAGAGGCCAGGGGATTAATGCCCTGGGGGGGTGGGGGGGAGCAGGGACTAGGAATCAGGAGATAAATGTCCCCACCCCCCAAGTTGGGATGAGTTCTGCATGGTCTCAAAGGGTCCTGGCAGATTAAGCCCCCGTGGCCCGAAACAATAACATACTCCTAATTGGCTCTCTTTTCCCACTTTCTCACTTGCACCTCCTGAAATCACCTCTCAGATTAATTACTTGTACCCAAGTCCATGTCTCCAGGACTGCTTTGGGGGATATCCAAGATTAGACCAGAACCTACCCCCGTGTAAGATGTTTCTGACCCACAGTAAGGTCTCCGTAGATGGTCCACTGCAGCCGTTGTCTGGGGATCTGCTGAGTGAAAAGTCCTTGCTTCCAGAATCCAGTCACATGTGGGTTCTCCCAGACTGCTCTGGTCCACTGGCCCTGAGACCATCCCTACTAAGTGTTCTCCTCTGTCTTCCCCTCCAGGTGATCGAGAAGAACTTGAGTGGCTGGTGGTACATTCAGATCGAAGATAAGGAAGGGTGGGCCCCAGCCACCTTCATTGACAAGTATAAGAAGACAAGCAATGCCTCAAGACCCAACTTCCTGGCTCCCTTGCCCAACGAGGTGACCCAGCTCCGTCTGGGGGATGCAGCAGCAGCGGAGAACAACACGGGCAGTGAAGCCGTCGGCCCCTCCCGGCCCCTGCCCGACGCGCCACATGGTACCGCGGACTCCGGGATGCCGTGGTCCAAAGACTGGAAGGGCGGCAAGGAGGTCCTGAGGAAGGCGTCTTCTGACATGTCCTCGTGCGCAGGCTACGAAGAGATCTCAAGCCCCGACCTGGAGGAGAAGCCCAGCCTCCCTCCCCGGAAAGAATCCATCGTCAAGTCGGAAGGGGAGCTGCAGGAGAGGGGGCGGCAGAGGATGGAACAGCTCCGGGGCTCCTCACCCAAGCCTCCGGGCATGATCTTGCCCATGATTCCAGCCAAACACACCCCCCCGTCCCGAGACAGCAGGAGACCAGAGCCCAAACCTGACAAAAGCAAGTTGTTCCAGCTGAAAAACGAGATGGGGCTGGAGTGTGGCCACAAGGTCTTGGCCAAGGAAGTGAAGAAGCCCAACCTCCGACCCATCTCCAGACCCAAAGCTGAGCCACCAGAGGAGAAGCCGGAAGTTGTTCCCCAGAATCCCTTCTTGAAGTCCAAACCTCAGGTTAGGCCCAAACCAACTCCTTCCCCCAGGACAGAGCCACCTCAGGGCGAAGACCAAGTAGACATCTGCAACCTCAGGAGCAAGCTGAGGCCTGCCAAGTCCCAAGAGAAACCCCTACTAGACGGAGAGAGCGGCCACCAGGCTGCTGGGGGCCAAGATGCAGCCTTCAGCCGGGGCTTCCTCCCAGGCGACGGGCCTGGCCGCACCCAGGACAGGACGGCCAAACAGGATGGGCTCAGCCCAAAGGAGATGTCCTGCAGAGCCCCTCCGAGGCCAGCCAAGACCGCAGATCCTGTGCCTAAGAGTGTGCCCGCCCCACTGCAGGAGGCTTCCCCGCAGAGACCCGTGGTCCTGCCCCGCAGACCACCGCCCCCCAAGAAAACCACCTCATCCTCCAGGCCCCTCCCAGAGGTCAGAGGACCACAACGGGAAGCCAACGAAGGCAAGACAGCTCCTGCCCCAGGCCGGGCCCTGCTGGTTCCTCCTAAAGCCAAACCTTTCCTTTCCAATTCCTCAGGTGGCCAAGACGACATGAGAGGCAAAGGTGGTCCGGGACCACGGATGGCGGGCAAGATCGGAGAAAACAGGGAGAAAGTAGCCGCAACCCCCTTCCCCAATGCGGATGGCCCGAAGGACTCTTTATATGTGGCTGTGGCCAACTTTGAAGGAGACGAAGATACCAGCAGCTTCCAGGAGGGGACGGTGTTCGAGGTCCGGGAAAAGAACAGCAGTGGCTGGTGGTTCTGCCAGGTCCTGAGCGGGGCCCCTTCCTGGGAAGGGTGGATTCCTTCCAACTATCTCAGAAAGAAGCCGTAGCCACCTCCTTCCCTGTGTGGCGGTCCCGTGCATCCCTGCTGGCTTTACCCACATATTTAATATGCCTCTTAATTTATCAACCTTCATGCAGCTTCAAAGGAAGGAAGGCTCTGGAGTACTGTGGTTTCTTCCCTCCCATCACAGCATTCCCTGGAGGCTCAGAGGGTCAGAGGCCACACCCCCTGCTTCCTCTCCAAGCCAGCATCCCTGCCTTAAGGCCGGTGGCATTGCCACCCTGTGTAGGCCACCTAGCAGCGGGACCGTGACTCTCCGACGCCTCTAAGACCAGAACCCATGATCTGGAAACTGCAGAAAGGGTCTCTCATTGCTGGCACCCCACCCAGTCCGTGATGGCTGGCCCCCAACTTCTCCGTGTTTCCAAAATCCCAGTGACTTTATTTACTCAGTTTCCAAAATGCCTGGTACCAGAAAGAACTCCATCCCCTGGAAGTTGGCTCCATTGCCAATCCCAAGGAGATGTCCTCCTCGAGGCTCGGGGCCCGGGAGCCTCTCAGGTTTGACCAGATGCAGCTGTCCCAGGAGTGGACCTGAGGGTCTGCTGAGCCATTCTGCCTCCCATCTTCTGTCTTGGGACCCTGACTGATCCTGAGGGCATGGTCCCAGCCCCAGCACGCTTCACTTTCCCACAGCAGGGCTTTTTAAATAGGAATCCCTGCCCCACCATGGGGCATTTCACTTTGTCTCCATAGAGCAAGAATCTCAAAGTCGGTTTGAAAGGAGCTAATCACAATCCATGCCCCTTGTGAGTAGCTAGTAGGTGCCAGACTCTGTACTTGGCACTTTACATTCATGTTTTAACCCTCACATCAACCCTCTCTTGTAGTATACCTGTTTTTACGGACGAAGAACCTCAGACTCAGTGTGGCCAGGGGCACACGAGCTGGGCAGAAGAACGAGGACTTGAATCGAGCTAGTGTGACTTCGATGCCGGTGCCCTTCCCCCCAGTAAGAGGCTAACCAGGCAGGGGAAAGGAAGAAGCTAACAGTGTCAGGAGCAGGTGGCCAAGGGCTTCCTCGTGGTGTGGGCACCAGTAGCTGCTCCCACACCCACCACGCCTCCAACCCATCACAGCTTGCACCGAAGGCTGCCCTACACCGTGGACAGCTACTCCTCGGCAACGCGGGGATGCCCAGGGCTCTGGCGGCTGCCACAGGGCCCTGTTTCCTCCTCCTGTGCTGCTGCCCGCTCTGGGGGATAAAGCTCGTGGAGCCAAGGGAGCTCAGATGGTCTCACGTGCCAGCCTTGAGGGGCCCTGGTGGCTCAGGGGCCAGCAGCTGCATCTCCATAGGCAGACGCCTCCCGGCCCTCTCTGCTGCTGCTTCCTGCTCCTCTCTGGCATTCACAGAGCAATTTTTCTTTCTTTCTTTCTTTCTTTCTTTCTTTCTTTCTTTCTTTCTTTCTTTCTTTCTTTTTCTTTTTTTTTTTTTTTTTTTTTTTTTTGCATGCACTCTCCCTCTCTGTCATCTCACTTCCACCCATTTGGACAGATAGGCTTCACGGAGGCACAGCTACCCACCCTACCCTGCAGAAGAGGATCCAGCTCGGCAATCTCCAATTCAGTGGTCGTCTGCTGTGATGCTTTGCGGACCACAGGGCCAGCTTTCCCAGGGACGCCCACTGTCCCGCTGCAGTGCCAAAGACTTCTGTGCAAACAGCCCTCTTCTGCTCTCCGCTGCCCGCACTGCCATGTGGGCTCTGGATGCTTCTACGGGAGAAGGAGCATCCTGAGTCACAGTAGCATCTTTATTCCTTCCTTCAGTCGGTCCGTGGACCCCGGGCAGGGCCCCGGGGTGCTTCTGGCGGTGCCCACTTGCCCCCTGGCCCTCTGCCCAGAACCGTGGGGAAGGACAGTAGTCAGGGAAAGGGGAAGCCGGGAGAGGGCCACCCACATCTTTGACATCCCCTCATTTGGAAGGGAGCGAGCCCGTAGCATGGTTTTCAGAGTTTTTGACCCACTTTGGCTTAAACAGCTTTTATGAAGCTGTTATGCAGGATTCGACTACATTTCCAGAGACAGAACTTGGTCTCTTTTCTGCTGATTCACTTCTGCTTCCGTTGACCTTTCCAAGTATTTTGTGAGTGCCTACCACGTGCTAGGCACTGGGTACACCAGGATACGTGTGGCTCCAAGCCCGGCTCTAAGAGCTCTGGCTTTTGTTTGCTGATTCCACTGAAGGGGTTATCTTTGGCTCCGCTCCCTCCTCCCGAAGGTCCGCTGGGTGGGAACAGACTGGTTCCACCTCCCTGTGGGCAGAAGTGGTCCTGCAAATGAAAGAATTTGCTTTTTTGTTATTAGTAGTATTCTGACGCAAACCGAAGGTACTGAAACCACATTCCTCTCTGTTCACCGTTCTTTGCTCAGGACACATCTAGGGTCTGAGGACTCCTCTCTCGGGTCGGCTCCGTTTGCCACAGTGGTGGGCCCTTCCTCAGGCAACTGGAAGTAGGGGGTCTTGATGGCCCTGTGGCTCTCCCTAGCTGTCCTTGCTCGGGAACTTAGGTTTACAGCATTTAGCCCGGTGGCCACCATTCTGCGAGCAATTGGTGAAGCCTATGCAAAACTCCCCTGAGGTGATGCCCACAGAAAAATGCCCAAGACCACAGTTAAAACTCCCATGCCACGCTCAGGGCAGGTCACTGGTGCTTAAACTCCTTCCTTTAACTTAACCCTCACGACAGCCCTGTGAGGGCATAGGATCAGCCCTGAGCGGTGGAGAGAAAGTTGAGGTTCACAGGGTGAAGCCACGTGCCCAGTTTTCATTCAAGTTGTGATCGAGTTGAGACTCGCGCCCACGGGTGCTCTCTCCCCAGGTCCTGGGACTTTTCCTCTGCCAATGGCAATGAAATGTGCGTGAAGCGGGTCACCCTTGCTCATAATTTCGGTTTCTCCTCCCCTCACCTCGTGATCACACACAGCAGTAGGCCACAGGCCAAAGGCAGGCGGAGGTGGGTTTTGTTTTCTTTTCTTTTCTCACCCCTGCTTCGTTCCTCATGATGACTGTTTCAGCCTATGTCCTACGACCAAACCACAGCTTACAGTGCCACCAACTCTCTGGAAAATCTGAGTTGTAGGATCACCACTTGGCAGACTAGGCCTTTGCAAAAAATCTCTGCCATTTGGTGGGTTTATGTCACTGTCCCAGGCTGAGACGGGGGAGCTGGGCGCTCGCTTGGATCACTGTTAACGCCCTACCCCGCTGAAAATTGCTGGAGCCCACATGAGCTCCCGTTAATCAATCATCTTAAGCCTCCACCACAAGGCCTTCCCCTGTAACCAATCTCTTAGGCAAAGTTCTTGGCCTTAAGACATTTCTGAGCCCACCGAGGATCCCACTACCAGGCGAAACGTAGGAAAACAAACTTGCCACGTGAAAGGGCAGGCGCCATATCTCCCCAGGATCTGGATGGTCCTTAGGCTGAGGGACGCACTGTGTAGTATTTTTACAGCCTCTATCAAGTACAAAGCACTGTGTGGGCTCAAGAAGTCACTCCTGCCTTCAAGTAGCTGGTAATTCGACATCATCAGGAACAGGAACATTCGGGGCTTGGCTGCCATCCTTTCATTGTGCCCAAGTCTCTTAAGTGTTGGGTCAGGCTGCTCCCTGAGAGGTCTCGCCCTTCTCTTTGGACTGCGTCAGTGGGTATGGGACAGCCTGAGCCCTGCACTGCAGTCCTATCCCTCCCCCTTGGTTGTCCAGGCTTCTGCTGCAAACCAGCCACACCACACCATAGACCAAAGATTACCTAATGTCAAACTCTGTGGCCTGGAGGAGTGGGAAATTGGCTCACACTGAGGCCTGAGGGTGTAGGATGCCCTCTGTTCGCCTGGAGGAATTGCTCCTAACTTGGCTGAGGTTCTGACATTGAGACGGACCACAGCAGGGGTCCCAGACGGACCAGTCCCAGCGCTGCAGAGCGAAAACCCAGAAGGCTCCGTGGTCTTCACCTGCTCATGGACCACCTGCTGAGGACCCTTTCCCACAGACTTGAACGTCCAGCTTCATAGGGTAATGTCTGGTTTCTGGTGCTACCCTGCCAAGCTATCCACACCCTCATCACGCTTCAGCATTTCCCTCTTCCTTCCTGTCTGCATCCCTCCTCCAAATTAGGCCTCTCAGTGACTCAACTGCTGTTATCCTTGAAGAGGCCAAACCCAGTGCTACAGCCAGTAGCCTTCACTTCTAGGTCTTCTATAAACGTACAAAAGGAGGTGCCCCCACCAGGCTTCTTACAGCAATAAGCAATTCTAACACAGCTGAGGTGTCCGTATTTTATCCCAGTGCGTGCCTGTCTATGCCTTTGTGCCCATGTAGCTGTTAATAGTGCCCCTTTCACTCGTCCAGGGGAGATGATAAACTATGGTCACCTTAGCGATCCCCGCATTTCCTGCTTCCGAGCGCCACCAACAACTAGGCCATTTCTCACATCCCTCCACGAACAGGGGAGCTCTGACCACCCTGCACCACCGCCTCCTGTCTGCTCACGGAGTGACACTGGAGATCCCTGAATGTCACAGCACTCCTCATACCCTCTTGGCAAACTGACGAATTCTGGTGGTGGTTTTTGTTTCCTTTTAACACACACACACAAATACACGAGGATATGTAATGTGAGGGGGGGAGGGTGGTGAACACTTAGCTGTAGCATGTATAGACTATATACCATTAGACTTTTTTTTCTTTTTTCTTTTTTCTTTTTTTTTTTTTTAATAAAAAGTGCTTGACTGGTTTCAAGCTTCATTGTGAAGATGCAGTGTCTATGAATTTTATTTGGCTAAAGAAGAATTACATAGCTTCGTGCCCTGGCATTTTGGGCTTGAGTTTGGGGAGTTAAAGAACAGAAGCCTGTGAGCTGTTTGGCCAAGAGGGGGGACTTCTCTGTCGGCCTCCTAGTTCATCTTGATTCTTTGAATCACAATGTCCAGAAATTAAGGGAAAACATCCTTGTGTTCACTGGGTATCTCCCACATATCCTCAGCTCTGTGCCTAAGGGTGGAAAATTTAGCACATCCAAGGTGTTTGGAACCTCTCGCTGGTGTTGCCTACCCATGGGCAAGAGTGTGGGGTGGAGGGGAGGGGCAGCCACGCTTGGGCTGTGGGGACTGCCCAAGCCATCTGCTCTGGGGAGAGGGAGGGCATTGTCTGACGCGTTATCACCTTCCCAAGGGCACAGGCAAGGCCAAACCTACCCCCAGCCTCCTTGGCCTCAGGTGAATCATTAAGCAAATTGACACCACCACCCACCTTCCTAGGGAGAGAAGAAGAGAACCAACAGAGTCCCTGAACAGAAAACATCAAAAGGGGAAATTTACATTCGATATTCACCCTCCCTTGGATGAAAGATTTCAAAGAATGCAATTACTTTCTGGACCTTGCTTAAGGATAATGGTCCTTTGTGTATTAGTCTCTGTTCCCATTAAAAAAAAAAAAAAAAAAAATCATGTGCTTCAGCCCCCTCCCCCCCTTGGGAGCATTTTCTCCCCAATCTTCCAAACTAATTGTGGTTGTTCGTAAGAATACAAGTGGTAAGGGCATGGGATTCCTGGAGCAGGCATGCAGGGGCACTTGACCCTGACGGGATGGGATTGGACCATGGTCAGGAACCAAACCTGGCTGACTCTCTCGGGGGGGGGGGGGGGGGGGGGTTCTTACCCCATTGCCCTCAGGACTCAGTTGGAACTGGTACATTCGCCGTTCCCTTTATACTGTTTAAGAAGTGCCAGGCCAAACATGATCCAGCTTGCACAAAACACCTGCACGCACACACCTGCACACACTCTCCTTCCTTCCTCTAAGGGGTCATGGTAAAGCTGTGTGTCTAAGACCCAGGTCATGCGGCCACTCTTCTCCGAATCCAAGGTGTTTAACGTCCATCACTTCTCTAGTTAGTATCCATCTGGTCCAGGTGTGATTCCTCACCATCTTGCAACCCATGCCTCCCAATCACCCCCTGGGCTGCACCCCCTGAAAGTCAGAATCAGCAAGAAACTGCATCCTTTAAAAGTCCATTGTGAGGAAATGGTCTGCACGCTCCGCTTTTGAGAAATGGCCAGACTCAGCACATTGCCTGGCGTAGTCTAAGTGTTGCAAATGGTGCTTCATACACTATTATTAGCAATGTCACCCTTATTTTTCTGAGCATTTACTATGGTCCAGGCCTGTGGGATACACTACATGCACTTTGATTTCATCCTCAAAATGCTCTAGAAGATAGATGTCCGCATTTTATATGTGAAGGCATGGGACCAAAGTCTCACATAGCTAGTGCGTGCTGTCTCGTCCTAAAGCTGACTCTCTCATGCCATACTATGCCCCCTCCCGCATGCTAATCAAAGCACGTATCTCAGCCTGATATAACTATTCCCTGGATTCAAAATCTTGTTCAAGGAATACTTTCTCTTCCCTAAACCTAACTCTGTAATTAAGGGCAAAGGTCTAACTTTTGTTGAGAACATGCTGTTGGCTGGGTACCTTACAGATATTATCTCTTAAGCCTCCGCTACCGTTCTTCTGGGTAGGAATTGCTATGCCTATTTTATGGATGGAAATTAATAGTCTAAGAGATTAAGTTTATCTGTGGTCACAGCTAGTAAGAGGATGAACTATCCAATATCTAGCTCCAAAGCCCGTGAATTTAATAAACCATCGCAGCTTCCAAATTTGTAATCCCTCCATTCAGCATTTTTCAAAGTGTTTTCCAGAACAAATGTTAATAGATATCCTGAAATAAGACACTGATGGGGAAACATGAGAAACACTGGGTTAAGTAAAGTTAAATAGTTCCCTTATTACAGGATGTCTCAAAGCCTCATATAATAACATGCAGTGTGAACGGCTGAGAGGGGGTTATTTATAGTGGGTCCCTCAAATGGACTTGACAGTGAAACCATTCACAGGGCATCTAGCAGGAGCTTGGTTTCATGCAATAAACTCTGGAAAATGTCAAAGTTTGCAGTTCAACTCTCCCTTGAATTCTGTCTGAACCACCATTCTTAGCTGATTCGTCACCCTGACTCCAGCTGTGACTCTGCCCCGCACCGCAACCCAGTCCTCAATGCTAACATTCACAGCATCACCAGTACAAAATACTTCCTTGAATGGGGAGCTGCTCGTGAACGTGGAGGTTTCTTATTGGCTATTGGTCTAACCTGAAGCAATCTGAATGGGCTTCTCCACAGTGAAATTGCCCCATGTAGGAAACTGTTCAGAAAATAGCCTCCAGGAATGCAGTTTGTGTTCTACCTCATAACCAAATTCTCCTTTAGAGATAACTTTAAGTTAATAGCAGTATTCAGAGCATTCTAAGTCAAGTTAATAAAGTCTAGATTCACTTCCTCTTAAGACTCGGGGCCCAGATCCTACAATTCACTATGTCCTCTGGCTTCCTTTTAACTGCATGAAAATTGGCCACACGTGTAGAGTGTAGCTTACAATAGTCATCATCAGTTTTCACTGAGTATAATCAATAAAAAAATTTAGCATGTGTGTGGCATATATTTATATATGTTTTATGAAATGAATATATCATGGACTGTCTTTTAAGGTAGCAAATTCTTCCACTCCAGGCTTGGTATTCCCTTCCACTTAAAGGGAGCTTCACTAGAGGGGCGCCTGGGTGGCTCAGTCAGTTAAGCATCCGGCTTCGGCTCAGATCATGATCTCACTGTTTGTGAGTTCAAGCCCCACACCGGGCTCTGTGCTGACAGCTCGGAGCCTGAGGTCTGCTTCGGATTCCATGTCTCGCTCTCTCTCTGCTCCTCCCCCCCCCCCCCACTCTCTCTCTCCCTCAAAAATAAATAAACGTTAAAAATTAAAAAAAAAAAAAAAAAAAGAAGAAGCTTCACTCAACACTCCAGCTTTCTTTCTCCCTAGACAAGAAGAGGACATTCTCTAGATGATTGATATCTAGGGTAGCAGGAGTTCTGTAGGGCATAGCACACTCCTCCTTCTCTCCTGTGTGGAGTCAGATATCTTCAGGGAGCACCCCTTCCAGCTGGGCCCAGACAGTGGGAGGCTTAGTGGTAAAAGGAGCCCCCACAAAAGAAGTCCTGTGCTTTTCCAGGAGCATGTCTAATTCTAGGACCCAGGCATAGGAAACCCATGACTGCTGCCCATCTCACCTAAGCCAGATTCTCCCATGGCTGTCTCAAGAAGAAAACTGACATTTTGTTTTCCAATTCCCGGGTCCTTCTGTCTCCCTCAATTCTAAATTCAGGTGTGGAGAAAGGCAAGTTATATGTTAGGATCCTTAAAAACCACCTACAGGGGGGCGCCTGGGTGGCTCAGTCGGTTAAGCGTCCGACTTCAGCTCAGGTCACGATCTCACGGTCTGTGAGTTCAAGCCCCACGTCGGGCTCTGGGCTGATGGCTCAGAGCCTGGAGCCTGCTTCGGATTCTGTGTCTCCCTCTCTCTCTGCCCCTCCCCCGTTCATGCTCTGTCTCTCTGCCTCAAAAATAAATAAACGTTAAAAAAAAAAATTAAAAAAAAAAAACACCTATAGGGGCGCCTTGGGTGGCTCAGTTGGTTAAGCGTTCAATCCTTGGCTTCTGCTCAGGTCACGATCTCACAGTTCATGGGATAGAGCCCCATGTCGGGCTTTGCACTGACCGTATAGAGCCTGCTTGGGATTCTCTGTCTCCCGGTCTCTGTGCCCATCCTCCACTCCCTCCCTCTCTCTGTCAAAAGTAAATAAACATTAAATAGTACCCTATTGGCTACTGATGAAGTTAATTTTAGCTGATTTGTTATAGCAGTTTTTATATTATAATAATAAAATACGTATGTAAAATTGAAAGTGAAGGATGAGCTAAAAAATATATAATTAAAAGACATAGTTTCTCACTACTGTGAGATAATAAGAGATTTATATTGGTCTCTGCCCCGAGTTCCCACAGAGAGCTCCTAAAACCCTTGTAAATTGCCTGAATGATAAGAGTACAGGGAACATGTTTGTTCTAATAGTTGGTCTTTGATCCCAGGTTCCCGAAACAGGGCTCCTGAAACCCTTGTGATCTCCCAGGTGGGAGGCATAGCTCTGGTTCTAATAAGGTTCTTCTGGGTGAGCTCCTGGATGGCTCCGGAAGGGGAGTGGTCGCCAGAAAGACCAAGCCGTGATTAGAAACTTGGCATTTTCAGCGCATCCCCTTTCTCTTGAGAGAGGAGAGGGGCTGAAAATGGGGTTAATGATCAATGTGCCTACGTGATAAAGACTCCACAGAAATCCCAGTAGTATGGGGCTCAAAGAGCTTCAAAATCAGCAAACACATCCACACCCAGAGGGTAACGCACCCTAATTCCACAAGGACAGAAGCTCCTGCACTCAGGACCCTACCAGACCTCACTATGTAGATCTCTTCCATCTGGCTGTTCATTTATATCCTTCATCATGTCCTTTAATAAACTGGTAAATGTAAGTGTTTCCCTGAGTTCTGTGAGCCTCTCTAGCAAATTGATTGAACCTGAGGAGGGGGTCATGGGAACCTCCAGTTTGCAGACAAATCAGACAGAAGTTGTAGGTACCCTGGGGACCTAACACAGCATTTGAGATGGGGGTGGGGCAGTCTTGTGGGACTGAACCCTTAACCTGGGGTATCTGATACTGTCTCCAGGTAGGTAGTGTTAAAATCAAGTTAAGTGATAGGACACCCAGCTGATGTTGCAGGGAATTGCTTGGGGCGGGGAACATACATTTGGTGACCAGAAATGTCAGAGGTAAAGTTTTCTGTGTGAGTAGTAGACAACACACACAGGAAGGAAAAACACAGGAGACACAGGCAGAAAACAAGTGTTTCGAATTCAGCTACGCTCCAGTGACTTGTCCCATCCACCTCCTGGGCTGTGTGGACCCCACTTTGCAAAACACTGACAAAGCGACCATTATGGCCTTTGGGGTTAAACAGACCTGGTTTTGAATTCTGGCTCCGATATACACTTTGTCTTTCTGATACTTAGCATCCTTATCTGTAAAATGGGGACAATAATCTCACACAGTTGTGAAGATTAATGGAAGCAATGTATGCCTAGCACATAGCAGGCACTTCTAATAACGCATCATAATTATCATTGTTTCTAGAAAAAGTAAAAAGAATTAACAGTCTTCAGATATTTTCATCGCCTCGGACAGGAGTTAGCACTTTTTCTCAAAGAGTTACATAGTAAATATTTCAGGCTTTGGGAGGCAAGAGTCAAAACTAGAATGTTATGCAAGAACTTACATAACTATTTAAAATGTAACCATTTGAACATGTAAAAACCATCCTTTGCTCTGAAAAAATATGCCGCTGGGAGGATTAGGCCCAAGGGCTAGTCTGCTGACCCTTGGCCTAGTCTATATTCATCTTCTATTTTATTACTGCTCTCTAAATGAAAGTTTTCCAAAGTGTGTTTGTGAGAACATCAGCCCCTCACATGATCATGAAAAAGCATCATGTGGTCAAATCCATTTGGCAAACACTTGTGTAAGTATCTTCCAAGGCTCTTTCCTTGGAGATCCGTGTGACACGCTAGCACGTTAACGGCTCTGAGAATCCTGCGGTAAGGAAGCTGTTTACCCTGGTTTCATCCAGAATTTCCAAAATGTATTTGATAATAGAATTCTCTTTTTCATGTAACATCTAAGAATATCCCACAGAATATACTTTGCATTCAGATGCTCTGCCCCTGAGCTATACCCCCGGCCACCGAATATACTTCGGAAAATTCTGCTGTAGATCCTAGAATGTAACCATTATTCAGCATTTCCCTGCACTAAATTGTATTTGTGCCCCGTAATGCATACATCTGAGGAATCTGACTTGGATCGTGTGTGTTAGTTACTATCTTCAGCAGAGTAACCAGGCCAACTTGGTCTTTAGTTTGAAAGAACTATAGACTTTGCTGACTTTTCTCCCTGTGTTTATTTTAGGACCGTAAGAATGTTCACTTGGAGAATGTTAAGGAAGTCCCTGTTAGAAGGATCAAGACGCCTCTTATAGCCCCTGTGTGCCCTGGGAATTGTGCCCCATGTGTTCTTGGAGGAGATCTGAGAGCCAGGCCATGTCCTTGCTGCCAGGAACCTGGATGTGCTAAATTACTGTCACTATGGATTCCTTTTATTATGGTGAGATGCACATAGCATAGTGTTTATCATGTCTACCATTTTTATTTGTTTTTTTTTTTATTTATTTTTTAACGTTTATTTATTTTTGAGACAGAGAGACAGAGCATGAATGGGGGAGGGGCAGAGAGAGAGCGAGACACAGAACCGGAAGCAGGCTCCAGGCTCTGAGCCATCAGCCCAGAGCCCGAGGCGGGGCTGGAACTCACGGACCGTGAGGTCGTGACCTGAGCTGAAGTCGGACGCTTAACTGACTGAGCCACCCAGGCGCCCCTCATGTCTACCATTTTTAAATGTACATACAGGTCAGTGACATTAAGTACATCACTATGTTGCATAACAATCACCACCATCCATCTCCAGAACTTTTTCATCTTCCCCACCTGAAGCTCCTTCCCCCTTACCACCAACTCCGATATCCACTTCTCCCCACCCCCTGCTAAGCACCATTCTGCTTTCTGCCTCTGAGTTTGACTCTTCCAGGTACCTCGCGTAAGTAGAATCATACAGTACTTATCCTTCTGTGGCTGGTTTATTTCACTTAACATAATGTCTTCAAAGTTCATCTATATTGTGGCACGTGTCAGAATTTCCTTCCTTTTTTGGGGCACCTGGGTGGCTCAGTCGGTAAAGCGTCTGACTTCAGCTCAGGTCACGATCTCGCAGTTCGTGAGTTCAAGCCCCACATCGGGCTCTGTGCTGACAGCTGGGAGCCTGGAGCCTGCTTCAGACTCTGTGTCTCCCTCTCTTTGCCCTTCCCCGGCTTGTGCTCTCTCAAAAATAAACATTAAAAAAATTATTTTACAGAATTTCCTTCCTTTTTAAGGCCGAATAATATTCCATATTTGTAGCACATTTTGTTTATTCATTCATCTGTCGATGGATGCTTGGATTGCTTCCGTCTTTCAGCTATTGTGAATAATGCTGCAATGTACATGAGCATACAAATATCTGGTTCAGTCCCTGCTTTCAAT
This sequence comes from Leopardus geoffroyi, assembly GCF_018350155.1. NCBI lineage: Eukaryota > Metazoa > Chordata > Mammalia > Carnivora > Felidae > Leopardus > Leopardus geoffroyi. The sequence continues at coordinate 177,035,255 of NC_059326.1, forward strand.
CCCTTTGGGTATATATTCACCATGACACTGCTGGATGCTACGTAATTCTATGTTTGATTTTTTAAGGAACGGACATACTGTTTTCCAGAGTGGCTGCACCTTCACCGTGTCCGTTGTTCATTTCTGGACCACATTTTTTTATTGAGATATAATACAACAGTTTCAGGTGTTTAATGTAATGTTGCATATTTGTATTATTGTGAAATGATCACCACAATCTACTTAGCATCCATTACCACACATAGTTACAAAAAAATTTTTTTTACTTATGATAAAACCATCTAAGGTCTACTCCTTTGGCAGCTCTGAAATATACAATGCAGTACTATTAACTATAGTCATCACGCTGTACCTTACATCCCCGTGACTTATTTATTTTACAACTGGAAGTGTGTTCCTTTTGACCCCCTTCTCTCATCTTGCCCACCCTCTGCTCCCCACCTGTGGTAATTGCCTGTTTTCCGTATCTATGAGTTCTGTTGTTTGTTTTAGATTCCACAGGTAAGTGAGATCACATGGTATTCATCTTCCTCTGTCTGACTTATTTCACTTAGCATAATGCTGTCAGGGTCCATCTATGTTGTCACAAATGGCAAAATGTCCCTCTTTTATATGGTTGAGTAATATTCCACTACTTTATATGCCACATTTTCTTTATTCATCTATTGATGGACACTTAGGTTGCTTCCATGCCTTGGCTGTTGTAAACAATGCTGCAGTGAACTGGGATGAACACGGGTTCAAGCTAGTGTTTTCATTTCCTTTGAATACATACCCGTAAGTGGAACTGCTGGATCATATAGTATCTTTATTTTTAACTTTTTTTCATGTTTATTTCTTTTTGAGACAGAGACAGAGCATGAGTAGGGGTGGGGCAGAGAGAAAGGGAGACACCGAATCCAAAGCAGGCTCTAGACTCTGAGCTGTCAGCACAGAGCACGATGCCGGGCTCGAACCCATAAATCATGAGATCATGACCTGAGCCGAAGTCAAACACTTAACCAACTGAGCCACCCGGGTGCTCCTGAGGAACCACCATACCTTTGTCCATAGTGACTGTACCAATTTAAATTCCCACCACAAGTGTATAAAGATTCCCTTTTCTCCATATCCTTGCTAACACTTGTTGCCTCTTGTCTTTTTAAAAACAGCCATTCTAACAGGTATTAAGTGATATTTCATCACGGTTTTGATTTGCATTTCCCTGATGATTAGTGATGTTGAGTACTTTTTCATGTACCTGTTGGCCATCTGTATGTCTTCTTTGAAAAAGTGTCTAACCAGATACTCTGCCCATTTTTCAATCAAATTGTGTTTTTTTGCTATTAAATTGTATGAGGTCTTTACATATTTTGGATCTTAACTCCTCCAGATATATGATTTGCAAATAGTTTCTCCCATTTGGTAGGTTGCCTTTTCACTTTGTTGCTGGTTTCCTGTGCTGTGTAGAAGCTTTTTAGTTTGATGTAGTCCTACTTGTTTGTTTTTGATTTGTTGCCTTCGTTCTTGGTGTCAAATCCAAAAACTCATTGCCAAGACTAATCTCATGGAGCTTACCTACCACCTATTTTTTCTTCCAGGAATTTTATAGTTTCAGGTCTTACATTCAAGTCTTTAATCCATTTTGGATTAATTTTGTGTATGGTATAACATAGTGGTCCTGTTTCATTTTTTGCATGTGGCTGTCCAGTTTTCCCAGCACCATTTATTGAAGAGACTATGCTCTCCCTATTGTATATTCTTGACTCCTGTGTTGTAAATTAATGGAACATATCTGCGGATCTGTTTCTTGGCTCTCTATTCTGTTCCATTGATCTATGTGTCTGTTTTTATACCAATACCCTGCTGTTTTCATTATTATAGCTTTGTAATATAGTTTGAAAGGGAACATGATGCCTCCGGCTTTGTTCTTCTTTTCTTCTTCTCAAGGTTGCTTTGGCTATTTGGGGCCTCTTGTGGTTCCACACAAATTTTAGGATTGTTTGTTCTGTTTCTGTGGGGGAAACAATATCCATCAGAATTTTGATAGGGAGTGCACTGAATCGGTAAATTGCTTTGGTTAGTATGGACATGTTAACACTATTAATTCTTCCAGTCCATGAGCACAGTATATCTTCCCACTGATTTGTGCCTTCTTCAATTTTTTTCATTGGTGTCATAGGGTTCAGGGTTCATACAGGTCTTTCATCTCCTTGGTGAAATTTATTTCTAGGCACTTTATTCTTTTTGATGCAGTTGTAAAGGGGAATTTCTTTATCTGAGAGTTCATTATTAATGTATAGAAACAACAGATTGTGTATATTGATTTTGTATCTTGCAATTTGGCTGAATTCATTTATTAGTTCTGACAGTTTTTAAGTGGTATCTTTAGAGTTTTTCAGACATAATGTCATGTCATATGAAAATAGTGACAGTTTTATTCTGCCTTTGCAATTTGGATGTGACTTATTTTTTTTTTTCCCTTGCCTAATTGTTCTGGCTAGGACTTCCAATATTGTGTTGAGTAAAACTAGCAAGAGTGGCCACGGGCCACATTTTTGACATGGAGCTTCTTATGTTTAAAAATAATTTTTCAGGGGCGCCTGGGTGGCTCGGTCAGTTAAGCGTCTGACTTCAGCTCAGGTCATGATCTCACGGTCCATGAGTTCGAGCCCCGTGTCAGGCTCTGTGCTGACCACTCAGAGCCTGGAGCCTGTTTCGGATTCTGTGTCTCCCTCTCTCTCTGCCCCTCCCCCATTCATGCTCTGTCTCTCTCTGTCTCAAAAATAAATAAACATTAAAAAAAAATTTTTTTAATAATTTTTCAGGGCACCTGGGTGGTTCAGTCGGTTAAGTGTCCGACTTCGGCTGAGGTCATGCTCTCACGGTCTGTGAGTTCGAGCCCCGCATCGGGCTATGTGTTGACAACTCAGAGCCTGGAGCCTGCTTCAGGTTCTGTGTCTCCCTCTCTCTCTCTGCCTCTCCCTGGCTCGTACTCTGTCTCCTCTCTCTCTCTCAAAAATAAACATTAAAAAAAAATGATTTTTCAAATTTGATTTTGTACCTACTCACTTTAAAGATAACAAAAGTCTTGGGGCACCTGGGTGGTTCAGTGGATTAAGTGTCCAAGTCTTGATTTCAGTCAGATGCATTAGCCTAGGTCATGATCCCAGGGTTGTGGGATCGAACCCCGCGTCAGGCTCTGCACTGGGCATTGGAGCCTGCTTAAGATTCTTTCTCTTTCTCCCTCTGCCCGTCCCTTGCGCGCGCTCTCTCTCTCTCTCTCTCAAAAAATAAAATAAAACAATAAAGATAACAAAAGTCTTAGAGACTTCCGGTGTCTGGACTGAAATGGTTTTTCATTATAGCATTATCTAACATAAACCAGGCACAAACATGTTCTCTTTGTAAAGAGAGCTAGTATAAAAATGTAAAAATGAACACTTTTAGAAGTTAAACACCCATCTACAAAACCAATAGAGTTTACCTTACCATTAATAAGAAAATTAATGCTGCTTTTTTGGATTATTTTTTATGGTAAAATATATAGAAGGGCTGATGCCGCTTTGCCAAAACCGTACCTCTCCTCACAATGACTGGATGAAGGCAATCACATTGGAGCAAGGTTTTTTTCAGTCAGTTGACCTACATACCCTGTGCATGGTGACAATTCCTCTTTCTACAATGGAAATGATAGGAAAACCTTCAGTAAGGCAGGATACATCGTGCTGCCATTAGCCCTAATTTGGTGCAAATACTTCACTTAGGTGTTGTCTTAGTTTGTTCAGGCTCCTCTAACAAAGTACCGTAGACCGGGTGACTTTGAAACAACCGAAATTTATTTCTCACAGCCCTAGAGGCTGGAAATCTGAGGTCATGGTGCCAGCAGGTTCAGGTTCTAGTGAAAGCCCTCTTCTGGGTAACAGACGGCTGCCTTCCGATGGTATCCTCACGTGGTGGAAAGAAAGCAAGTTGAATCTCTGGCCTGTGCTTTCAAAAGGGCACAATTCTCAGGACACCTGGGTGGTTCCATTGGTTAGGTGTCCGACTTCGGCTCAGGTCATGATTTCATGGTTCGTGGGTTTGAGACCCTCATCGGGCTCTGTGCTGACAGCTCAGAGCCTAGAGCCTGCTTCGGATTCCGGGTCTCCCACTCTCTCTGCCCCTCCCCTGCTCATGCTCTGTCTCTCTCTGTCTCTCAATAATAAATAGACATTTAAAAAAATGTTTCAAAATCATCAAAATGAAAATGCAAAATTTAAACGTTCTTCTAGATAATACTGTCTTTCTAACCCTCCCCCTACCTGCGCCAACCCCTAGGGACAAGCACACAGACACTCTCCGGTTGGACACTCTTTCTGCCACCAGCCTCTCCACTTCCCGTGAACACGCCCCGCACGGAAGAAGGTGTAAAGAAGTTGTGTGTGTGTTCTGGAAGGCATTTGGAAAGTGCTGGGATCACCCAATGCTTTACTTGCACTCTGGGGCTGGCTCCCTAAGAGCACAGAGTAGCAGTGTATTAAAAGACACCCAAAGGGGCGCCTGGGTGGTGCAGTCGGTTAAGCGTCCGACTTCAGCCAGGTCACGATCTCGCGGTCTGTGAGTTTCAGCCCCGCGTCAGGCTCTAGGGCTGATGGCTCAGAGCCTGGAGCCTGTTTCTGATTCTGTGTCTCCCTCTCTCTCTGCCCCTCCCCCGTTCATGCTCTGTCTCTCTGTCCCAAAAATAAATAAACGTTGAAAAAAAAATTTAAAAAAAAAAAAAAAGACACCCAAAGCTGCTCCTGGAATTTCGTTCTTGCCCAAAAATTGGTGATAGGGAAAAAAAGTTTGGATTCGAGGTTTAAGCAATTTAACCAGCAAGTCATTTTACACATTTTCATGTCGAAATAAACAAGGATAGGTTATGCAGTAGAATATAAAATTTGCACTTTTAAGATAAAACTGCAGACTTCAAAGAAATTTTGGCTTCGGTGGACTGCTTTGGGCCAGGCCCCAGGCCTCTTGAGGGAACCTGAGTCAGTAAAGTTTGAGAAACTAAGTGATTCATCACTCCTGCCACTGGCAAGTAGGGCGAAATCAATTAGGAGACTCTCTCCTTCCAGGTGTAGTCTTCTAACTGGGTTCATTATCAATCAAAACCAGATGCCCCATAGAGGATGAGCTGTAGAGATTCTCAGAAAAAGGTCCCACGATAGTACCCTAAGTGGGGGCAGACAGAGCTTGTGCGCAAAAGCAAATGCTTCTGAGAAACTCCTGCTTGGTAAAACTTAAAAAAAAATTTTTTTTTTAATGTTTTTTTATTTTTGAGAGAGACAGAGAGACAGAGCATGAGCAGGGGAGGGAGAGAGGGAGACACAGAATCTGAAGCAGGCTCCAGGCTCTGAACCGTCAGCACGGTGCGTGATGTGGGGCTCAAACTTACAAACCGTGAGATCATGACCTGAGCCGAAGTCAGACATTTAACTGAGCCACCCAGGTGCTCCCGTGCTTTTTAAAACTCTTAATTCTGGGGTGCCTAGGTGGCTCAGTCGGTTAAGCGTCTGACTTCAGCTCAGGTCACGATCTCACGGTCCGTGAGTTCGAGCCCCGTGTCGGGCTCTGGGCTGATGGCTCAGAGCCTGGAGCCTGCTTCCGATTCTGTGTCTCCCTCTCTCTCTGCCACTCCCCCATTCATGATCTGTCTCTCTCTGTCTCAAAAATAAATAAACGTTTAAAAAAAATTAAAACTCTTAATTCTTCTGGTCACGTGGTGGGGAGCCCTTCCATTAACTTCTGCCTGTATTTAATCACCTTAAGAAAATACTTTGTAATTTTTCAGCTAAGGGGTACAAGTTTGGGGTAGGGATGGTGGGAGGGGAACTCCCGACTTGCCAAAGGTGTACCTCAAATATTCAGAATCAGGACTAGGGACTCAGACAAGACCAAGGTCGAACACTCAGGTGCTACCACACCCTCCCCTGTCCTTTTGAACCCACACACATACACAAGCTCCATGAACAGGATGAGGGCTCCCACCTCTGTGCTCGTCACTCATCATCGAAAGCTGGATGTTCCAACATCAAATGAAGTATCCCTTCTATGTGGGCTGAAAAGACAGCTGCCCAGTGGTAACTTAACAAGTGGCTCTGGTGAGGGGAGAATGGGTGGCTCAGTAGGTTAAGCATCCGACTTCTGCTCAGGTCATGATCTCATGGTTCATGACTTTGAGCCCAGCATCAGGCTTTCTGCTGTCAGCACAGAGCCTGGAGCCTGCTTCAGATCCTACGTCTCCCTCTCTCTCTGCCCCTTCCCCACTCATGCTTTGTCTCTCTTCCTCTCTCAAAAATAAATAAACATTAAAAAAAATTTTTTTTAAACAAGTGGCTCTGGGGACAAGGAGGAGAGCAAGCAGCCCCTTGCAAACTGCTTTCTTTCAGCCTACAGGGACAACAATGTCTCCTTCAAAATCTGCCCCTCCCCTCCGATAGTGGGTCGGTGACATCAGCCAAGAACACACCCTGGGGTGTGTGGTCCACTTGCCATTCACATCAGTTAGGAATCCAGTGTGTCCTTGCTGAAGTTCCTTCACACACCTCCTCTCTGACCCCAGCAGTTCCATAAGAGAGAGGCTTCCAAGGGGCGAAAACTGCCTTGGCACGCGGTAGCTGAGCCTAGATGCTGTGTAGACAGTCCTGAAAGCTCCATGTTCACGCGTGAGAATACAGGAGCAAGCAGCCTACTTCTGGGGCCTTCTCTGGGCCAGACGTGGTGCTGGGAGCTGGAGACAGAGAAATGAACAAGAGAAGGATAGTCTAGCCGGAAAGACCGACCTATAAATGACTCCAGGTCAAAAACGTGAAAGGGTAGACACCGCACGGTGGAAGCTGGCAGCTGGCGGCCCGTATGTACATTTTCATGATTGCAAAGTGAAGTTTGACCAGGACGACCCCCATGTAATCACCCTTTTCTGGATCTAAAAATACTCAATGAGGTCCATAGTAGAAATAATTTTGCTTTTAATTGAAAGTCCTTGATCCTCTTTTCATAACACTACTGAAGTATAGTAAGGTTTTTTAAACGTTTTTTGTGGAGGGGTGCCTGGGTGGCGCAGTCGGTTAAGCGTCCGACTTCAGCCAGGTCACGATCTCGCGGTCCGTGAGTTCGAGCCCCGCGTCAGGCTGTGGGCTGATGGCTCACAGCCTGGAGCCTGTTTCTGATTCTGTGTCTCCCTCTCTCTCTGCCCCTCCCCCGTTCATGCTCTGTCTCTCTCTGTCCCAAAAATAAATAAACGTTGAAAAAAAAAATTAAAAAAAAAAAAATAAACATTTTATGTGGAAGGAAAGAAAAGGGAGAGTTCTTTGCAGAGAATGTTGCTATAACACCACACCACACGGTGATCCTGTGTTTATGTGTCCGTCTGCCTCCCCTCTCACCCCCCAGACTGGGATCCTCTCTGGCAGGGATCTCCTATTACTTTTGTCTGTCTCCTGAGTACATGGTGGAAGAGACGGACAGCCCTCTGTGTCTGCTGTGTGAATCAGCCTCGCCGGTAGAGTGGCGGGAGGGGAAGAAAAAAACGAAATAGTACTCCAGAATGCTTCTGACCAATGTTTTCTTAATGTGAGACAATGGAGCATGGTAATTAATTCGTTTAGACCTGAATTCTTGCCTGTTGAAGATAATAACAGGGTTGGCGTAAGGATTAAATGAGCTAATAGATGTAAAGTGATTAGAACAGTGCTAGTAAATAAACATTCAATTGATGGTAGCTACCGTTATTCCTGTTATAATTCATACAATTACACCTCCGTGCTGCACGCGCACACACATACACACACATACACACACGAATTGTCAAATACTTGCATAGGGGGGACATTGCGACTATTAGCTGCCCACAATCTATTTTCCTTTCCCCGGGTAGTATCACCCTCATCTTCCTTTAAGGAACCAACCACTTTTGCCCCTACTCTCAATTCACGAGATGTGGGTGGGGCGGGCTTCACCAGGGCCAAGAACAAGCACGTGACCCAGGTGTGGCCAATCAGGAAAGCCCAGTCTCCTGGCTACAACTGGCTCGGTAATGGGCACGTGACCTAAGTCGAGCCAATGAGACTTGACTTTTGCAGAGATTTTGAGAAGAGGCTTGCAAAGCTGGCCGACTGTAGCCTCCAGTTGCGGGTGACCGTGCTTGTCACCTCAAGTGCCGCGCCTACCAGAGAATGACGCCCAAAGCAAAGCGCCAAAAGATGTGGAGAAAAAGTCTGGGTGACGCTGCTTGAGACTCCGGATCTAGCTGTACCTGAAGGTGAATGGATGATTGGATTTTTGTTTTTGTCAGGTCAGTTTGAGTTGTTTCTGTCAATGGTCACTGAAGAGTCCTAATATACATAGTTAGTCAGACGGTATGTGGATCTTCAATCACTTTTTTTGGATGCCTTATTTAGAGCGAGTTTCACCAGTTCAGTTCAACAAATTGGCACTGTGGGGGGGGCGGGAGAGCAGGGAACATGAATGTAAGACTGCTCCTACGCTCAAGGTCCACATCTAGAAGGGAATACAAACTTTACAGCCATCTCGTAATACATGTTGAAATTGAGAGGTGAGGGGGCGCCTGGGTGGCTCAGTCGGTAAAGCGGCTGACTTCAGCTCAGGTCATGATCTCGCGGTCTGTGAGTTCGAGCCCCGCGTCGGGCTCTGTGCTGACAGCTCAGAGCCTGGAGCCTGTTTCAGATTCTGTGTCTCCCTCTCTCTCTGACCCTCCCCTGTTCATGCTTTGTCTCTGTCTTAAAAATAAATAAATGTTAAAAAAAAAAAAAAAGAAATTGAGAGGTGAGGAATGTGCTAGAACAGGAAACAGAGGAAGGTCCGTTCTGCCATAGGACTGTCTGGAAGAGAAGGGAGTACGGCCGCTTTACCATAAAACAATTTGCAGGGACACCTGGGTGGCTCAGTCGGTTAAGCGACCGACTCTTGGTGGTTTCTGCTCAGGTCATGATCCCAGGGTGGTAGGCTCGAGCCCCCCATGGGGCTCTGTGCTGACAGCACAGAGCCTGCTTGGGATTGCCTCTCTCTCCCTCTGCCAGCCCCCCTCTCAAAATAAATTAACTAAAAAACAAAAACAAAAAAACACACCAATTTGCAGACATTTAACAGTGTTCTCTTGCCTGGGTTCTGGAAGCCATTCACAGGCTGCCTATTTCAATTAGGTTTTACTCACCCACAGCTCGTGTATTCCTTTAACGAGTGCTTGATGTTACCAAGCGGAATGAAGCGTGCTTTATGCTGCTCTGAATGTGTGCCCACCTGCCTCATGATACCTAGAAGACTCTTTCTGGAAGCAATCCAGATATGAAGAGACGGGAAGGCCTCCGGGGGTGGGGGGGAGCCAAACAGAAAACCTACCCCTCGTATACTTACGGAAGAAGCATATAACTCAGTTATGCTCCGTCCTCTCCTTGGAGGGTGTGTGGTTTCAGCCAGGGGGCTGTGAGGGAATGGCATTGTGGGCACCACTGCTTGCTTTTCAAAATAGCAAAAGCACCAAGCTCCACCCACCTAAAGCTCTGCTACACAAAATGTCTCTTGTATCTTTGCTTGCCCTTCGTTACTCCTCACCTGCCCAACATAGTCTAAGCCCTTTCACTTGGCGCAGAGGGAAGGTTCTTCACAAGTGTGCCAGGGATCGCTCCAGGTGCTTGGGAGACACAGATCAACTAAAACCTGTTCCTGCCCTCAAGCAAGAGAAACCCCACTCAAACAGACTTATAGGGAATAAAATTAAAGTGCATTGACTTCTGGAACTGAAAGTTCCAGGGAGTAAATGTAGGCATCCCTGGATCCAACTCAGATGATTTTCAGGATTTAGTTTTTTTCTTCTTCTCAGCTGTACTTCCCTCTATGGTGGCGTCCCTCTTGGGTAGGCTCTCCCTCATTGGAAAGTGGCCCCGAGTTTTCCCTTAACGGGGACTCCAAGCAGCTCCAGGTTTACTTCATCCCAAATTCACGGGCAGAAGAAAGGAGATTCTTTCTTCTAAACGGTTGTTTGCAAAAAAAAGTCCTGGATCTGACTCTGAGCGTCTGTCTCCTAAAGTGATTCATGTGCCCCTCCTAAACCAGTCATGGGTTTGGAATACGCCAATTGGCTCAAGTCTGGGTGTCACAACCACCCTGCAGTAGGGGATGGAATGGGCTCCATGAGAGCCAAACGGACTGAGTCATGAGTGGGAGGAATTGGGTCTTCAAAGGGAATTCAGGGCACTATTACTGGAGGAAGGCTGAGTGGATACTGCGGAGGCACAAACTACACAGACTAAAATCTAATCATTGAGCTGTTACAGTAAGGCCGTGGTCTGGTCATAATACAGTGTTCCATGCGGGGTCTGGAAAATGGTTGGCGGGCAAGACTTTGTGGGGTCTCTTCAGCATTTTCCAAGGGACAGAATATTCTGTTTTTCAGGATTTAGGACAGGTATCCAGAGAAAAGAATATCTGCTTATTTGCAGACGACAGAAAGAAAAGGCATAAGGTAACAGAAACTTCCTCAGGAAGATCCAACTCCATCTGCTCGAATTATTTGCTTAACAAGCCACTTTCTGAACTTGGTCTCTTGAAAGGCCCCACACCTGCCACACTGGGAGAGAGACTCTGGCACAAACAGCCAGTAGTTGTCTTTCCAGACAGATGAATAATGTGCCATTCCACTGTGCACATCTCTTCCTTGTCATCTCCGAGCTTTCCTCCTTTGGTGAAAAGATAAAAATCAGGTATTTAAACTGAGGAAGCCTCCGCAAGTGGACATGAGGGTCAGTAAAGCAGACTGAAGCAATCGGTCTCTCTCTTTGCTACTTGTTAGCTGCAACATTGCCCTTTTCAGAGGCAAACCCATAGGAAAAAGCAATATTTTCATCCCTACCAATTAGCATCCTGGCTTGCTATGATTTAACAAGTATTTTTCTAAATAGTAACCACGTATTCCTGTTGGCCACCTGTGGAACGTTAAATTATTTTTGGCTCCGATTTTTCACCCTCCCTGTATCCACTCCTTTTGCCTGGGAGTTTTCAGTCTCTCTCACCAGGGACAAAATGGACTTCTCCACCCCCTGACTTTGGGCTTGGCCGTGTGACTTGTGGTGGCTAATGGGATGTTGGCAGATGGATGTGCCCCAAGCAGTGATCTCAGCCTGTATTTGTGCAGTTGGCTGTGCCTTCTTGCACCACTCCCTTAGCCATGAGAATATACTCCGTCTTAGCATATTGTTCCGAGGGCAACGAGAGACACCTGAAGCTGGCCTTGACTGAACCCTCAACCTGAAACAAAATTCAGTTTGGAGAACAAAGATCCCCAACTGACGTGAGAAAGCCCCCGCTGAAGTGAAGACCCATGGGAAGGCATAACTTCTTTAGAAATCATTTCAAACAGGGGCGCCTGGGTGGCTCAGTCGGTGAAGCGTCCGACCTCAGCTCAGGTCATGATCTCATGGTCTGTGAGTTTCAGCCCCGCGTCGGGCTCTGTGCTGACAGCTCGGAGCCTGGAGCCTGCTTCGGGTTCTGTGTCTCCCTCTCTCTCTGCCCCTCCCCTGCTTATGCTCTGTCTCTGTCTCAAAAATAAAAACATTTAAAAAATAGAAATAATTTCAAACATATAGAATAGTTGTAAGAATAGTCCAAAAACATCTTTATCTGGATATACTAGTTGTTAACATTTTGTCCCATTTGCTTTATCATTTGCTCCCCTTTTTTTAAGTTTATTTATTTTCGAGAGAGAGAGAGAGACAGAAGGCGGGGGGGGGGGGGGGGGGGGCGGGGACAGAAGATCCGAAGCAGGCTCCATGCTGACAGCAGAGAGCCTGATGTGGGGCTCAAACTCATGAACTGTGAGATCATGACCTGAGCCAAAGTCAGACACTTAATCGACTGAGCCACTCAGGCATCCCTTGCTCGCCTTCTATGTAAGTTTTTTTCTGAAACATTTGAGAATAAGTTACATATATCATACCTTTTTACCCCTAAATCCGTCTGTGTGTTTTGCTTAAGAATAAGAACCTTCTCTTTTAGAGCCACAGAGCAATTGCAATTGTTAACTGCAGGCAATTTCACATTGATACAACATTTTTACCTACTTTACCATTCATATTCCAATTTTATCTATTGAGCCAATAATATCCTCTATAGGATCAAGTGTCTTTAATCTGCTGTAATCTGGAACAGTTTCTTAGCTGTTCTTGGACTTTAATAACATTGACATTGAAAAAAATACAGTGTCTCTCTTCTTTTTATTATAGAATGTCCTCCTTTTGTGTTTGGCTAGTGCCTTCTCATAATTCCATCCAGGCTGTACCTCTCCAGTTAGAATACTACAGAAATGACGGTGTCATTCGCAGGAAATTCCATTTGGAGGCACATGACATCCATTTAATCATTTGGTCAACGTATCGTGTATTTTTTCCTTCTGCATCATTACTGGTTTTCTGCTTGCAATGAATAAACAATCTGTGGGGTGATATCTTAAGACAATGCAAATATCTAGCTCTTCATCAAAACTGTCTTCATATATTTAGCATCCATTGATGATTTTTGCCTGACCTAGTCTTTGCTGCTGTCTTAGTTCAGGCTGCTATAACCAAATACCATCAACTATGTGGCTGAAATACTAAACATTTCTTTCTCACAGTTCTAGAGGTTGGAAGTCTGAGATCAGGTGTCGGTGTGGTCGGGTTCCTGGTGAGGGCCCGATGCCTGGTGTGCAGATGGCTGTCTTCTCTTTGTATCCTCAGATAACAGAAACAGACAAAGGGCTACCTCTCTTCCTCCTCTGATAAGGACACTAACCCCACCATGGGGGCTCCTACAGTCCTACTTCCAAAGACCATCACATGAGAGTTCCAACATAGGAATTCTGGGAGATCACAAACATTCAGTCCATTGCAACTACTGCACCTGAAAAATCATGAATTTCCAGCTCCAGCACTTTCTTCATATTCACCAGTCAGCACTCTGCTGTAAGCAAGTGCCTCTCTTGTGTCTCATCTATTTATCTATGTATTATGTGTATATACTAATGGAGTTCTGTTATCTTCAGTGATGTGTAATTCCTTACTGTCCTTATTTTTTGGTGTTCAAATTGTCCTAGGTTTGGCCAATGAAACTCCTTCAGGCTGGCTCTTGTGTCCTCATGACATGTCTCCACCATTCTTTTTTTGGCACTTTTTAATTTTATGGCATAACAAGATCCTCTCTCCTTCAGCTTGGGATATGCCATTTCTAGAAGGAACCCTGCTTCCTGGTTGTGTGGAATGGTATTAGAGCCCAACATCTGGGTCCAAGACATGCTAATAAGGATTTTGCTTCTAGCTACACACACATACATAATCCTATGCACACAAACATAAAATATACTTATATGCATACATATATAAACATATACATGTAAACATATGGTTAATTTTTTGTGTCAGTTTGGCTGGTCACAGGGTGACCAGATTAAACATTATTTCTTGGGTGTCTGTGAGGATATTTCTGGATGAGATTAGCATTTGAAAAAAAAATTTTTTTTAATGTTTATTTTTGAGAGAGAGAGAGAGACAGAGTGCAAGCACAGAGGGGCAGAGAGAGAGGGAGACACAGAATTCGAGGCAGGCTCTAGGCTTTGAGCTGTCAACACACAGCCCAACGGGGGGCTCAAACTCACGAACAGTGACATCATGACCTGAGCCAAAGTCGGACACTTAACCGACTGAGCCACTCAGGTGCCCCAGACATTTGTCTTTTAACTTTGTTTGTGATGGTTTTGGTTAAGTAAAACATTTATTTTTGTGTAGTCAAATGAATAATTTTTTTAATGATTACATCTGGAATTTTTTAAAGACTTTTAAAGTTTACTTATTTATTTTGACAGTGAAAGAGAGAGAGCATGTGCATGGGAGGGACAGAGAGAAAGGGAGAGAGAGGGAATCGAAAGCAGGCTCCACACTGCCAGCGCGGAACTCAAAACCACGAACCAGATCATGACTTGAGCCGAAACCAAGAGTCAGATGCTTAATTGACTGAGCCACCCAGGTGCTCCAACATCTGGATTTTAAGATACATCTGGATTTTTTTAAAGCTTTTCCCTATATCCAAGTTATAGAAAAATTCATCCTTGTTTTCATCCAGTCCTTATCTGGTCACCTGGTTTCATCTTTTATGTTTAAAGCTGTGATCCATTTGGAATTTCTTGTGATGTGTGGGATTAAGAATGAATATAATTTTGTCACTTTATTCCAACAGTTTTCCACTTAGCCCAACACTAATTAAAAATTCCATCTTTTCCTGGGGAGCCGGGGGTGGCTTAGTCAGCTAAGCGTCATACTCTTGATTTTGGATCAGGTCATGATCTCACAGTTCGTGAGTTTGAGCCCCGCGTTGGACTCTGCACTGACAGTGTGGAGCCTACTTGGGATTATCTCTCTCTGCGCCTCCCCTGCTCATGCACTCACAACTCTCTCTCAAAATAAATTAAAAAAAAATTGTAATAAAACACGTATGGAATAATCACATGAATTTTCTTCTTGGATCTATAAATATGTTGAATTATATTAATAAATATCTAACATTGAACCATCCTTGCATTTCTATAATAAACCCCATTTGGTTATGGTTTATTATTTTCTTTAATGTTGCATTTGAGTCTGTTTGCTAATATTTTATTCCCGATTTTTTAAATCAGTATAAATGATATTGGTCTGTAATTTTATCTTATGTGGGGTATCTTTATCAGCTTGAAATGTCAATGCTAACCTACTTCATATAAAGAATTTAGAAGTTACCTTTATTTTCTCTACTCTGGAACAACTTATAAAATAGTAATGGGACTATTTTCTAAGATTTGGTAGAATTCTCTTGTGAAACTTGAGCTTGGTGTTTTGATGTGTGATAGTTCTTTAATAACATTCTATATTTCTTCCTTGAAATTGATTAACTTTTTATCTTGGGAGAGTCAATTTTGGCCAACTATATTTTCCTAACACATTATCCATTTCGTTAGGTTTATAAATTTCTTTGCATAGGGCTGTGTATGTAAAGGACTGTTTTATGACTTTCTGGCTTCCTCTGTATTAGTAGCTACTTTCCTCTTGTCATTTCTTATTCCACGTATCTCTGCTTTCTCCTTAGTTAAATTAGCTAGTGGCTGGTCTATTTTCTGACTTTATGCAAAAAGCCAGAATTTTTATTTTTTTGATCTATTTTCTAGTTCTCTATTACTTCCTGCTTTTATCTTTGTTATTTTCTTCCTTGTGGTTTCTTCTGGTTTTTTTTTTTTCTAACTTGAATTGGGAATTTAATTAATTTTAATTCAATTCAATTGATTGTTTAATTTTATCAACATGGGTTTTAGGGATATGAATTTTTCTTGGCTATATGAATATTCCTTGGGATATGTGTTTTACGTATATCCCATAGATTCTGATATGCAGCAATTCTGTAACTTCAGTAATTCCCTTATACCCAATCATTGTTAAATATAAGGTTTTTAAGTTTTTAGGTGGAAAATTATGCCAGTTATCAAGTTATTGCATCTCATATCCAAATTCACTCTTCATTGCCTGCTCTGTGAAAATGGATATGGGCCCTTTAAATATTGTGCCTTTGTCAGTTGGCACACATTTAGCTTTGACAGTAGAGGGCGCTGGAGAGACAACGAGGAAGGAATTTCCATTTACTCATTCAGTAGGCTTCCTCAGCATGGGTAGCTTCTCCAAGGTTGGGTCCTACAATACACAGGAGCTAACAGCACCCAGCAAGCAGCAGCCTCCCCAGGCACAACCCTGTCAAGTAGTTACATAGTAAAATGGCTATCATGAGATGCCTCCTATGAACAGTTCCCAGAACCCTATGGGACAAATTTCTAGCCATTCCTGGAGTGTAGATTTCCAGCAACTTCACTGGTGCAGCACAATAATAACCTCTCTGCCATTCACAGATCCAGGGCCATGTCCTCTCTAAGAAGGTCTGGCTCTTAATCCTAGAGGGGCCCCTTCCTTAAAACACACTCTCTCAGTCCTAGGGGGCATAGCTGTTTCTTAGTTGGCCATTCTTCTGTTCTTTAGATTTCCTTTCTCCCTTCCATAAAACTGAAATATCTAATACCAGGATTTTTTGCTAGGTATATGTTGCCACAATATTTAACAATAAGCCTACATCTAGCATCACACTTAATGGTGAAGAATGAATGCTTTTTCCCTATGATAAATAATAAGTAAGGATGCCTGCTCTCACCATTTCCATTCAGTATTGTAATACCTGCATTAGTGAAGCTAGGCAATGAAAGCAAAAAATTGGACAAGAAGAAGTAAAATTCTCTTTATTCACAGACAACATGATCATCTATTTAGAAAATCCAATGGAATCTCTAAAAGAACTACTAGAACTTGGGGTGCCTGAGTGGCTCAGTCGGTTAGGTGTCTGACTCTTGATTTTGGCTTAGGTTGTGATGTCATGATCTCATGGTTCATGGGATTGAGCCCCACATCAGGCTCCATGCTGACAGCATGGAACCTGCTTGGGATTCTCTTTCCCTCTCTCTCTCTCTCTCTCTCTCTCTCTCTCTGTCCCTCCCCACCAAAAAATAAATAAGTAAACTTAAAAAAGAAAAAGAACTACTAGAAACTAATAAATGACTTAGCAAGTTTGTAGGATGCAATATCAACATACAAAAATCAATTGTATATCTATGTACTATCAACAAACAAGCAGTAATTGAAATTATAAAACCAATACTATTTTCAAAAGCATCTAAAACTGAAGTCCTTAGGGATACATCTGATGAAAAGTGTGCAAGACCTATGCCCTCAAAAGTACAATGCATTGCTGATAAAAATTAAAGAAGATGTAAATAAAGAGAGATATACCATGTTCATGGGTTGGAAGAGTCAATATTGTTAATATGTCAATCTTCCTCAACTTTATCTATAGATTCTATGTTATCTCAGACAAAACCCAACACGTTTTCTTTTTGGTAGAAATTGAAAAGATGATTCTAAAATTCACATGGAAAGGCGAAGAGTCAAACCTACTTTGAAAAGAAAGAACAACATTGGAGGATTAATACAGCCTAATATCAGGACTTCTTATAAAGTCCTTCTTATAAGGCATTAGGGGTGGCTAGGTGGCCCAGTCACTTAAGCGTCCAACTTCAGCTCAGATCATGATCTCATGGTTTGTGAGTTCAAACCCCATATCAGGCTCTGTGCTTATATCCTCTGTCTCGCTCTCTCTGCCCCTCCCTCTCTAGTGTACATGCACTCTCTCTTTCTCTCTCAAAAATAAATAAACGCATATAAAAAACAATAAAGTTATAGTAATCAAGATAATATGGTGTTACCATCAAGAGAGACAAACAGATCCATGAGACAGGGTAGTAAGTTCAGAAATAGACACCCACGTGCACGTGGACAACTGTCTTTTTTTTTTTTTTTTTTTTTTTTTTTTACAAAATGTGAAGGCAGGTGGGTCTTTCAACAAATCTTGCTGAATAAATGGATACGTATATTCAAAAACAAAAACAAGGGGCACCTGGGTGGCTCAGTCGGTTAAGCATCCAACTTCAGCTCAGGTCATAATCTTGTGGTCTGTGAGTTCGAGCCCCATGTCAGCCTCTGTGCTGACAGCTCAGAGCCTGGAGCCTGGTTTGGATTCTGTGACTCCCTCCCTCTCTGTCTCTCCCCTACTCACGCTTGCTCTCTCAAAAATAAATAAATATTTAAAAATATTAAAAAACAAAAAACTTTGATCCATACTTCATACTATACACAAAAATTCACCCAATGTGGGTAATAGGCCTAAATGTAAACCCCCAAACTCTAAATCTTCAAGATGAAAACATAGAAGAAAGCCTTTTTGCCTTTGGATTAGGCAGAGATTTCTTATATATGACACCAAAAGCATGATCCATAAAAGCATACGTTGATAAACTGGACTTTATAAAAAATTTAAAACTCTGCCTTTTCACAAGACACTGCTAAGAGAATAAAAAGATCAGGTAAAGACTGGGAGTCAGTAACTGCAAGCCATATATCAGATAAAAGAGTTGTATCCAAAAAATATAAAGAACTCTCAAACTCCATAATACGCAAACAACCCGATTTACAAATGGGCAAAGGATGCGAACTTATGCTTCACCAAAGAAGATATACAAATGGCAAATAAGCACATAAAAAATGGTCAACATCATTAGTCATTCGGGAAGTGGAAATTAAAACTACAGTGAGATATCCACTATACATCTATCAGAATGGCTACTATTAAAAACTGACACCAAACAAGTGTTGGTAGGGATGTGGAGGAAGTAATGTTTTCATACAATTCTGGTAGGAACGTAAACGGTAACACCACTTTGGAAAATAGTTGGGCAGTTCCTCCGAACAAACAAAACCCAAAGCCATTCATTCTCCTACTAGACAGTTACCGAAGAGAAAGGAAGACATGTGCCCATACATAGACGTGTACATGAACGTGCACAGCAACTTGACTTGTAATTGTGAAAACATGGTGTATCCATCCACACGTTCAACAAACTGCCATGTCCATACAATGGAAAACTATTCATTAATTAAAAGGAATAAGCCTTACAATATGGATGAATCTCAAAATAATTATGCTGAGTGAAAGAAGCCATACCAATAAAAGACTCCATGTTGTATATATTCATGTACAGAAATTTTTAGAAAATGCAACGTAATCTGTAGTGACATAAAGCAGATGAGTGGTTGCCTGAGGACTGGTGACTGGGGAGGTGCAGTAGAGAGGGATTAATTACCAAGGGGCATAAGGAAACTTTTTGGAATAACGGACATATTATCTTGATTACAGTGATGGTTTCACAGCTGTATACACATGTCAAACTTATAAAAATGTACACTTCAAGTGTGTGCATTGTAATGTATTTAGTTATTTAGAAATCATGCTGACTGCTGGCGGAAGAATGTGTTGTAGGATGAGGCAGGAGAAACCACAGCAAGTTCAGTTAAAAAGGTTTTGCAGTAGCCAAGGTGAGAGGAAGTGGTGATGGCAGCAGACAGAGAAAAAGAGCGATTCAGACTACGTTTAACGGATAGAATAAAGAGGACTTGGTAATGGATTGGGTGTGGGAGAAGAAAATGGAGGAATCACTGATAAGTCTTGGGTTTGAGGCTTGAGCAATTGGGTGGATTACGGTGCCATTTGTGGAGGATGAAAAAGACTAAAAACCAGTTTGGCAGCGTGGGGAGAATTGAGTTTTTCAAGGCCATGTGTTCTTGGAATTCCCATCTGTGGTCTGAACTGCATCGGGAAATGCCCGATGTGTGAGTTAAAAATGCTGATTGCTGGACTCCACCTCAGACCAAATCAGCATCTCTGGGAAACTGTGATCTACAGAATCTCCCCAGGCCACTGAAATCCATACTAAACTTTGATGGCTACTGGATTTCATTTCTCCCTTCCCCTTTTCCCTTCTTCCCACTTTTTTCTTTCTCACTTGCCAGTTCGCCCTGAAGAATGAGCTTAGAAGGGGCGCCTGGGTGGCTCAGTCGGTTAAAGCGTCCGACTCTTGATTTCAGCTCAGGTCATGATCTCATGATCATGAGATCAAGCCCCACATCAGGCTCCACAACGAGTGTTGAGCCTGCTTAAGATTCTCTCTCTCTCCCTCTGCCCCTCTCCCCTGCTTACTCTGTCTCTCTCAAATAAAAAAAAATTTTAAAGAAAGTTAACTAAGAAGGCACTGCAAGTTTAACAATTGTAAACACATAATACCTAACAACAAAGTCCCAAAATTCATGAAGGGAAAACTATTAAGTGAACGAATAAATGAGCTCAGCAAGGATGCAGGAGACTTGACCAATATACAAAAATCAATTGTATTTCTATACACTTGTAATGAACAACTTGAAAGGGAAATTAAGACAATAACTCTACTTGTAAACAGCAAAACATGCAATATACAATAGGATGAAAAAGAATAAAATACTTAGGAATAAATTAAAAAAAATTTTTTTTTAATGTTTTATTTATTTTTTGAGAGAGCGAGCATGATTGGGGGAGGGGCAGAGGGAGAGAGAGACAGAATCCAAACCAGGCTCCAGGCTCTGATCTGTCAGCACAGAGCCTGACACGGGGCTCAAACCCACAACGTGAGATCATGATCTAAGTTGAAGTCGGATGGTCAACCGACTGAGCCACCCAGGCTCCCCAGGAATAAATTTTTAAAGAGTGCAAGTCTTACACACTGAAAACTACAAAATATCATTGAAAGGAATTTGAGGCATACATAAACAAGTGGAAAGATATCCATGTTCTTAAATTGGAAAGCTTAATATTGTTAAGATGGCAATATTCACCTGATTGATCTATAGATTCAACACATTTCCCATCAAAATTCTTTTTTTCCCCCAGAAATGGACAAGCTGGTAAAATTCGTGTGGATATATAAGGGACCCAGAATAGCCAAAACAATCTTGAAAGGAGAACAAATTTGGGGGGCTCATACTTCCTAACTTCAACACTTACTATGAAACTACAGTAATCAAGACAGTGTGGTACTGGCATAAAGATAGACATAAAGACCAATGGAATAGGGGCACCTGGCTGGCTCAGTCAATAGCACGTGAAACTCATGATCTCAGGGTCATGAGTTCAAGCCCCACATTGGGCATAGAGCTTACTTAAACAAACAAAAAAACAACCAACAAACAAACCTGACGCTTTCAAAAAAAAAAAAAAAGACCAATAGACTTGAGTCTAGAAATAAACTAAAACATTTATGGTTAACTGATTTTCAACAGGAATGCCAAGACAATCCAATGGGGAAAAGAATAGTCTTCTTTTTTTAAAGTTTTCTTCTTTTTTAAGTTTATTTACTTATTTTGAGAGACAGCACGTATGACAAAGGGAGAGGGGCAGAGAAAAAGGAAGAGAGAGGGGGAGGAAGAGAATCCCAACCAGGCTCTTCACTGTCAGTGCAGAGCCTGACTTGGGGCTTGAACTCACAAACTGTGAGATCCTGACCTGAGCAGAAATCAAGAGTCGGACACTCAATTGACTAAGCCCCCCGGGTGCTCCAGCATAGTCTTTTCAACAAATGATGGAACACTGGAAATCCACATGTAAAAGAATAAAGTTGGACCCCTACCTCACATCATACTAAAAAATTAAAATTCTTAGAGGAAAATAGGGTTGGTTTTCATGACTTTGGATTAGACAGTGGTTTTTTAGATATGAGCCCCAAAGCACAAGTAATCAAATAAAAAATTGGAAAAATGAACTTCATGAAAATTGAAAACTTTCATGCTTCAAAGGACACTACCATGGGACACCTGGATGGCTCAGTTGGTTAAGCACCTGACTCTTGATTTCTGCTCAGGTCATAATCTCATGGTCATGGGATCAAGCCCCTTATCAGGCTCCGTGCTGACAGCATGGAGCCTGCTTGGGATTCTTTCTCTCCGTCTCTCTCTCGGCCCCTCCCCGCTTTTGAGTGTGCGCTTTCTCCCTCTCTCTTTCTCAGGATAAATAAAAAATAAACTTTAAAAAATTTTAAAAAAACAGAGGAGACTATCAAGAAAATTATGGAACTATGGGAGAAAATACTTGCAAATCATATATCTGCTAAGGGATTTGTGGTTAGCGTATAGAAAGAACACTTACAATTCAATATGAAGACAAATAATACTATTTAAAAATGTGCAAAGGATCTGAGTAAATATTTTTCCAAAAATTGATATACAAATCTATAAAAATCTATAAGCACATAAAGACATTCAACATTTTTAGTCATCAGGGAAGTGCAAGGCACTTGGGATACATTGAGATCTTATTGAGTCACAGTGAGATACCCTACGTATGCAAAACAGCTGTACCATTTCACGTTTCCTTATAAATTGCTGGGGGGGGGGGGTGGTGCGGACACCTGGGTGGCTCAGTCAGTTAAGCGTCCAAATTTGATTTCGGCTCAGGCCATGATCTTACAGTTCATGAGATCCAGCCCCAAGTCAGGCTCCACACTGTCAGAGTCCCACTGCTTGGGGATTCTCTCTCCCCCTCTCTCTGCCCCTGCCCCACTTGCTCTCAAAATAAATAGATAAACACTTAAAAAAATAAAAATAAACTGGTGGGGATACAAAATGGTGCAGACATTTTGTAAAATACTTTGCCAATTCCTCAGAAAATTAAATGTAGAGTTATCATAGGCCCAAGCAATTCCACTCCTAGCTATATACCCAAAACAACTGAAAACTCACGTCCATTCAGAAACTCACACATGAACGTTCATAACAGCTTTATGCATAATACCCCAAAAATGGAAACCCAAATGCTCATCAACTGATGAATAAACAAAATGTGGTACAGCCACACAAAGAAAAATTCATCAGCTATAAACAGGAATGAAGTACTGACACATCATACAACATGGATCAACCTTGAAAACATTATGCTACATGAGAGAAACCAGCCACAAAAGACCACATATGATTCCATTTATATGAAATGTCCAGAATAGGCAAATCTATAGAGACAAAAAATTGATTAGTGTTGCCTGAGCTGGGGCTGTGAGTCGGGAGGAAATGGGGAGTGACTGCTAATAGGTATGGAGTTTCTTTTTGAGATAATGAAAATGTTCTAAAATTGATTGTAAATATACTAAAAACCCGTGAATTGTATACTTTATTTTTATTATCATTTTTAATCAAGGTATAATTGTCAGGGGTACCTGAGTGTCTCAATCGGTTAAGTGTCCAACTCTTGATTTTGGCTCAGGTCATGGTCTTGCAGTTGTGAGATGGAACCCTCAGTAAGGCTCCAAGCCCAGTATGGAGTCTGCTTCAGATTCTTTCTCCCTTGCTATCTGCCCCTCCCCAACTTCTGTGCCCTCACATGCACGTGCTGTCTTTCCAAAAAAAAAAGTGTAATTGTCATATGACATTAGTTTCACGTGTACAACATGAGTCAATATTTGTATATATTGCAAAATGATCACTACAAGAAGTCTAATTAACATCCATCACTATCCATGGTTATAAAATTTTTTTCTTGTGATGAGAACTTTCAAGATTTAATCCCTTAGCAACATGCAATACAGTATTAACTATAGTCACCATGCCGTACATTATATCTCTGTGACTTATTTATTTCATAACTAGAAGTTTGTGCATTTTTACCCTTTCACTCATTCTTCTGCCACCACTCGCGCCCCCCCCCCCCCCCCACCTCTGGCAATAACCAATCTGTCTGTGCATTGATGAGCTTGGACTGGCTTTGTTTTCATTGTTGTTTTAAATTCCACATATAAGTGAGATCATAGGTATTTCTCTTTCTCTGACTCATTTCACTTAGCATAATGTCCTCAGGGGCGATCCATGTTGTCACAAATGGCAAGATTTCATTCTTCTTTTTTTTTAAAGATTAAACAAAATTTTTAATGTTTATTTTTGAGGGGGGAGGGGCAGAGAGCAAGGGAGACACAGAAACTGAAAAAAAATTTTTTTTAACGTTTATTTGTTTTTGAGACAGAAAGACAAGTGCAAGCAGGGGCGGAGAGAGAGGGAGACACAGTATCTGAAGCAGGTTCCAGGCTCCAAGGTATCAGCACAGAGCCTGACATGGGGCTCGAACTCACCAACCACAAGATCATGACCTGAGCCAAAGTCGGACGCTTAACCAACTGAGCCACCCAGGCGCCCCTTTTTTAAATTTTTTTTAAGTTTATTTTTGAGAGAGAGGGAAAGAGTGCGTGCGTGCACGAGTCTGGGAGGGGCAGAGAGAAAGGGAGACAGAGGATCCGAAGAGAGTTCTGCACTGACAGCAGAGAGCCCGATGTGGGGCCAAACCCATCAACTGTGAGACCATGACCTGAGCCGAAGCCAGACACTCAACCAACTGAGCCACTCAGGTACCCATTCCACTGTGTGAATGTGTGTGTGTGTGTGTGTGTGTGTGTGTATCACATTTTCTTTATCCATTTATCTACTGATGGACACTTGGGTTGTTTCCATGTCTTGGCTATTATAAATAATGCTGCAATAAACATGGGGGTGCATACATCTTTTTGAGTTAATGTTTTATTTTCTTCGGGTAAATACCCAGAAGTAGAATTGTTGGATCTGATGGTAGTTCTATTTTTAGTTTTTTGAGGAACCTCCATACTGTTGTCCACAGTGGCTGTATCCATTTGAATTGTACACCTTAAACTGGTGAAATATAGGGTATATGAAATAGAGCTCAATAAAATGTTATATAAAAAGAGAAGCACACACACACACATACACATAGACACACAAAGAAGGCACTGTTTCTAAAGAAGGTCTTAAGTGGATTGAGCCATGCAGTAAGTTTAAATAGGTGATGCTAGACATGAAGTAGAGGACAGTTAATAAAGAGCCCCCACAGAGTTTAGAGCATTGTTATTGGCCCAGTTTTACAGGTGGGGAAATTGAGCTATGTAGAAATTTAAGGTCATACAGCTAGTACAGAATGGAAGCCAGATTCCAACCTAGGAAGTTGATAGCAAAGCTGTGGCCCTTAACTGCCACATTACTCTGTCTCCTTGAAACTCATGATTCTGCTTTAAGATAAAGGCAAGGAGGGGAACACCCACAACTGAAAATCTCTCAATGGCATGGCTCTCTCTTCCTAGGGCAACTCCTCAGTGCTCATCAGAAACACTCATCATTTGGGTGCCTATTATCCGTTTAATAGACATTGTGGAAGTCTTGGTTTCTGCCATTTCTAAAGCAAAATTCAGGACAAAGCAATCCTTTTGAAGATATTCATCATGCAGCTTCTCTCCTTCAGGGAAGTGATGAAGTGATGTCTGTCTACCAATGTGAATACTCAGCTGGTAATGATCAGATAGAAGGCTTTGTGACACAGTACCTGAATGTCAGAGCAACCTCTGAAAACTCATAAAACATGATTGTATATAAGCTCTTCTGAATTTTCATGACTACCCAGAACAATACTGATTTGTCAGTATAAATTTAATATAACAGATTTCTGTTTCTCACATTTCTGTGCTTTTATGTAAGTATAGGGTTTTGTTTGTCAAACCCTCATTTTTATCTGATTATCAAATGAATACAAGGACAGAAATCTGTCTTTGCATTTTGGACTATTTCTGTGAGCTAGATACCCATGTGTGGGATAATCCCAAGTCAAAGGGTATGAACATTTTTAAGGTTCTTGATCCTCGTTTCCAAATTAATTTGCAAAAAGATTAAACCAATTTACACTCCCACCAGCAGTGTATGAAAATATATTTAAATGCAAATTCCAAACTGCAGAGAGTCTTTTTCTTAGGTATTTCACTTAAAAAAACAAATTTTTTTTTTTTTTAATGCTAAGCAAAAGCCGACCCAAGATGTTAAAAAAAGAAAGTCTGATATAAAAATGGAGCAGATAGTTAAAACAGCTTGGGCAGAAATAAGCTTTAAAAAGGCCCAAGCAGGCTGATAAAAAATTTTAAGGCATCATAGCAAAACACAATTCTGAAGGGACCATTAACAATTTGGCTTAGATTAGGATAGCGACCGCCAAGAATGTTGGGCGTGGTCCATGTACCAAATTCTGGTTTCGAAAAAGCTGGGTATTTAATTTTTTTAAATACTTCACTTTGTTCTAAAGGCGATGTAAATACCTAAAAGGAGTAGCATTGTGTCTGAATAATCAATCCCGTGGAGATGAAATGAACCCACGCCCTCAGAACTACGGTCAGCGCTTATCTCTCCTACACGGAATGCCTCGCCTCTGTAATCTGAGTCCAGCTTGCAACCACAATGACCGCTTCTACGTCTAATAATGGGGCACAGTGATTTGGGGGGGGGGGTCTCGTGGGAGCGGTGCAGGCAAGGGGAAGCCCAGACTCGGCGTACCAATCCACTGAATTCTACACAAATCCCAAAGGTGCTGGAACCTCAGCCTTCGGCCAAGAACCCCCCACCCACCTTCGCCAGTTATTTGGGAACCAGCCCCGTTTCCGCCTACGAGGCTTCTATTACTTCTCTGTGCCCCCTCTGACTCGCTTCCCAGAGAAAGAGAAAGCTGACGCCCGAGGAGCAGCCAGAAACTCGATTTCGCCCCTCTCTACATCTCCTTTCTCACTTTTGTTCCTCCTTTCCTGCTGCCTCTCCCTTCTCTCTCCTTTTCTTCTCTTCTTTCCCCATCCTTCCTCCACGCCTCCTTTCCCTGCCTCTTCCCCGGACGGATCCGCAGTTCGCCTCCGCTCCTCCAGCTCGGAGCTCCCCTCCCCTCCCTTCTCCTCCCCTCCCCACCGCCCCAGCCCTCGGCTCGCGGCCCCTCCCGCAGCCAATCAGCGCGCGGCCTCCCGCGGCCCCGCCCCCGCCGGCCGTTCCGGGCGGGCCCGGTTGAGCCCAGGCCGCGGGTGCGGAGGGCGGCGCCGCGGGGCGGGGGCCGATGGGGCCTGGCGGACTGGCGGCGCCGGCGCGGGGCTCGCCTGGACGCGGGTGTGCGGGGCAGTGAGCGGGCGAGGCGGGCGCTGCGGCCCTCCCGGGATGGGCCGGCCCTGGCCTGGCGGGGCCGAGCCGGAGGCGAGGGCGGCACGCGGGCCAGGCCTGCCGGGCGGGCGGCCCGGGGGCTGAGGTAGAAGTGGGCGCGGAGGAAGGGGCCGAGCCAAGGCGGTGGGTGGAGCGGCGAGGGGGGCGGAGGCTGGGCCGCGGCGGGCGAGCGGAGCGGCGCGCCTGTCCGGGGCTCGGTGGCGGCGGCGGCGGCGGCTCTTGAGGAGGCTGAGGCGGCGGCGGCGGCGGCGGGCCGGACGAGCGCCCGGAGGTGGCGGACGAGGCGCCGGGGGCCCCCATGGGCGGGTGTGTGGGCGCCCAGCACGACTCCTCGGGCAGCCTCAACGAGAACTCGGAGGGCACCGGAGGTAGGTGAGCGCCAGGGGGCAGCCTCGGCCCCCCATTGTTCCCGGCCAGGCCCGGCCACCTGTCCCGGCCCCTGCGGGCCCGCTGGCCGCGCGGCCGGGGCCCCTGAGCCCCTTTGTCATCCCCTCCTCCACGTCACTCCCCGCGCTCCGCTTCCGGCCGCCCCGCCGGCCGCGGGGTCGCCCCTTGCCCTGCCGGCCCCTGAGGAAAGTCCTTCGCCCGCCGGGGATGTAGCCCTCGGCCTCTCGACCCCACCGCCTCGGCTCGGGAAACTCGCACCAGAAACTGCCTTTCTTGGCCACCTCACCCCCTCTCCAGCCCGTTTAATTATTCAGGAACAGGATGGCGGCGCTGGGGTTGCAGAAAAGCGAATTGATGGGGGGTTGGGGAGGGGAGCTTAATGCATTCCCTCCGACGGGCCCCGCCACATCTCTCCGCACCCTTCCTCGTTCGGCAGAGTTGGCTGGTCTCAGCTTTCCTGAGTTTCAGATGACAGCTGCCCTGGTTGGTTCCAATTTGGCCATTTAAACCTGCAAGTTTCTGGAGCTTGGCTGGGGAAGTCTCGAGTGGCCACACGCATTATTTTAAGGAGGGGTGGGGAAACCGTCCGCCCGAGGAAAACGTGGCTTCTTGCTACGGCTTGCGGGTGTTGGGCCAGTTTGCTGTCGGGGTGGGCTAGTTGAATTCCTATCCGCCTTACGTAAAGGAAAATATGTAGAGTAAAAGTACAAATGCAGGAGTCCGACTTAGCCCAGTGCTTTAAAAGTTTTCGAACACGGAACGCACTTCTAATTTGTTGTAAATAGCAGCTGGCGGAGGAGAGCTTTTTAATTCAATCGGCATTGTGGTATAACAGTGTAACAATACAATTAATTCTACCTTTGCTTAAATGACCTTTGGCTGAGGCCGCTCTATAGCTTGTGTAGAGGGCAGAATGTTGTAGTTAAAGAAGAAACAGCTAGGAATAGCAAAGATGACAGTGCTGGTTCTGTTCCAACCTTCTGTTAGATGTCTCAGAATGTAAGACGTATTTATAAGTTCCTGAACTAAATCGTTTTGGGGGGGGGGGAATGAGAGGGTTTACAACTTTTTCTTTTACTAGCTTTTTGGACCAATTGCTCGCCCTGTCCCTGGAGCTCCATCTGTAAACTGTGCACACTAACATTTAGCTGATAAATTTCCTGAATTACATGATATTTTGCCATGCCACTTGATTAAAATCTGTGGGTTTCTTGTATGATTAAATCCTGGACGAATAGTTTGAGGATTCATTGAAGTGTGTGGTGAAAAAAAATTGTCCATGAAAACACTACTTGTACATTTCAAGTCGTAGCATTGTGTTTTGGTGGCACATTAACAGTGAGATCCCCAGTGAGGACGAAGCAGAAGATTAAAAGCGCATGATTTAAAACAGCCCTGGGTTAAGGTCAAATTGGGGGTCAAAATGATTCTTCCTGCAATTGAAGTGATCATTAGTGGTACCAAAATACACTAGTATGTGCTATAAATAGTGGGTTTTTGTTTGTTTGTTTTAAGATTTTAAATTTGGGATGCCTCAGTGGCTCAGCTGGTGAGGCGTCTGACTCTTGGTTTCATCTAGGGTCATGATCTCCGTTTGTGGGATCAGGCCCTGCATTGGGCCCTGCTCCGACAGCGTGGAGCCTGCTTGGAATTCTTTCTCCCCGCTCCCTTTCTGCCCCTACCCTCTTGCACTTTCTCTCTCTCAAAATAAATAAACTTAAAAAAAATTATTTTATTTTATTTTTTTTTTAAGTAATCTCTGCAACCCATGTGGGGCTCAAATTCACAACCCCGAGATCAAGAGTCACATGCTCTACTGACTGTGCCAGCCAGGCCACCCTGGTAGTGTTTAGTTTCAGTTAAATCTAATTTGTTTTACACTCATTTAAAAATTTTAATAAACATTTTTCTCTTCTTGGTAATGAATTTGAACCAATTTATTGAAAACCTTTTGGTAATGTGACTTAGGACCAGCCAGGCATTATTAGCACGGGCCTTTAAAAGCATGAAGTCTTAGCTGTTGGTAATTTATTACCAGTAGTGTCTAGTTAGATAGCCATAGTATTAGTTTCTTTGAGAACTGAGATCTCTGGACCTTAAGCTGTGCTATAACTTTCTAAAGTAAAATTTAGAAAAAAGGAACACCAACCACAAAACCTCTTACTTTTCTTCTGAAGAGAAAGTATGGGCCTCATGTAATGAGTGGAAGAAGTAGAGGAAGGGGCTGCATGGGATAAAAAGATTGTTTTTGGAATTTAATTATAGAAGACTTTGTTCTTCATTATTGTCACGATAGTTAAGAGTTAATTGCGGTTTAAAGGAATTAGCTCAGGTGAGTGTTTTAGGTTAACACATTAAATAGTTTTTACTTATTATAGTAGGTTTTTGTTGAGAAGGGAAAGAGTATTTTTCCTAAGGGTGTTGGCACAGATCCTTTGCTTTTCAAACATAAATTGATGGTTTGTAGTTTTCACCTGGACATTTGTGTTATGAAAAATTCTTTTATCAACATGAAGTAATTTTTTATGACAGTTTTACATTCACATTGTTTTCAAGTCTCACCATTTTAGATTGGTTTGACCTTTTTTTTTTTTTTTTTTTTTTTTAAAGAGTGTGAATTGGGGAGGGTAGAGGGAGGGAGAGAGAATCCTAAGTGGACTCCACACTGAGCACTCGATCTCACAACCTTCAGATCATAACCTGAGCTGAAATCAAGAGTCAGGCGCTCAACCGACTGAGCCACATAGGTGCCCCTAGATTGGTTTGACTCTTGAATATCAGGTAACCTTAGTAAAAAATGACTGTTTTAAAAATCTTTTTGGCCATTTGAGATACTGTACTTTCTCTTTCCCTCTGGATCTAAGTCTCTTGTGCATGCAAGTAATTGCATATAGGAAAAAAACTTGCTTACTAAGGGATGTACTTTGAAGGAATTTGAGAAATTTTTGCAAAAGACTGTAGAATATGGAAATTGCTTAATCCACATTATAAGATTTGTGTTATATGTTATTTTGGAATCATTTGTAGTATATCTTGCCTAGAATTCAGTTTCTGAGTTTCAGCTAGTTTGACCATTTTTTAAAAGCCTAATTTTCATCAAGACAAGTATAGTATATACATTATACAAGATTATTTAGCAATTCACTTCAGGCTTCCATGTTCCTAGAACATTTTTTAGACAGCATGTTCTGTATAGTTGTCTGCCTTATTATGATGTGACATTGTGATGCTGGGGTTGGAACTCAGGACCTCTAGACAGGCTTTGTGTAGTCCATGGCATTGGCTAGGGAATGAAATCTCATGATTTTTAAAAATAAGTATGTGGGGAAAAAACGGTAAAGTGAAATTAGTTGAAGACAGCCAACTATTATTTTGTTCACCTCTTTAATGAACTTGATGTAGAAAGTGGGTTCTCACTTTCTGGGTGTATCTTTTGTTTTGCATAGTCAGTGATATCCCAAGGGGACTAACCCTCGGTGGTCACAAGTTTCCAGGTTTACAGCAGGATAACTGACTGCTGGCCATTCATTTCTTTATTTCATAATGTCTTGAGAATATCATGGAATTCTTTTGGGTATCCATTTATAGCAGCCTTATAGACACCTACTTGAGTAACAGTGGTTTTTGAACAATAACTACCATTTATCCAGTATTTATTATGTAACAGATGTTGTGCTCAGTGATTTGGTTTTCTCAGTTAGTCTTCAATAACTCTGGAAGGTGGATAATATTTCTATTTTATGGATGGATTGAACCTGAGAGAAATTAAGTTGCTTAACATTGCACTGTTTATAAATTTTTTTTTTCAACGTTTATTTATTTTGGGGACAGAGAGAGACAGAGCATGAACGGGGGAGGGGCAGAGAGAGAGGGAGACACAGAATTGGAAACAGGCTCCAGGCTCTGAGCCATCAGCCCAGAGCCCGACGCGGGGCTCGAACTCACGGACCGCGAGATAGTGACCTGGCTGAAGTCGGACGCGTAACCGACCGCGCCACCCAGGTGCCCCAACATTGCACTGTTTATAAATGGCAGGCAGAACTTGAACTCAGTGCTGTGATAAAAAATGCTAGTTTCTCTTTTTTTCTAGTTTCATTTTAAATTTGTGACAAAATACATATAAAATTTGCCATTTTAACCATTTTTGAGTGTACAATTTAGTGGCATTAATTACATTCATCATCCCCATGTGCAACCATCCCCCCATAGTTTTAGAAACTGTGTATTTCTAAAATTTTTCATCTCTTCAAACAGAAACTCTAGATCATTAACGAGTATTTCTTCTCCCCTCTCCCAACCCGTTAACTTCTAAATCTAAGTTTTTTCTTTGTGAATTTACCAAGTCTAGATATTTCACATAAGTAGACTCATACAGTATTTGTCCTTTTCTTTCTGATATATTTCACTTTGCATAATGTCTTCAGGTTAATCCTGTGGTAGCAAGTATCAGTACCTCATCCTTTTTATGGCTCAATAATACTCCATTGTATGTATATACCACATTTTGTTTATCCATTCTTCTATACAGACATTTGGGCTGTGTCCACTTTTTGGCTATTGTGAATTACGTGGCTATGAACTTTGGTGTACAAAGAGCTGTTTGAGTCCCTGTTTTTGGTTCTTTTGGATATAATATACCTAGGTGTGGAGTTGCTAGGTTAAATGGTTTACTTTTTTGAGGAACTGCCAAACTTTACCACAGTGGCTGCATC
Organism: Leopardus geoffroyi; assembly: GCF_018350155.1. Lineage (NCBI taxonomy): Eukaryota > Metazoa > Chordata > Mammalia > Carnivora > Felidae > Leopardus > Leopardus geoffroyi. The sequence continues at coordinate 177,066,837 of NC_059326.1, forward strand.
ATTTTTCATTCCTACCAGCAACATACAAGGGTTTCAGTTTCTCCATATCTTCATCAACACTTGTTATTTCCCATTTTTAAAATTAATAGCCCTTGTAGTGGGTATCTTACTGTGGTTTTGGTTTGCATTTCCCTAATGACTAGTGATGTTGAGCATCTTTTAATTAAAGTGCTTCTTGGACATTTGTTTATCTTCTTTGGAGAAATGTCTGTTTAAGTCCTTTGCCTGTTTTTTAATTGGGTTGTTTTGGGGTTTTTTGTTGTTGTGTTATGGGAGGCCTTTATATATTCTGTATATAAACTCTTATCAGATACATGATTTGAAGATATTTTCTCCCATCTTTTCACTTTTTTTTGTTTTTAAGATTTTATTTTATTTTTTTTATTTAAAAAAAAATTTTTTTTTTTTTCAACGTTTATTTATTTTTGGGACAGAGAGAGACAGAGCATGAACGGGGGAGGGGCAGAGAGAGAGGGAGACACAGAATCAGAAACAGGCTCCAGGCTCTGAGCCATCAGCCCAGAGCCCGACGCGGGGCTCGAACTCACGGACCGTGAGATCGTGACCTGGCTGAAGTCGGACGCTTAACCGACTGCGCCACCCAGGCGCCCCAAGATTTTATTTTTAAGTAATCTCTGTACCCAAGGTGGGGCTTGAACTTACAACCCTGAGGTCAAGAATCCCATGCTCTACCAACTGAGCTAGCCAGATGCCCCATCTTTACTCTTTCTTGGTAGTGTCCTTTGAGGCATAAAAGTTTTTAATTTTAATGAAGTCAAATTTATTTTTTCTTTTGTTGCCTGGGCTTCTGGTTTTTGTTTTAAATGTATATTTAACTAATCCTTCACTGATGGAGAAAGAATAAATCTTTAACCGGTAATTCATAAGTCTAACTTAACTAACATTTGCTTTCTTAACTATGAATAGAAAACTATTTGAAGTTTATTTTCTGTCTTATGTGGTGAAAAGGTTGATTAGTAGTGAAATGGTTTTTAAAAAGTTGACAAAAGTAATCCATAAACCTACTTCGACTTCTTAATCAAGAGATGATTGTTACATTTTCCGTAGAAGCGTTTCACAATCAAAAGGCATTGAAAACCCACAATATGCCCAACATTGGGTTGGTTGCTGTTGTTCCAAAAAAGGAATCATGATCTTATTTCTTGAGTATGTCAGAATCCTTTTTTAGGAAAGCATAATAAAATATGCACACATGAAACAACTGTAAAACACTGGTAAACAGATAAATATACTATAGGATAAACTGTGCAAGTGCTGAGGGAATAAAAGAAAATAGTGATCTGAGCTGCTCAAAGGTGGTCCCGCTACCAGCAGTTTTGCTGTAACCTGGGAGTATGTTAGAAGTGCAAAATCTCAGGCCCGCCCCCAGACCTAGTAAATCAGAATCTTCATTGTAACTAGATTCTCAAATGGTTCCTCTGCATATTGAAGTTTGAGAAGCACTGTACAGGATTGCTTACAGTGGGAAGAGATTAGAGCAAGGAACCCATTAGGAAAAAAATGGCATGAATTGGGACTATATTGGATAAAGGGGTATAGAAAAGAAAGTAAAATACAGACAGTCCCTGACTTATGATGGCTCAATTTAGGATTTTTCAATTTTACAATTTTACAGTGGTGCAATGTGATACATACACATTCAGTAGAAACCATACTTGAGAGTTTGAATTTAGTTTTTTTTCCATGGCTGATGATAGGTGATATGATACTCTCTCGAGATGCTGGGCAGAGGCAGCAACCTGCAGCTCCCAGTCAGCCACGTGGTCAGGATCATGAGGGTAAGCAACGGATACTCTTACCATTTTGTTTCTCGCCTTCAGTATAGTATTCGACAAATTACGTGGTATTAGGCTTTGTGTTAGATGATTTTGCCCAACTGTGGGCTAATGTAAGTGTTCTGAGCACATTTAAGGTAGGCTAGGCTAAACTATGATGTTCTGTAGGTTGTATTAAATGCATTTTCAATTTATGATGATTTCAATTTACGATAGGTTTATTGGAACGTAACCTCGTCCTAAGTCAGGGAAGATCTGTAAACCCATGTTTGTGAATCTGGGTGACCAGGAGTATTGAGGTGGCTTGGCAGGTTTTGGGGAATAAGAAAGAGCTATCTGGGGCAAGTTATAATTTGCCTTTCAGTATGCCAAGGTTTAGTTGACACAAGAATTTTTAAGTTGGGACATCATGTAGGGTGGTGCAGATGTTTAGATATGGAACTCTTATTCAGGATTAGGAATGTGGATTTTGGAGTCTTTGGGGGAGGTTGAATGAAGGTGTAAAAGTAAATGACTGCTATAAGTAAGTGAAAAGAAGAAGAAAGTACTAAGAACTGAGTCATGAAAATTTCACAGAAGATGGACCTGACCATTCTTACAATTTCAGAAAATAATTTATTTTTTTAACTTCTCATTCTAGTGTGGTGTTTGCAGAAATTCTACCTGTAGTGTATTACATCCAGACTCAAGGTAGACTTCTTGGGCATCCAGCCCCAGAATATACCAGTAGGCCTTTTGAGGTTGATACACTTCAGAACAAACACATTTCTCTACAAAACACTGATATTCACCAAAAATATCATTCATATCTCTATCTTATGTATTTTCAATGCCCCATATATTCTACACATCATCTAATTAGTTTGCTGATTGAATTTTCTTATGCTTCTACTCTTAGGACTGGGTCTATAATTAAAAATGAAGTAGAACTGAGCATGAGGAGGGCTGATGATTAGGCTGCCCTTCTCCTTAGTGTGACAGTTGAAGTAAAAATTTTTCCTGTTTTCTGGGCTGGTAGCTCTGTGGCTTTATGAGTAGGATGCATAAAATTTTATGCCAGTTGGAGAAAGACATACTACAAAATAGGAGGCATTTACTGGATATAAAGCAGAGAGTGCTTGACTTTACCAGAATGAGTATAGCTGTGGGGGAAGACCAAAAGGAAAATAGGCAGCAAGAAGGTGTGTGTTGGAAATCCAGGGGAACTCTGGGTAGGAAGGCTGTAGGTATGAGAACAAAATTTAGGTTGGGGACGCTACAGTTGGAAAATACTGAGATGTGGGGAAAGCTGAATCCTCTTTGGAAAGAGATTTAAGCACTCAAGTTTTTATTAAAAATAGACATGGGATATTATATCCCTGGTTAGTCCAATTTTGTTTTCAGTTTTCTAGCAAATAAAAGGTTGACATTTTTTCCCGGTCAAGATTATCTTGGACGTTATGTTGGAATGGCATTTTTAAAGATTCTTGCTATGGATAGTAAATGGCCTGGGTTTTTTTCATCTCTGATTTTATTTAGGAATCAGTTGCTAGGGGGCGCTTGGGTGGCTCAGTTGGTTAAGTGTCCGACTTGGGCTCACGGCATGATCTCAGAGTTTGTGGGTTCGAGCTCCACATCCGGCTCTGTGCTGACAGCTCAGAGCCTAGAGCCTGCTTCGATTCTGTGTCTCCCTCTCTCTGCCTCTCGCCTGCTCACACTCTCTCTCTCTCTCTCTCAAAAATAAACATTTAAAAAAAAATCAGTTGCTAGTGCTATATACTATGGGTAGAATCTTTATGCCATTAGAAATCATAAGAATCTTGATCCTAGTCTGTAACACCTCTCTTTAAAAAAATTTTTTTTAGTGTTTTATTTATTTTTAAGACAGAGACAGAGCATGAGTGGGGATGGGGCAGAGAGAGAGGGAGACACAGAATCTGAAGTAGGCTCCAGGCTCCGAGTTGTCAGCACAGAGCCCGATGCAGGGCTGGAACTCACGAATTGCGAGATCATGATCTGAGCCGAAGTCAGATGCTCAACCAACTGAGCCACCTGGGTGCCCCTGTAACACCTCTCTTATGGAGAAATTTTAATAGATGGATTTTACTTTTTTTTTTTTTTAAGATTTTATTTTTTAAGTAATCTCTACACCCAACATGGGGCTTGAACTCACAACCCTTAGATCAAGAGTTGCATGCTTTTCCAACTGAGCCAGCCAGGAGCCCCTATTTTTTTTGTTTAAACATTTTTGTTTTAGTTTATTATTTATTTTGAGAGAGTGAAAGAGCACAAGCAAATGCAATGGGGGGAGGGGGAGAGAGAGAGAGGGAGAGAGAGTGTGAGTGTCTCAAGCAGTCAACATGCTGTCGTCAGCCCACAACTGTGGGATCATGACCTGAGCCGAAATCAAGAGTTGGACGCTCAACTCACTGAGCCATTCAGGCACCCCTATTTTATAATTTTTTTTTTTCAACGTTTATTTATTTTTGGGACAGAGAGAGACAGAGCATGAACGGGGGAGGGGCAGAGAGAGAGGGAGACACAGAATCGGAAACAGGCTCCAGGCTCTGAGCCATCAGCCCAGAGCCTGACGTGGGGCTCAAACTCCCGGACCGCGAGATCGTGACCTGGCTGAAGTCGGACGCTTAACCGACTGCGCCACCCAGGCGCCCCCAGGCACCCCTATTTTAAAATCTGATTTTCTTACTGCAAATGCAGAGCTTTGGCAGCACCTGCTAGTGGTACTATACTTAGGTGAGTCTTCTAATAGGAATGATTATTGAGTGTTACTCTCTTGTAGTGAGGAACTTTTGCCATTGTGTTTATGAATTAGTTATCTCTCTTGTGGCTTTTGACCAAGACACATTCTTCTCTTGTTGCAAGAAAGCATTAGATTGATTTCGTTAAACAACATAATCATATTAATTGGGCATGATGATCAATTTGCTGATTTAGTGATTCTCTCATTTTTCCTTACTGCAGACCACCTGAATGGTTTATCTTCATTTGGTGGACCATTGCACCTGATTCTTCCCGCCGCCCCTCACCATCCCTACCCAGCTTTCTGCTTCTGCTTATCGGGCATACTAGGCTACCAGCAAGCTCCTCATGATTCACTGGTAGTTCAAGGACCATAGGTTGAGACTTTACTAACGCGTATGTACTTAAAGATGCATGTGTGTTGGCCGAGAACAATCAGCATGTATTCGCCTTGCATCAGCCACTTTTGACTTGCAGTCAGCAACAATCAAGTTTGTTTTTGAATATATTCCATATATTGAGCTGAGAGGTTAAATATTGCTGAGTATGCATTGAGTGTTGTAATGCCGTTTTTTGCGTGTTTGCAGTAAAACTTTTAGGCATTTCCATTATTGCTCTGTTTTCAGAAATGGAATTTCCGTTCAAGTTAGATGTCTAAACAAAAACATCCTAATGTGTGAAAGTCATTTTAAGTGAATTTTACTTGAGTGTGAGTGAGGTCTTGATATATCAAGACTTGACTAAATAATGAAGTAGTGACTTTTGGACTTTTCTCATGAAGTCCTCAAAACCCTTCAGATAATTTTTTGCATGTATTATGATTGGCTCATAGGTATGAGCTAGGGCAGGCCTCTTTGCATCAGTTCAGATCATTTCCGTGCTTGTGGACTATGTGACAAGAGTATCAAAGGGGCAGAATAACAGATAGTCCAGATCACTTGGTTATGCTTCATGATAAACTATCACTTTCAACTCAGGGCAAACATCTTATTTTTTTAAACTGGAACTTTTAAAAATAGCCAGCCTCCATTATTTCTAACTGCCAGTACTTATAGCTAACCATATAAATAAGGCCTGCTGTCTGATATCAAGTAGCCTGTGGTTGAGTAGAGGAATCATACATTTAATTAGGAAAAGTTTTAAAAGCCTCTACAGTGGGGCTCCTGGGTGGCTGAGTCAGTTAAGCATCCAACTTCTGCTCCGGTCATGATCTCACAGCTTGGGAGTTTGAGCCCCACGTGGGGCTCTGTGCTGACGGCTCAGACCTGGAGCCCACTTTGGATTCTGTGTCTCCCTCTCTCTCTGTCCCTCCCCTGCACATTCTCTGTTTCTCTCTCCTTTATTTTTTTTTCCCCCACCCCATCTGCCCTTCCCTCTTTTTTCTTTTTTTTTCTTTCTCTCTCCTTTAAAAATAAACATTAAAAAAAATTTTTTTTAAAGCCTCTACAGCAATGGAAAAAGTATTATGGAAGTTCAGAGAATAGTGGGGAGCAGGGTCAGAAAGCTTCACTGAAGAGGGGATATAAGTAGTTGGTCTTGAAAGACGAGTAGATGGAGACAAAGTAGAAGGCAGAGGAAATTATTTGTATACCAATATGAGAAAACCTGGCATTTTGGCGGACTGGCAAGAAGCTTGTGGAGGGGTAGGTGAAATATGAAGTTATTAAGGTATGTTGTCAGATTTTAGGAAGGCACAGTTGCCACAATTAATAGACCAGTTGCGAGACAATATATAGGTGATGGTATTTAAGTGGATTTTTTGTGTGCTAATTCCCATTTAATGCTGCATTCTGAGGTTATTTGATACAAAATTCTGATGTAGCAAGGTGTTACAATCTTTAGCATATTTTTATTCTTTTGTAATTTTAACCATATTTTCACATATTAAATATCAGAAACGTGTTTCACTTTTTTGCATGCACATGGGGTGCCTGGCTCACCCACTCAGAAGAGCGTGTGGCTCTTGATCTTGAGGTCGTGAGTTCCAGCCCCACGCTGGGTGTAGAGATTATTAATAAATAAATAAACTTAAAAAAAACCACCTTTTTTATATGTACGTGTATGTATATGTTTGTCCCACATCAGTTTTTGTCTCTGGTCCTAGGTTTCTGGCACATGGAAAGAGTTTGCACTAAGATTCTGCAGACCTGCCTGAGTTTTAATCTCTTGAAAAGGCCTGCATTATCTGTGGTGCTTTGGGCTCCGTTTCTCACATTGTTGAAAGAAGAGAATGGATTAAATCATCTTTGTCAAGATTATATCTTAATTCTTTTTTAAAATATTTTTAATGACAGTTTTCAAACATATTGAAAAAATTAATATAATAAACATTTGAATATCCATCACTTAGATTAAACAGTGTGTGTGTGTGTGTGTGTGTGTGTGTGTGTATTTGCTTAACTGAGAGTACAGACATCATGACACTTCAACATGTAAATACCGTTATCACTTCTAAGAAGATTATTCCCTAAGATCAAGTCCATAATCACAGTCCACCAATTGTCCCAAAATGCCTTTTATAGCTATTTTTTTCTTTTTTTTTTCTTTTTTTTTTTTTAACATTTATTTATTTTTGAGACAGAGAGAGACAGAGCATGAACGGGGGAGGGTCAGAGAGAGGGAGACACAGAATCGGAAGCAGGCTCCAGGCTCTGAGCCATCAGCCCAGAGCCCGATGCGGGGCTCGAACTCACGGACCGCAAGATCATGACCTGAACCGAAGTCGGCCGCTTAACCGACTGAGCCACCCAGGTGCCCCTATAGCTATTTTTTTCAAATTAAGATCTATTCAGCATTGAGACATTGCATTTGTTTTTGTATTTAATTTTTTAAAATCTAGAACAGCTTCTCCCCTTTTCTACCCTATGACATTGATTTTTTGAAGAGTATTATAGAACGTATCACATTCTGGGTTTGTCTGATTGTCATTTAGTGTATTTCTCTAGCCTCTGTATTTTCTTTAAACTGAAAATTTGGTAGATCTAATACTAACAGAATGTGATTATTTCCTAGGCTATCCTGGATCCAAAATCCAAACTTTTCCCAGTTCTTTTCTCCTAACTTCCAACACTGGGATAATCTTTGATTACTGAATAAATCTGAACCTTATTTTCATTTTCCCACCCAGAAACAAGCTTAAGATCTGTCAGCCTGCAAGTCTACAGTACCCTATTGTTAACTATAGTCACTATGCTGTACATTATTAGATTCTCAGAGTTTATTCTTTTTATAACTGAAAGTTTGTACCCTTTGTATCTACATTCCTTTCTTTCAGAGTGTGAGTGGGGGAGGGCAGAGAGAGAGGGGGAGACCGAATCCGAAGCAGGCTGCAGGCTCTGAGCTGTCAGCACAGAGCCTGATGCAGGGCTCAAACTCGCAAACTGTGAGATCATGACCTGAGCTGAAGTCAGCCACTTAACCGACTGAGCCACCCAGGCTCTCCTCCTTTCTCTCATTTTTATAAAAAGGTTCTATCATGTTTTTTTTTTAATTTTTTTAATGTTTATTTATATCAGAGAGAGAAAGAGAGCACAAGTGGCAGAGGGGCAGAGAGAGATGGAGACACAGAATGTGAAGCAGGCTCCAGGCTGTCAGCACAGAGCCGGACACGGGGCTCAAACTCACAAGCCGTGAGATCATGACCTAAGCTCAGGTCGGACGCTTAACGGACTAAGCCACCCAGGTGCCCCTATCATGGTTATTTTTCGACATTACTTATCTTCTCGGGATGTAAGCTGCATTGGCCTGGTACAGACTTCATAATACTTGAGGTTTCATAATACCTTAGACTCAGTTAACTGTTGCGTGACATACATTTTTGACTTTATAATGGTGTTAGGGAGAAAGTAAAATTCCACTAATAGAAGACTTATTTAATTCTAGAACAAGAGCTCTTTGTTAACTAGAACCATATAGCGTAATGAAAAGTTCCAGTTCCACCTCTGTCTCTCTATATCTAATATGACCTTAAGTCACTTGACTTCCCCATTGCTTGTTTTTTTCTTATCTATAAAATGAGCATGTTTGTTGGATGAGATCAGTATACTCAAACTTTTTTAACAGTTGAATCTCCTTTTTTTAAGTATACCTTACATTGAATACTAAAGTATCAGCCTCAGCATTTCATTTTCTTTTATTTTGATTGTACACTCACTAAAAAAAATTAGAGTCTCATAAAGTTCTATAGGTTTTTTTTTGAAGTTTGAATCACTATCAACTGTACTCAAAACTTCAACATTATGTCTTCCAGTATTGTGACTTATGTTATATTTTCATTAAGCATTGTTGAGTTTTTGTCATGAGAGAATATGCTGAGCAGGTATATCTAAACTTGCTGTGACATTTAATGGGGCCCAGACCTGCATAGTACCATATTAGTGTGTTCACTGGTACATTGTTACATGAGTGGACATGTGTGTGCCTGTATTAAACAAAAGGCACCGTGCAGACCTCTTGATTTCCCAATCAATGACCCATTTCAAGAAGTTCCCTAAGTTTCATATGTGCATAGAGAAAGTAAGGGAAGCTTTATTCCAGTGTCACCATGATTAGTTTCATGATGAACATGTTTCATGATGGTCTGTATGTTTGAAATTTAACATTTGATGTGTGGGGTCTTGTTATATGATTCTTAAAAAGTAACATATTTTACATATAATTTGAATCATGTTTGTAGAACTCTGAAGCAACTGTTTTGTTTCCTTGAGTTCTTTGGAACCAGTTTTTAAAATTAGTTGATTAGATCCTAGGAAAAATCTTTAACACCTAATTTCAGTCGGTTTTTCTCTATTCTCAGGATAGGCATACTGTTGTGGGCGTTGTAGTAGATATCTGTGGTTTCATAGAATTACTGAAGAAGTACTATATGAATTAAGTATAAAACTTTAAGAGCAAACAAAAGAAAAGTAACACATTAAAAATAGCAAAGATGGGGGGCACCTGGTTGGCTTAGTAGAGCATGCAACTCTTGATCTTGGGGTTGTGCGTTTGATCTTGGGGTCATGAGTTCAAATCCCACGTTGGGCATAGAGCTTACTTAAAAAAGAGATAGTGAAGGGAATCAATGCGGTGGTAACTTGTGCCTATATTACTAATTGCAGTCTGGTTTTAGATCTGGAAGTTTGTTTACTGCCTGCATTTGACTTGCCTTTGCCAGGAATTAAAAGGGTAGTAACAAGCCCACAGGTGGTCTCTTTCTTCTGGAGCAACTTTTGGCTTCATAATGTACTCTGTAAGTGAAGCTGTTTCATTATTTAAGACATGAACTTTACCTCTCAGCCCATTTGAAGCTTGGCACTATTAGGCCTACTCTTCTCTCTGTCTGACACAGCTTCACTTTTCTCCTTTCTCTCTTGGGTGTCAAATATTTCAGCTCTTTGTCTACAATTCAGGCATGCTTGTATTGTGTTTAAACTTTGGAGTTTCAGGGGTGTCTGGGTGGATTAGTCAGTTAAGCGTCTGACTGTTGATTTTGGCTCAGGTCATGATCTCATGGATCCGTAGGATCAAGCCCTGTGTCAGGCTCTGTGCTGGCAGTGCAGAGCCTGCTTGGGATTCTCTCTCTCCCACTCTGCCCCTCCCCCCCCCTTTCAAAATAAGTACATAAACATTAAAAAAAAAAGAAAACTTTGGAAGTTCAGGCAGGAAGTGCTTAATGGAAATGGGGTTGATAAATGAGATCTTGCTTTTGAAAGATTTGACTGTGGCTTATGAAGGAAGAACCAGAATGAGATGATGCTGAGAGGGACCTAGTAGGTGAGGTCTGCTGTCTGTCATATATGTTAGTCAGACTTTGCTTATAAAGAGTGGACTATATTGAGATAAAACAAAGGAATGTCAATGAAAGAAAGATCTTCGCATCTAGTGAGCAAGGCTTGGATTTTCTTTCCTTTTCAAGGCCTTTGACCTTTTCACTTAGTATTTATTTACATAGTAAATATTTGCTATGAGATGCTTTTTTATTAAGTTCTTAAAAATAGCATGGCCCTTCCTCATTTTTTTAATTGCTTTTAGAAATTATTGGTTTACTTGTTTATTTCTTACTTGCCTCACAATATTATAAGCTCTGAAATAATAAATGAATAATTATGACTGTTTTATCACTTGGAGAATGAAAAGTTTACTACTTGGCTTTAGTTATTTAATTTGATTTTTGGATGAAATTATTTTATTACTAGTTCCTTAGTTGTATGAAAGCCCATTGTCTTATAGAGACTCCTCACCATAATTAACTCTGGGATAAATGCTTATTTGCCCAACTGAAGGAGGCAGTGATCTAATTTGCTTGTTAAGGTCTCCCTGCTTATTTTGTGTGTATTTTTGTTATTTTCTCCTGTCATCCTTAGCAAACCTAGTGATGATTTGAATTGCTTTGCATATGAAAAGAGTTAATTATATTTATAGCCCACCCAGCCCAGTAGAATTGTTAGGCTGCCCTTGAGCTGCATTTGTGTTTACATTGAATGCAGCAGAAATCTAGTTTTCACATATAGCCTATAAAGTATTCTATTAACAGGGAATAATAAAGACACTCTTTATTAATTTTCTGAATTTAGGGGTTTTTGTTTATTCATTCGGTGGGTTTTTTTCAGCAGACATTTTAGGGGATGTTAGAGGAGGGCAAAGTCTGAGGACAAGTTGTAGGATGAAACTGATCTTTGAAGTATTTTACTAAACACAAATTTCACTTTGGGGGTCTAACCCACACTCCTCCATGTAAAAAATATAAGGAGCTTTGTGTTTGGGAGGAAATTAGTTACACAAATACAATATTATAACATGTAGCTCTTTAACGCATGCCTTGTGTTATGAGATATTTAGTAATGCAAATATATTTCTCACTTTTCATCCTGTTTTTACATATCAAAATCTCCCTGTTATTTGCACAGCAAACACATTGAGTATACCAATATGACAAACTGAGCGTACATACTATTTCAACAGGGCCTAGCACAGTGGCTTGTAAGTAACATATACATAAGAAATACTTGTTGAATGAGAGCTTGAAGTAATTCAGAGTAATGGCTTTTCGATTGTTTAAGGTTCACAAGTATAATTAATATGTGAGAAGAGCCGTAATTGCAATACATAATCTTTTCCTTTGTTGTAGTTTTTGGTTTAAAAATAAATCTTCACATTTTCTTGATTCTTACAAGGACCCTTTGACTTTAAGGAAAAATGATGTTAATATCGCTGGTTCACAGGGGAGGAAACTGAAGCACAGAGATGTTTCGAATAAGGAATGAAACGAGTATCCCAAACTGTAAGCTCCATTTTCTGTTTTCTAACTCCATATCCTCTCCACAGATGGTGAGGGGTTTGGGTTGACTTTTCTTTCCTTGCTGCAGAAGTGTGTGTGTTTTTCCTTTGTGGCAATAAGCATAGTTGAAGTTAATGGAATGTGTTTCTTAAGGACTCTCATGTTCACTCTTGTATTCAAAATGGAGATGACAGCAGTAAAAAGTGAGGTAGATAGTTGCCTTTGATCTTAGTCAATAAATTATCTTGCTTTTCACAAGATAGAAAATTTGAACTAAGATGTTAGTTATCTAAAACTGGTGAAATGGAAAAAAGTGTTAGTCTTGTTCATCTTTTGTGCCCTTTTACTTGCTTATCTTTTGCACTTTTACCTCTGCCTCCTAACCTAGATTGAATGTTTTCAGCTTAAAACTCAGTTTACTCAAACTTGACCTTGAACTTCGCAGTTGAACTGGGTGGGGGAACAAGTTTCCTTGAGTTTCTTAAAGTATAAGAAAAGAAGGATTTGTCTAATCTGAAGAAACCTTAATAAAGTTTTTCTAGGCCTGTCCTCTGAAATTACCCTTAGTATAGAAGTATTAGAAAATCGGTCTCAGATCCTAAAGTGGTGATCACTCCAAGGGGTGAGTTGAAGGAGGTTACATGAAAGTTCTTTCTAATTGGTATATCCAGCAGTTAAAGGATGGGGATTGGAACCCAGAAGTGAATTAGTGTTTGTACTTAAAATGTCAGCATATGAATCATTGCAACTATCTTCTAGTTTTATAGCTGAGAAAGGGAACAGAGAACATCCATCTCCTGAATATGTCTTGCTCTGAAGGAGGAGGTGAAAACTATGTTGGTCCCATAATGTAGTTTCATTATAGTAGCTTGTGCTTTTTCTGGCAGTCCTCAATACATTTCTGCCTTGAACTTCAGTTACCCTGAAAATAAGAATTTTAACTTGACGATTAAAAAGCCTTTGGACCTTTAATCATTGATGTGTTGCCAAAAATTAACACACAGGACCTATTGAACACACCCTTCTGTGAATTTGGCTTTTGCTTCTCTGAGTTTGTGATGGTTGCATCATGTTGTGGGTAGCTGTGTCTTCCTAAATGACTCAGAGTAGTTTATAAAGTCTCATAATTTTGAAGTGAAAAATTGAGATGTGTGCTACTACATATAAATAGGACATAATGAAAAGGAACTTGAGAAACAATAAAATGATACCTAGTACTCTGGAATGAACATTGAATAAGACACTTCGGCCTGTAACAAGAGCTCTGAGAATGGGGAGAGTTGCTTATCTGTTATTGAATGAAATGTAATATACCCTTGGAAGCAAGAAGGAGAGTATCTTTTTGCACTGAATCTGTCATGGGGTTGAAAATAGGTTCTTGGCTTGTATTTTTATTTTCTATATACCAACACTAAATATACTGACTAGAAATTATAATGTAACTGCCTAGGGCAAACAAATGACTGAAAAACATTTAACTTTTTTTTCTGGAACAATTGATCCTTAAGCATTTTAAGAAGGGAATAATAAACAGGGACAGAACTACATTTGAATGGTAAAAGTAGGTTTTTCAGTTTAGAATAAGGATGAATACTAAAAGCCTAAATACGAAAAGTGTGAGAAGTTCCACATTCATTTACTAAAAAAAATTTTTTTTAATGTTTATTCATTTTTGAGATAGAAAGAGACAGAGCGTGAGTGGGGGAGGAGCAGAAAGAGAGAGACACACAGAATCTGAAGCAGGCTCCAGGCTCCAAGCTGTCAGCACAGAGCCTGATGCGGGGCCTGAACTCACGAACCGTGAGATCATTCATGACCTGAGCTGAAGTCGGATGCTCAACCGAGTCACCCAGGCGCCCCAAACTTCCACCGTTTATTTTATTATTATTTTCTTATTATTTTTTTAATGTTTTTATTTATTTTTGAAGGAGAGAGAGAGACAGAGCATGAGCGGGGAAGGAGCAGAGAGACAGGGAGACACAGAATTCGAAACAGGCTCCAGGCTCTAAGCTGTCAGCACAGAGCCTGATGTGGGGCTTGAACTCACAAACTGTGAGATCATGATCTGAGCTGAAGTCGGACGCTTAACCGACTGAGCCACCCAGGCACTCCAGTTCCAACATTTATTAAAGAGGGAAGAAAAAGAAGTTCTCAGATGAAACATCAAGGGAGATTAAAGAAAATTAAGATGTAGAATAAAATTCAGTTTCCATTGAAAAATAGTTCTTATTTAATAATAGGTGGTATAAAACACGTTGGCAAGTTATTTTTGTACCGAAGTCTTGAGGGAAAATGTTATACAATTTTAATGCGTTGGAAAGTATTGACTAATGATATCTTTGCATTTACTCCTGATACAGTCTAAAAGCTACTTACAATGTTACTAAACTAAATCAAACCTGGATCACTTTGCTTTCTAGGTAAGAAAGAGTAATTGAAGCTTTTGCACGCATGTGCGCACATGCACACACATTATATATAATATACATAAAATATATATACACATGGAAAAAATATATATGTATGTACTCTTTTTTGGTATATTTATTCTTATATATAGTCTTCTCATGTTTTACAGGAGGACTTGTTTAGGACTAATTTTTTCTTACTGTATATATTTATGGTTATTTAAAAAACTTTTTAAGAACTCTTTGTGGGGCGCCTGGGTGGCTCAGTTGGTTAAGCGTCTGACTTCAGCTCAGGTCATGATCTCACAGTTTGTGAGTTCGAGCCCCGCATCAGGCTGTGTGCTGACAGTTCAGAGCCTGGAGCCTGCTTAGGTTTCTGTGTGTCCCTCTCTCTTTGCCCCTCCCCAACATGCACACATGCGCGTGCTCTCTCTCTCCCTCCCTCTCTAAAATAAACATTAAAAAAAAACACTCTTTGCAAAAAAATTTTTTAAGTCAAAAAGCGTATTTAAGGTGCTCCTGGGTGGCTGAGTCAGTTAAGCATCTGACTTCGGCTCAGGTCATGGTGTTGTGGTTTGTAATTTCGAGCCCTGCATCAGGCTCTGCACTGACAGTGAGGAGCCTGCTTGGGATATTCTCTCTCTCTCTCTCTCTCCCTCCCTCCCTCCCTCCCTCCGTCCCTCCCTCCCTCCCTCCCTCCCTCTCTCTCTCTCCCCCCCTCCCCTGCATGTGCACGCTCTCTCAAATTTAAAAAAAAAGTTTATTTAAGAAAAAGTAAATCACATTTATCTTAACACCTAACAAATATTTTGGTGTACATTCTTTCATGCTCAGGTTGTGTGCTGTATGTATAAAGAGAGGGAGAGTAGGCACAAAAATCAGGTCGTATATTCAGAGGAAGGTGAAGTGCTTTTTAAAGTCATTGCAGCTATGCTTCTAGAGCAGTTATGACTTCTAGAGTTTGACTTTATGATGTTCTGGGATATAACAGAAATGTCAATTGTTAGCTTTTCATTTTGGGAGGGTTTATCAGTATTTTTTCTAAAATTGACCTGACCTCACTGTCTGTTTTGTAGAGTCACCACAATGATGTGAGAGATGCGCATCCCACGACTTAATCTGAGGAAATGCAGTATAAACTAGAGCAAAGGGAATACCCTGCTGTAATTGGGCAAGTTACCCAAGGTGTTTATGTGGGCAGTTTGTGAGAATACAGTATTTCTTAGGACATTACATCCTTCTGAACAGTGCAGTTAAATAAGCTAAAAGTAAAGCTTGGAGTTTTGTTGTTGTTGTTGTTTTTTTAAACGTTTATTTATTTTTGAGACAGAGAGAGACAGAGCATGAATGGGGAAGGGTCAGAGAGAGAGGGAGACACAGAATCTGAAACAGGCTCCAGGCTCGAGCTGTCAGCACAGAGCCCGACGCGGGGCTCGAACTCACGGACCGTGAGATCATGACCTGAGCCGAAGTCAGCTGCTTAACCGACTGCGCCACCCAGGCGCCCCAAGCTTGGAGTTTTGTAATGGACATAGCTATAGATGCAATTTAAAATAATTAGGGGCGCCTGGGTGGCGCAGTCGGTTAAGCGTCCGACTTCAGCCAGGTCACGATCTCGCGGTCCGGGAGTTCGAGCCCCGCGTCAGGCTCTGGGCTGATGGCTCAGAGCCTGGAGCCTGTTTCCGATTCTGTGTCTCCCTCTCTCTCTGCCCCTCCCCCGTTCATGCTCTGTCTCTCTCTGTCCCAAAAATAAATAAACGTTGAAAAAAAAAAATTAAAAAAATAAATAAATAAATAAAATAGAATAAGTGACATTCAAGGTCTATCTCTTCCCATGAGTCTAACCCCAAGACAATACAGTTTCTAGTAGTTTTCCTGTTACTTTGATTGTTTCCATCACCCATCACTTTCTTATAACTTGGTGGAGAGGTAGAGAATTTGATGATTGAGTCCCGGTTCTGCTTTACAGATTTTGTGGCAAAATCTTGGACAAGCCAAAATCCCATTATGTTCTGTGGATCTGTTGAAAGTACTGTTTGATTCTTACCTGTTCTTAAAATTAAGCGGGCTTTGATTGTACTTAAAACCAAAGGACTTGGCAAATGAATACAATTCAAGTGAAGTGCATTTACCCACATTTTTGCCCAACAATTTCTCAAGCAAAGGAAACTTTTCATATTGAAAATGGAGACCCTCCCCCCCACCCCCCCCCCCCCACCCCGAATAGAGTCTGATGGATCACTGGCTGGGACAGACACCAACATGCTTTGGGTAATTGGTATGTGCTGTCTGGGAAATAGTGTATAGTTTGGGCACTTAAAATCCATGCCAACTTGCTATGCCATCCTAAGCTCTGGTATACACCTTTAACCTCATGTAGCCCTGCAACCTTATAGATGGATTGATTATCATGTGGGTTCACTTTGGGAGGGTAGATAAAAGTCTAGGACCATGTTGAACATTAATCCAGTAACTCTTAAAGCCATGAGGTAGTGTAGTCCTAGTGGCTTAAGAATATGAACCCTGGAGTCAGTCAATCTGGGGTTGAGTCCCAGCCGTACCATTAGTTTGATGATCTTTGGGAGATTTTTAATTTTTATTAATTTAACAGACATTTAGGTATTGTTTTTTTTTTAATATGCTAGGCAATGTTCTAATTGTGTGTCAGAGAAATACTACTTCATTAAATCTTTAACTATCCAATTAAACTTATTTTATTTTTGTCATCTCCCTTCTCCTCCTCCCCACCTAGGTATTTTACCTTTTAAGTTTGTTTTCTCATTTTAAGATGGAGATTATACTGGAGTTGAACAGTAGGACAGTATATGGATAGCACTCTACACAGTGGCTGGGCCATGGTTATCATTCTCTGTTGACTTACTGTTTCTGAGAAAAGCAGCATTATGTGGCAAACTGCTACCTTCTTTAACCGTGATGTAACAATCAGAGTGATAGGAGTCATTCCCTGCAGGGTCTTCTAAATGCATACAGGAGCATTCCTGCAAATTCCTGAAGAATTTGAGTTGGTCAGGGAAAGTCTCTAAGAGTCTAACTCCATCCAGACACAGTCAGCACCTTTACATTGCCCTGGGTCTTTGGGGCCTGTTGAGATCTAGGTTAATACAATGGTTGCTCACCCCAATCCAAATCTGTATCCAGGGAATTATCAGAGTCACAGATCTTTTTTGTTTGTTTTACTTTATTTTAAAAATAATCTCAGATTTACAGAAAGTTGCAAAAATCGTAGGAAGAAATTCTGTATACCCTTCATCCAGATTTCCCTAAATGTTATTTTGTCGTTTATAATATTCTTTCTTTGTATATACCTACATGTGTGTAAATACTTTTCTTTTCTTTAACCATATGATTAAGTTGGAGACAGGAAATCTTTTTTTTTTTTTTTAATTTTTTTTTTTTTCAACGTTTATTTATTTTTGGGACAGAGAGAAACAGAGCATGAACGGGGGAGGGGCAGAGAGAGAGGGAGACACAGAATCGGAAACAGGCTCCAGGCTCTGAGCCATCAGCCCAGAGCCCGACGCGGGGCTCGAACTCACGGACCGCGAGATCGTGACCTGGCTGAAGTCGGACGCTTAACCGACTGCGCCACCCAGGCGCCCCGACAGGAAATCTTTTTACCCAAAAATACTTTAGTATATATTTCCTAAGAGCAAGGACATTCTCTTATTTAACCACAATATAATGATCAAAATCATGACATTAATATTGATATCATGTTAATATTTGCTCTGTTAGACTTTATTCAGTTTCACCATTGTCTTCCCTAGTATTCAAAGAAAATCACCCAGAATCATGCATTGTGTTTCAGTTGTCATATCTCTTTAGTCTACTTTAATCTGGAGCAGTTTAGGAGACTTTATCTTTCATGACCTTGGTATTTTGAAATATACATACAGGCCAGTTATGTACATTTCAAATGTACAGGCAGAGTGTTCCATCAATTTGAATTTTCTGATGTTTCCTCATGCTTGGATACCTAATGATTAGGTAATACCACAGAGATTGTGTCCTTCCTAGTGCATGATGTCAGGAGTCACATAATGTCTCTTTTTCCATTATGGGTGATGTCGATTTTGATCCGTTCTGGTGCTAGCCATATTTCTTCACTGTAAAGTTAAATTTTTCCCTGTACAAATAATAATCTAGTAGGGAGAAAAAAAAGTAGTAGGAAGATTGAGTGTATGTAAATATTTTGTTATCAAACAGGTATTAGTTTTAGCATCCATTGATAATTCTTGTCTCAAACAATTATGGTGGTTGTCAAATGGTGATTTTTTTCTAATTTCATCACTTCTTTTAATTATTAAATTTAATGTAAAAAAGAGCCCTCGGCTCCTCCATTCATTTACTTATTGTATTAGTACAGTAATGTACTAATGGTTTTCTATTTTATTCCATGAGGTATAATCTGTTACCATTGTCATTTATTTTGATGTTTAAATGGTACCATATTGGCCAGTGGGAGCTCTTCCAAGCTGGCCTCTTTTCCTTTGACATGGCTTGATTATTTGTTAAGCACCTATTTGTTTTCTAGTATTGTTTGCTAGTAATATTTGTTTTCTGGTATAACAAGATGTTTCAGGCTCATCTTGTATTTTTACCTGTCACAGCCCTGTAATCAGCCAGGGATCCCTGGTTCCCTTTAGTGGAGAATGATATTTGGAAGCCAGGATCTAGATTCCAGGTGTATTTGGTACTATTGGAGTGGCATTGCTTCTAGATTCTCTCAGTGAAAAGAGTTAGGATAGATAATAAATATGTAGATATATAGGTATAGATACAGATATATCCCTAAATATAAGTGACATATATGTGTGTATAACACACATCTCTATCTTTTTATGTATTAAAAACAGTGAGTTCATAATGATATCTTACATTCCCCTGCCTATATTTACAATTGTATTTCTCACAGTGAAAAATTTGGCTCTCAGTTTCCACAATATATTTATTTATTTACTCAATCTTAGAATATGTACTTTTGGAATTGCTAATTCATTTTATTGTGAAAAGCAAAACCACCAACTGGAATTGATTACAGTTCTTTATGTCTTTAACTTAAGGGTAAAATTACTAACAAAAGAGGTGCCTGGGTGTCTCAATCAGTTAAGCCAAGTAAGCGTCCAACTCTTGATTTTGGCTCATGTCATGATTTCACCCTTTGTGGGATCCAGCTCTGCGTCGGTTCCCTGTTTAGGATTCTCTCCCTCACTCTGCCCCTCCCCCACTCACACTTGGGAGCATGTTCCTCTCTCTCACTCTCTCACAAAATAAATAAACTTTAAAACAAAATTACTAACAAAATTTCTGTCCTCTGAAGTTTAAGTTAGATACACACTTTTTTTTTAAGTTGTCTTTTTTTTTTTTAAGTTTACTTATTTGTTTTGAAAGAGAGAGAGAATCCCAAGCAGCTTCTGTGCTGTCAGCACAGAGCCTGATGCAGTGCTCGAACTCACAAACTGTGAAATCATGACCTGAGCCGAAATCAAGAGTCACTTAACCAGTTGAGCCATCTTCTTCTTCTTTTTTTTTTTTTTTTTTTTGAAAAATTTTTAATGTGGGGCTTAAACTCAAAACCCTCGAGATCAAGAGTCACATGCAGCTGACTGAGCCAGCCAGGTGCCTCTCTTCTTTTTTTTTTTCCCCAGGAAAAAGACAAGAGCCCCAAATAAGGGTCCTTGCCCTGTATTTATTCAGACCAGAAGGCTTGCAAATGTGATAGGCGTGTATAAAGAGATAAACTAGGAACATTAACTTGTGGATGTGAGGGGGAAAAGGGGATTTTAAAGATATACAGTGTTTGGGGTTTGGGTCGATACAAAATCCAGGCACCAGGCAGATGGGTAGATGGTTGTTAACACCAGACAGGAGGCGCCGCACCTGTTTATCTTTGCCAGCCTAGGGGATGAGACAGATAGGGGGAATAACCTCAGGGTTAATATGCCACCTTTTCTTTTGTTAACCATCTCCGCTCTGGGCTGCTTTGCCTGCAGCGCAGTGGTCCAAAGTCCAATTCACCAATTTTACCTAACCTGGCCCCAATCTCCTATGGAAGCAGCTTTCTGCTATGGGGTGCTTTCACCTTGAATATCTAATCTTGTTATTCCTGTGCGCCATTTCTCTTTCAGGCCTTTGCCTCTCTCTCTATTTTTGGGGGCTCAGCAACCCCTCCCTATGTTGGGGTGCTTGGCACCTCCCTATTCCTGGCACCTTTGTGCCTCCCTATTCTTGGGGTGTCTTTGCACCCCCCTATTCTTGGAGTGCCAGTCTGGTTTACCCAAACTCGGGTGTGGGCATTATATTGACTTTGTATCTCTTTGTGTCTTGTTAACCCATTGGTGTAAACTCAGGGGATTCCTAAGCTTATCCCCCACAGGGGTGCATATATCCTTTAGAAGTAGTTTTTTTTTTTTTTTTCTTTTGTATTCTTTGGGTAAGTACCCATTAGTCCAATTGCCGCATCACAAATTAGTTCTATTTTCAATTATCTGAGGAAATTCCATACTGTTTTTCAAATGGCAGCAGCAATCTGCATTCCCAGCAAAAGTGCATGAGGGTTCCTTTTTCTCCACATCCTCACCAACATTAGTTTTTTTCTTATTGATTTTAGCCGTTCTGACAGGTGTAAGGTGATATCACGTGGTAGTTTTGATTTGCATTTCCCTGATCATGAGTGATGTTGAGCATCTTTTCATGTGTCTGTTGGCCATCTGAATGTCTTCTTCATGGAACTCTCTGTTTGTGACTTGGGCCCATTTGTATACTGTATTGTTTTCTGGCTGTTGAGTTGTATAATTTCTTCATATATTTTGGGTACTAACCGTTTATCAGCTATGTCATTTGCAGATATCTTCTCCCATTTAGTAAGTTGCTTTTCAGTTTTGTTGATTGTTTCCATCGCTGAGCAGGAGCAATTTATTTTGATGTAGCCCCAATAGTTTAATTTTGTTTTTATTTCCTCTGCCTCAGGAGACACTTTAGAAAAATGTAGCCATGGCCTAGCATAATAAAAACTTACTCTTTTTTTTTAATTTTATTTATTTGTTTTTTTATTTTTTTAAATTTACATCCAAATTAGTTAGCATATAGCACAACAATGATTTCAGGAGTTAGATTCCTTAGTGCCCCTTACCCATTTATCCCACCCCCCTCTCACAACCCCTCCAGTAACCCTCAGTTTGTTCTCCTTATTTATGAGTCTCTTCTGTTTTGTCCCCTCCCTGTTTTTATATCATTTTTGTTTCCCTTCCCTTATGTTCATCTGTTTTGTCTCTTAAAGTCCTCATATGAGTGAAGTCAGATGCTTTTTGTCTTTCTCTGATTAATTTCACTTAGCATAATACCCTCCAGTTCCATCTACGTAGTTTCAAGTGGCAAAATTTCATTCTTTTTGATTGCCGAGTAATACTCCATTGTATATACATATACCACATCTTCTTTATCCACTCATCCATTGATGGACATTTGGGCTCTTTCCATAATTTGGCTATTGTTGATAGTGCTGCTATAAACATGGGGGTGTATGTGTCCCTTCGAAACAGCACACCTGTATCCCATGGATAAATGCCTAGTAGTGCAATTGCTGGGTTGTAGGGTAGTTCTATTTTTAGTTTTTTGAGGAATCTCCATACTGTTTTCCAGAGTAGCTGCACCAGCTTGCATTCCCAACCTCTCTTCTTAAATCAGTTTTGATAATTTATTTCTGAGAACTTGTCCATTTCATCTAAGTCGTTTAATTTGCTGGTGTAGTACATAGTATTCTAGTATTATAATCTTTTTTTATTCCTGTAAATTTAGCCATAATATCTGTACTTTTGTTTCTGATTTTAGTTATTTGTGTCTTTTT
This sequence comes from Leopardus geoffroyi, assembly GCF_018350155.1. Taxonomy (NCBI): domain Eukaryota; kingdom Metazoa; phylum Chordata; class Mammalia; order Carnivora; family Felidae; genus Leopardus; species Leopardus geoffroyi. The sequence continues at coordinate 177,088,905 of NC_059326.1, forward strand.
TATTCTTAGTCAAGCTACAAATTTGACAATTTTGTTGGTCTTTTCAAAGGACTAGTTTTTGGTTTTGTTGAATCTCTCTGTTGTTTCTCTGTTCTGTATTTTATTTACCTCTGCTCTAATCTTTATTATTACCTTGTTCTGCTAGCTTTGGGTTTATGGTTCCTTAAGGTGTGTAGTTAGGTTATTGATTGAGAGTTTTCTTCTTTTTAAATGTAAACATTTCTAGTTCTGAATTCCCCTGTGAATATTGCTTTTGCTGTATCTTACGAGTTTTTATATTTTGTGTTTTTGTTTTCATTCGTCTTTTCTCATTTCCTTGTGATTTCTTAATTGATCCATTGGATATGAGTGTGTTGTTTAATTTCCATATTATATATTTGTGACTTTTCCAGTTGTCTTTTTTATTGGTTTCCACCTTTATTCCATTATGGTCAGAGAATATATGTTGTATGATTTCAGTCTGAAGTTTATTGAGACTGGTTTTCTGGCCTAATTTATTAGTCTGTCCTGGAGAATTTCCATGTGCACTTAAGACGGATATGTATTTTTGCTGTCATTGGTGAAATGTTCTATATATCAATCTGTTAGGTTTACTTGGTTTATAATATTGTTCAGGTCTTCTGTTTGGCTATTCTATTCGTTATTGAAAATGGAGTATTATAATTTCCAACTATTACTGTAGAACTTTATCCCTTCAATTCTGTCGGTTATTTCCTTAATATATTCTGGGACTCTGTTGTTAAGTACATACAGGTTTATAATTGTTATATTTTCCTGATAAATTGACCTGTTTATTATAAAATGTCCTTCTTTGTCTTTAGTAAAAATGTTTGTGTTAAAGCCTGTTTTGTCTGATACAAACCTAGTCATACCAGCTCTCTTTTGGTGACTCCCTGCGTGGTATGTCTTTTTCCATTTTTTGCTTTCAACTTAAATGTGTTTTTCATTCTAAAGTGTATCTTGTGGGTAGCATATAGTTGAATAATGGTTTTTTGGTCCAATTCTGTAAATTTCAACATTTTTTTAAGATTAAAAAAATTTTTTTTTAAGTAACCTCCATGCCCAATAAGGGGCTAGAACCTGCGACCCCATGTTCAAGAGTTGCATGCTCTGTGACTGAGCCGGCCAGGCGCATTTGTAAATTTCAACATTTTGATTAGAATGCTTAATATTTATATTTCATGTTAATACTAGTAAAATAGAATTTATATTTGCCATTTTCTGGGGGTTTGCTATATGTTTTATTCCTCTTTTCTTCTGTCCCTCTATTAATGGTTTATTTAGTGTTAAATAGATATTTTTCTAGTGTATCATTTTAATTTCTTTGTCATTTCTTTTGCTATATATTTTTGCATCGTTTTCCTAGTGGTTGGTCTGGAGATTATAATTAACAATTTATAACAATCTAATTGGAAGCAATCTAATTTCAGTAGCACATAAAAACTTGTACAAAGCTCCTTCCCCTCCCTCCTTTGTGCTCTTGTTAACATACAAATTACATCTTTATATAGTAAAACCTTGAATTGTGACTTCCTTGTTCTGCAAGTGTTCCACAAGATGAGCAAACATTTCTAATAAATTTTAACTTGATAAGCGAGCAGTGTCTTGCAATACGAGTAGTACCTGGCACCAAATGTCACATGATGACAAATGAGCCAGTGGTTCTTTTCCCTCCCTCCCCCTCTCTCTCTCTCTCTCTCTCTCTCTCTGTGTGTGTGTGTGGGGGGGGGATTAGGGGTGATCATTTCTCATGCTTGGTTGCTGGACTCAGGCCGTGGTGTTTGGCAGAAATCAGTGATTTTCCAGAATGTTGGAAGGTGCCCACAACTGATATTAGTGTAATTTTTGTCACTTCAAAGCACCTATGGACAGTCCTTTGCTTTTCTGTGCAAGAGTAAGCTTAGGAATGCTTTGCTCCATTCTAGATCAGGCTGTCTGCAGATATAGGCCCTTTTCTTCTGCTGCGTTATTGCCAGTTACATTAAATACAGTATGTAACAAGAATTTATTACTACTGTACTGTAGTCAACATCTGTGCGAGTATATATAGTGGTCTGCATGCAGAGAAAGATTCTGTTGAGGTGATAGCAGTGATTCTGTTAGTGATAGTGAGAGTTGTCCTACACAATAACTCTCCTTACTCTTGTTTCCCTCACATCAGCCACAAAGGTTTTCAAAGGTAAGTGCAGGTTAATTTACTTTTCTTTATATTTTGTATTTTCTTTATTGTTTTGTATAATATTACAGTATTGTAATCATTTTTTTATGAATATTTTTCCATTGTGGAACAAATCATCTGAGTTTCCATTATTTCTTATGGGGAAATTTGCTTTGATATACAAGCGCTTTGGATTACAAGCATGTTTCTGGAATGAATTATGCTTGCAAATCAAGGTTTTATTGTACATTGTATGCTCATGAACACAGATTTATAATTATTGCTTTATACACATGTCCTTTAGATCAAATAAGAAGAAACAATTTCAAGTGAAAAATCTATATTTGCTGGGTTTTATACTGAACTGAGTAAATTTGCATATGTAAATTTACCTTTACTGATGTTTTTTTATTTCTAAATGTATATTCACAATACTGTCGAATATCATTTTGTTCCAGCCTGAAGGACTTCCTATAGTTGTTTTTTTGTTTTGTTTTGTTTTGTTTTGTTTTTTGGGGTTTTTTTTGCAGAGCTAGTCTGCTAGCAACAAAACCTCTCAGCTTTTGTTTATCTAGGCATATTTTACTTTCTCCATAATTTTCAAAAGATACTTTTTGGTGGATATAGAATTCTTGGTTAACACACTCTTCTTTTCATTATTTTGAATATCTATCTCACTGCCTTCTGTCCTCTGTGGCTTCTGATGAGAAATCAGTTGTTAAACTTTTTGAGGATGTCTTGTATGTGAGAATTCCTTCTTGTTCTTTAAAGATCTTCTCTTTGGGGGCTCCTGGTGGGTGGCTTAGTTGGTTAAGCATCCAACTCTTGTTTTCAGCCCAGGTCATGACCTCACGTTTCCAGAGTTTGAGCCCCATATCAGGCTCTGCACTGACAGTGTAGAGCCTGCTTGGGATTCTCTCTCTCCCCCTGTCTCTGCCACTCCCCCACTCATGCTTCCTCTCTCTGAAAATAAATAAACTTAAAAAAGAAAACAACAGGGGCGCCTGGGTGGCTTAGTCGGTTAAGCCTCTGACTGGCTCAGGTCATGATCTCGTGGTCTGTGAGTTTGAGCCCTGTGTCGGGCTCTGCACTGACAGTGTAGAGCCTGCTTGGGATTCTCTCTCTCCCCCTCTCTCTGCCACTCCCCCACTCATGCTTCCTCTCTCTGAAAATAAATAAACTTAAAAAAGAAAACAACAGGGGCGCCTGGGTGGCTTAGTCGGTTAAGCCTCTGACTGGCTCAGGTCATGATCTCGTGGTCTGTGAGTTTGAGCCCTGTGTCGGGCTCTGTGCTGACAGCTCAGAGCCTGGAGCCTGCTTCGGATTCTGTGTCTCCCTCTCTCTTTGCCCCTCCCCTGCTCATGCTCTGTCTCTCTCTGTCTCAAAAATAAATAAAAACATTAAAACAACAACAACAACAACAATATTTACTATATGTGGGGCACCTGGGAGGCTAAGTGGGAAAAGCATGAGACTCTTGATTTCAGGGTCATGAGTTAGGACCCCACCTTGGGTGTAGAGATTACTTAAATAAAATATTTTTTAAAAAGATCTCTGTATTTGGCTTTTGACTGTTTTATTATATGTCTAGGTAGGGATCTCTTGCATATATAGATCAATGTATTTCATCATATATAAGAAGTTTGGGGCCATTATTTTTCCAATACTCGTTGTACCTTTTTCTCTCTAGTTCTTCTTCCTCTTCTTTGTTTTAATGTTTATTTGAGAGAGAGAGAGAGATAGTGTGCGAGCACAAGAGAGTGGCAGAGAGAGAATCCCAAGCAGGCTCCATGCTGTCAGTGCAGAGCCCCACATGAGGCTTGATCTCACAAACTCCAAGATTGTGACCTGAGGCGAAATCAGGAGTTGGACACTGAAACAGCTGAGCCACCCAGGTGCCCCTTCTCTCTCCTTCTAGTACTCATATTATGTGTATGTGTATTGGTAATCTTGATGGTTACACCCTTATCAGGATCTCTTGAGATTTTGCTCATTTTCTTTGTTTTTGTTTTTTTTTTAAATGTTCCTCAGAGTAGATCAGCTTAAAGGACCTATCTTCGGGGCGCCTGGGTGGCGCAGTCGGTTAAGCGTCTGGCTTCAGCCAGGTCACGATCTCGCGGTCCGTGAGTTCGAGCCCCGCGTCAGGCTCTGGGCTGATGGCTCAGAGCCTGGAGCCTGTTTCTGATTCTGTGTCTCCCTCTCTCTCTGCCCCTCCCCCGTTCATGCTCTGTCTCTCTCTGTCCCAAAAATGAATAAACGTTAAAAAAAAAAAAAAAATTTAAAATAAAAAAAAAAAAAAAAAAAAAAGGACCTATCTTCATGTTCACTGATTCTTCCGCCTGCTCAAATCTGTTATTAAGTCTCTCCAGTGACTTTTTCATTGTTATTGCCCTTCCTTCCTTCCTTCCTTCCTTCCTTCCTTCCTTCCTTCCTTCCTTCCTTCCTTTTGTTCTTTCTTTCAACTTTTATTTATTTTTGAGAGACAGAGCATGACCAGGAAAGGGGCAGAGAGAGAGGGAAGGGAAACATAGAATCCAAAGCAGGCTGCAGGCTCTGAGCTGTCAGCACAGAGCTTGACGTGGGGCTTGAACCCATGAACTGCAAGATCATGACCTGAGCTGAAGTCGGACATTTAACTGACTGAGCCACCCAGGTGTCCCTGTTATTGCACTTTCATCATTTTAAAAATAATTTCTATTTCTTGGGGGGTGGAGGAAGCAAAATGGATAAAGGCAAGTGGGAGCTACAGGCTTCCAATTATGGAATGAATAAGTCACAGAAATGCACAGCATAGGGAATACAGTCAATGATATTGTAACAGTGTTGTGTGGGGACAAATGTAGCTAACATTTGTGGTGAGCATAGCATAAGGAATAGAGATGTTGAATCAGTATTGTGCACCTGAAACTAATGTAATGTTGTGTGTCAACTATACTCCGAAAAATAATTTCTCTTTATTAAGACTTAATCTCATTCTTCTAGTTCTTTACATATGGTTTCCTTTAGTTCTTTGAACATATTTAAGATAGCTTAAATTCTTTGTCTTCTAAGTCCAATGTCTGGATTTTCTCAGTGACAGTTTCTTTTATCTGCTGCCCCCTCCCCTGTGTGTGGGCCATATATTCTTTGCATGTCTCATAATTTTTTGGTTGAAAACTGAACATTTAAGATACTACATGACAACCCTTGATTTCAAATTCTCTCTCCCTCAGGGTTTGTTATTATTACTGTTTTTTTTGTTTTTTTTTTACTGACTTTACTGAACTAATTCTGTAAAGTTTGTATTCTTTGTTAGGTATGGCCACTGAAGTCTCTGCTTAGTTTAGTGGTGAGCTAATGGTTGTGTACATATTTCCTTAAAAGTGCAGAATCAATAATTGTCCTATTCTTTGCTACATGGCTCTGTGTTCATATTGGGGCTCACATATTGGGGCTCATATTGGTACTGCTGTACCTTAGCCTTTATTTCCTACTTGTACAGAGCCTCAGTATCAGTCAGAAATAAGACCTTAGGATATTCTCTTGTCTTTCCTAAACATGTACACAGTCCCTGAATATGCACAGTTCTATGCATGAACACCTTTTAGATTCCCAGAAATACGTCAGTTTTTCTGGACATCTCATTCCCCAGCTTTGATTACCTTCTTGCTTGCCCCAAATGTTTCACTGCCTCTTGCAGGTGCAGTGTTAAACAATTTCTGCTTATAGTTTTTGACAAATGCCCCAGGAAAAGGCTGTTCATCCTGGGAGAGCTGTAAGTTAGGTCAAATAAAGATAAGCCCTATGAGTAATATTTCCCAGAGAACTTCCACATAGGCCAAAAACGACTGTTTGTTTGTTTGGGATTGGGGCTTTTAAAGCACTCCAACCCCATTAGACCCCTCCCGTGGCTGTGGGGCTGGTGGCTTTCACTGTGATTGCTGTCTGTTGGTTCTCAAGTCTGCCCTGAAGCTGGGGAGAGGGGAATTGGTCAAGGCATGTTAAAATACCACAATACTCATGCTTTTTACCAAAATTCAGCACTTTTTCTTGAATAAGAAGGAGTAAATCCTCCCTGGATTGTAAGAAGTCTTTGGTTAATTTCCAAATTTCTGAAGTTTATTTTGACAATTTTTGCCAATGTTCTCATTGCATTTATAGAGATTTTCAGAAGTCCTTGGGGCACCTGGGTGGCTCAGTTGGTTAAGTGTCCAACTTTGGCTCAGATCATAATCTCACAGTCTGTGGGTTTGGAGCCCCGTGTTGGGCTCTGTACTGACAACTCAGAGCTTGGAGCCTTGCTTTGGATTCTGTCTGTCTGTCTGTCTCTCTCACTCTCGCACACACACAAAATAAGTATTTTTAAAAAAAAAAGTTCTTACTCTATCTTTTCTGGTGATAGCACTCAATTTTTTTTAAGCTTATGTATTTATTTTGAGAGAGAGCATGAGCAGAGGAAGAGCAGAGAGAGGGAGAGAGAGGATCCCAAATAGGCTCCCCACTGACACTGGGCTTGATCCCACAAACTTTGAGATAATAACTTGAGCTGAAATCAAGAGTTGGGACACTCAACCTACTGAGCCACCCTGGCACCCCATCACCCAATTATTTTGTAAGGAAGTTTGAATAATAACTTAAAATGTCTTTTATATTTGTCCATGTAGTTAACCATTTGTAATGGTCCCCATTCCTTTGTGTAGATTTAGGTTTCCATCTGTTACCATTTTCTTTCTGCCCAAAGTACTTTGTAATATTTGGGTACAGGTATGTAGGTGATAAATTCTTTTAGTCTTTTTTTTTTTTTTTATGTTTGTTTATATTTGAGAAAGAGACAGAGTGTGAGCAGGAGAGGGGCAGAGAGAGGGGGAGACACAGAATCTGAAGCAAGCTCCAGGCTCTGAGCTGTCAACACAAAGCCTGATGTGGGACTTGAACCCTCAAACCGAGAGATTATGACCTGAGCCAAAGTCGGACACTTAACTGACTGAGCCACCCAGGCACCCCGAGATCTTTCAGTCTTTTTTTTTTTTTTTTTTTAATTTTTTTTTTTTCAACGTTTATTTATTTTTGGGACAGAGAGAGACAGAGCATGAACGGGGGAGAGGCAGAGAGAGAGGGAGACACAGAATCGGAAACAGGCTCCAGGCTCTGAGCCATCAGCTCAGAGCCTGACGCGGGGCTCGAACTCACGGACCGCGAGATCGTGACCTGGCTGAAGTCGGACGCTTAACCGACTGCGCCACCCAGGCGCCCCGATCTTTCAGTCTTTATATGGCTGATAAGGTCTTTATTTCATCTTTGCATCTGTGTTTATGAGGAATACTTGTTTATAGTTTTTTTTTTTGTATTTTATTTTTTGCAGTTGTGGCCCCATAAATTGAATTAGGGAGTATTCCTTTCTCTTTTGTTTTATGAAAGTGTGAGTAATTAGTATCATTTCTTTTTTTATTTTATTATTATTTTTTTAATGTTTAATTTTTGAGAGAGAGCATGAGCAGGGGAGGTACAGAGAGAGAGAGGGAGATAGAGAATCCAAAGCAGGTTCCGTGCTGACAGCGCAAAGCCCGATGTGGGGCCAAACCCACAAACATGAGATCATGACCTGAGCCAAAGTCGGAGGCTTAACTGACTGAGCCACCAGGAGCTCCATATTATTTCTTCTTTGTGTTGGTAGAATTCAGTAATCCCATCTGGGCCTGGAGTTTCCTTTGTCAGGAAGTTTTTAAAGACAAAATATCTTTAGTACATATGGAGCTAGTCAAGTTATCCCTTTTTTCCTGAGTAAATACACCTTCATTATCCCTTAAATATCTGCTGGATCTCTAATGATACCACCTCTTTCATTCTTATGTTGTAATTTTTGTCACCACCTCCCCCCCCTTGGTCATTCTGGCTAGAGATTTATCAATTTATTGATTTTTTTTTTGTTAAGTCAGCTTTTGCCTTCATGATTTTTCTGTTTTTATCTGTTTTCAATTTCTTTGGTTTCTGCTTTTTATTATTTTCTTTCTCAAGAATAGGCACAGGAACCTGGACATGGGAATATATAAGAGTGGATTAGGCATATGCCAAAAAGCCATACACATATAAATAAAACTCTGAAACTGGAAGTTTGAGTAGCACAGATTTAGCTTCTGAATTATGTGCTTGGTGTAGTATAAACTTAGAGTTCTCTGATCCTTTATTATAATCAAACATGGGGAACTTAAACAGTTATGTAAACATAACATTGAGTATCAAGAACTGATCACAACTGAAGTACTTTAAATATTGAATTCAGGTCTTAACTGCTTCTCACCGTTTGAGTTTTTACCAAAAAGGTTTTATTGTGAAAATATTCAAGCATGAAAAAATAGTACGATGAATATTCGTGTACTTCCCATGTAAATTTAGTAGTTAACATTTTGCTGTATTTACATTTTTCTCTTTTGTGTATATATGTGTATGTGTTTATACAGTCACACACACTCCCCCTTTTAACAGCTGAATCATTTGAAAGAATTGTCACAACTTTGGGGCACCTGGGTGGCTCAGTTGGTTGAGCATCCAACTATTGATTTCTGCAGGTCATGATCCTGTGGTCATGGGATGGAGCCCCATGTTGGGCTCTGCACTGAGCATGGAGCCTGCTTGGGATTCTCTCTTCCCTTCTCTCTCTGCCCCTCTCCTCTCTCTCTCTCTCTCAAAATAAATAAACTTAAAAAAAAATCCACTCATCTAGCTTCAGGAAGTTTTTTTTTTTTTTTTTAATTATTTTCATTGGAAACATGTTAAATGTAGATAACTTGGGAAGAATTGACATCTTTATAATGTTAACATCCAAGTATAAGAGATGTCTTCATTTTGTTCAAGTCTAGTCTACTTAGGGGTCTTTCAGGAGTTTAAAAAATGCATCCCGATAACAGGTGTTGCATTCAAAATATTTTGTCTTTTCTATTACTGTTATAAATGGGACCATTTCTTCCATTATCTCTTCTAGCTGGGTATTTTATGTATATAAGGCTTATATTTTATATCCCATTATCATATTGATTTTTTCTTATTTAATTTTAGCACTGATTTTCTTGTATTTTCCAATCATACTGCAATTAGAGATGGTTTTACTTCTTCCCTTCTGGTTATTATGCTTTTGATTGCTTTGTTCTGATTGCGCTAACACTTTCAAAACGATGTTAAATAGTTGTGGAGATGATGGGCATCCTTGACTTATGTGTGCTTCCCCTCCCTAGGATTACCCATAAATTAATAGAAGTAAAAGTCCCTGGATTCCAAAGACTGTAATTCTAGATAAAGCTATTCCCCCCCTACCCAGTAGAATCCTCTGAAAATTGCACTTATTACTTTAGAAGGTACAGTGGGCTTCTGTTAAGCGACCATTTTCTTAGTTCCAATTTTATGTAATTTTAGCCTTCCAAATAAAGTTGGGGCTTTCCGTGTACGTGTGTGGGATTTAATGTATGCTTTTGTAACATTTTTATTAAGACTCGCCCATTAAGAAAAGTCCTTTGGCATACTTTGTTCTAAGTTGGCATTCCTGTTGCCTGTTTGTATGCTCAGGCCATTGGTAAGTGGATTTATACTCTGAAAAACAGGCCAGGAAGTCATTATATTTACTTTCCCCCCCTCCCCATCAATAAAGCTAGCTCAGACAACATTAGAAATTATATGTATGTCTTTAAAATTATATCTTATATTGTATCTATAAAATTAACTGCTTAATTTTTATAAACTGTAGGATGGAAGCATGGTCAAAGTTCTTGTTTCTATTTTTTATAAAATAGCATTAAAAATGGTATATTTAACTTACGTAGATAAGTACGTATACATGTGATCTTTAGTGCCTAATCAGCTATAGACGCTGAGTACTTATAAGTTGAAGCTGACAGACCAGAAAACTGCATTAGCTTCTCCTTTATTATAGAATTCCTCTTTGGTGAGCGTGTTATCTCCAAAGAAATGAATTAGGTTGGGGATTTGGTGCTGCTCAGTTAACTTTTTCTTTCTCCAGAGATATTCCATTGGTCCTAAAATAAGTCTGTGAAAGATGGATCACTAGAAAAACGACTCAACACATGCTTTATTTTAAATGAAGCTTGTAATTGATTTGGTATGTAAAAGAAAATACATTTCTCAGCCCAAGTGAGACATGGAGTGCTATAATGGAAAGAGAGCTCTGGACTTTGAATCTAGTCATCTGGGTTCTAGTTCTGGCTCTTTTTGATCTTGAGCAAGTTGTTTAACCTCCTTAGGTCTTATTTCCCTTCCTGTCAAATAGTAAGGTTGGCTGGTACCATCTAAGGTCTCTTCCACATCTAGATTCTCAGATATGAGAGAACTTATGGGTATGGTTTTGACAGTTGGCCATGTTGATGCTCTTAGTTTAAGCATTTTAATCCCCATATCCCTATTTTTATTTTGACAGTTGCTTTAGGTAAAGGGAATGTATGTTGTGTGTGTGTGTGTGTGTGTGTGTGTGTGTTTGTGTAGTGTGTTCTAAATTTACATGAGAATAAAATACGAGTATCCTTTTAGGCTAGCACCATCTGTTGTGGAAGAGTTCTGTAGGATCTATTCTTAACTCTTGGGAGTAACAAAAATTTCCCTTTAGTTTTCATGATCTTCAGACTCAATCTAAATATAGGAACATTATCCCAATCCTATTCCTTGCTGCTTTCAAGTTTTTAGAATTCTGTTAAACAACATTTAGTCCTTTGATGGTGATCTCTTTAAATATTCAGTCTTTTCCCTTTGGCTGTTGTGTTAGCAAAACTGATGCTCTAGTTTTCAGTCTGTTAAAGCTATTATTACTTGAGTCGGATCTTGATGTTTACCTTATACATTATGGCTTCTCCTTTATTCATTTGAAGAGTCTCAGTATTAAATCAGGAAACCAAGAGGGAGGAAACCAAAAGAGAGGAACCAAAAGCAGGAAAATAACTATCAACATGCTTCATTTTGGAGATCATTGTTTTTTATCAAAATGTCAAAGTGAATTTTGTGCAAAATTCATTCAATTGTGTAAAACTAAATATTTAAGATTATGTTGCTATTTGGATCTGAGAAGCAGACCTTTCTTGGGTTTTCTGCATGTTAGATCTGTTTGTCAGAGTGGGAAGAAGTGTTGAATAGTTATAAGGAAAGATAAGATAAGTAGATGAGTGTGATTAAGAGGCTTCCCCCGGGCGTCTGATTTCTGCTCAGGTCACGATCTCACTGTTCATGGGTTTGAGCCCTGGTTCGGGCTCTGTGCTGACAGCTCAGAGCCTGGAGCCTGCTTTGGATTATGTGTCTCCCTCCCTCCCTCCCTCCCCCTCTCTCTCTCTCTCTCTCTCTCTCTCTCTCTCTATCTCTCTATCTCTCTCTCAAAATAAACATTAAAAAAAATTTTTTTTTTTTAATTTTTTTTTTTTCAACGTTTATTTATTTTTGGGACAGAGAGAGACAGAGCATGAACGGGGGAGGGGCAGAGAGAGAGGGAGACACAGAATCAGAAACAGGCTCCAGGCTCTGAGCCATCAGCCCAGAGCCTGACGCGGGGCTCGAACTCACGGACCGCGAGATCGTGACCTGGCTGAAGTCGGACGCTTAACGGACTGCGCCACCCAGGCGCCCCTAAAAAAAATTTTTTTTAAAGAGGCTTCTCAGAAGGTGAGTTTTTGGCAAAGTTTTCAAAAGTAACTGTGGATTGATGGGGGAAAGAAGTGTATTTTCTGAAATAATAAAATTAGATTTCTTCATTAATCTTTTGTTGTATGTTAAACCATGGAATAAACTTAATGTGGTTGATTGCCTGCAATTTAAATCAGAAATTTAGGGAATAAGAACTGTGTCCTGTCTTTAAATTCATTGTTAGAGCATAATACTGTACTTAGTCCCAGATACATGAATGATAATGAGCATCTCTCTCGGTATCAGGAGTCAGATTGATGTGTGAAACAGGTAAATCTGAAAGTTTCAGAGCATAAGATGTAATCTAATTAAGTATACATAGTTTACATCTTTTCCTTCATAATTGAAAATGGTTGACTTGGTTCAAAAAAAAAACATAGCTTCTTAGCTGCGAGACTCATTTCTGTGTCCAGGTATTTTCAGAAATAAAGGTTTATAGTATTGGCTAAAATCATAGCACATTTGATGACCAATTCCTAAAAAAATACTCCGATGAACACATAGGAAGAGCATGACAGTCATAGAACATTTCTTTTCAAAATTAAGGGAGGTACTTGATGTCAAATTCTCAGAATGTCAGGTTCTATTCAGAAGGTATGAAAAGAAAAAAGACTTAGCCTGTGTATTTTTGCAAAAATGTCTTAAGGTTTTTTATTTTATATAGCGGTCCCAAATTTATTTTTACTTAGCAAACACTTATTTGTAGTTTATTATATACTAATGATTTTTATTAGTGCTTTACAGATATTAAAATCCTCATAAAACCCTAAATATTTTCATGTTTTCATAAGACCATAGTTTAAATGCTAAATTATGCTAAATATTAATTGCTAAATATCCATTTTTTCTCCAGTTTATTTAACAAAGGTAAGTTAGGCAACAAACTGCATTTAGTTTAAAATGATCAAGCTTTTAACCTCATATTTTTTAGTGAAAAATCACTGCTCAATGGTTGCACTAAAATAATATGTTGTAAAGGCTTAAGTATTTTAATAATGGACATTTAATAGAAAGACATTCTTTATTACATATGTTTGTGATACGGAGAAAAACAGAGACCTAGACAGAGAAAAGGAGGCTTACTTGATGTCACAAGCATTTATTTTGTCTTACTTGCTTTTACATAAAGCAATTACTTTGGAACTTTACAGCATATAGATTTGAAATGGATTTGGAATGATTATCCTTAGGAAGCATAATGCATCATGTTTTTTTTATGGGAGTTCTTAAAACTTCTCTATGTGGAGGGAGGTAAAATCTACCTTCATATTTGTAGGGAAGGGGCTTTTACTTTTTCCAAAGTATTTTCTATCTTTATTGTTTTTCTTTTTGGTCCCTCTGAGGGCCTCTTTAGGTTTCTTGGGTGTAGGTACTGAGATTGTTCAGGTTTTGTTTCTGCCTTTGCTTTGCAATTCTCTCACAATGACAGAATTACAACTAGTTATCTCTCTGATATGTTTGATATATGTGAGGCTAGACAGTTCTCTGGAACTACTCAGGAAGACTCAAAACTTTATTCAAATGGGTATCTTATTTGATTATTGAATAGATAACTTTGAATAATAGATACTAATTTGAATGTTGAATAGATACCTATTCAAATAAGCATTTACCAGGGTGCCTGGGTGGCTCATCCACTGAGTTTCTCTTTTTGTTGTTGTTAGGTTTTATTTATTTATTTTGAGAGAGCACATGAGCAGGGAGGGACAGAGAGAGAAACCCAAACAGGCTCCATGCTCTCAGCACAGAGTCCAATATGAGGCTTGAACTCATGAACCATGAGATCACAATCAGAGCCCAGCTGAAATCAAGAGTTGGACACTTAACTGACTCAGCCACCCAGGCGCCCAAGCATCTGACTCTTGATCTCAGCTCAGGTCTTGATCTCAGGGTCCTGAGTTCAAGCCCTACTTTGGGCTCCGTGCTGGGCATGAAGACTACTTAAAAAAAAGGGGGGGGGGTATTTATCTATTGTATCCTGCCCTCTACTGTCTGTTCAGTAAACTAATACTGAGTGTTGTCCCTAAGTTATTTCTGACTTTAAAGGCTAATACAGCAGAAAATAAATTTTGCCTTTCATTTTACCTTTTGGTAGAACCAGTAGATTGCTATTATCTGACATATTGTGAACACCTTTTAGAGAATAATGCTCTGTATACATTTATTATTTGGAAGATGCAAGGGAAAATATTTAGTATAGATTGTGTTTCTCACATTTGAATTAAACCAGATACACACACCTATAGTGTTACCCTTAGTGGACGTTCAGTAAATACCTGTTAAATAAAGAGACTTGGATTCTATTTCTAGCTTTGCTACTAAATAGACAGTTTTCCTACTCTGCTGTTCATACCCTTTTAGAACTCAACTGGTTGGCATTTTACTAGGATAAGTTACAGAGCCAAAAAGTACAAGGAGTCAAAACACTGAATGTTTTAAGAGAAAACAGCTGGCAGTGACATGATGTGCTGTTCTGAAGGTAGAAGATGAGATCTCATGTTTGCTGCCTTGAGACAAAATGGCCAGTTTGGGGGGAGAGAGCACGGTTTAATCCAAGTGTCAAACCAGACACATTTGGCAGTATTAGTTCTGTCATCAGGAACATAGCTTGGTATAGGGTATAGAGATTGCCCAGGGACTGGAGTTATGAATAGCTCAAATTTATTTGGTTCTGGGCCAGTAAGGGAGTGGTTAATTTCATGGCCTCTTTAGAACCATTTTGAGAATAATTTCTTTTAAATTAGTATTCTTTCTGCTCTTAAATATAGAACATTGAATTTTGATGTACACCCTCTCCTTCCCACCACTGTGTCATTTACTTTCCACCCACTCTTACCCAAGACTCCATCAAGCTTCAGTTTTCTTTTTACTTATTTTTCCATCTGTCAAACTATTTTTTACCTATGGCTCCATATAAGATTAAGAATGGCTCTGTATGTCAGTGTGAGATCAGTGATCCTAGGCCAGGTAAGTGTCTGGGTGCAAAAAACTTACATCACACTTGTTCTAGCTCTACTACTATGTGACGTTCTCTAAGGAGCTATGATGCCTTTTACAGCAACAGAGGAGTGGACCCTTGCCCTCTTTTTTCTGCTCCTTGTAGTCAGGAGTTTCTCCCTTGGTTCATTATCAAGGATCACCTGTTCAGTCCTATTTTCTCCAAAGAGTGAAGCCCTGATTTCTGACCTTCTCCCTCACTACTTTCAAAATAAGCTCCTGTATAGGTTTCAGAGAAAAGTATTTACACTTTCTTGACTGAAGTGCAGGGGATGCTCCTATGATTAGGTTTCTTCATATGGAGCCGGTGGTTTTGACTGTTCTTTGGACGCCACAAAGCAGTCTTTCCCTTCTTGGGGATTTCTCAGTTCCTACTTTCTGGCTTCATATGTCCAGAGTCCTGAGAGTCCAGCTAATGTTGCTACTTCATTTTTCCTAATATCTTACCTCTCTTTATGTCATCCTTTGACTTTTTAAAATACTGCCATTATTGTTTGATGAAACCCTTATTGCTATTTTTCTGGGTAATTTTTGAAGTCATCCTGGGGAGAAGGCTTAACTGAGTTGAAAAGAATTACTAACTTGTCAATGGACATTTTGGATAGAACCTTCTAATGTCCTCATTTGCTCTTGTAGTTCTAAAATAGGGAAATTTCAGGGGCCCTTGGGTGGCTCAGTCGGTTAGGCATCCAACTTCGGCTCAGGTCCTGATCTTGCGGTTCATGAGTTTGAGCCCTGTGTCGGGCTGTATGCTGACAGCTCAGAGCCTAGAGCCTGCTTCGGATTCCATGTCTCCCGTGTCTCCTGTTTGCTCTCTGCCCCTCCCCCACTCATGCTCCGCCTGTCTCTGTCTCTCAAAAATAAATAAAAAACATTTAAAAAATTTTAAATAGGGAGATTTCAGAATGCAAGAATTAACTAGTAGGCGGGGCACCTGGGTGGCTCATTTGGTTATTGATAGCAGCTCAGGTCTTGATCTCATGGTTTCAGGAGTTCAGTCTGTGTCAGGCTCTGCCCTGACTGCTCAGAACCTGCTTGAGATTCTCTCATTCTCTGCCCGTCCCCACTCACGCTCTGTTTTTCTCAAAATAAATGAATAAACTAAAAAAAAAAAAAGAATGACTAGTAGGCAAACTTGTAGCTATAATTTTGATGAGTGAATCAAAGAGAACTGACCAGATCACTTTTAATACATTGTTTATAAATTTTGGTTTTCATATCAGCTTTTTATTTTTCTTCTCAGTCGCTTTAGGTCGTAACCAGCCTTTGAAAAAGGAGAAACCCAAATGGAAAAGTGATTATCCCATGACAGATGGACAACTGCGCAGCAAGAGGGATGAATTTTGGGATACTGCACCAGCTTTTGAAGGCCGTAAAGAGATTTGGGATGCTTTGAAGGCTGCAGCACATGCTTTTGAGAGCAATGATCATGAACTGGCACAAGCAATCATTGATGGTGCAAACATAACATTACCACATGGTAGGTTTGGTGGTCCTCAGGGACAAAGGGGAACATAATCAGCTCCTTTCTAATAACAAGAAACCAAATGGGAAGTGTTCATTTTACTTGCTGTGCATGATTCTCCTCCCTGCACAACCCCCCCCCCACCATCAAAGAGGAACATTTGTCTTTGCTTCTTTGTGGATTTACTTTGTGTGTGTATGTGTATTTTTTTTTTTTAAGTAAGCTGTGCCCAACATAAGGCCTTGAACCCATGACCCTGACATCAAGAGTCGCATGGTCCACTGACTGAGCCAGCTAGGTGCCCCAATATATGTATTTTTTAATATCTAAATATCTTGGGTATGCCTGGGTGGCTTAGTTGGTTGAGCATCCAACTCTATTTTGGCTCAGGTCATGGTCCCAGGATTGCAGGATCAAGCCCTGCATGGGGCTCTGCACTGAGCACGGAGCCTGCTTGGGATTCTCTCTCCCTCTCTCCCTTTGCCCCTCTCCCCCACTTGTGTGCTTTCTCTTGCAAATAAATAAAAATGAAAGATTTAATATTTTTAATCTCATGAAAGAGAATGCTTAATAACCTGTATTTTCTAACTTACATCCTCAGAAACTTCCTTGTTCTTCATCAAGGACCCTCCACCCCCTACCCCAATCTTTTTAGAGCTTCTACTTTATTCCTTTCCTATGAGCACTAGAGAAGTAGTCTCAAATTTAGATCTCAGAAGCCTTAGAGACTCAGTGGATGCTTCTTTAGTCTTTATGCTTTCTCATCAAGCCTATTTTTAGCAAAATGAAAAAAACTAAACATAGAAGTCACATGTTTTGAAGGACAGTTTTCTATGGTTGCAGGCCTGAGCATTATGAAGAACCTTTTTCTTTTGCTTAGGAATGTGACTCTAGGGACCACCATTAGCTTTGAGTATTTCCAGGAACACATATCTGCTGGACCCATGCACATCCTCTTGCTTGGTCTCTTTGATTAGAAACACTTCACAATTTTTCATGGTATGCTGAGCTTTAAGTGTTAATTTTATACTGTATTTATAAAATTTTTCTCTTTAGTTTTTCAAATTAATATTTTTCCAAGTTAGTCCTGTATATAATCCCCTGTGTTCTTCTGTATCCTTTTCTGTTCATTTATATCTTCATTGTTTCTTTTTCAATATCTCCCTTTTTGTCTACATTTTCAGAACACTGCTTTTCACTGTTTAATCATCTGCTTTATGTCCTTTGACTCCTTTTCAAATAAAGATATTTTAACTTTAATAAAGATAGTATCCTTCCCAGTTTTCCAAATCTCTGTTAATTTTCTGAACTAACTGTGCTTCCAAGAAACTTTTAAAAATACATATTCCAGGGGCACCTGGATGCCTCAGTCTATTAAGTGTCCGACTTTGGCCCAGGTCATGATCTCACGGTTTGTGAGTTCGAGCCCCACATTGGGCTCTCTGCTGTCACCACAGAGCCTGCTTCGGATCCTCTATCCCCGCCCCCCGCCTCTCTCTCTACCCCTTCCCCACTCATGTGTGCATTCTCTCTCTCTCTCTCTCTCTCTCTCTCTCTCTCTCTCTCTCTCTCTCCCTCCCTCCCTCCCTCCCTCAAAAATAATAAATTTAGGGGCGCCTGGGTGGCTTGGTAGGTTAAGCATCCAACTTCAGCTCAGGTCATGATCTCATGGTTTGTGAGTTCGAGCCCCACATCGGGCTCTGTGCTGGCAGCTCAGAGCCTGGAGCCTACTTCAGATTCTGTGTCTCCCTCTCTCTCTGCCCCACTGCTGCTCACACTCTGTCTCTGTCTCTCTAAAAAATAAACATTAAAAAAAATTTTTTTTAATAATAAATTAAAAAAAATTTTTTAAATACATATTCCATAGCTGTCCTGTTCTTCATTATGAAAGCTTATTAGCATAGGCTTGTGTTAATAACATTTATTGAGCACCTACTATATATAGATCACTTTTTCTGCACAGATGGAAAAATTATCCTTCCTACATTTAAAAAATGTTTAATTGAATGTCATTTCAGTATGACTCTTTAGTCCTGATTTTCATGAATACCCTCTAAATTCTTTACCTCTTATAATAATTGGGGTGGTGGACATCATCTTGCTCTGTTACCTCTTTCAGTTCTATATCTTGTCTTCAGATACTAACTTTATGGGCACCTGGGTGGCTCAGTTGGGTAAGCATCTGACTCTTGAACTCAGCTCAGGCCTTAATGTACAGTTTGTGAGTTGAAGTCCTGTGTTGGGCTCTGTGCTGGGCGTGAAGCCTACTTAAAAAAAAAAAAAAAAAAAAAGCTAGCTTTATATAAAGGAAAGAGTCTTCCTTTATAATTACTTTTTACATTCCTTCTGTTTTTAATACTTATAGCCTATATTTTTAGAGCAGTATTTATTTATTGTTTGCATAGGTTTGCAAGTTGGGAGTAGGGGATTGGGGGTGGGAAAGAATAACTGTTTATCTGTGATTGCCTTAATGTAGAATAAGCCTGAGACCCAGAACCTTAGAACTTTGACTTCCCTTACTTTGTACTTATCATAGTTATCTATAGGAATATCCGATTGTGTTCTATAAATTATGGCCTGTTTACAGGTTCATGGAGACAAAGTAGCTCTGTTTTATGTAAGGCAAGGGCCTATGCATTATTTTATTGGATATGGGCTCAGATCTCTTTGCTTATTCTCTGCTTTAGTATGAAGGAATCAAACTGATGTTTGATCTTTCCTTGTTCAAATGTCTAAAATAACTTTCTGGGTATTACTGTCATTGGTACCCTTGACTGAATTTCCTTGTTCATATCTGAAACTTAACAGTGTTTCTTGGGTGGACTTTTGAATTGTGTTCTGTCGTGTGCTCTAACTCACCATTAGTTTATAACTTAGCTATTTAGCTACATGATTTTACCTAGAAGTACTCAGTGGTGTTGCTGAAATTTAAGTTTAAGTGTTCTCATTTGTAAAATATGGATTATAACTACCTACCTCATAGGGTGGTTGTGTTGATTAAATGTGATAATAACACATATAAATTACTTACCATAGTCCAGAAAACATTTGATAAATAGTAGTGCTAATGGTTGTACTTCTTTTTTTTTTAATTTTTTAAATTAATTTATTTTTTATAATTTATAACCAAGTTAGTTAGCACATGGTGCAACAATGATTTCAGGAGTAGATTCATTCATTAAGCCCCTTACCCATTTAGCCCATTCTCCCTCCAACAACCCCTCCAGCAACTCTCTATTCTCTATATTTAAGAGTTTCTTATGTTTTGTCCCCCTCCCCGTTTTTATATTATATTTGCTTCCCTTCCCTTAAGTTCATCTGTTTTGTATCGTAAAGTCCTCATATGAGTGAAGTCAGATATTTGTCTTTCTCTGACTAATCTCGCTTAGCATAATACCCTCTAGTTCCATCCACATAGTTGCAAATGGCAAGATTTCATTATGATTCCTGAGTAGTACTCCATTGTATGTATATACCACATCTTTATCCATTCATCCATCAATGGATATTTGGGATCTTTCCATACTTTGGCTATTGTTGATAGTGCTGCTATAAACATTGGGGTGCATGTGTCCCTTCGAAATGGCATACCTGTATCCCTTGGATAAATATTTCGTAGTGCAATTGCTGGGTCATAGGGTAGTTCTATGTATTAATTTTTTGAGGAACCTCCATACTGTTTTTCAGAGTGGCTGCACCAGTTTGCATTCCTACCAGCAGTGCAAAAGAGATCCTCTTTCTCCGCATCCTAAAATCATCTATTGTTGACTGAGTTGTTAATGTTAGCCATTCTGACAGGTATGAGGTGGTATCTCAGTGTGGTTTTAATTTGTATTTCCCGGATGATGAGTGATGTTGAGCATTTTTTCATGTGCCAGTTGACCATCTGGATGTCTTCTTTGGAGAAGTGTCTATTCATGTGTTTTGCCCATTTCTTCACTGGGTTATTTATTTTTGAGTATTGAGTTTAGTAAGTTCTCTAGAGATTTTGGATACTAACCCTTTATCTGATATGTCGTTTGCAAATATCTTGTCCCATTCTGTCGGTTGCCTTTTAGCTTTGCTGATTGTTTCCTTCGCTTTTTATTTTGATGAGGTCCCAGTAGTTCATTTTTGCTTTGGTTTCTCTTGCCTCTGGAGATGTGTTGAGTAAGAAGTTACTGCAGCCAAGACAAAGAGGTTTTGCCTGCTTTCTCCTCTAGGCTTTTGACGGCTTCCTGTCTTAAATTTAGGTCTTTCATCCATTTGAGTTTATTTTTGTGTATGGTGTCATAAAGTGGTCTAGGTTCATTCGTCTGTATGTTGCTGTCCAGTTTTCCCAGCACCATTTGCTGAAGAGACTGTCTTTATTCCATTGGATATTCTTTCCTGCTTTATCAAAGATAAGTTGGCCATACGTTTGTGGGTTTCTGGGTTCTCTATTCTGTTCCATTTGATGTGTCTGTTTTTGTACCAGTACCATACTGTCTTGATGATTACAGCTTTGTAATATAGCTTGAAGTCCAGGATCGTGGTGCCTCCTGCTTTGGTTTTCTTTTTCAATATTGCTTTGGCTATTCAGGGTCGTTTCAGGTTCCATACAAATTTTAGGATTGTTTGTTCTAGCTCTGTGAAGAATGCTGGTGTTATTTTGATATAGGTATTGCATTGAATATGTAGATTGCTTTGGGTAGTATTGACATTTTAACAACATTTGTTCTTCCTATCCAGGAGCATGAAATAATACTTTTCCATTTTTTTGTGTCTTCTTCAATTTCTTTCATAAGCTTTCTATAGTTTTCAGTGTATAGATTTTTTACCTCTTTGGTTAGATTTATTCCTAGGTATTTTATGGTTTTGGTGCAATTGTAAATGGGATCAATTCCTTGGTTTCTCTTTCTATTGCTTCATTATTGGTGTATAGGAATGCAACCGGTTTCTGTGCATTGATTTTATATCCTGCAACTTGGCTGAATTCATGGATCAGTTCTAGCAATTTTTTGGTAGAACCTTTTGGGTTTTCATATAGAGTATCATGTCATCTGCAAAGAGTGAAAGTTTGACTTCCTCCTCGTCGATTTGGATGTCTTTTATTTCTTTGTGTTGTCTGATTGCTGAGGCTAAGACTTCCAATACTGTGTTAAATAACAGTGGTGAGAGTGGGCATCCCTGTCTTATTCCTGACCTTAGGGGGAAAGCTCTCAGTTTTTCCCCACTGAGAATGATAGTAGTGGTGGGTCTTTCATATATGGTCTTTATGATCTTGAGGTATGATCCTACTGTCCCTACTTTCTTGAGGGTTTTTATTAAGAAAGGATGCTATATTTTGTCAAATGCTTTCTCTGCATCTATTGAGAGGATCATGTGGTTCTTGTCCTTTCTTTTATTGATGTTGTGAATCACATTGGTTGTTTTCCAGATATTGAACCAGCCCTGCATCCCACATATAAATCCCATTTGGTAGTGGTAAATAATTTTTTTAATGTATTTTTGGATCCGATTGACCAGTATCTTGTTGAGGATTTTTGCGCCCGTGTTCATCAGGGAAATTGTTCTATAGTTCTCCTTTTTAGTGGGGTCTTTGTCTGGTTTTGGAATCAAGGTAATGCTGGCTTCATAGAAAGAGTTTGGAAGTCTTCCTTCCATTTCTATTTCTTGGAACAGCTTCAAGAGATTAGGTGTTAACTCTTCCTTAAATGTTTGGTAGAATTCCCTTGGAAAGCCATCTGGCCCTGAACTCTTGTTTTTTTGGGAGATTTTTGATTACTAATTCGATTTCTTTACCAGTTATGGGTCTGTTCAAATGTTCTATTTCTTCCTGTTTCAGTTTTGGTAGTTTATATGTTACTAGGAATTTGTCCATTTCTTCCAGATTGCCCATTTTATTGGCATATAATTGCTCATAATATTCTCTTATTATTGTTTGTATTTCTGTTGTGTTGGTTGTGATCTGTCCTCTTTCATTCTTGATTTTATTTATTTGGGTCCTTTCCTTTTTCTTTTTGATCACACTGGGTAGGGTTTATCAATTTTGTTAATTCTTTCAAAGAACCAGCTTCTGGTTTCGTTGATCTGTTCTACTGTTTTGGGTCCTTTCCTTTTTCTTTTTGATCAAACTGGCTAGGGGTTTATCAATTTTGTTAATTCTTTCAAAGAACCAGCTTCTGGTTTCGTTGATCTGTTCTGTTGTTTTTTTGGTTTCTGCTCTAATCTTTATTGCTTCCTGTGTTCTGTTGGTTTGGGGTTTTATTTGCTGTTCTTTTTCCAGCCCTTAAGGTGTAAGGTTAGGTTGTGTATCTGTGACCACCTTTCTTCCTTCTTTAGGAAGGTAACGGTTGTATTTCTTGAACTCTGACATTAACAAGTAAATTTGTTGTACCAAATCTTTAATTATAGAGTTTGTTCATTTTTCTGGATATATTATCTACTGATAACATCTTTTTCTGGCTTTTAGGAGATTGCCCATGGGCATATGCCTAATCGAATTTGGAGGTTGTGTTAACTCAATAGCTACAGGTTTATTAGACACCTAAACATTGAGGACATAGTTTAGTATCATCCCATATCTGGGCCATCCCTATCCCTTTCATCTGCATCTGTTAGTATTACCATAAGAGTATTGAACAATACTTAGATATTAGATTGACAATCTGAAGAGATCTTAGGCCATACACTCCTTTCTAAGATTCTTTCAGTCAAATCTCTCTCCTGTCTTGTTTTCATCTCATCCTCTCTGTCTTCTCTTTCCATAATCTTATTATCTCAACCTATTCATATTATCTTCCCAATATAAATATTATAAAAAATTCTTCAACGTTTGAAAACTATATGGAAATGTCTTTGTAAATGTTATTTGTATAGGTCTTGCTATCTTGTCTGTTATTTTAGATTTTGTGTGTACAAAATAAGCAAGGATCGGGGCGCCTGGGTGGCGCAGTCGGTTAAGCATCCGACTTCAGCCAGGTCACGATCTCACGGTCCGTGAGTTCGAGCCCCGCGTCGGGCTCTGGGCTGATGGCTCAGAGCCTGGAGCCTGTTTCCGATTCTGTGTCTCCCTCTCTCTCTGCCCCTCCCCCGTTCATGCTCTGTCTCTCTCTGTCCCAAAAATAAATAAACGTTGAAAAAAAATTAAAAAAAAAAAATAATAAGCAAGGATTATACACTTTTTGGTTTAAATTGTATTTAATATCAGTGTTATGTGCACAAAAATTATGTATTTCTCAATGGCTTTTGTTCCTATAAAATAACTATCTTTTTTCCTGAGTTGTTTTTGAAAGAAACAACCAAAACACATCCCACCACCCATTGCCTCTACCCCATGTTTCCTCCCTTATTTTCTTATAATGGTTCCTTGAATGATTCTGTCCTTGTCTCAGTTCCAGTCTGCAGGTCATATTCATTATATTTTTGCCTTGTCCAAGTGCAAAATAATTCCGTGCTTCCTAATGATCTCCCTTTATTAATATCAGTGGTGTCTTTAGTTCATTACTCTCAAATGGCAGTAGGGAGAGTTAAGAGGGCGGCTGGTGTCATAACTACCTGGGAATATTATATGTATGCATATATTTTCACTCTGCAAATTGTGACTCAGATTGAGGATGATATGGACATGTATATTATGGAAAAATCTTCCTAGTGATTCTCGTATCTGGCATCTCTTTTCTGTAGCCTTCTATCCTTTAAGAGCTTTATTTATTTATTTATTTATTTTTAATTTTTTTTTTTTTAATGTGTATTTATTCTTGAGAGAGAGACGGAGCACGAGTGAGGAGAGGCAGAGAGAGGAGACCTAGAATCCCAAGCAGGCTCCAGGCTCTGAGCTGTCAGCACAGAACCTAACGCGGGGCTGAAACCCACGAGCCACGAAATCATTACCTGAGCCGAAGTTGGATGCTGAACTGACTGAGCCACCCAGGCACCCCAGAGCTTTATTTTTCATGATTTACACAACATTTTTTACTTATGGTCCTAAATTTATTAAAGAATATCTCCTTTTTCTAACTGATTGCTATTTTGGCATTACCTAAAAATCATAAAAACATTCCTAACACAGTATTTTGCCACTAAAACTAGGTTACAGATTAAATGGCTTACCCAAATTAGCATAAACAGGTTTTTCCTTTTGTTTTTGTTTTAAGGTGTGAGATGCCTGCCGGGCTCAGTTGGTAGAATGTGTGACTCTTGATCTTGGGGTTGTGAGTTGAGCCCTACATTGGGTGTAGAGATTAATTAAAAATAAAATTATTTATTATTATTATTATGTTTGTTTATTTATTTTTGAGAGAGAGAGCACAAGCTGGAGAGGGGCAAAGAGAGAGGGAGTCAGCAAATCTGAATAAAGTAGGCTCCAGGCTCCAACCTGTCAGTGCAGAGTCCGACATGGGGCTTGAACTCAACGAGCTGTGAGATCATGACCTGAGTCAAAGTCGGACACTTAACCAACTGAGCCACTCAGGCGCCCTTTATTTTATTATTTTTTAAAGTTTATCTATTTAGAGAGAAAGAGAGCAGGGCGCAAGCAGGGGAGAGAGAGAGAGAGAGAGAAAGAGAGGGAGGGAGGAGGAGGAAGAGGAGGAGAGAGAGAGAGAGAGAGAGAGAGAGAGAATGAATGAATGAATGAATGAATGAATGAATCCTAAGCAGGCTTGTGCTGTCAGCACAGAGACCAAAGTGGGGCTTGAACCCATGAACCATGAGATCATCACCTGAGCTGAAATCAGGAGTCACTTGCTTAACTGAGCCACCCAGGCACCCAAAAAATAACATATTTTTTAAAAGGTGGTTTTTACTTCTTATTTTTCACAGAATCTGGCTCATAGTTTGTTTCAGAAACAGTATCTGTTTTATAAAGATGAGCATTTAATGCTTTTTAGAATTATTATATAGAAGATTAAAACGATTTTTAAAATTGGCTACTCCCTCTTCCTACCTTCTAATTTTTTAGAAAGGGTTATTTCTTTAGCATCTACAGTTAGTATGGTTTCCATCTTCCTTCCAATTCAAATGTAAAAGCTCCCCTCTTAACCTTTCTTGTATAAAAGGAGTAGCTGCTCACTGTTATTCAAACATGCACTTTTCTCTTACTTACAGACTTAACTCCAACTTTATTATTCTTGTGACTAAACATTGGCAGGTGTTCAGTTATGCTTTTCAAGGTCCATTTCTTTTGTCCTTTTTCATGCTTAGGGATATGGGAGGTATAAAAGGGTAATTCTTTAAAAACTTTTTAAAATCACCTTCAAAATACAGGTTGCCCAGAAATTTTTTTTTCCTTTTTCCTGGTCTTATCTCAAAATATATCAAATGTGAATAGATCAAACTATGTATAATGCAATGTAAGTTTTTAAACGTCAAGGCACTTATAAGTAGCTTAAATAGAGCATTTCTATGTAGAGGGAGCCCACATGATGAAAAGAACACCTGGACTGAGAATCAAGAGTAATAAAATACTAATAACTCGTGATGGTTTGAACTGATGTTATATAATCCTCATGCCTATAATAATCACCTACAACAACCCCCGTTTTAAAAGATGAGGACAATGAAACACAGAGAGGTTGTGTCCTTTTTCCAAGTTAGAAGTCATGGAATTGAAATTGGGATTTGAACTCAAGTCCTGGATTTAACAGTAACAAAGCAATTGAATAACACCATCAAGTCATTTCATCTCTGTTTTTTGTTGAGTGACCACACAAGTAATCTTCAATGTTAATTCCATTTTTAATCTCTCCCACACTATATAGAATACTTTGAAACCAGGGCACCTGACTGACTCAGTCAGTGGAGCCTGTGACTCTTGATCTTGGGATTGTGGATTCAAGCCCCATGTTGGGTGTAGAGATCACTTAAAATCTTTAGAAAAAAACAAAAACAACCCCCCCCCCCCAACGGTATACTTCTATTAACACTAAAGAGAAACAAGTGGATTCTCAAGACATGGGTAGGCAGGATGCATATGTGTAGGCATTGTTTCTGTTTCCCTTAAGTGAGAGTCCGTTAAGAAGCAGATCATGGGGCGCCAGAGTGGCTCAGTTGGTTTAAGCTGAAGTCAGTTGACTTCAGCTGAGGTCATGATCTCATAGTATGTGAGTTTGAGCTCCACATCAGGCTCTGCGATAGCAGTGTGGAGCCTACTTGGCATTCTTGTTCTCTCCTCTCTTCCTGCCCCTCCCCTGCTCGCGTTTACTCTCTCTCTCTCTCTCTCAAAATAAATAAATAAAAAAAGAAGCAGTGCATGAATTCTGGGTTATTTAAAGGTCCCTATAGAGGTGCTTAGGTGGCTCAGTTGATTGTGTCTGACTCTTGATTACAGCTCAGGTCATGGGGTTGAGCCCTGTGCTGGGCTCCACGATGAGCTTGGAGCCTGCTTGAGATTCGCTCACTCTCTCCCTCTGCCTTTTTTTTTTTAAATGTTTATTTTGAGAGAGAGACACTGCAAGCAGGGGAGGGACAGAAAGAGAGGGGGACAGAGGAGCTTGAAGCAGGCTCTGTGCTGACAGCAGAGAGCCTGATGTGGGGCTCGAACTCACAAACAGTGAGATCATGACCTGAGCCAAAGTCAGATGCTTAACCAACTGAGCCACCCAGGTGTCCCAGAATTTGTCTTTTAATAAGCTTAATTGATAAATTTGTCATCAACATAAAGCTTAAGAATGAAAGCATGAAGACATTACACATACATGGAGACAGAGAATTTTCTCCAGACTATTGTGTTTAGAAATGAAACAGGAAATTAATATAGGATCTGTTGAATGACTAACCATAAGTTAATAGTATATTAATATATTAATTAATGATTTCCACTCTATCCTCGAAGAAACAAAAATGATTTGGAGTTATAAAATGTAAACTTACCCGGGGCGTTATGGGTGGCTCAGTTGGTTAAGCATCCGACTTGATTTCAGCTCAGGTCATGATCTCACGGTTTGTGGCTCGGAGACTGCTTGGGATTCTGTCTCTCCTTCTCTCTCTGCCCCTCCCCTGCTTGCTCTCTGTCTCTCTCAAGATAAATAAAAATAAATTTAAAAAATAAAATAAAATGTAAACTTAACCATTCTTCTGTTTCTGTCACCCCCCCCCCCTTTTTTTTTCAATTAGAGTGACAAAGTCCTTGAAATAGCAGAGGTAAAAGATTGTCCCTGTGTCAGTAGGCTTCTCTGAAGATCATTGTCCCCTTAAATATGTGACAAAATGTTGCACAAGCTCTTAATCATGGTTTAACTATCAGATGGCTTGAGCAATGTACACAAGCTAAGCCACCTTTCACATGCTTGCTAGAAGACAGAGAGAGAGGGAGAGACAGAATCCCAAGCAGGTTCCATATTAGACTTGGTGCTTCTGAATGCTACTGTCTTAATAGCTAACTTGGTAGCATCTCCTAGTGTTTGACTGCCAGATATAAGCTTAATATAATTCCCAGGAAAGTGTTGTTTGCATGAGAGCTTGACATTAGTTAGTCCTAAAAGACCACTCATATTTGAATGAAGGGTAATTTTGATGGTCTTTTTGACATTGCAATTCAGGTTTGTAGAGGACCGCATGAGGCATAACGCATTGGACTCGAACTCTGTGAAAGTTTGATGCTTTGTGATGCTGCTGTGAGTGAGCTCTCCCCTGTAAATCTGGTTCTGAGATTTAAAACTTGTGTGAGAAGGGAACCAACATTATTGTTTTCAATGGGTTTATTATATGTATTAGGCAATTTTGCATGAGTTTTATTATTTGATCCTTATGACAATTCTGAGATAGATACTATAGTCCTTGGGGAAACAGATTGAATATATCCAAAATTAGTGTCTAAATTAAAATTTGAGTATGATCAACTCCAAAGCTGCTACTCCTTGCATCAGATTTACTTCTTCTCCTCCAGTCTTCTGGTCCTCCATTAGACTTGACAGTAGGCTTCCCAAATCATAGGATGAACCTACTGTTTTGTTCCTGTACAGTCTTTCTGTTATTTCCGTGCTTCTATCCAACTTCATTAGGCCTTCCTTTGCCATAAGAAGTCACATTTGTTGAAAAAGAGTTTGTGCCTTTTGGGTCAGTTAGAAAAGAGAAATCAGGGGGAAAAAAGGAAGGAAGGAAGGAAGGAAGGAAGGAAGGAAGGAAGGAAGGAAGGAAGGAAGGAAGGAAGGAAGGAAGGGAAAAAAAGAAAAGAAA
This sequence comes from Leopardus geoffroyi, assembly GCF_018350155.1. Lineage (NCBI taxonomy): Eukaryota > Metazoa > Chordata > Mammalia > Carnivora > Felidae > Leopardus > Leopardus geoffroyi. Next base: position 177,117,311 of record NC_059326.1, read on the forward strand.
GAAAGCAAAGAAAAGAAAGAAAAGTTCAGAATAAAGACAGTATTTCTACAAGCTTTGGAAGAGACCCCCAATGTGACAAAAGCCTTGTAGTTCCAGGACATTGCCCACTTAGTTAATTTTGGGAGGACAGTTTTCTATATCAGATTGTCAGTGTATTTTGAATATTAAAATTTCAACTGTATTGAGGTATATTGAAGTATACTAACAGCACATATTTTTAATTTTTTTTTAACGTTTATTTTTGAGACAGAGACAGACAGAGCATGAGCAGGGCAGGGACAGAGAGAGAGGGAGACACAGAATCCGAAGCAGACTCCAGGCTCTGAGCTGTCAGCACAGAGCCCGATGCAGAGCTCGAACTCACAGACTGTAAGATCATGACCTGAGCCGAAGTCGGATGCTTAACCAACTAAGCCACCCAGGCGCCCCAAGTGTACAACTTGATCAGCTTTGGCACGTATACACCATGAAACCATCATCACAAGATAACCTTTCGTATCTCCACAAGTTGCCTAATGTAAAAATTTATTTTTAACTTTTACAAATTTGTTCATGTAGGGGCACCTGGGTGGCTCAGTCAGTTAAGTGTGTCTGACTTCAGCTTAGGTCATGATCTCACAGTTCGTAAGTTCAAGCCCTGCATCGGGGTCTATGGTGACAGCTCAGAGCCTGCTTTGGATCCTCCATCCCCCTCTCTGTCTGCCTCTTCCCTGCACGCATGCTCTCTCTCTCACTCTCTCTGTCTCTCAAACATTAAAAAAATCAAAAAAACAAAAATGTGTTCATGTTGCTATGTGAGTCTCAGGTAGTAAAAACATTAAGACTGACTGCATGCAGTCTTATAGGAGTGAGCATAGAGGGATAAGCAGTGAGGCCTTTGAATGAAAGGCTGAAAAAGGCCTCTTTTTTTTTTAACCTGAAACATTGCTTGAGAAAGAGTTCTGGCATTTAGTAAAGCTATTCTTATTATTTGGCATATAATCTAGTTTTATCTTTTTAATTTTCTTGTGAAGTATTTTAAAATACTTCATAAAATAACCATAGAAAACAGTTGACCGAGGAAAAGAGAATATCTGCACAAGTCATCTAGACAGAAGGTAAATAAAAACTTGAGAAAATATGTATGAAATTAGGACACAAGGTGGAGCCTTGGCAGCTTTCTTTCTATCATGGGGAGATTTCAGGGCTTCCTGACCTGGGGAGGTGATACCCTGGCAGTTGTCTATCCTGGTGGCCATCTGTCCCTCCTAGCACTTGAAGCCTGTGATAGGTTTTTGAGGAGAAGGGAAAAAAGACAGGAGCATCCTTGCACTGAGACTGCTTGGTGAGCAGTGTAAGCAAGCCTGACCAGAACTTCTTTAGAACTAGTGAATTTGCTAAATGAACCATACCCTCAGGGTCCAGTGGGCAGTGAGTAAAAACCTAGAAATTGCAACTGCAAACATAGCTAAAAGTGATTTTAGAAAGGTAGAAAAATGCCTACATTATTGACATTCAAAGTGGTTATTTCCTTCTTGTGTTTAAACGTACAGGCTTTCTTTAAGGAAAACTCTCTGTCTTACAACTTTGCCCTGTTGTTCATACATTCCTCACGTATGGTAGGTGAGACAGTGACAGTAATAGGTCCATTTTGTCACTACATTTGGTGGCCTCACAGCACTGAAATTTAGTCACCGTTTTCTTTTGCCTCATCTTCCAGTTCCTTCTTGGATCTTATATTGTTCATATCATTGGCAGTTGTGTTGGTGGGCTGCATTTGGACTGTGGGCTTCTTGCTCCTTGTGATTCATGTTTGACTTTTCATCCCTCTAAAAGTTTCCTCTTCGTGGGGCACCTGAGTGGCTCAGTCGGTTGAGCGTTTGACTTCAGCTCAGGTCATGATCTCACGGTCTATGAGTTCGAGCCCTGTGTTTGGACTCTGTGCTAACAGCTCAGAGCCTGGAGCCTACTTCGAATTCTGTGTCTCCTCTTTCTGCCCCTCTCCTATTCACACTCTGTCTCCCTCTCTCACTCTCTCTCAAAAATAAATAAACATTAAAAAAAATTTTTAATTTTCCTCTGCCTTCCCTCCCCCCCCCATGTCCATTTCTTTCTTTCCATTAGCCATATCACTTGGGAACCCAGCCCTGTAGTTTTACCCCTATGTTACACATTTACTTCTTCAGGAATGAGATTATTTCAGTCTGTCACTTACTGTGTCTGACCCTGGACAAGTTCTTTCTCTCTGCTTCAATTTTCTCATTTGTAGAATGAGTGGAATAGACTGGCCATAGAAGGCTATTGTGAGGATTAAATGTTAATGTGTGAGAAGTGCTTAGAGCTAGAGCGAATGTCTGCTTTTATGTTCAAACCTGTACATCTGAGATTATTACTCTACAAGCTGCTCTTAACCCTTTTCCCAGTATGCCTTTTCAGTTACCTGCACATAATTCAGTTGAAGTATCTCGCTGAACCTGAAGTAGTTAAGAAACTAAGCAAAAAATCTTGTAACCCTAAATTCTCTGTCACTCTCATTTCCTATTTAGGTGATTCTTTCCTTTTTCTTTTCCATCATCCATAACCACTCGATAGGTCTGGCCAGTGACCATATTGTCTCAGATCCAATTCTTTCCATTGCTGTAGTCAGGCAGTCATTTCAGCAGGTCCCCCTGATACCAGGCATTGTCTCTTTATACAAATGATAAAATAGCCTTCAGCCTTTTGTTGTTCACTAGCCTAACCCTAGCACCTGGAACATTGCTTGGCATGTAACAGCCACTCAGTATCTGCTGGATGAAGAACTCATGTACTGTATCAGCCACCTCCGGTTACTTCCTACATTACGAAGTCTAAAGTCCCAAATCTTTCTATCAGGTTGCCACTGTTTCTGTCTATCTAGTCATTTCACATCATCGATTCTCTGTTCTACCTTAGCAAAATCACTTGCTATTTCCTGCTTACCTTGTACTAATTCTTGTTTTCTTATCGTTCCTATTTCTTGAGATGCCCTTTCCGTGTCCTGCCCAGAACACACTCTTTCTTCAGAATTTCTCCTCCTTTGCTCTGTTAACTTTAGTCACTCTTCTGTTGTGTGATGTCTCAGCTTTTGTTTGATTTTCAATGTGTCAATTTATACTTAAAATCTCTGGTGGGTTTGCTGTATCTGCTTACCTCAATTAGAAGTTTCTGGGGATCTAGGACAATGTTGGCTCTCTTGTAACCTTTTCTCCCTAGGGTCTTACACTCTTCCACGTGTTTAGTAAATGTACCTGCAACAACTCTGTGGACTGTGAAGATTCTTTTCTAGTAGTCCTTGTGAAGTCCTACAAAGGTGTGTTAGAGATCACTATTAGAGCAGTTTGTCTTTAGTGTAGAGATTTAGGGCTAATAAACAATGGAGGATTGGGAGTGTATTGTTCAAAACTCTGGGCCTACAGAGAAGGCATTCTGCTCTGAGCAGGTAATTCTGGGGTAATATTCAGCTGTGGGCTATATATATTGTCAGCAATGATTGTTTTTAATGATAACTTATGATCCCAGATATTTGGGGAGAAAATAACCAATAAAACTATAGCTTAAAGTGTAACAAAATCGTATCTGACTTCCCCTATTTAGTTATTTAGAGCATGTTTGTAACTCAGATTATAATTTGACAAAAGTGAGGAAAAGAGTAAATCAGAAAACTTCATGTTAACGAAATGCAAGTTACCTTTCCCAAAATATTAAAATATGGAAGCTAAGCAATACGTAGTCTGGATAGCTTATTTCCAGCATCATAGACATGAGTGCTGCCTGAGCTAGAATAAGAAGATGTGCCATCTACTGGCATCACTTCCATGGAATTTTTATTCTCACCGATTTAAGTCTGAAAACTGAATTTCTGACTTGTTGGGCTGAAGGGCTGAAGGGAAGACTGCATTCCAGGGGCACCTGTCTGGCTCAGTCAATAAAGCATGCAACTCTTGATCTTAGGACTGTGAATCTGAGCCCCACATTGGGGGTAGAGTGTACTTTAAAAATAAATAAATAAATAAAATCTCTTCCTTTATGATATTATCTTAAAAAGGTGGGGGAGGGAGAGAAATGAGTGAATGAATTGGCAGAAGATGCCTGAAATTAGCATTTTGTTTTTTTAATTTTGTTTTTTTAAGTTTATTTATTTACTTTGACCAAACTGACACAAGCAGAGAAGGGGCAGAGAGGAGGAGAGACAGAATCCCAAGCAGACTCCATGCCATCAGTGCAGAGCCCAATTTGGGACTTGAACCCACAAACCGTGAGATCACGACCTGAGCGGAGACCAAGAGTCGGACGCTCAACTGACTGTGCCACCCAAGTGCCCCTGAAATTAGTTTTAAGAAAAAGAGAGAAGGGGCGCCTGGGTGGCCCAGTTGGTTGAGCATCCGACTTCGGCTCAGGTCATGATCTCGCTGTCCATGAGTGAGTTCAAGCCCCACATCGGACTCTGTACTGACAGCTTGGAGCCTGGAACCTGCTTCGGATTCTGTGTCTCCCTCTCTCTCTTCCCCTCCCCCACTCATGCTCTGTCTCTCTCTCTCTCTCTCTCTCTCAAAAATAAATAAACGTTTAAAAAAAGAGAGAAGCCTGCTATCTATGGCATAGGGGCATTCAGATGTAAAAAGAGCCAAAGTACCTATTTGATTGTATGTTTGTTTTGAGATTGGCATGCACTCCTGTTGTAGCAATGTACAAAAGCTGCTATGACATCTCTAGTCCTTTTCTAAAGAGCTGTCTTTCAGTCTGGACATGGTTCTGCTTGCCATTTGACTGCTTTTGTTTGCAGACCTGCTATTTTATATCTGTCATGGCACTGACGACAAAGCAGCACATGCAAACCTGGAAACCACTTTAGAGATTTTCTCCTGCCTCATTTTGCTGAGTGAGAAGCGTATTTCAGGTTAAAGAATATTGCTTAAGGTTGCACAGCTAGTTAATAGCAAGGCTGGGAGTTTCATCTTGGTCTCTAGATTTCAAAGGTAATGATTTGGAATGGTGCTTCTCTAAAAGAATGTTTTTCTAGCAGAACAATTATGTAGATATGCTCTGGTACTTAGGCTGACCATACTGACCCCCCCCCCCTCCCCAGCAATATCAGTGGGATATATATCTGAGGTGTTTCCTTAATAGAGGTGATGGGTCTTTAGTGAACTCTCCATGTTCTCTCTCCTAGTTCTCCTGGTGGCCAGCCCAGCTGGAAGACACTAGTAGATTTCTTTGCCTCAGGACTAGGCTATATAAATAGTGAAGTTTGCACAACTGACTCTACCATTATTTATAAATAGTGTTGGTACTGCAACTGTGCTTGAAGTGTATCCATTTCTGCAATGTCCTAGCATTCGCATTAATTAGTGAACAACACAGAGGCTGAATGATATCTTTAAACACAGGGGCACTTGGGTGGCTCAGTCACTTGAGCATCCGACTTCGGCTCAGGTCATGATCTCGCGGTTGGTGAGTTCGAGCCCCGCGTCGGGCTCTGTGCTGACAGCTCAGAGCCTGGAGCCTGCTTCGGATTCTGTGTCTCCCTCTCTCTCTGCCCCTCCCCCGCTCATGCTCTGTCTCTCTCTCTCTCTCTCTCTCAAAAATAAATAAACATTAAAAAAAAAAAATTTAAACACAGAGGAAAGGGGAGATTCACGTGTGTTATGCTTGGTGACTGAATTCTCACCCAGCCCGTTTTCATGTAATTTAGAAGACAGAAGCCATGGTGGGCTGGTGACTGTTCCAGTCTCATTTTGGATGCCTTATATTTTCAGCCTATTGATAGTGGCCACAAAGTTCAGTTCATTGACTTATTTGTTCATTAATAAGTATTTCTCAGTGTCCCAACCCCATTCTCATTAGCCTGTGTGTGTGTTTTTTTTTTTTTTCTTTTTTTTTTTTTTAACGTTTATTTATTTTTGGGACAGAGAGAGACAGAGCATGGACGGGGGAGGGGCAGAGAGAGAGGGAGACACAGAATCGGAAGCAGGCTCCAGGCTCTGAGCCGTCAGCCCAGAGCCTGACGCGGGGCTCGAACTCACGGACCGCGAGATCGTGACCTGGCTGAAGTCGGACGCTTAACCGACTGTGCCACCCAGGCGCCCCAGCCTGTGTGTTTTGAATATGGTAGATGTTTTTATTTTTTATCCAAATTGATAATCAGCTGACATTAATGTTCCAGTTTGAACAAAGGACGTGATATGAATAACCTTGTAAGAAAACATTCAGTATGTATTCTTTCAAGCTTCCCAGGGGAAGTCCTGGTAATTATAATGCAATTTATGCTTTATAAAGAAATCAGCCATTAATACCTCCTTCTAAACCATAAATGATTTTTTTCTCTCCCCTGAGCTATCTGGTTATAAACTTCTTACCCCTTTTGTTCTTCCTTTTCAACCCATAACTTCTCTGTAACAGATTAACTAATTGGGGTTAAATAAAACCCCTCAGTCATTTTTGTGGTGATTGTGCAAATGAGGTTCATCTATAAGCCAGGAGCCAGAGCAGCTGGTAAGCTCATCATCTCCAGTTTGTGGTGTCTTTGACGAAGGACTTTTGGCTAAGTATTTAGGAAGTTGAGGCACTGAGGGAACTGCTCTGGAACACTGTGTTGGGGTGAATTGGGTTTAGAGATCTGTTTTTTGCTTTTTTGGTTGTTGTTAAGGTCGCTGATTTATTTCTTTAAAAGATATCCCAGCACAATTTGAATATCCCCTTAACTTGGTCCAAACACTAATAATATTAGTAAATTTGGATTCTGTGTGCTTTTTTTTCCTTTATCTTTTTTTTTAAGTTTATTTATTTTGAGAGCGAGAAAGCAAGCACCAGTGGAGGAGGGGCAAAGAGAGAGACGGAGAGGGAGAACCCCAAGCAGGTTCCATGCTGTCAGCAAGGAGCTTGATGCAGGGCTCGATCTTACAAATCGTGAGATCATGACCTGAGCTGAAATCAAGAGTTGGATGCTTAACCGACTGAGCAACCCAGGTGCCCCTCTTTTCCTTTATCCTCTTTTAATGAAAGTGTGAATTAGGTACGAAATGGCTTAGAAAACGTGGGGGTAAGGGGCTAGGGTCCTGGTTAAGGTAAGGTTAAGACCAAATAATTGGCCATGGGCCTTCATGATGATCTTTGATGAGCAGCTGGCAGTGATTGGCTTTATATATTTTTTCTCCTCTACAGTGGCAAGCTAGCAAGAGGCTTAAGCATTTTGCAGGGTATAAATAAAAATGCATTCATTGAGCTGAAACTCTTACTCATATCTTCTCTTTTTGAAGGTGCACTTACAGAGTGCTATGATGAACTGGGAAACAGATACCAGCTTCCAGTCTATTGCTTGGCACCACCAATCAACATGATTGAGGAAAAGAGCGACATAGAGACTCTGGATATTCCTGAGCCACCACCTAATTCTGGATACGAATGTCAGCTCCGTTTGCGCCTTTCCACAGGCAAAGACCTCAAACTTGTGGTCCGCAGCACAGACACGGTATACCACATGAAGAGGAGGCTACATGCAGCAGAAGGAGTGGAACCGAGTAGTCAGCGATGGTTCTTTTCTGGCAGACCTCTCACCGACAAAATGAAGTTGGAAGAGCTGAAGATCCCAAAGGACTATGTTGTACAGGTTATAATGAGCCAGCCTTTGCAAAACCCAACACCAGTGGAGAACTGATTGGTCCTATTGGCTGGTCCCCAGATCCCTCCCGCCCCTTTTTATTGTTGTTGTCATTTCCTACTCTATGGCGTGAAATTTATTTTCACTGCTCTGAATTCCGTATGAATGGATTTAGTTCTGAGGAATTACCAGTGAAAAATTCCATCTGTGATGGAGACCAACAAAAATAATTAATAAAACACAAAGAGCCAGCCTTTGAGACTCATGTAATTACAGTTTCTAATTTGTAAGGCAGTTAAAAAATAGATAACCATTTATTTTAAAATAGCCAACAACAATGTAATGACTGTATTTAAACAATTTGGACTGTAAATAGAATGTTATGTCCATGAAGAACAGCACCAAGCACCTTGTGAATACAGAATCAAAAAAAAAAAAAAATAGATTCAAGAAATCATCAATAACAGTTAAAAAACTTGAGCTTTTTAAAATGGAAACTGAAAAGAGCAGTATTCAAGGTTCACTTCTATTCTGGTCTTGATTCTTTGCTCAATAGTATTTAGCCATAAAGGAGTAGAGACTGGCAAATTGTGTTTTAGTATTGCTTTCCCCAACCCCCTATCTTGAGCTCCTTATTTACATTCACACTAAATTTTGGTGCCTTCCAACACATTGGTGGCAGGCACCCTTCTGGAACACTAGGCAATAATTTAGTGCGGTCAGATCTCTGATTTTCAGCTGATACTCACTTGAAAAGTCACTTGTCCATTTGCTGCATAGATATTTTGAAATGTCTCTATGATGAAGCTGTTTTTATATCCAGGCTTAGAAGGTCACTACAATGTAATACCTTCAATTCATCTACCTACTGTGCTTGGGACTTTTCAGCATGTTCCCCCAAATGCACTGGGCCAGGGAATGCAAGGAATCAAGGGCAAGTGTTCCCACTATAAGACAATAAGGTAAATTCTCTCTTCTCCCCCACTCTGCAGGAAGGGTGTAAGGAAAACCCATTGTATCTGTGCCTGGGAGAATTGTGCCTATTTTCAGTCTTTAAGAGAAAATTTCAACTCCTAATTTACTAGTATGTTTACGGACATCGCTTAAACATCAGCAGTGAGACCAAATGATGAAATATTGCTTTATATGTTAGTGCTTTCCAGTTCACTGTTACCTCTACTTGTGGTGGATGACAATTTTCCTCTCTCATCTTTCCTAGCAAAGAGTCCAGTTAAGAACCATCTGCAGATTAGATTAGAAGACAAAAAAATCTGATGAGAGTGCCTGATTCTCTCATACTATGACTGGAATAAAGCTGCCAAGGGTTATATTTAATTTGGAGCCTTTTCAAAGTTCCACAAATGAGAAGGGGGCTATCCCATAATCACTGTAGCCCCGAGCCTCGGTGAGATGGCAAGGTAGAGGCAGGAAGGTGCTTATACTGCTCTCCCTGGAAAATGATCAGACCTCCACACCTATTTGGATGAGAAGCACTATTCTTATTAATTTTAATGGCAAAATGAAACTGCTAATTCAATGTAAAGTTTAAAATGGCATTAAATTTCCTATAGCCTGATTAGATATAATATCTGTAATTGTAACTTCTGTTTCTGAGAGCTTTACTTCCCTTTCTTTATGCAATCATCTTAAAGATTGTGGCTACATTTAATTTAGGATTGCTAATAATTGAATCTAAATTCAAGAGACAATAGCAGCGTTCATTCCGAAGGAGTATTTTGATATTTGAAGGTAGAGGTTTGAGGGTATTTGACTGTAACGCCCTGTCATCGAAGAGTTTCGTTGTCATTTGTGTGCCACATTGACTAATAGCAACATCTCTCAAAGTCAGACAACTGGAAAAGTGTTCAAACCTATTTTTCTTAAGTTACGTTGGGTGATATCATCAATAATCTATGGTTGGTAAGAAGTTTTCTTGTTTGTTTAGAATTTGAGCTCTCAAGAATTTATTTTGTTTTAAAGGAAAATATACTTTGCATAACAATTTTCTGGGCATGTTTAACTAACCTGGATGAGAAAACCATGGTGCTGTTTAATGTAAATAGATTGATATAAGATTGGACCAATACTTGATGTGTACAATTTTAGTATGTAGGGTTTTTGTGCTTTTTTTAAAAAAAAAAAAAGATTCAATTTTTCTCTTTGTCTTGGCTTTTATTCTGGGTTTTTGTTATTCTCTACAGAAGGGTAATCTGCCTCATTCTAATGAAACCTCTAAGAAGGTTTTTCTTCTTTTGAAAAACCTTACCTCAATAAATAACAAGTTCATTATCACCAGACTTTGGCTCTGCTATGCCAAACCATACATGGTCATTTATAGATATGCTTTATCTTTCACGTTGAAATCTTGGTCTAAAGTAGGCTGTTGTGTTTTGTTTTTTTGTTTTTTTTTTTTCCTCTCTTTTAGAGCTAGAGTGTGAGTAGGGGAGAAGGGCAAAGAGAGAGAATCTTAAGCAGCCTCCATGCTCAGTGCAGAGTAGCAGAGCCTGACACGTGGCTTGTTTCCATGACCCTGGGATTGTGACCTGAGCCGAAATCAAGAGTCAGATACTCAACTGACTGAGCCACCCAGGCGCCCCAGCTGCTGCTGCTGTTTTTTTGTTTTGTTTTTGTGTTTGGTTTTGTTTTTTTGAGTCATAATTCAGAACTCATAATTCCGTTTTCTAGAAACAGTGAACTTTCTTACCCGTTTGCATCAAAGTGGCAGGTTTTGATAATTATTTTATTTTTTAATTTTTTAATGTTTATTTATTTTTGAGAGAGACAGAGCACAACCATGGGAGGAGCAGAGAGAGAGAGGGAGACACAGAATCTGAAGCAGGCTCCAGGCTCTGAGCTGTCAGCACAGAACCCGACACGGGGCTCAAACCCATGAACCATAAGATCATGACCTGAGCTAAAGTCCTACGCTTAACCAACCAGGCCACCCAGGTGCCCCTAATACCAGGCACCCCAATTAATCTTTTATTCAAAATAGGTGATAAATACACATGGAGGGGAAATCCAAACATACCAAAGTAATCTATCCATTCCCTAGATATAACAACTCTTACCACTCTTCTGGGTATCTTTAAAGATGCTCTATCACAGCAGTTCCTCAACTTGAGCATGCATCAGAATTACCTAGAAGGCAGGGTGCCTGGGTGGCTCGGTCATTTGGGCTTCCGACTTCGGCTCAGGTCATGATCTTACGGTCCGTGAGTTTGAGCCCTGAGTCAGGCTCTGTGCTGACAGCTTGGAGCCTGGAGCCTGTTTCAGATTCTGTGTCTCCCTCTCTCTCTGCCCCTCCCCTGCTCATGCTCTCTTTCTGTCTCAAAAATAAATAAAAACAGGGGCACCTGGGTGGCGCAGTCGGTTGGGCGTCCGACTTCAGCCAGGTCACGATCTCGCGGTCCGGGAGTTCGGGCCCCGCGTCGGGCTCTGGGCTGATGGCTCGGAGCCTGGAGCCTGTTTCCGATTCTGTGTCTCCCTCTCTCTCTCCGCCTCCCCCGTTCATGCTCTGTCTCTCTCTGTCCCAAAAATAAATAAACATTGGAAAAAAAAATTTTTTTTTAAAATAAATAAAAACATTAAAAAATTTTTTTAGAATTACCTAGAAGGCATATTAAGACACACATTGCTGGACTTTTCTCTTGCGAGTTCCACATTAGGTCTGAGTGGGGCCACAGTAATTTGGTTTTCTGAACATTCCCAGGTGCTATTGTTGCTGGTTGAGATTCACACCGTGAGAACCACTGTTCTGGTGTACCTTGAATACATTCACCCACCCTACCCTGTTTTTTCTGTAAATATGCATAAATACATATACTATTCTGCACCTTGATTACTCTTTAAAATGATTAATCTTGGATCTGCATCATCCCTCTTACTCTACTGTCTGGGGTACCAGTTATTTCAGACTAAATTTGGTCAGTTTGGCTATTTGCAATCTTGCTGCTGTAAACCATGCTGTCGTGAAATGTCCTTCTCTATAGTTATGTCTTGGTGCCTATGTATGTCTATAGAATGCACTCCTGAAGAGAGAATTGCTAGATCGAAGAGTCTGTACATTTAGAGAGTAGAAGCACAATTGCCCTCCAAGTAGATTTTACCAGTTTAACACTAGAGCAATATGACTGCTTTTGTTTTCCTATATACCCTAACCAACATTTTGATCGTTGACAATCTAAGTGAAAATCTGTGTCCTGCGGTCCTACTTTGTATATTTTCTTTGAAGTTTAGCATTTTACTCTAGGCCTTTTTTTCCCCCCTGCAAATTGTCTGTTTGCTCATATTTCTGGTGCATTTTGGTCCTTATCCTCTTGATTTGTAAATATTAAGGAAATTAGTCATTTTCTATCCTGTATTACCATTTGTTTTTGGTTTGGGTAATTTACCATGCACAAATTTTAAGTTTTCCTTGGTTGGATCTATCAGTCTTGTGTTTTATGGCTTCTGGGTTTTCTTCTTTACTTCAAAAGGTATTACCCACCTGGATTATAAAAGTTTTTTTCTCATGTTTTTAATATGTTTTATGGTTTCATTATCTGGAATTATTTTGGTGCAAGGAATATAGTACCTGCCCAGATTTATCTCTTTGTTTTTGTAGGTAGCTAGTTAATCCCACTTTTCCTGATACTACTTACTGAATAATTTTCATTGTTCTTTTTCCCATTGATGTGGGAAAAATCACTCTTATTTTATGGCTTTTTAAGTTTGTTAGGGTGTGTATGTACATGAGCGGGGGGCAGGGTGGCAGAGAGAGAGGGAGGGAGAATCCTAAACTGGCTCCACACACGGTGCAGAACCTGACGCCAGGCTCAATCCCACGAACCATGAAATCATGACCAGAGCTGGTATCAAAAGTCAGTTGCGTGGGGTGCCTGGGTGGCTCAGTCATTTAAGCATCTGAGTTAAACTCAAGTCATGACCTTGAGTGGTTTGTGAGTTCAAGCCCCACACTGGGCTCTCCCCTCTTTGTGAGGAGCCTACTTCAGACCCTCTGTCTCCTTCTCTCTCTGCCCCTCCCCTGCTCATACTCTCTCGCTCAAAAATAAATAAACGTTAAAAAAAAAAGTCAGTTGCTTAACTGGCCACCCAGGCACCTATTTATTTATTTATTTATTTATTTATTTATTTATTTGCTTGCTTATTTGTTTGTTTATTAATTACAGAGAGCACAAGCTGGGCAGGGGCAGAGGGAGAGAGAGAATCTCAAGCAGTCTCCATACCCAATGCAAGAGCCCCACACGACTGAAATCATGACTTGAGCAGGAATCAAGAGTACGACACTTAACTGACTGAGCCACTCAGGTGCCCCTTTTCACGGTTTTTAAGACTATCCTTTTTTAATGGTCTAATTGAACTATATAACTAGCAAATATATCTGTGTCTGCCTCCAACTTTCAAATGTTATGATTTAACATTTTTATTTACAGAAAAGAAAGAAGAGTGTGGCTGATAACCTCCCTTGCAGTAACTGGCCTCCTGTGATTTCTGTTCTCTGGCTCTGTGAAGGGAGTTCACGTAGGTAGCCCCATTTTGGCAGGTGTCAGCAGAGTTGATTTGGCCTTTTCTAGTCTCTGTCTTTGGCATGAGGCAAGTGATAACACAAGAGGGCTAAGGACTAGTGGAAGAGAAATGATTTCACTTTGCTTAGCTTCCTCTAAAATTCTTTCCTCTTCGCGGCGCCTGGGTGGCTCAGTTGGTTAAGCGTCTGACTTAGGCTCAGGTGGTGATCTCACGGTTCGTGAGCTTGAGCCCCGCATCGGACTTTCTCCTGTCAGCGTGGAGCCCACTTTGGATTCTCTGTTTCCCTTTCTCTCTGCCCCTTCCCCACTCACACTTTTTCTCAAAAATAAATGAAAATTAAACATAAGATGATTTCCTCTTTATAGCTGATACAGTTTGTGGAGGAACCCGTCCTGTGGTGCTGGGTTCCGGGGCTGACACTGTAGTCCTCTCCCCAGCCCAGCCTGCCGTTCTCCTGCACTGCAAGTGCGGCCGCTCTGCCCATTGCTTAGGCTCCCTGAACAACACGTGTTTTGCTGACCAAGGAATTCTAATCTAACTATGACATAGAATATAGTGTGTTAACCACCACCCAAAAAATACGTAAATGTACTTGGTCCAACCGGACACAGTGGATTAACTCACTGTGGAAATAAACTTAATTGAAGCATCTACATACACATTTGTATTGTTATTATTTTTTTATTTTTTTTTTTACATTTATTTATTTTGAGAGAGAGGGAGAGAAGGAGAATCCCAAGCAGGCTTCGAACTGTCAGTGCAGAGGCCTCCCCACCCCCGATGCGGGGCTCGAACTCACAAACTGTGAGATCATGACCTGAGCTGGAATCAGGAGGCAGACGCTTAACCGATGTAGCCACCCAGGTGCCCCATACACAGACATTTTTAAACACTTTAAATCCCGGTGTGCTTTGGTGCCTCTGTCGGTTAGTGACCGGCTTCAGTTCAGCTTATGGTCTCATAGTTCAGGAGTTCAAGCCCCACATCGGGCTCTGTGCTGACAGCTGAAGCCTGCTTCAGATTCTGTGTCTCCCTCTCTCTCTGCCCTTCCCCCACTTGTGTTTGCTCTCTTTCAGAAATAATAAACATTAAAAAAAAAAAAGTTTAAAAACTTGAAGTCCTGTAATGTAATTGAGAAAAAAAGTTCCAAAGTAGACGTTGACAGATTGTTTTCTTTGTTGTACCCCTAGTCCCCAAAGTGTCACTTTACCCCTGCTATTGAATTTTAGTTTTTATACAGAGTTTCAGTTGGGGCCCATCAGAGCTGAATGCTCAGTTTCCTGATTCCATTCTTAAATTGCCCAATTTATGAAAATGCTCTTAGGATTTCTTAGGGGTGCCTGGGTGGCTCAATTGGTTAAGTGTAGGACTCTTGATTTTGGCTCAGGTCATGATCTCACAGTCATGTTGGTCTCTGCACTGGGTGTGGAGCCTGCTTGAGATTCTCTCTCTCCCGCTCGGGCTCTCACTCTCTCTCTCTCAAAAGAAATAAATAAACATTTGTTTTTAAGGATTTAAAAAAATCTGATAGTTGGATCATGTACCTTTTATTGTCACCTAATGATATCCAGGGAGGAGGGAAAACTCATTCCTGAAACTTTAGTCATTTGATACTCACTTTAAATTAACTGAAATAGGGGCACCTGCGTGGCGCAGTCGGTTAAGTGTCCGACTTCAGCCAGGTCACGATCTCGTGGTCCGTGAGTTCGAGCCCCGCGTCGGGCTCTGGGCTGACGGCTCAGAGCCTGGAGCCTGCTTCCGATTCTGTGTCTCCCTCTCTCTCTGCCCCTCCCCCATTAATGCTCTGTCTCTCTCTGTCCCAAAAATAAATAAACATTTAAAAAAAAATCTTAAATTAACTGAAATAAATAAGTTATTTTAAATTTTAGTTTAAAATTTAGTTAAAATTCAAACCAATGAACTTATCTTCAACTTTCCCTTCTCCCTTCCTACCCCCATTCTGAAATAGTTAAAGGTATAGTATCTTCATTGTTTTAGAGACTGTGTCTGTAAAAATCACATATGCCATGGTTCCTTTTTATATATCTCAGGACTGTTGCCCTTGGAAAATAGGAAAGAGAAACCTTTCTAAGACCTCATTATAGTTTCTCCTCCCAGAACTCTGTGTAGATCTTAAGGCTGTCTGGTAGCAAAAGCTATCTAGGATTCCAGAAAAGAGGCAGAAACCTATCCCAAGATAAGCTTATTGGCAAGAACCTTTGAAATGATGATGGATTTCCAGCTGTCATTTTCCAGCTAAATGCCAGTCTCTCAGTTCAATACTCTGTGTCTATGCAGTAGTATCTAAACTGTTTGCCAGAGGGTATTCTCCTTGGGGAATATCTGCAAACTTTTCACCAAATCAGAGGAAGAGAGAAGCATTGTTCTGAGGTGCTTTGTATGTTAAATACAGAGTGTGTTCATGGTAAAGAACTTGATTTGTGTTCTTACAAGTTTGACTTACCAGCCACAATCTTAGATAAGCAGTATTCTTTTCTGTTGCACGTTGAAGGTGATTTCTGATGGTTATTAGGTAATGAAGTTTGGATGCCTTATGGTTGGTTATAATGTATAACTGATCCTTAAGAAATTCCTGGTTTATAGTAAATGAGCTGTATTTCTTTAATTGCCCAACTTGTTCCTCTAAAGTTTATGGTAGAAGGAAAGGTGGTAATTAGCATTGTGCAGAAGGGGATTCAGAGCCAGTGAAATCCTGGCTTGAAATTTAAACAGAATCTGCTAGAACTGAAGTCAGTTACTCCGATCATTTGCTCTGAGCACGGGCATCTAACTGACCTTGAATTTGAATCGTGGTCCTACCACTGGCACACTATGTGTTTTGGGGAAAGGTTGTTAATTTCTCTAGGCCTCAATTTCCTCACCTGTAAATTCTGGATAACACCTGATTCACAGGGTTATGAGTATAAATAACTTCATGCGTCTAAAGCACCTGCCTAACCCATAGCAACTACTTACTAAATGGTAATTATCACCATTAATATCACAGTGCAGTCAGGGACGCCTGGGGGCTCAGTCAGTTAAGCGTCCAACTCTTGATTTTGGCTCAGGTCATGGTCTCACAATTCTGTGAGTTTTAGCCCCGCTTCAGGCTCTGTCCTGACAGCTGGGAGCCTGTTTGGGATTCTGTTTCCCTCTTTCTGTGCCCACCCCTGCTTGTTCTCTCTCTCTCTCTCTCTCTCTCTCTCTCTCTCTGTGTGTGTGTGTGTGTCTGTCTGTCTCTCAAAAATAAGTAAATAAACATTAAAAATATATATATATCACAGTACATTCAGGTGGGCGGATTCACAAGTCCCATACTAAAATCATTTAAAAATTATTCAAGGCATTACTTATACAAAAAAATAAAATTATACAAGGAAATGTAATAATTATTTTACCGTAGTAGATTTGTACAGTTGCTTAAGCACCTAACTTAGTAATTTAGGTCCTAGGAAGAACAAGCCCCCTATATCCTTAAAAGTCTTGGGGCCCCTGGGTGGCTCAGTTGATTAAGCGTCCAACTCGTGATTTCAGCTCAGATCGTCTCAGCGTTCGTGAGATTGAGCCCCATGTCGGTCTCTGCGCCGACAGTGCAGAGTCTGCTTGGGATTTTCTCTCTTCCTCCCTCTCTCTCTGCCCTTCCCCTGCTCACTTGCTCTCAAAATAAATAAACTTTTTTTTTTTTTTTTTTTTTTTTAAGAGGAAAAAATGTCTTTCCCTTACAGGTAGAGGCACTTCACCAATTTGAAGTGTCTTGCATCCAGGTGGTTTTAGCTTAAGGATTGAGAGAATCGAAAGGATTCTGAGAGTATTGGACAACTAGTGAACAAACATTGGAAAAGTATCATTGTCTTTCAGCTGCTTAGCTCCAGCCAGTGTTTGTAATTATTTGGATATACAGGGACCTTAGGAGCAGTGTTGATCTGAAAAGCGGCAACAGAACTGAGACATGTGCACTTCACGTTACATTATTGTGGGGTCAAGAAGTTATTAAAGTATTAACTTGCTGATCGAAGAGCACGTATTTGAACCTTTCATGTGTAGAGGTCAATGTAAAGATACCCACTTCGATCTTCTAAATTTATTTTTAGGCATGTTAACAGCTGTAATTACTTACATTCTACTTTCAGATCTATTTGTAAAAGAAGACTGTTTGGAGCTCACGTTAACCTGATGCTGTGTTTTCTTTTTGAGCAGAGCCTTTTTCTCTTTCTTTCTCTTTTTCTCATTCTCTTTCTCTGCTTTCTGCCTCTCCTGGTATTTGTCCATGGTGAAGATAGTAAACAGCTTAAATTCCTTGTAATTAAGACGCTTTTGTTGGGGGAAAGAAAGAAAAATTATTTCAGGAAGGATTTGATACTTTGTTTCAGATGACTACAGGATTGTAATCATTTCTCATTTAAAAACTTGGAAACTTGAAGAGGCTCAATAATTAGGACATAATTATAGTCTGATTGTCGTCTAGGAGCCAGGAACAGAGAGTGTATTGTAGACTCCAAAGGAGCCATGGGTCACTTTCTTACTTCTGCGTCCAGTCCAGACGCTTCGGGCTGGCATCCAAGGTTCTACATAGTATCATCCATCTTTTTCAACCTTAGCTCCCACTCTCTTCCCTGCCATAGACTCCCTCTTTAAATAGGCAGGATTCAGGGTCTTTACCATACTTGTGTCCTCTTTGGAGTTTGCTCCTGCGTTACCACCAGAGACTTTCTTCCTTTCTACTTAGTTAACTCTATACACTCTTTCCCCAATGTCACCTCCTGCCATATTAATCTAGTTACTTCTCTGAACTTCTAAACAAAATTTTCGTCTCTAACCTTCTGTAATTTTGCATCTATATGCTATAACACGTATTCAGTCCTCTCTCTTCACGGGCCTATAAATCTCTGGGTTTTTTTTCCTGCTCCCAGTGCCATGACACGCTCAAACAGGATTTCCCCATCTTCCTCCCCACTGTGTCTATCATAGGCAGTAGGACATTGTCTCTGCCTTTGGACAGAGAGGCTTCCAGGGAATCACACTTAGGGAATCTGTGCTTACACGGTCACCTGTGATGTCAAAGTCGTGGTAGAGCTCTTTGAGTTCCTGTTTTTTAATATTGAAGAGAAAGTTGTACATGTGGAAGTTGTCTGCACCAATTCTCAGCTCCCCCTCCAGGTCAAGCAGCTCAAAAACAGGCCGGGAGTGGCGGAAGATAAACTGCTCTTCTAAGTGATTCTATTGAGAGAAGAAATACGTAATAAGATGAACAGTGTTGTTGGTGCTACTTTCAAAACTTGGGCTGCATCAAGAGTAGTATATTCACTTATCCATTTCCCAGAGAACTAAAAGCAAAAGGCAAAGGGGTGCCTGGGTGACTCCGTCAGTTAAGCGTCTGACTCTTAATCTCAGCTCAGGTCTTGATCTCAGGGTCATGAGTTCAAGCCCGCATTGGGCTCAGTGTTGGGTGTGAACCTACTTAAAACACAAAAAACCAAAACGCAAAATCCTAGGAGCTCAGGGTTGAAAGCTTTCTATGGTCCAGGTGGCAAGTCCTGCTTCAGCATCTGCATTCAAGGGGAACTTAAGCCACCTGCTGTGATCAATTCTGCTAGACAGAACCCTTGTCACTAGAACGCATTTCGAGTGAAAATCTGCCCATGAGACATCACAAGATGTTAAGATGATGAACACAAAAGTTTCCTTCCCAAGGGGGAAGTAGATAAATACATACCGAGAAAGTATATATAAGGTAAGGTGGGAACCCAAAGAAGAACGTGTCTCATTTCCATCTTTCATTCCCTTCAGAAAATTCTCTGAGAGAAGGGATCATTGAGAGAGTGAGGCACTTGGGATTACTGGTGACTCTCTAAGAAGGGCAAGGATGGACATGCCAAGGAGAGAAGTGATAGAGTGAGATCTATCTTCTGGAAGAGGGTGCAGGAGGGCTAAAGATGGGTGGGGCAGCAGGCGAGGGAGGCTGGCTAACTTGGGAATTTCTAGGTTATAAATGGACAGTTTAGGAACCAAAGCTAGTTCTCTCCACGTTTTGTTCTTCCTGTTTCGAGTGGAAGGAAGGCAAAGTCTGATGCAGTCTTAGTTCACTGCAAGTTCACCTTCAGCAAGATGGCGGCAGCAGCCACGCTCTGCATCCTCTGCCCCAGATCCTGACTTGTTACTCACCTGTTGTGCCAGCAGTATGCAGACCAACATGTAGAACTGGTCAAAACCAATCTCGCCCATAGCATTCCAGTCCAGCATGTTAAACACAATCATGATCTGCCTCTGTTTCCAGTTAGTCACATGATGAAGGAAGTGGTAAAACAGCACATCTGTTAAGGTGGGGAGATGCAGAGATGGATTGTTCCGAAACTGTTCCAAATGCTAAACAAGCGGGAGCCACAGAAACGGTAGCAGCTGTTGGAAGCTTGCCCACCTGGGAATGAATAGTCATGGTAACACTGTTTCTGGCTTTGTCACTGTTCCTTCCACAACGCCTCCAGTCGTAATTGCCCTTGAGCTGTGTGACAAAGCACTGTGCCCAGATTTGTGGGGAAGGAGATAGTAGATTGGGCTTGATTCTCCACCCCGGCTCCTGCGCTCGACTGAGCAGACAGATGTGTGTCCGTAACCAGTAAAGGGCATGGAGTGCTCTTCCTACACGGAAGAGGTTAATTCTCACTGGGAGCCCAGGACACTTTCTTGGAAAAACTGACATTTTGCAAGGGTCTTTCACTTGAGGTCATCAAAATGAGAAATTTAAAAATCATGTTTAGAAAAGTACCGGGGAGCATGGATAGCCCAGTCAGTTAAGTGTCCGACTTTTGATTTCAGCTCAGGTCATGATCTCAGGGTCGTGGGATTGAGCCCTGCATGGGGCTCCGCACTGAGTGTGGAGTCTGCTTAAGATTCTCTCTCTCTCTCTCTCTCTCTCTCTCTCTCTCTCCCCCCCCGCCCCTCCCCCGCTCATGCATACACTCTCTCTCAAAAATAAAAAGTATCAGTATTCCTCATGCTTCTATAAAGCAAATGGATTTGGCTATGGGGGAAAGAGCAATCACTGAACACGTTAGGTTCTAGGTGCTTTAAATGCCACATTTCATTGAAGCCTGACAACCCTACAGGGAAAGTGGTATGATACTCGTTTAAAATAAGCCTCAGATAGTAACTAGTCTATTTCAGTACTTGTGTGACTGTAATGAGCATACCGTTCACTTGAGAATCTTGTAAAAATACAGATTCTGATTCAAGAAATCTGGTGTTGGACTGAGTCTACATTTCTTTCTTTTTTTTTAAGTTTATTTTGAGAGAGAGAGAGCGTGTACACACGAGTGGGGGAGGGAGAGAGGGAGAGGGAGAGAGAGAATCCAAGCAGGCTCCGAGCTGTCGGTGCAGAGCCTAATGTGAGGCTCGATCTCATAACTGTGAGATCATGACCTGAGCCGAGATCAGGGCCAGACATTTAACCAACTGAACCACCCAGGCGCCCCCTGAGTCTACATTTCTCGCAAGCTCCCAGGTGATATGGCTGCTGCTGGTCCGTGGACCCTACTTGGAGTGACAGAGCTGGGATTCAGAGTCTGTCTGACTCTGCCTTGCTCTTTCCATAGTGATGCCATATCTGTTGCAGATTAATTAATACATATGTATTCAATCATATACAGAGAAAAAATACTGTAATTTAAAAAAAAAAAAACAAGGAAGGCATTTGCCAGAAATTCTACTCACTAATCATCTGTCTCAGGGAGTACAAGATGGAAGAAACCAACATGGTGACACATTTATATAACAGCATGTGGCTTCCAGATTGTGTATGCAAATCACCCATGGTAACCAGGGATTTTGAAGTGTAACTTTGTGAATATGTGATATCCCTTTACCCGCTGATTCCAGAAACTATCTCTTGCATAAAATGTGGCTCTAATAAATACATAAAACATGTATGTCGTTTGGAGTCCCAGCTGAAGAGCATAGTGAACCAGTCATCACAATGTCATGATTTTTTAAACAATTTTTTTTTTTTTTTTTTTTTTTTTTTTTCTTTTTCGACGTTTATTTATTTTTGGGACAGAGAGAGACAGAGCATGAACGGGGGAGGGGAAGAGAGAGAGGGAGACACAGAATCGGAAACAGGCTCCAGGCTCTGAGCCATCAGCCCAGAGCCTGACGCGGGGCTCAAACTCATGGATTGCGAGATCGTGACCTGGCTGAAGTCGGACGCTTAACCGACTGCGCCACCCAGGCGCCCCAACAATTTTTTAATAGTTTATTTATTTTGAGAGAGTGCACAGGACAGGGAGAGAGAGAGAATTCCCGGCAGGCTCTGCATCATCAGCATGGAGCCCAATGTGAGGCTCAAACTCACAAATCGCAAGATCATGACCTGAACCAAAACCAAGAGTTGGACGCTTAACTGACTGAGCCACCCAGGTGTCCCCACAGTGTCATGATTTGAGAAGAATCTGATGGTCTCTTGATGTTCCTTCCCCACACCCCACCAGGTACGAACACGTGGGAATAACACATTATGTATATACACAGTGTTTTTTGTGTAGTTGCTCCTGGAGAAATGTTTTAGTGTGGGATATAGTAGCTACTTAACAAATACTGTTTTTAAAGCAGTTGGCTCGGGGCGCCTGGGTGGCTTGGTCAGTTAAGCGTCCAACTTCAGCTCAGGTCATGATCTCATAGTTCACGAGTTCAAGCCCCGCCTTGGGCTCTGTGCTGACAGCTGGGAGTCTGGAGTCTGTTTTGGATTCTGTGTCTCCTTTCTCTCTCTCTCTCTCTCTGTCTCTCTCTCTCTGACCCTCCCTCACGTGTTCTCTCTCAAAAATAAAAAAACATTGGGGTGCCTGGGTGGCGCAGTCGGTTAAGCGTCCGACTTCAGCCAGGTCACGATCTCGCTGTCTGTGAGTTCGAGCCCCGCGTCGGGCTCTGTGCTGACAGCTCGGAGCCTGGAGCCTACTTCGGATTCTGTGTCTCCCTCTCTCTCTGCCCCTCCCCCGTTCATGCTCTGTCTCTCTCTGTCCCAAAAATAAATAAACGTTGAAAAATAAATAAATTTGAAAAAAAAAAAAAAACATTAAAAAAAAAAAAGCATCTGGCTCTGGCCCACTCAAGTGTCCAAAGCCTTATGTCACTGCCTCCCTGGAAGGCAAAACTTAAGGCTGTTGCCTTCACTCTGTCAGGTCACTATCCAATCCCTTGGTGACCAGAAGACAGGAGTGTGACTTTATCTCTCAGGCACTGCATCATCAGGGAGTGATTTTGTTACTAGGGAGATCAGACTTCTCAGCAAATATTCCAGTGAGATTATGAGCATAGGCTTTGTGATCAGAAAGCCCTGGGTTTCAGTCCCAGCTTTTCTGTTTACAGCAAGGTGCCCTACACTTGCCTTATCTAGGTCGGGGTTAGTGCAGAGATTTGGTGGCATACTATGTGTACATCTGTATGTAAAGAGAAAAACTGAGACATGAAATTATGAGAAAATGAAGGTGTCTTTTAAGCATTTTTTAAAGATTGTGTAAACTCTTAACAAATCTTTACGGAAGAAACACCTTATTCACAAATGGCATTTACTTCCTTCAGGTCACGAGGAATGGTTAGGATACGTTGCTTATACCTGGTCCTTAAGAACAAAACAAAATGAAACAAGCTTAAAGTATTTTAACTGGTTTATTAGTTTATGCATTCAAAGGCAGGGTTGAGATTGTCAATACTTGGTCACAAGTACCAGGAATTAGAAGGGATCCTGCAGATTACTGACTCAAACCTTCCATTTGACAGATGAGAGATCTTGTTAGGGGGTCTTAAGGGCTAATGCCTGAATGGGACTCAGCCCCCAGGAATAATTATAATAATAACAAACACTAAGTTCTTACCATGTGCCAGGCACTGTGCTAAACGTTTTCCATACATTATCTCATTATCTTTTTTTTTTTTTTTTTTTTTTTTTTACTAGGAGCCTCATGTATGGACGAGGAAAATGATACTCAAAGAAGGTGATGATACCTTCTCCAAACCACCAAGGAGCGCCAGAATTTCACCCCAGAGCCCGCAACCTTCTCCCCCTCCCGCAACCGCCCCCAGTGTCAAGTCTCAGTTGGCCATTTTTCCCTGCTTTCTCCCTGCTTCACTGAGAGGTAAAATGCATCTCTGTTAATCAGGCCGTTCCCAGCTCCGCAAGTGACCCTGCACGTTAGTTAAAAACCAGGTGACATCTCAGAGCAGACGTGGCTGAAAGCACTGACCGTTCAAGGTGTTGTTGTGGTGCACGTCGAGAAGGTGAAAATACTCCACCAAGACCTTCACGTTCCTCACGGATAACAGGCAGTATATCTTGTCCAGATAGAGGTACCACAGAAACGAGCCCTGCTTCAGTTTCATCGTGGCGCTCGGGAGGCCGAAGGCACGGGCGACCTGGAACAGAGGAGGGTTCTGGAACTAGAATGCTGGCTCGAGAGAGGCTCTGGGAGTAGGCAGAGACATCACAGGAAGCAGTCAGTAAAAAAATTAAAATTGCTTCCTCCCAGTCCTCTGGCCTGGCTGGTAGTATCTGTGGTCTTAAATCTCTCGCTACCTTGGTTTTTCCTCTGCCACCACATCACCAGTCGTAACCGAAAATCACAGACTGTTTAGAAATGAATGCGAGAACACTCTCTGCTTACACTCTGTCTCTCTCTCAAAATAAAGACCCCCACACACACATTTTTTATTTATTTATTTAAAAAAAATTTTTTAATGTTTTCATTTATTTTTGAGACAGAGAGAGACAGAGCATGAACGGGGGAGGGGCAGAGAGAGAGGGAGACACAGAATCCGAAGCAGGCTCCAGGCTCCGAGCTGTCAGCACAGAGCCCGACGCCACGGGGCTCGAACTCATGAACTGCGAGATCATGACCTGAGCCGAAGTCAGACGCTCAACCGACTGAGCCACCCAGGCGCCTCCTCTCCCCTAATTTTTATTTTTATTTTTTAATGTTTTTATTTATTTTTGAGACAGAAAAAAATTTTTTAGAAGAGTCACGTGCTCCACTGACTGAGCCAGCCAGGTGCCCCAAGGCCTGTTTTTTTCTTTCACAAAATTTGTAATGGAATTTGCAAATACTGTATATCACAAAGTAAAGAGATTGGTATAAAAACCTACATGCAATCAGCATCCAGCCTCAACAATTACCAACTCAGGGCCCATCTTGTTTCATCTCTATTCCCCATCCACCACCACCACCATCAACTGGATTATTTTGAAGCAAATCCCAGACATAACTTCTCATCTGTGAAGATTTGAATATATATTTCAAAAAGAGAGCGACTCTTTTATTTTTAACGTAACCACCTATCACTTCTATACCTAAAACCAAACAGCATTCCTTAGTGTCATCAAATATTCACTCGGCATTCAAGTTTTCCTAATTTTCTTTAATTTTTAAAATTTTTCTGTATTAAAAAATTTTTTTAAACAAATCTTAATTCATGTGAGAGAGAGAGAGAGAAAGAGAGAGAGAATCCCAAGCAGGCTCCATGCTGAGCAGGGAGCCTGACCCAGGGCTTGATCCCACAACCCTGGGATCAGGACTTGAGCTCAAATCAAGAGTTAGACACTCAACCAACTGAATCACCCAGGCGCCCCTTTTTAGATTTTTAATAGATGATTTATTTAAGTCAGGAAGCCAAACAGATCTAAGTATTACTTTAGTCTGTTTCTTAATATCTTTAGGCTCCTCTTTTCTTTCTTTTTCTTGAAATTTATTTGTTGAAGAATCCAGACTGTTGTGTAGAAGAAAACATTCTGGTTTTTGCAGATTTTCTCTCCAATGTGTTAACACATTCCTCTGTCTCCTGTATTTTCTATAAACTCATGGTTAGGTCTAGCATGAAAGCTGGTTTTAGGGAAAGACCAATAAACACAGATAAACTTTTGCCAAGTGTGATAAAAAGACTTCTAAAACTGAGAACGAGGAAGGGAACAATTATTGATGTGGAAGAGTTCAAAATACATATAAGAATACTATACACAGCTCTAAAAAGCTAAATTAGGGGCGCCTGGCTGGCTCAGTGGGTGGGGCTTGTGACTCTGGATCTTGGGGTTGTAGGTTTGAAGCCCTATGTTGGGTGTAGAGATTACTTAAAATCTTCAAAAGCTAAAATATCTACGTCCAATAAATATACACCGTGAGCCACAAATATGAGTCACGTACATAATTTGAAATTTTCTAGTAGCCACATTTTTTTAAAAAGTAAAAAGAAGTGAAATTAATTTTGATAACATTTAACCCAGTGTGTCTGAAATGTTATTTCAATTTGTAATCAATATACTTTTTAATTAGCTATTTTACAATTCTTTTTTCGAACTCTATTGAGATTCAATTGACATATGACACTGAGTGAAAAAAATTTTTTAATGTTTATTTATTTTTGAGACAGCACAAGTCGGGGAGGGGCAGGAGAGGGAGACAGAGGATCTGAAGTAGGCTTTGCACTGACAGCCGCAAGCCCTATGTGGGGCTCAAACTCACGACTGTGAGATCATGACCTGAGTGGAAGTGCGATGCTCAACCGACTGAGCCACCCAAGTGCCCCAACATTATGTGAGTTTAAACTGTACAACATGCGGGGCACCTGGCTGGCTCAGTTAGTAAAACATATGGCTTTTTTTTTTAATGTTTATTAATTTTTGAGAAAGAGACAGAGCACGAGCAGGAGAAGGGCAGAGAAGGAGAAACGGAATCCGAAGCAGGCTCCAGGCTCTGAGCTGTCAGCACAGAGCCCGATGCAGGGCTCAAACCCATGAGCCATGTGATCGTGACCTGAGCTGAAGTTAGATGCTCAACCGACTGAGCCACCCAGGCACCCAGAGCGCATGACTCTTGATTTTGGGGTTGTGAGTTCCAGCCCCACCTTGGGCATAGAGTTTACTTTAAAAAAAATGGGGGTACAACAGCTTTACTAGTCTTCTGAAGAATCATGAAGAGAGGAAACTCTCCAACTCATTTTATTTGTCTAATATTATCTGCATGCCAACACATGGCAAATCAGTATAAGAAAGGAAAGTTACAAATCTCACTCATGAACATAAATGCAATAATTCTAAAGAAAACATTAGCAAACTAAACCCATACACATAAACACTGAGAAAAAAAACACCCACAAGTGAATTCTTCCGGCACAGAAAAATAATCCCACGTGGAAACACAGAAATTCAGGAAGGGAACAAGAGCACCAGAAATTGAAAATGAGTGAGTAAATCTAAATGAGTATTTCCCATATACGACACTAAAAAAAATAATGTCATATGAGGACTCTAGCTGCAGGTGCCCTCAGAACTCACCAGGAGCTACCAAGGGAAAGATCTGCTGCCGCTGGGAGGAGGGAGAAGAAACCGTGTCATATTTAACCGCATGTTTCCAGCGTTGTAGTCAGAGTGAGTGCTGCTAGCTACTGTAACGACTCTTGGAATATCAGAACTCTTTGCCAATGCCATGGTAATTGGTAGCATTCAAGACCTGGTGCTCCGTCAGGTCAGCCGAGTTCCTGAGTGACTGCACAAAAAGACAAAGGACCCTTTCCTTTGCCCAAGGTAAGAGCCAGAGGTCTTTACCTGGGCCCTGGGAGGGAGGGGTTTTGTTCTCCTCTCCCAATAGCATAAAGCTTTTGCTTTGAAGGCGGTTGCTTTTGCACTTCTGGGGAAGTAGTGGAGGCCTTATACTCCTTTCCTGGCAGCCACCATTAAATATTGCAACAACATGAGTGAAAAGAAGCCAAACTTAAAAGAGCATATACTGGGGGCGCCTGCGTGGCTCAGTGGGTTAAGCGTTCGACTCTTGGTTTCAGCCCAGGTCACGATCTCACGGTTCGTGATACGGAGCCCCGCACGGGGCTCCATGCTGACAGCACGGAGCCTGCTTGGGATTCTCTCTCCCTTTCTCTGCCTTCTCTTGCTCATGCACCGTCTGTCTCTCTCTCTCAAAATAAACAAATTAATTTAAAAAAGAATATGATTCCACTTAGATGATAAATTAGGAAAGGCAATTCCAATATATGGTGGCAGAAAACATCAGCTGTTGCTGGGGCCAGGAGTGTGAATGGGGATTGCCTGGTGAAGAAGCAGAAGGAATTTTCTCAGATGATGGACAAGTTCTGTACCTTGACTCTGGTGACAGTTACATGGGCATATACATTTGTCAGAACTCCTAGAACTGTGTGCTCACAATGGGTGCATTTTTCTTGAATGTAAATTAAACCTCAATAAAGTTGATTTTTAAAAATTACAAAAATTAGACACATAAATTCAATCACATCAGTATTAAGCATATTTGCTCAATAGAAGACACTGTTTACAAAGTTAATGGATGATAAATCAGAGAGATATTTGCAATGTCTAAACCGAATAATAAACTGCCATCAAAAAGTGAGATAAGAGGGGCACCTGGCTACTGGTAGAGCATGCAATTCTTGATCTTGGAGTTGTAAGTTCGAGCTCCATGGCAGGTGTAGAGATTACTTAAAAATAAAATCTTCAGGGCACCTGGGTGGCTCAGTTGGTTAAGCATCCGACTTCAGCTCAGGTCATGAGCTCACAGTCGGTGAGTTCGAGCTGTCAGCACAGAGCCTGCTTCAGATCCTCTATTCCCCTCTCTCTCTTCCCCTCCCCTGCTCATGTTCACTCTGTCTCTCTCTCAAAGATAAATAAATATTAAAAAATTTAAAAAATAAAATAAAATCTTACAAAAAATTCAGGAATAATAGCAGTGAAACTGACAAATCACTTAAGTAGTAATTAGTAAAATATATTGTGCAAACACCAAAAATACAGTTCTCAGACCAGGAACACTCAAACCAAAGCATGGAATGAGGCTCAGGAGTATATTGTTAAAAAGCAGTTTATAGGGGCGCCTGGGTGGCTCAGTCGGTTAAGCGTCCGACTTTGGCTCAGGTCACGATCTCACGGTTCGTGAGTTCAAGCCCCGCGTCGGGCTCTGGGCTGATGGCTCAGAGCCTGGATCCTGCTTCCGATTCTGTGTCTCCCTCTCTCTCTGCCCCTCCCCCGTTCATGCTCTGTCTCTCTCTGTCTCAAAAATAAATAAACGTTAAAAAAAATTAAAAAAAAAAAGAAAAAAAAGTTTATATAGTGAGAAAGTAGTAACTATTTCTCACAGTGATTTGTTGTTAGAATATTCTTAAATGATAAGGAATTGGTCAGTGGTTACCACCTATCAACCTTGGGAAACAGTTCAACTTTTGCTTGTGATTTCCAGAGGCATATGCAAGAAATGACCCAGGTCAAGTTAGTCTTGCAAAATAAGCTAAATTAAGCTTTGTTTGTATGACTAAAATGGTTTTGTCTGCTGAAGAATTTTCAAGCAAGCCTGGTCTCCATTTGTTTTTTATTTTAACATTATCTTGATTTTAAAACCAGATAAAGGCAGCACAAGAAAAGTATAGACCCATTTGACTTGTGAGCATAGATACAAAAATCCTAAATATAAGATTTGCCAGGCAAAATATTTCCTTTCCGGGAATGCAAGAATATTTTAATCAATGAAGTTCACCATGTTTATAGGCTAGGGGAGAAAAATCATATGATTGACATATGATAAACGCATAAAAATATTTGCTAACGTTCTACTTTGTAGATGATATAAAAACGATATGCTATGATTAAAACAATTTTAGCAAATTAGGAATAGCAGGAAGCTTCTTTTTGTGTAAAAATCGTTTGCCACCATGCTTTCACAAATATCATACCTGGAGGAGACACTTTAAACCCTTTTCCATTAAATGTTGGACCAAGACAAAAATTCCCATCTTCACCGTTACTGTGTAACTAACATATGGCTAGAGCCCCTAGCAAATGCTATAGGAAAGGACAAGAAATAGGAAATGTAAAGACTTGTAGTAGAAGCTGTACAAAGCCCCGTGACATCTCTCAATTTAGGGGTGTTTTCTTGTCCCTCAAGCAGGGCATGCTGGAAGTGCTGCCCAAGGGAGCAGCCCTTGGCCAAGGACAGATGGGGCTTGGGGGAAAACTTCCCATTTCCTTGCCTCTGGGGTGAGTTGACTCTGAAGTGTGTTGTGTCTTGGGTTCCAGAATTCCCCAGTGGGATTTAGCCCCAGGTGGCTGCAGTAGTAATCAGCTCCAAAGTGCATCATTTTTCTTTCTTTCTTTCTTTCTTTCTTTCTTTCTTTCTTTCTTTCTTTTTTTTTACAAGTTCATTTTGAGAGAGAGTGGGGGAGGAGCAGAGAGGGAGAGAGAGAGAGAGAGAGAGAGAGAGAGAATCGCAAGCAGGCTCTGTGCTGTTAGCTTGAAGCTCGATGCAGGGCTTGAACTCATGAACTGTGAGACCATGGCCTGAGCTGAAGTCGAGTGCTTAACTGACAGAGCCACCCAGGCGCCCCAAAGTCCATCTTTTACTGGCATCATGCCTCCCATTCCCTACTGGTGCCTCCCAGGTATTTGGCATCACCTCCCAAATAAACTACTTGTACCCAGATCCTGATCCTTCCGACTGGGGGAAAACGACCTAAGAATGGTGTCAAATGCTTTTTCTATGACTGTTGTGACTGTGACTTTCTCTTTTCCTTTGTCAGTGCAATGTCTTGACATTGATAGCTTTTCTGTTGTAAGACCGTTCTTGTACTCCTGGATAAACCTTTCTTGGTCATGATGTTTTTATTCACCTCTGGTTTCATCTGGCTAGTAATTTATTTTTCTCTCATTTAATTCATAAGTGAAATTAGCCTATAATTTTCTTTTACTGTCCTTATCTAGTTGTGGTCAATCTTATTTCATAAAATGAATAGAATTCCTTTTTTTCCTATCTTCTTAAAAAATGTTTATGAAGAGACGCCTGGGTGGCTCAGTGGGTGAAGTGTTGGACTTTGGCTCTGGTCATGATCTCATGGTCTGTGAGTTCGAGCCCCGTGCTGGGCTCTGTGCTGACAGCTCAGAGCCTGGAGCCTGCTTTGGATTCTGTGTCTCCATCTCTCTCTGCTTGCACTCTGTCTTTCTCTTTCTCTCTCTTTCTCAAAAATAAATATAAAAAAAATGTATATAAAGAGAGAAAAACAAAACAAAACAAAGCAAAAAGAATACATATAGGGGGAAATTATTTGTAGTGCTACATAACCTGATGTCTTTTGGTAGGTATAGACTTTTGATTTTTTATTTTCTTTATTGGTTATTAGTTTATTTAGGCTTTTGTTTCTTATTCAAATTATGTATATTTATAGGGCCCCCCGGGTGACTCAGTCAGTTAAGTGTCTGACTCTTGATTTCCACTCAGGTCCTGATCTCACAGTTTGTGAGACAGAGCCCTGGGTTGGGCCCTGCACTGACAGCTCAGAGTCTGCTTGGGATTCTCTCTCTCCCTCTCTCTCTGCCTCTCCCCTGCACTCTCTTTCTCAAAAATAAACATAGGGGCACCCAGGTGGCTCAGTCGGTTGGGCGGCTGACTTCGGCTCAGGTCATGATCTCACGGTCCGTGAGTTCGAGCCCCACATCGGGCTCTGTGCTGACAGCTCAGAGCCTGGAGCCTGTTTCCGATTCTGTGTCTCCCTCTCTCTCTGACCCTCCCCTATTCATGCTCTGTCTCTCCCTGTCTCAAAAATAAATAAAAGCGTTAAAAAAAAATTAAAAAAATAAACATTAAAACAAGAAATTATGTATCTTTACACATCATTTATATATATTATTTATATCATTTCTATTTTCTTGCACATGATTACCGATTTCATGTAGATTACAATTTATTTATGTTGGAGCACCTGGTTGGCTCAGTCAAGGAGCATGCGACTCCATCTCGAGGTCGTGAGTTTGAGCCCCATGTTGGGTGAGGAGACCACTTAATTTTTTTTTAATTTATTCACATAAATTTGTTTAAAATATCATTTTCTGATTTAAAAACCTTTACGGTACCCAATATTATATCTCTTTTTTCATTGTCTCCGGTGAATATTTTTCCTCTCTTTAAAATTTTTTTTTGACTAGTCTACTTGTTACTTCTGAAATGTTCCTCTAGTTTTGTTGAACCTGTTTGATTTCTTACAACCTTATTGAAGTACAGTTTACATGTCGTAATATTCACCCATTTCAAGTGTACAATTCAGTGATATTTATTTATTTATTTATTTATTTATTTATTTATTTAATTTATTTTGAGAGAGAGAAAGAGAAAGAGAGAGGGGCAGAGGGAGAGGGAGCGGGAGCGAATCCTAGGCAGGCTCTATGCTGTCAGTGCAGAGCCTGACACGGGGCTTGATCTCAGGAACTGTGAGATCATGACCTGAGCACAAACCAAGAGTCAGGCGTTTAACCGACTGAGCCACCCAGGCGCCCCTCAATTCAGTGATTTTTAGAAAATTTACTGAGTTGTGACATCATCACCATAATCTTATTTATTTATTCCTAGAGAGAGAGTACATGAATGTGGGAGAGGGAGAGTGGGGGGGGGGAGAGAGAGAGAGAGAGAGAGAGAGAGAGAGAGAGAGAGAATTTTGAGCAGGCTCCACACTCAGCCTGGAGCCTAACTCCGGGCTTGATCCCATGACCTTCGTATCACGACCTGAGCTGAAGTCGAGTCCGACTCTCAACTGACCCACCCACATGCCCATATACTCCAACTTTAGAATATTTTCATCACCCTAGTAAGGTTCTTCATGTCTATTTACAGTTAATCCCCATTTCATAGCAACATTAATCTATTTTCTGTCTCTGTGAGTTTGCCTTTTCTAGATGTTTCATGAAAATAGAGCCTTAAAATATGTGGTCTTTTGCCTCTTCCAGACATTTCGTATCAGCGAAATCATATGTGTTCTTTTGGGTTGGGCTTCTTTCACTTAATGCATTTGGATGAACCTCTCCATTTTTGTTTCTCATCTCATTTCTTTCTGGAGTGATCACAGAGCCAGTCACAGAGCCCTGGGTTGGTGCACCTGGGTCGGTGCAGGCCTGGGGATGAGCTAAGGCTTGGACCTCTCATCCCCTCAGACCTACAGCTTCTGCAAAGTCACAATCTCCACTTCCCAGTGGGAAAGACTTCCCCTTTGTCCCCTCACCCTCTTCGTGGAGTTGGTCAAATGGACAGAAACTAATGAAAGACCCGCCTTTCAGCTTGTTTGGGGAGGTTGAAACATTGGCTTTCTCAGTGAGAATTTTCCTTCTTTTAGTGGCAAAGACCCTCTACAGTTCTAACTGCTCGGGAAGGTGTTGGAACCTTTCAAACCTCTTGGCAACCTTTACTTGCAGACGTTACTTGGGGAACGTGTTGTGCAGACCACCACCAGCATCCCAGGCTTCTTTAGTTTTCCAAACTAAGAACTACACTTCATATTTGCACCCTGCTCAAGAAGGGGTGAAAACATCTCAATATTGGCATTCTCTGTAGGGGTGGGGATTCCCGGAGAGTGACATTCCCTGAAATGCTATTTGATTATGAGGTAGATTTATAATCCAGTCTTCCTACCCCTCAGCATGATTTATTTGGAAATGTAATATAAAAAGTGGCCAGGTTTTTTGTTTTTTTGTTTTTACCAGCAAAATGGGTTTATACAAGAATATAAGAAAATCACAATTCAGGACATGCACGCTAAGGCAAAACCATAGGCAAATACAACAGACGAAGGAAAATAACTTTATTTTATGGAGAAGGAGAAAGTTGGAGAGAATTGTTTGGAAGGAAATCCTATCAGAGAAAAGCAAGAGTTTGGGGTGATAATGGTTTTCCATTGACTGAGTTACCAGGGTAGTCAATTTCTTCCCCAAGATGCAATATGCATCTTTCCCTGTTGAGCCCTGTAATTGATGGTTTTCCTGTTGAATATTCTTACGTTGGGGTTTGCAATTGACAATTTTTCTGTAATTGACATCAAGTGCTGCCAGATCCCCCTTCTAGCCTCAGGACTCCGCTCTAGTGAGGTTTCTTTTTATCAATTTTCACAGAACCACCTTGTAGATTAGATAAAAGTATCATTGTCCCAGTGACAGCGAACAGTAGCTGGTACAGTGGCAGTGGGGCGTGTCAAACAGGCAGGATCAAAGATGATGATGGTCAAAGCAAACTTCAGTTGTATCTGTAATGAGCTCATTTTTTAAAATTGGGAAATTAAGACTAAGAAAGTTTTTACTTAATATGCATATATACCTTAAGATCCATCATAAAGCATGTGATAACTAAGTTCTTTCCCCCAGCCCTCTAATGCTGACCGGTTTGTGGATCCTGGTCGGGAAGAGCCCCTGGGAAGCAGGAAACGAGCGAGGAAGCCCAGGCCTCCAGGGACTGACGGCGGCCGCAAGGGGCGCAGCATTTCGTGCACTAGGAGGCAGCACCACGCCGAGGAAACCGCACTGGATCCGCCAACGGGATGTGCAGCCTGGGGCTGGTGCCTTTGCCCGCCGGGAGTCCTCACTTGAAAAGTGGGCGCGAGCAGAGCAGGCTTGCGGAGTAGTTGCGGGGCAGATTAAGTGATTAATGATGGCTTTCACCTTCTTGGCCTTTGGACAACAAATCAGTGGGCGTTCGCGAAAGCCAATTTGCTTCCCCTCTCGCCCCCACAGACATTTTGAGAGCCACGCGGCGTGGCTGGCCTCGCAGACCCGGGCCGGTCCCGCGGAAGGATGCCCTAAGCTCTGTTAAAGCCCAGCCCGTAGCTCGCGGGCGGGCGGCGCGCAGGGGACTACAGTTTCCAGAGTGCCCTGCGGCGACGGGCGGAGCCGGGGAGCGCCCGCAGCCAATTAAGGGGTCTTCGGGCGTTGCCGGGGAGCGGCAGGTGGAGCCGGGCCGTGGGTGGGCGCGGGGCCAGGTCCCCAGAACGCGTCCCGAGCCCCGGTGGGGGCGCGGCGCGAACTGGGCGGGCAGTCGGGAGGCGGCTCCGGGGACGGGACCGAGCGGGGGCGGGGACCGCGGCCGCCTGCGCGGTTCCGGGTGCTCCCGCCGCGCGCAGCCCGGGGCGCACTTGACCGGGGACGGGCTGCGGGGAAGGGCGGGTCTGGGGAGAACCCCCGAGCGCCGCGGCGTCCTCCAGCCCCTCCTCCTCGCGGCCGCCGGAGCCACAGCCTGAGCCCGAGCCGGAGCCGGCGCCACCTCGCCCCCCCGGCTCGCGCGCCCCCAGCCATGGCTTTCGCCAATTTTCGTCGCATCCTGCGCCTGTCTACCTTCGAGAAGAGAAAGTCCCGCGAATATGAGCACGTCCGCCGGGACGTGGACCCCAACGAAGTGTGGGAGATCGTGGGCGAGCTGGGCGACGGCGCCTTCGGAAAGGTTTACAAGGTGAGGGCGCTGGGGATGGGTGGCCCCGGGCGCGTGGACCGGGTCCGGAAGGAAGGGGCGCGGGCCCGGATCAGCCCTGGCCCCGGCTCAGAAGGGCGCAGAAGGGCTGCCGGCCCTGAACTCGGGGTTCCGCGCTTCGGTCCTGGTGACTCTTGTTCTTTGGGGAGACCCTCCCTCAGCCCGGCTGGTCCCTCCGTGCTGGGCGCCCCCTCTGGTCACGGCCGCTGCCCCCAGCTCGTTTCTGAGTACTTCCTGTGCGTCCGGCACCGCGCTCGGCGCCGCAGGGGGAGACAAAGGGGCGCTTATAGGACCTTGGCATCCGAGACGAGGCATCCGCCGTAAAACGGATTCTAGGCATACTTTGTAAGGCCACACAGATGCTGTGAGAATGCCGAGGCGTGGAGACCGAGAAACTTCTGCCGTGTCTGGAAGAGTTGGGATCGGTGGAGCTGGGGACACACCTGAACTTGAGCCAGAGCCAGGAAAGGAGGTGGCCCTAGAGTGAGGTGTTAGGCTTGGAAAGAAGGGGAGGTCAGGGCTCTGTGAATATTAGGCTGCAGGGATTGGATTTGACTGTGTGTGTGAGTCACAGCCGGGGAGCCTTCCAGTTTGCAGTCAGTCACCTTTCCCCCAGAGGAATAAGGGGGCAGAGAGCTTTTGTGGAGGGATGGGTGGGGCAGAGCTGATTAATTCTAGACACGTTTGCAGCAGGTCATTGTCTGGTTCCTGCGCCTGTGAACCAAGTCTGAGTTGCTGAGTTGTACTGGAGACCCAAACACATAGGGCTTGACTCCACCCTTCTCGCCCGCGCGCCCCCCGCCCCCCATCTCCTTTCCCTGAAGCTTTACTGAGAGAATCCCCCAGTTGCTGTGTAACTCCAGGAGGGGTCTTCCTTCCTAAGGCACCATCACCGTTCTTGGGGCTCCAGTTAGCTTGTACCCCACTCTGACCCCAGGATTGCCCTTTCAGGAGGCTGGCCCACAGAGGGGGCTTCTCCAGACCCACCTGCTCAGGACTTGCTCTCAAAGTGTAGTCCCTGGCATTAGCATCACCTGGGAGCTTGTTAGAAATGCAGACTTGCAGGTCCCGCCCCAGCCCTGCTCAATTAGAGCCTGCATTTTAACAAGATGTTCAGGTGATTGCTAAGCGCACTGAGTTTGAGAAGCACTGCGCCTAGGGGCAGTTTTGAGGCCATCCAGGCCCGCTGGGTGCCTGTGTTGTTACCTCACCACCTCTCCTCAGAGCCCGCACTTCCTGTTACAGGGTGGAACCCCCACTGGAGCAGAGGTCCTGTGGTTGGAGAAGCAGGCCTCTGTGTCACTCACACCCGTGGCTTTCTGGCTGCCTTGATTTGCTGCCCTTCTCTGCTTGAGGGCTCTGCTGTCTTTGAGGACAGCCAGCACATTCTTAACTTGGCACATCTCTTCTTTACCCTTCTCACAGCTGCGTCTTCCTCCTGGTGGCCCCAGGAAACTGCCCTCAGCCTTGCAGCAATCTTCCTGGACATGCTGCCTTCTCCAGTGGGAGCCTGCTCTTCCAGATGTGCCCTGACCACCACGAGGGCAGCTGGACCCTTGGTCAGCTTACCACATCCTTTTTGTCCAGAAGATGCAGTTGGTGTTTTTAGCGCACACTGTTGGCTCTCACTGATGTTTCTTGTCTGTTAGGGGCTGGCTTTCAATCGCAGTCTTGTCCCCCTCTCCCAGTGTATCCTGGCTCCATATGGATCATTTTCTTTCAAACCTAAATGCAGAACTTTGCTTTTATACTGGTTAAGATTTCCCCCTTGTCAGTTTCACTTGTCATTTCCGCCTGCTTTAGCCCTGTAAAACGCCCTTGCTACTCTGGAAGTTTCATGCAGAGGAGTGCATCTGATTCACAAGATGCTTTGTCTCCTGGTATCTCCAGAGTAAGGGGACCCTTTTTAAGTGAATCTAGTTCCCCAAGCTGTGAGCTGCCTCACACCATCTCAGAACCCCTGATTTTCTCATAATTAAGACAAGGGAGAGCTAGGCCAAGAGAGCTGTGTGATGGCTGATACTCTTGGACAATTTATTAGGTCACCTGCTTGGGCTTAGGGTGTGACCCGCTGATCTAACCCGACCTCATGTTGTGTGTGGGGATACTGATACTGGGGCCCTGGGAGAAGAAGGGACTAGAACCCAGGGCTCTGAGCTTCAGTTTAACACTTGCCTTAGTTACCAGCTAAGGAAGACCCATCCTGGATGGGAGATCCCTGTCACCCAGGCTTCCTATTCTGAAGTACTGCTTGCTCGGTCCCTTGACGTTGACGTAGAAGCAGGTATTGCTTTACGAAAGACTCCAGTCAGGGACCATAACTCTTTCCCACTTCATTGTTCCCTGGCATGGCCGCCGTGGCAGCAAAGGCCGGAAGGTCCATCTAGGTTTTATGGCTGGGCCCAGGACTTAACGTTTTGACACAGTGCCCGGGGAACTAGCTGGCTGTGAACTGGGGAAGTAATGGCACCGTCTCATCTTTCTGACTTAGAAGGAACAGGTTCTCCTGGCTCCCCACGTGGTGAAGACCTTCCCGAGGACTTCCCTGGCCTATGACGCCTTAGGGATCCCAATTTGTCAGATGCGTGTCAGGACAAGACTGATTACAGGTTTCCTGATGAGTCTTGCAGAAGCTCAAAGCCTAAACATTAGCAGTCTCAAGATAGGGAGCCCCTTTGCTCCCCTTCTCCCTGATAAACCAACATTTGGCCTCAGGAGAGGAGGGTTGGATTAATTTTGGGCGGAGTCAGGGTCCTTCTCACCTAATGTTTGTGGGATGCAAATGGATTTCAAAAGAAAATCATTTCTAGCTTATTACTAGGTACAAAGCAAATGTTACCATATATATGGTTTCAAATTTCTTATATCATTTCAAAATTTTTTTTTTTTCTTAATTTATTTTTTAAACGTTTATTCAGTTTTGAGAGACAGAGAGATACCATGAGCCGGGGAGGGGCAGACAGAGAGAGGGAGACACAGAATCCGAAGCAGGCTCCAGGTTCTGAGCTGTCAGCACAGAGCCTGATGTGGGGCTCGAACCCATGAACCGTGAGATCATGACCTGAGCCGAAATCGGCTGCCCAGCCAACTGAGCCACCCAGGCGTCCCCATTTCAAAATTCTTCTTAAAAAAATCATCTTTATTCTGAAGACAAGGTAGAAAGGGAAGGGAGTGTTTGATATCCTATTGAGTAGAACGAAGCTGCCTTTAAGCAGGTTGTGGTTGCTGTTTTGGCGGCCGGATGGTACTCGTGTGCTGAGCACAGAGTGAGCAAACATCAAGAGTTGGGTTGGGGGTGCCTGGGTGGCTCGGTTGAGCGGCAGACTCTTGGTTTTGGCTCAGATCATGATCTCACATTTTATGGGTTTGTGAGTCCAAGCCTCATGTTGGACTCCCCACTGACAACACCAGAGCCTGCTTGAGATTCTCTCTCTCTCCTTTTCTCTCTGCCCCTCTCCTGTGCATGCTCTCTCTTAAAATAAAAATAAACTTTTCTTTTTTTAATTGTTTATTTTTGAGAGAGAGTGAGAGAGAGAGTGAGAGTGTGTGTGTAAGCGGGGGAGGTCTAGAGAGAGGGGGAGACACAGAATCTGAAGCAGGTTCCAGGCTCTGAGCTGTCAGCATAGAGCCTGACACGGGGCTCAAACTCATGAACCTCGAGATTATGACCTGAGCCGAAGTCAGAGGCTCAACTGACCCAGCCACCCAGGCGCCCCTCAAAATAAAAATAAACTTTAAGAGTTGACTTAGCAGTCTGAGATTATTTTTCTGCTTTTTTTTTTTTTTTCTTTTTAAAGATTTTATTTTTAAGTAACCTCTACCCCCAATGTGGGACTCAAACTCACAGCCCTGACACCAGGAGTCACATGCTCCACTGACTGAACCAGCCAGGCGCCCCATTTTTCTGCTTCTTAAAAAAAACTATTTTGGTTCTGATCTTATGCTGCTTGTGAGCTGTTAAAAGCCTTATGATTTTGCAAAGAACGTTTTTTTTTTTTTCTGTAGGTAAAAAGAAAAACACCATCCTAATAAGTCCCATCCATTGCTTTTGACATTTTGATATATTTCCTTACAGACTTTATCAGCTTTTATGATGAGAAAAATGTTTTAATGCAGGGTTGGAATCATACAATCATACATACCTACAGTGTTGTATACTGTCTTTCGTTCCTAAAACATCTTTCTGTATTATTTTAAATGCTTCCTACATAGTTTTTGTGATGGCTCAGTACCGCCTTGCTCTTAATCTTACTGGATATTTAACTTTTTTTTTTAAATTAAATGATTTTTAAAAAAATGATTAAATGCTTATTAAGTGCTGTGTGCTGTGTTAAGCACTGTACATAATATAGTCAGTTCTGCTGTAATGTAAATAAGCGTTCCTAAAAATTTTGGAGCTGTGCAAAATCAGAAAGAATGGACGCCTTATAAGACATGCTGCTAAGGGCAGTGCTTAAAAAATGGAGGCAGGAGCCCATAAAAAAAAAAAAAAAAGGAAGCTAAGAACCCCGTGGTACAGTTGTACACAAGTTTTGCAGATAAGAAATACAAACATACTACAATAAATATAGCACCGTATGGTGAAAAAGAGCTGCCGGGTGCTGTGGCCGTGGGTGCGTTAGGGCAGGTGAAGCCATGGGAGGAGGGTTATCTGAAATCCGGCACTAGGTGGGACCCCAGATGTGGAGGGCTGTGGCCCAGAGGCCGCTGACAGATGTTTGAGGTGCATGCCTGTGTGTGGTGGGCATTTCTTTGCAGCTTGGTTTGGGTGGATGCAGTTTTCCGCGTTCACCTAGTGTTTCTGGCAGACAAAACTGCCCGTGAGCAAATTCACATTTAAGCGTCTTGATGAAATTGTTCCGCAGTATATCAGTAGTCTTGGGACAGAGTTGGCGTGTCCAAAGTGAGCATTATGGCTGAGCTGTACGTTGATGATGAGTTTTGCTGGTAAAGTTCTTTTTGTGTTTTAAATCCTTTTTCAGGCTAGACTCCCAGAAGGGCTTTACTGGGTTGAAGGGTATGCCTATTTGAGGATGATTTTTAAAAGAAAATGAGAGAAGTTAGTAGAGGCTTCCTTTTGCCCCTTGCTCTCGCCAAGGGCCAGTCCTCGAGTTCTCTGGGGCCTTGGAAAGGCCTGCCCTCCTTGGGGACCTCAGGTGCCCTTGGACCCAGAGAGCCATTGTTAACCCTCACCCTTCAAGTGCCATATCCTGCCCTGAGATTTCAGATGACAAAGCCGACAAAGGGGACGTTTGGTGAGGTGGGAGCCAGCTGTCAGGCCTTCCGCCCCTCCCGGCCAGAGTCATGCTTTCACCTCCTCTCCTGCCCTTAGTTTTAAGGCCCGGTTTCCGCTTCCTCTGGGGCTGCCGGGGCTGCCGAGGGCTTGGCCTGTGCGCCTCCCCTCCTCCTCCTCCGGAAAGAGATCTGCTCCCAGGCAGTAACCTTATTTCCGCTCAGCCTAGTGTTTCTAAATAGAAGTCCATGCTATTGTGAGTGTGTTCCTGGCTCGATCCTAAACTCAAGTGGCCCTAGCTTCCTGGGGTGTTGCCCACCTTGCGGGGTGGGGTGGCGGGGGTGGGGGTGTCTCTTGAGCAGCTGATTTAGCCCTGAGACCTTTTCTGGCTGGCTCCAGAGCAGGCCCTGGCGATGTGAGCTAAACAGCTAAGCAGATCCCCACCCTCACTTCCATCTGGGTCCCCTGACCTCTGGAGGTTACCCAGACCAGGGGACAACCGCAGGGACCGCCACCCCAAAGCCCCCAGAAAATAGCCCTGTGCCAGCTGCCGCTTAGGGCAGTACAGCAGGGTGATTAAGGGAAGAAGTTTGAGGGTCAGCAAGATCTGGGTTTCCACCTGAGCCAGTGACCTCCCACTCTGAGCCTCAGGCTCTTGTCTGTAAATGAAGGTGGTAAGTCAGAGGATAGGAGGGCCAAGGTGCTTGTAGCTCCTGATCCCCACCCAGGAAGTGGGCGGGAAAGGAAGATACTTTGTTATTGTTGATGCTCTTGGTATCACAAAGAGAAGGTCCTGGCCAGTTACTGCTGTTTAACTGGGGACCAGGAAGAAATACGTTCGTGTTTGTAGTGACACAGAACCAGCGTGAGTTCGCTCCTTGGTGAGTCACAGGTACAGGTGGAGTTGTCCCGCAAAAACTTGTGGCAAATAAGCACATCACGGGGAATAACTTCCAAAGCCGTGACTCCCAGAGCAAGGGTGCATGGGCTCCTTTTATTTAGGGTTGGGATGAATAGTTAGAAAGGGGAGCCTCGGGACCAGGTAGAAGCCGGCATAAAGTCAGGCATGTACCTGGAGGAAACATACCGATAAGTATATTCTGAGTCACGTAAATGAGGCTTGTGCTCCTTGGGCGGAGATTTTAGCTTTCTAACGAGAGAACGGTAACTGTCAGTCATTCCACAGGTCCCTCCGTGGTCCATCTGTGCAGGTGTGGGTTGGGGGTTGAGCTCAAAATGGTCCGGGGGGGTCTGGGCCGGCGGAGTTTGTCCTGGCCGTCCTTCTTGCTTGAGGGGTAGTTTCGATTTCCTTCGAGGATGCTGTGTCCATCGCGCCTTTTGCCCGAGTTAAGAGATAGTTGGAAAGAAGAGCCTGAGGAAAAAGGTGGGACAAAGGTCTGTGGGAACAAGCGGGTGAGCAGTACAGGACAGGTCTTGGGGGTCTAGCTGGTGACAGTAGCTTGGCTCTTATGCCAGGGCTCGCCACCTCGGCACTGTTGACATTTTGGGCAGGAATCCTTTGTTGTAGGGGCTGTCCGTGCATTATTGGGTGTTAGCAGCATCCTTCGCTTCCACTCGTTAGAAGTGCCACCAGGGCCAGCACCACCCTCCCCTCGGCCCCCCTAGTTGTGACGGCCCGAAATGTCTCCAGACGCTGCCACATGCTCTCTGGGGGGCAGAATTGCTCTAGTAGGGCACCACTGCCTCATTGGAGTGAACTGGCTCGATTCAGTATGGCAAACAGTATTTGTTCGTGTCTGCGGGTCAGGTCCCTGAGTGTAGGATGGGAGACTCAGGCCTTGCAGCCAGGGGGACCAGCGTTCGAATCCTGGCTGTCCCACTTAGCAGCTGTGCGATCTGAGCCTCAGTTTTCTCATGTGTACAGTGGGGCTGAGACTAGGACTCACCCCCCACGAAGGGCACAGCAGTTGGCTCAGAGGAGGTGCTCCGTGGTGCCAGCAGCCTCCTCTGCTGCTTGGTGGGGGGAGGACACAGGGGGTTCTGCTGGGGAAAGTGGAGAAGGGGGAAGGCTTCCACCAGGCAGGGCAGGTGGGGTGGTGATAGCAAGCTGGAGAGAAGGAAGCCTGGGCCAGGAGAGAGGTCAGATAGTGAGGCCTGAGGTTGCCAGCCTGCACACTGATTTGTGTGGCTCCCACGGTGGCTGAACCAAATTTGAAGCGATTGCCAGCATTTTGAAATCATGTGTCACATAAAAGCCCCCCTTCCCTCTGGCTACCACCAATCTGTTCTCTGTATTTATGAGTCTGTTTTTGGTTGCTTTGTTTGCTTTTTTTCCCTAGATTCCACATATAAGTGAAATCATATGGCACTGGTCTTTCTCTGACTTACTTCACTTAGCATTATACCCTTTGGGTCCATCCGTGTTGTCCCAGATGGCAAGATCTCATTTCTTTTTATGGCTGATTAATAGTAACATATAAAGTCTTCTTTATCCATCTCTCTACCACTGGACACGAGTTGCTTCCATATCTTGGCTATTGCAAATAATGCTGCAGCAGACATCGAGGTGCATATGTCTTTTTGAATTCGTGTTTTCACTTTCTGTGGGTAAATACCTGGTAGTAGAAATACTGGATTGTGCGGTATTTCTATTTTTACGTTTTTGAGGAACCTCTGTCCTGTTTTCCACAGTAGCTTCAGCCGTTTGCCTTCCCACCGGCAGTGCATGAGGGTCCCTTTTTCTGCACACCCTCACCAACACTTGTTTCTTGTTTTTGATACTAGTCATTCTGAGTGTGAGGTGGTATCATTGTGGTTTTGATTTGCATTTTCCTGATGATCAGTGACGGTGAGCGTCTTTTCATGTGTCTATTGGCCAGCAATTTTTTGTTTGGTTCTTATTTTTCAATTCACATCCAAGTTAGTTAGCATATAGGGCAATGTTGATTTCAGGAGTGGAATCTAGCGATTCATCCCCTACGTAGAACTCCCAGTGCTCGTCCCAACAAGTGTCCTCCTCAATGCCCATCACCCATTTAGCCCATCCCCCCACCCACAAGCCCTCCAGTAACCCTCAGTTTGTTCTTTGTATTTAGGAGCCTCTTATGTTTTGTCCCCCTTCCTGTTTTTATGTTATTTTGCTGGTGGCCACCAGTTTAATAGTATATTCTATTTAACCCAATATATCCAAAGTATCATTTCAGGATATAATCAATATAGAATAAAAGAGATATTTAATATTCTTATTCCATATTCAGTCTTTACAATCGGTTTGTGTTTTGTGTTTCCAGCACCTCTCAGTCTGGGCTAGCCACATTTCAGGTGCTCAGTGGTGACATGTGACTGCTGTTCGGTACAGTGCAGATCTGGCCTCTGACGTTTACCAACACCTTGTGCCTTCCTCCTGGGCCCCTCTACACATTTCTGTTGCCGCCTCAAGTCCAGTGGTCAGTGGGTTTGGGAGCTGGGCATGGCCGGAGGGGCCGGCTAGGGCAGGGCCAGATCAAGAATACTATTTGGCGGCCCAGTCAAGAAGGTCTCGAATGCCAAGCTGAGGAATTTGGTTGTGTTGGTTTTGAGCTCAGCTAATGTCCTGCCTGCCCTGTGTCCAGGGCCTGACCAGATCAGCCTCCCGCAGTGTTAGAGTGGAGCTAGTTTTGGATGGTCACCAGAGGAGGGGAGTTGGGGGATGTCAGAGCCAGGGTTCCTGGCTGCCCAAGGCCGGGGTAGCCATTAATGAGTGAAGGCTGGGACAGAGTGGCCACACCCTGCTGGCTGGAGCAGGTGGGGGTAAGAGGAAAGGCCAGAGCTGTGGTTGGGGCCCAAGTCAGAGCCCAGGGAGAAGCACTGATGGAAGGCAACCAGTCCAAGAATGAGATGTTGTACCATGGGCAGGAGGCATGGAAGATTCTAGAGAGCAAGGGATGGTAGTTAGGAAGAGGCAAGAAGTTAGAGAGGATGAGGTGGGAAGGGAAACTCACATTTGCCCGGGATCAGAGATGGCGTAGGAACTTGGATGAGTTTCTGGAGTTAGAGCTTGGCTCGCTGCCTCTTGCGGTGATCCCGAGAGAAGTACTTACCCATGTGCCTCTGTGTCTTTAGCTGCAAAACGGCACTGGGAGGAGTACTGCTGCAGGGTGGTTGGAGAGTGAAATAACCCAAGTGGTAAACCACTTGGCCCAGGACCTTGGAAAAGCTCAAATACAGGTTAGCCACTGGAATTATTAATTGAGCACTTCCCGTGTGCCAGGCACTGTGGGTTCCAAGGTGAACAAGATAAATGAGTGGGGAGGTGCTCTTCTTATCTGTTCATCGTTGATGCTTCTGCCAACCTCGGGAAGGGCAAGGGTTAGTTAGCATCCTCTCTCCGCACCTGACGAAGCAGAGGCCCAGAGAGGTACCTGGATGGACTTGCTTCGGCTCACACCGCTTCTCCGTGGCAAGGCTGG
Organism: Leopardus geoffroyi; assembly: GCF_018350155.1. Lineage (NCBI taxonomy): Eukaryota > Metazoa > Chordata > Mammalia > Carnivora > Felidae > Leopardus > Leopardus geoffroyi. Next base: position 177,161,339 of record NC_059326.1, read on the forward strand.
GACTTGAACCTAGATGTCTCTGGCTAGGAGCCTAAGCCTTTTCTACTTGTACACTATGGAGGGAAAGACGAGGGGGCTTAGTGTGAGGAGAGATTCCCAGGCCACCTCAGTGTGGTGTCTGCTTGTGGCCTTGGCGTTTCTGTGCCCAGCGACGTGACCCTCCTCCCTAGGCCTGGCTCAACCTTAGCTGGGTCTGGGCCCCGAGATGGGGGCGGTGGCCTCTCACATGCAGAGGAAGTGGTGACTAGTGTAGGCAGGGCTCAGGCTCACAGAGGAAGTGGTGGGGGAAGCTGGGTGCTCCTGGCCTCCTCCTGGGGCTCTGGTGGGTGTGGGCGTGCTGGTGCCACAGCATCCTAAGGTTCTGGGTGCCCCTGAGTGCTGCCAGCAGGGTAGGGAGGCATGTTACTCCGAAGAGCTTCTTCCTCCCTTCTCCTTTCTCCCCACCCCCCTTCTCCCTCCTCCCCTGCACTCACCTTCCTCTTCACTCACTCTTTTCTCTCTTCCCCTTTCTCTCTGCTTTCCCCTTTGCTACACTTTTTTTTTTTTCCTTCCTTTCCCCATAGCTTGCTTATTTTGTTTTCTCACTAACGGGCAATACCAGAACCAGAATTGAGGCCCTGAGACTCCAGAGGATTAACCACTGTGCTAGTGACTAAAGCGTTAACTGTAGCCAGCCTCTGTCCGGTGGGGGAGGGGCCACTGAGAGGAGTTGAAGGAAGGACATCCCTTTTCTGTCTCAGGACCTTTGCACTTGCTGCTCTCTCTGCCTCCCACTCTCTTCCCGCTACTCTGTGCAACCAGGGCTCCTTCTCATCCTCTGGGTCTCGATTGACACGTCCCTTCACAGGCCTGCTCTGACTACCCCTCCCTGGCCATGGTGACAGTTCCCTGCTGATTTCTTTCGGAGCTCCAGCCACAGACTGGGTTTCTTTTGCGTGTTGACTTGTTTATTTTTCTTTCCTCTCTGGAAGATGTAAGGTCCCCGCAGGCAGGGAGTTCTCCATTTTTTTTTGTGGCCAACGTAGTAGATGCTCATAGCAGATGCTTAGTTAATTTCTCCTGTGTGAATGAACAACGAATGAGTAAATGCTAGCCCTAGCTTCTTCTCTGTAGGCAGGCCCAGCACTGTGCTAATGAGTGTAGGCACAGGGGTCCCTGCTGAGCTTTCTCCTAGTTTCCCTGCCTCCTTGCTGTGTGACTTTGGGAAAGTCGCCTCACCTCTCTGAGCCTCAGCATCTTGAGCTGTAGAATGAGGATCGAGATAGCGCTTCCCTTAGAAAACTTAATAGAAGATGGAGACCTGGCCAGTCCTTACCATCCATAGTGCTCAGAATGGAGGGAGAAGTAAATGCCGTTGTGGTGCTGATGATTATTCCTGCTGGTTGACCAGCACACCTGGCTCCTGAGGGTTGGCAGGCAGAGTCCCTGGAGGCCCCTGGTCCGCCTCCCCTTTCTGGTCATGCAGGAGGCTGCTTCTTACATAGAAGTTGGTGTTTCGGGTTCCCGGGGGTCAGCCGGAAGCTTCTTGCTCTCCTGCCCAAGAACGTGATAAAGAGGCTCCACCCGGCCTTTGGGAAGTTCGCTCCCTGCCTGCTCCGTTGGGTCCAGGGTGGCCGCTCTGGGTGGTGAAAGAGCAACATTCATGCCCCAGAGGGCACGCCTGCCTTTGCCCTCCTTCCTGGAAAGCTCCGGCCTGTTCTGTCTGGGAGCCCAGGCCCAATTCTTGGCCCCTGAGGCTGTTGCCACCATCAAAGCTGGCTTTGTCACCCTGAGGCAATGACCCCATCGGAGCTGGCCTGCTTCCCTGTTTGGCCTGGAGATTCTTTCTACCTTTGTTTTGCCGCTTCGCGGGCTCTGGTCCCCTGGCTCTTATTCAAGCCTCCTCCTCCCTCGAGTGCCCTCCACCCCCACCCCGCTTTGAGGTGACAGGAAACCCACTGCTGCTTCTGTTGGCCAAGGAGGGAGCCGGGGACTGGTGCCTACAGTAATGAGGAACCGGTGCCGGCTCTGGCCGAGGCACTGCTCTGTCTGTAGACCGTCTGAGGCCGACAAGGTGAACCTCAGAAGGCCTGTGGCGCACCTCCCACCTCCTAGGGGAGCCCCGCCTCCGAGGCTCCTACTTGGTGGTGCAGGAGTCCCGGCTCGGCCATTGTCGTCTTTTTGCTGTGTGACTTTAGGCGAGTGACGTTACCCCTTTGAGCCTCGGTGTCCTTTTCTGCAAAATGGGGATAATACCGTTCCTCTCACAAGTGGGACGTAGTTCTTGTCCCGCACCATGGAATACCGGCAGGAGGTATTCCCAAATGCTCACGGCAGTTTTTCTGGGAGTATCGGTGTTTTTTTTGTTTTTTTTTTTTTTTTAACTGAAGTATAATTCACGTGTATGTGATGTAATGTATAATTAATGGCACTAGTTTCATCTCGTGGTGATTCGACAGGTCTGTGTCTTTAACACCTGCAGTCTTACGAGGCCAGTACCCAAGGACACGCAGCCAGGATACAGCAGGACTGGCCTGCGCCTCGCTTCACATATTTATTACATCTCGTGTCAGCCAGGGCGTGGGGAGGAGGGCTGTCAGCCTGCACGACCATGAGGCCTGAAGCGGCCCAGCCATTTGGAGAGCTTGTCTGGCATCTCGTGATGGAGTCTCGGGCCCCTGGATGCAGCACCATGTGACGGCGTGGAGTGGCCTGACCATATGTCCGACCCGTCATGGCCTTGCCCTTTAGCAGAGCAGTCTGCAGCTATTGGAGCTGATGCCGCGGCAGAGTGTCCTGTGATCCACAGGGCCGATCATGACGCCTTGTTAAATGGCATGACTGTCCCCGCGTACAATACACGAGCATACTGGTCAGTGAAGTGAAAATGACAAATCAGTGTGTACAGTTTAACCCCACTTTTATAAGGTATGGGAGAACATATCCGTGGAGAGAGAGAATAGTGAACAAACATTTGTGGGGTGCTCACTTCGGGCCAGCCCTGCCCCGAGCGTCGGTCACATATTAATTAGCTCAATGAATGCCCACAACAGCCCGCGAGGCAGGAACTGCTTAGCAAAAGGAGGAGAGTGAGGGACAGAGAGGCCACATAAGTCCCCTGGGGTCACACAGCTGGGAAATGTTAGGGTGGGTTCAGCCACAGCAGGCACAGGCAAGAGGTGCTACAAAGTGCTGCAGGCAGTTTTCTCTGGGATTATGGGTGTTTTTCTTTAACTGAAGTATAATTAATGCACAGTGTTCTATTACGTGGACCATGTAACGATTCAGTAGTTCAGTGTAAAACTCCGTGCTCACCACGGTCAGCGGTTGCCATCTGTCCCCAAACAACATTATCACAATATCATTGACTACATCCCCTATACTGTAATTTTTATCTCCATGACTTATTTTATAACTGGACGTTTGTACCTCTTAATCCCCTTTATTTCACCATCCCCCACCCACCTCCCCTCTGGCAACAACCAGTTCTCTGTATTTAAGTGTCTGTCTGTTGGTTCATTTGTGTGTTTTTTAGATTCCTTATAAAAGTGAAATCATAAGGTGTTTGTCTTTCCATCTCATTTTGTTTCACTTAGCGTGATACCCTCTAGGTCTGCTCAAGGGATTATGGGTGGTTTGATTGTCTTCTTTGTAATAATACATTTTGAAGACTCTTTTGTTTTTTAATGTTTATTTTTGGGGGGGAGCAGAGAGAGAGAGAGAGAGAGAGAGATTGAGAATCCCAAGCAGGGGCTCGAACTCACAAACTGTGAGATCATGACCTGGGCTGAAATCAAGAGTTGGATGCTCAACCGACTAAGGCAGCCCTGGAGAAAGGTGCTTCCTTCTTTCTTCCCTCCCTCCTCTCTGCTCTTGACCCTGGGCCACCCTCCTGCTGTGACTCAGCACCCATTCCTCTGCGGGCCATCCCCTGGCTCCAGGGGGCTTGGGAGAGGTGGGAGCAGTGTCTCTACATCACCTTTCTCACCTCCTTTATCAGCACTAGGTGAGGTTGGATCCCCATCGCTTCTGAAGAGCTGAGATCTGAAGGCTCCCACATCCCTGGCCTAGTTGGACAGCTTGCCCGGGTTTTCTGTCAAGGCCACGGTGCGACATCTTTTAGGCTAATCCTGTTGGGTTTTGTTTTTTTATTTGCTAGCCCAGAAGGATTTGGAGGCTCAGGCGTTCCCTGCTGTGTCAGGATGGCTCGCCAGACGTCTCTTCCCACCCCCCCCACCCCCTGGGAGAGAGTATTAAATGGCCGTCTTTGGAAGCCATACCACTCCTCTGCTTTGTGCTGCACAATCTTTGCCATCCTTAAGTGTCACTTGTTCTGAAACTTGGCACTCTCGTTCGTCCTGAGCTGAAACTTGGCCCAGCGATTATTGATAGGGAAGTGGTTTCTCTCCACTTGGCAGGACTCAGTAAGTGTGTATATCCTGCTCAGTCAGAGGCTTGGGCTTCCCCAAGGTAGAGAGGAGACAGCTTTCAAAACCAGAGAACAGCTAGAGATTCAGGAATATAAATACGTTGAGGAGAAAAGGGACTTCTTGTCACTTCCATTCCATCCTTAGGCGGAGGGCATCGTTTCTTTTTTTGCACGGCGATACAAATGCCAATTCAGCCATCCACCCATAACTTAAAAATACGTAGTGTGTACTATGGCTGAACATGGTGGCAGATATATTGGTGAACAAGCTAAACATGCTTTTAGGCTTTTGAAAGTGAAACATACACGGTCCTAAGTGAGGAACGTAACAGCCAGTAGTTAAGCCACTAACCCATGGTGGTTTATAAACTTTCTCGTGTGTCTCTGGAATTGTCCACATCTCTGCCGGGAAACTAAAGTCTGGTTCCTTGCCTTCCTGAAGGGCGCTTAGCTGGTAAGTAGTAGAGTCGGGATTTGAACCCAGCTTCTGTGCTTTTTCCATTCCACAAATCATTTGATGGAAATTTGCCCATTTCTAAGTTTGCCAAGATGGGGACCTGGGTGGAATGGAGTAGGGTAGGTGCCTGTAGAAAAAACTTTCTTGGCTACAATATTAAGGGAAGGAGAGAGTCTGGTGTTCACAGAAGCCAACAGTGTAGCTGAGGGTGCCTGGGTGGCTCAGTCAAGCATCTGACTCTTGATTTCGGCTCAGGTCATGATCTCAGGGTTTGTGAGTTTGAGCCCCGCATCAGGCTCTGCACCGACAGCACAGAGTCTGCTTGGGATTCTCTCTCCCTCTCTCTCTGCCCCTCCCCTGCTTGCTCATGTGTGCGTATGCACGCGTGCAAGCTCTCTCTCTCTCTCTCAAATAAATAAACTTAAAAAAAAAAAAACAGGCTCTATTGCCTTTTGGAAAAAAAGATTTGATGATTGTTTACTGTCTAGTCATACTTTTCATTCCTTTCTTCCTGTCTCACACACACCTGTTCTCCCATCCACCCGTTCGTAGTCCTGCTTGCTCACTCTCCTGTCCGTCCATCCTGCCATATGCCCATCCTTCCATGTAGCCCTCTGTCCCTCCCTCTCTTCCACTAACCCATCCACCCACCCTCCTTTTCATGCACCTGTCCATCCAGCTCCCCGTCCACTACCCACCTGCCCATCTGCCTACCCATTCTCTCATCTTCCCATTTACTCAGCCTCCCAGACTCCTATCCACTAGATATTCTGTGCGAGGCTCTGCAGGGTGGACTAGAATGAATTAGACATGGGCTTAGCCTTTCAGAGCTCACAACGAAGTCAGAGAGAGAATCTTGGAACACCAATGCCTGGGGTACCAGGAGGTCTGTGAAGAAAGCCCTACTAAGGTGTGAAATGGTAGTAGGGGAGTTGGGGTTCTGAGAGCACTTCAGGGAACAGGCTGTGGAGTTAGACTTTGTGGGATAAACACACGTATGGGGAAGGCACTCCAGCGGGGGGAAGAAACGCGTGGAAGTAGGAAGCAGGAGGGCACTGGCCATAGCAGGGGGTGCATGTGGAGGAGTACTGGACTCCCAGAAAAGTAGAAGGGGTAAATCACCCGGGCTCCGTGTCCCAGGCCGGGGAGTTTGAGCTTTGCATCAGCAGCAGGGAGCCATTGAAGTTTGCCCCCAACGGGTTTCTGGCTGAAGGGAGTGAAGGAAGAGAAGGGGAAGGAGGATGGGCACACGTAGAAACTGGGTGGGAACCCCTGGAGATACTTCCTCTGGGGGGCTCCTGAAGGGGAAAAGCACTGGGCAGAAGGCTGGGCCTGCGTCGAGTCCTGACCGCACTTCCTAGCCGCCTGACCTGGGACAGGGCCTTCATTTTTTCTTAACAGGGGCAGACAGAACAGCAGCCTACCTCGTGGACCTATGCCGGATACTGGTGAGGGGATGCTTATCCCCCCTCAAGAGATCTCAGGAGGTCTTGGCCGGCCTTCTTCCCGAGGCCCACAAGACCCAAGTGTCCGGAAGGCTGGGCTGTGGAACACAGACTCCCCTCCTCGACTGACTCATGCCTGCCAGCCAGGGGTGTTAGTGGAATCTGAACCCAAGGCCACACTGGCTCTGTGTCTGGTGCCCTCAGGCCACCCTGCTTGGATTTATGTTGGGCCCCTTCCCTTGCACGTGGCCCGTCCTGCTGTGACCTTGTGGGGCCAGATTTCCTCCCTCCATAATAGAGTGGAAGCCTTTCCCGTGATTGGTAACAGACCTCACCACACAAAGATAAAATGTTTTCGGGCAGGGACACCACAGCTGTGTATCGTAGGACACAGACCAGGCTCGTTCTTGGTTCCAGCGGCCTGACCCATGTTTGACACATGCCTGGCACAGCCATCCAGAATCCAGAGGGCGGGGAAAATAGAAACCTTTAGCCTTGTCTACTCCATTCTCTGGCTCTGACCCACATGCCTAGGCTGTTCATCTGACAGGTCAGCTGGGAGCCTTCCTTCACGCCTGCCTTCCGGCCAGGTTGCTAGGAGACCGGACTCCCTAACGATCACCACCTGAGGTTCTACCCACTCTTTGCACTTGAGACCTTTGTTTCCTCCTCGACAAAGAAATACATGTTTCTGAGGCTGGGTCTGGAACATGGGAGTGAGTTTCAGATGCTCCCTCACCTTTAGGAGAAAGTATTTTCTGCCAGGTTCAGCCTTATGTTCAAAGCTGCTTCCTAGAACTTTTTCCAGTGATAGGAACATTGTTTCTCCTCTCTTCAGTGTGGCTGGTAGCTGCCATATTGGACAGCGCAGCTCAAGTGGGTTCCTGAGAGGACGAGGGTGACCATGCCTGGATACATTCAAGACGAGGTCAAGATAAAATGGTTACTTGTAGGGCACCATCCTCCACTGTCCTTGCTGGGACCCCTGTGGATAATTGTCAGATGCCATTGAGGGAAATTAACTTTTACAAGCGGCTTGTATTCCTTATGCTGTGTTTTCAGGTTCTCCTGATTCGTAGGTGCAACGATCTCCCCAAAGTTCTCGCTTAGCCCCATTTTATTAGCCTGCTTTGTTGGCATACTATTATGGCTTAATTATTTTTTCGCATTACTATATTGTTTTTCTAGTTATCATCTTAAAGGGTTGCTTAATATCCCACTGAGTTAATTTGACCACTGTCTTACTGTTGAACATTTAGGTTCTTTCTGGGTTTTTTTGCCATTGTTATGGACTATGGTGACCATGCTCCTAGTACATTTCTTTTGTTGTCTTTATTTAAATAATTTCCTGGCCTTACTTTCTTAGGAATGAGGGCTGATAGGCTTAAAAGATATAGTTAAGGATTTTAAAACCTATTGCTGGCTTTTGTCTTTGGAGGATTGGATCTGGACGCCAGTCGGTTATCCGACTTCGGCTCAGGTCACGATCGTGCAGTTTGTGAGTTCCAGCCCTGCGTCGGGCTTGCTGCTGGCCATACGGAACCCCGCTTCAGATCTTCTGTCCCATTCTCTCTCTCTGCCCCTCCCCTGCTCACATTCTCTCAAAAATAAACATTAAAAAGAAAATGAATCTGTATTTTTTGTCAGTAATGAGTATACCCATTTTACCACCCTCTTTGTCACCAGTCCTGGAAGTTGTCATTCCTTGTTTTTGTTAATTCAATAATTATAAATCTCTGCTTTTTTGGAGGAGGGTTTTGGGGGCGGAAGTATCCCCTGGTTTCTGTTGTCTGTGGCCTGTTAGTAACCATGTTTTCCACTTGGGGCTTTGTGTCCTGGGTTATCAGTTAGGTCCTCGGAGGGGCCTCAGTGAAGATCACTTTGTAGGTCTTGGTGGCCCTTTTGAAGGTGGCCCTTGTTACACGTGTGGTATGTGGTGAAGTACCTCCACAGATACCTGTTCTCTGCTGGAATACCCCCAGAGATGGCAAACCTACTTACTTTTTGGTGGCAGATGACAGAAGTCCAGAAGAGACTGAAAAGTCTAAGGGCAGACCCTGTCTTCAGGAACAGCTGTCTCCAGGTGTCCGCGGACCTCAGCATCTGCCCTCCTCCATTTGTAGGCCCTGCTTCCTTTGTCATGGCTTCATCCTCAGGCAGGGTCTCTGGAGGAATGGCCATGTGGGCTATAAAACCCTCCAGACTCTTCCATTCTACCCGTTTAGCAACCCCAGAGAAAGAAAGAGCTTCTTTACCGAAGAACTTTACCGAAAACCCCCAAACAACCCCCAAACCACCCAGGTACAACCCTGTTGGCCTGCCTTGGGTCACTTGTGCAAGTCTGAAGCGCTGGCGGTGACCGAGAGGGCCAGGAATGCGTGGCTAGGCCTGCGCTGAGCACTGGGGCCAGGTGGGCTCAGCCCCCCGTGAATCCCTTGCACCAAGAGGGAGGGGCAGTTGCCAAGGGAAAGGAGGGTTGTGAATCTGCAACTGTCCCAGACTGGACCCAGGTCACTGCATTCACTTTTGTTTCCTCATCCGCAGAGGGCACGGGGGAGTTGGGATTTAGGAGTGGTGGCTAACATTCTCGTCTCTGAGTTCTGTGATATCAGCTCTTTCCCTGGGGGAGGAGGGAGGGACACCAGACACTGTGATCAGCCGGCAGCTGGGAGGGACGGGGTGGGCTGGGGGTTGTCCCCCTCAGCTGCTGCTTTGTGATGGACTTTCAGGAAGCCCCCGGCCCCTGAGTGGACCGGACAGGACTGGCCTGGCCTGGCCGGGCCCCTTGGGTGGGGCAGGGCTCCCTGCTGGGAGGGTTGTCCCCACCTCCTCCAGGCTGGGCGCCTGAGCCGCACAAGGGGGAAGATTGTTCCCGCCAAGGTGCCTGGGCCAGTAAACACAAGTGGCCACTGTGTGTCTGCTCTCAAGGGTGTGGGCTGAGGCGTTAGTCACTGCCAGCCAGCAGCAGAGGGCTGGGCGGGGGCTCCCCCACCCTTTGCTGGACCCCAGCCTTGCCTCAGCCAGTGGGAGAGATGGACGTCAGAGGCCACAGACAGCCACTTGTTCTTTATGCGACTCCTTGACTGTCAACTCCCACAGGTGCCCCATCCGATTGGACCACCCATAGCTTTCCAGGACCTACCCACTCTCACAAGATGCCCTACACATCAGACCATGAAGAGAGCTTGGGCATCATTTCCCCACCCTGCTACTGTACAGGGAGGAAACTGGGGCCCAGACAGGACCTTTGCAGAATTTGACCACTGGTAAAGAGGTCAAGAGCGTGGACACGGAAGCCACATAGACCTGAATTCAACTCCCAGCCCTGTTGTTTATCTGCTGTGTGTTCTTGAGCAAGTGGCTTTACCTCTCTGAGCATGAATTTTCTTACACATAAAATGAGGCTCTTCATAGTACCTCCCGGGTATAAAAATTAATTGAGGGGATCAAGCAGTGTCCTCTTGTGCCCTCTCTAGGCTCTATTGCTTCAGCCAGTTTCATTTTCATGAAATGTTTATGCTGGAGGCTAGCTTAAAGTGGGGTTTGGGGTTATCTGAGCCATCTCTGCTATTGTTCCGAGGTTGCATCTCATTGGCTGACGTGATCACATTCTTCTCCCTGAGCCATTCATGTTCTGATCGACCAGTATGAGTCACCCACCCACTTCTAGAGTTGGAGGCGGATTCTGCTCCAGTGCATTTTAGGGACTGGGAATGAGGGCGGGTTAGCTCCCCGAAGAAAAATCAGGTAGGGTGAGATGTCATGAGAGGGCCGTGATTTCTATTACCAGTGCTCCTTCTAGCAGAAACTGTCTTGTTCGCTAGAAAAGGACCTCCCCTAGAACATGAGCTCAGTAAATAATGGTTGAATGAACGAACAGGGACTAAGCTGATTTCTGGCAGCCTAGTGTAGTCAAGAGAACACTGGACGGGGTGGGTCCTGGTACGCCTTTGAGCCTTAAGTCTGCTAAACTGGGAAATGGGCTGCCTTAATGGCATGTGGGCGGATTAAAGTTTGGTTTTTTTAGTACTTAGCTGCCAAGCATGTTATCAGTTGTGGTCTATAGTGGTTTATCTTCAGCGATGGCAGGCGGAGCAGGGTGCCCCCCAGGGAGGGCTGGTTGGGAAGAGACTTGGAGTTTAGGCTCTTTGAGCAAGGTGGGCCTGCATTTGGATCTGCTTCCACTCCCCGCTTGCTGTGTGACCTGAGGCAAATCACCATGCCTCTCTCAATCTCTGTTTTCTCATCTGTAAGTTGGGGTTACTAATACTTATCTCCAAGGGCTGGATGGAGGATGAAATGAGAGATTCCATTTAAGGCCCGTCCTGGCACACGGTGAGCGCACAGGCAGTGTTAGCTGTTTTTATCATCAGCCATTATTACGTCTTCTGGCACGGAGGTGAGTAGATTGCTGCCTCAACCAGACTTGTAAAGAATTTAATTTTGGCGAAGTCACTTTATGCACCACGACTGCTGCCAGCTAACCCCTTTCTGGCAGGCTCTGGTCTCTGTAATCCGAGCGAGGTGCTGGGCAGCGGGTGTTCCTCGGTGTTGACCCTGGCACCCGGCTGGAGGCCCAGCCCTGTGGTCAATGCTGCTTTCAGGGTGACGGGCAAGGCAGGTTTTGTGCGCTCACGGAAAACGGTCCCTGCCTGGGCCTCCCTCACTCCTGGGAGAAAATACTGGTAAGGAAACCCGGGAAGAGGTGCCATGCAGCCTCCTTGACCATCTCTCAGGAGTGCAGGGTGAGTGACTGAGGGAGTGGCTTTTGCCCTGCTCAGTTCTCCCCTGTGCTGCTCTGGCTGGGGGGCTGGGAGAGCATGGTCAAGGTGGTTGCCGTGCTCACCCGGGCCCCACCTCTGGCCACCCCGCTGAGCTTTCCGACCTTCCTTCTGGTAAAGGAGCAGAGCAGGCCTTACCTCCTCTTCTGGGTCTGGAGAGGAGGGGGAGCGAGAGTGGTGTACAATGTGAAAGGGTGCTTTGATGGTCCTCTTGCGGGCACTTAAAAATCAGCCTTACCGGAAATGAAAGGGCAGGTACACAGTCAGGTGTGAGAAAGGGAGTGAGTGTGTGCCCGCGTGAGTGAGCACCAGAGCACAAGCGCCCAATGGCTGAAATCGTGAGTTTCTCGGGTGTTCTCAACAAGCTTTCACGACTGAGTTTATAGGAGCGGCCCCCACTCAGGTGGGGCGAGTGAGCAGGTGGGTTCTAGCACAAGGACTGACACTGGGTTATGGCCCCCTGGGAAATTCTGTCTCCCCGCCCCTTCCCCCCACACTTGGCTCCTGGGCCTCATGAGGAAGGGACTGTGTGGAGGAAGGGTGTCCCTGCCGAAGCAGGCGTCCAGACCGGCCCTGTCACCTCACCTGTGTTGGGGACTCTGCTCAGTCTCCTCGTCTGTGCATAAGATAGTAAGAGCACCAGCATTGGGGGGTGCTTGAAGAGATAAATGAGTTAGCACATGCTGGAGTGTAGACTAGTGACCTTGATCAATGGGAGACCATTGTCATCACTGCGTGGGGCCCTGGGGATTTTGCAGCTCTGTTAACAGAAACAGTTACTCACATGGAGAATAAATTTGCACATGAGCTCAAAAATGGCCCATTGGCATCACTCCCTTCTACAAGGTTCCCTGGTGGGGTTTGCCGCCCCCTCGCAGTTACCCCACCCTCCATAAGCATGCCCTCTAGTCACTGGCAGTAGAGGGGTGGGTCTCTGGCTGGACCTTGAGGCCACTCTGTCTCTGCGGGGAGGGTACCCTGTGCGGGGCTGGCCTGGGAGCTCTCTTGTAGGTGTCTGTGGGCGTCTGGTCTTAGGGCTTCTGAGTTCTGGAGACGATCAGAGACCTTGTACAGCAGTGGAAAGTGCACAGGGTCTTGGAAGTTAGAGGACCCAGGTTCAAAGTCTGGTGCCACTATCCTAGTTCCAGCCATGTCCCCTCTCCAAGCCTCTAGAATGGGGACACTGAGGTGCTGGGTACTGCGGTGTCATGTGAGGTGATGCTAATGCTCATTGTCATCCTTGGGGGTGCCAGGCATGCAGGAGCATCTGGGCCATCCACCACCACGTCGTGGGGCCGATCAGAGTTGTCCTAGGAGGTGAGGGTGTTGTGTGATACTGTCCTCAGGAAGCCACCACAGTGGAGACCACCAGGGCTGCTCATGGAGTCCAGAAGAGCCCGTTTCCCGTGTGCTTCCCCACAGATGGCTATTCAAGGGCTCCAGACGAGTGGCCTGCTTCCTGGGCCTGTGTTGTTGGAAAGTGTGCTCTCTTTTTTTTTTTTTTTTTTAATTTTTTTTAACTTTTTTTTTTTTTTTTAATTTATTTTTGAGACAGGGAGAGACAGAGCATGAACAGGGGAGGGTCAGAGAGAGGGAGACACAGAATCTGAAACAGCCATCAGGCTCTGAGCTGTCAGCACAGAGCCCGACGCGGGGCTCGAACTCACGGACCGTGAGATCATGACCTGAGCTGAAGTCGGCTGCTTAACCGACTGAGCCACCCAGGCGCCCCAAGTGTGTTCTCTTAAAACACCCGAGCCCATGCAGCACAGTGGGTGAATGCTCCCAGCGGCCCTTGAGGGTCACGGGGCCACTTGAGGGTGTGTGGGTTCTGTTCCCTTTTCCTGGATACCAGCTCCCCGTGGGTGTGGTAGCTTGCACTGTTTGCCTGGTTCTTTCTCTCTTGCTCTCAGTTCTTAAAATTGTGGTAAAATATGTATAACCTGAAACTGACCATTTTTAGCCCTAAGTGCACAATTCATTGGCATTACGTACGTTCACAGTGTTGTACAACCTTCCCCCCCCCCCCCCCCCCCCCGCCCCGTCCCTTTCCAGAACCTCTTCGTCATCCCAAACCGAAACTCGGTGCCCGTTAAACACTAACTCTCCATTTGCCCTGGTGGCCTCGATTATACGTCCTGTCTCTGAATTTCACTCGTGTAGGTATCTCACATAAGTGGGATCATACGATATTTGTTCTTTTGTGACTTGGCTTTTTTCATCGAGCATGAAGTTCGTCCTGTTCTAGCACGCATCAGAATTTCCTTCCTTTTTCTATCCAGCGAGGCTTTCGTTCAGGATAGGAGAAATACAGTTTCCCAGACAAAAGAAAAAAAAAAAGAAAGAAAGAAAGAAAAGAAGGATTTCCTTCCTTTTTAAGGCCAAATAACATTCCACTGAGTGTATATTCCACTTTTTTGTTTGTCCATTCATCTGCTGATGGACATGTGGCTTGTTTGCACCTTTTGACGTCAGTGGGTAGTGCTGCCGTGAACATGGGTGGACAGATACCTGCTCGGATCCCTGCTGTGAGTTCTTTTGTATCTCTCCCCAGGAGTGGAACTGCCGGGCCACGGTGGTTCTGTGTTTAACCTTTTGAGAAACCCCCAAACTGTTTTCCGTGGTAGGTGCACCATTTTACCTTCCCACGAACAATGCGCAGAGGTTCCAATGTTTCCACAGTCTCACCAACGCTTCTTTTCTTGCTTTCTTTTTCTTTTAGATTTGATTTTTAAGTAATCCCTATACCTCATGTGGGGCTCGAACTCACAACCCTGAGATCAAGAGTCGCATGCTCTACCGACTGAGCCAGCCAGGTGCCCCTATTTTTCGTGTTTCAGAAAATTACAGGGGCACCTGGATAGCTCAGTTGGTTGAGTGTCTGACTCTTGATTTAGGCTCAGGTCGTAGTCTCAGGGCCATGGGGTCGAGCCCTGCTTTGGGCTCCGCACTGAGCATGGAGCCTGCTTGGGGTTCGTTCTCTCTCTCCCTCTCCGCCCCCCCCCGGGCTCATGCTCTCTGTCTCTCTCTCAGAAAAAAAAATTTTTTAGCCATCCTTGTAGGTGTGAAATTCCCTCCCTGTTTTTCATCAAATAAACCGTTGTTATACCGGGGAGATGCATCTGGGAAGCACTTGCACTGCACTTGGTGGGGACTTAAAACCTCTTTTCATTTTACTTTTAACGTGTGGGAAATATGCAAATACACATATGAAATGTGCCTGTTAATGTTTTAAACAACACACAGAGAGTGAAGGTGCCCTTTAATTCTCCCCATTTTAGGCACCTTCCTAGCCTGCTGTCAGGCAGCATGTTTCCAGAGTTTTCCATGCATTTATGCAGTTTTCCATTAAATTTTTTTTTTTTAAATTTTTTAATGTTTATTTATTTTTGAGACAGAGACAGAGCATGAACAGGGGAGGGGCAGAGAGAGAGGGAGACACAGAATCTGAAACAAGCTGCAGGTTCTGAGCAGTCAGCACAGAATCTGACGCGGGGCTTGAACTCACGGACCGTGAGATCATGACCTGAGCCGAAGTCGGACACTTAACCGACCAAGCCACCCAGGCGCCCCCCATTAAATTTTTTTAAGTTTATTTATTTAGAGAGAGAGAGAGACCGCATAAGCGGGGGAGGGGCAGAGAGAGAGAGAGAGAGAGAGAGGGAGAGAATCCCAAGCAGGCTCCACACCATCAGCGCAGAGCCCTATGTAGGGCTTGAACCCATGAACTGTGAGATCGTGACCTGAGCCGAAACCAAGAGTCAGATGCTTAACCGACTGAGCCACCCAGGGGCCCCACTTTTCCACTGTTATAGAAAAAGTGTCCTACCACTTGATTGTTCAGTGACTTATATCTCTTACTGAACACAACTTAGCAATCTTTCCCTGTTGGTGTTTGTAGGGATACGCGATTCTTGTATTTTTATTTATCGCATAGTGTGGGTATGTCGTAAACAACATTAGCATGAATCGCCGAACACCGGTTTTCACGCAGGGCTGTCCGAGCGGCTTCCGGGGCTCGGTTTCCTGCCAGATGTGCCTTGTTGACCTTCTTTGCCTCCACTTCACAGGCCAAGAACAAGGAGACGGGTGCCTTGGCTGCCGCCAAGGTAATTGAGACCAAGAGTGAGGAGGAGCTTGAGGACTACACAGTGGAGATCGACATCCTCGCCACCTGCGACCACCCCTACATCGTGAAGCTCCTGGGAGCCTACTACTATGACGGGAAGCTGTGGGTAAGGGCCGCCTGCCTGCCCCCTCCTGGTCCTTGTGGTCCGGTAGGCCAGAGCTAGCCAGGTTCACAGGTGCTCTGCTCTTTCTTAGTGTCTGTTTTGAGGGCCGCGGCCCGGGTGAGAAGAAGGTGAAGTAGGGCGGCTCTAGATCCCCTCTCCTTCCCTTTCTACAGAGCCTCCCCACTTTTGGGTGTGGGGGCAGTGGTTTGAGCAGGAAGGAATTCTTTTTGGACGGGAGAGGGGCAGAGAGAGAGAGAGACAGAATCCCAAGTAGCCTCCATGCCCAGAGTAGAGCCTGACGCAGGGCTTGATCCCATGACCCTGAAGTCATGCCATGAGCCAAAGTTGAGAGTTGGATGCTTAGCCGAGTAAGCCATCCAGGCGCCCCACGGGATTCTAAGGCTCTGCCACTTACGAGTTAGAGAATCCTAGGCAAGCTCTTAACTTCTCTGTGCCTCAGTTTTCCCAACTGTAAGATGGGAGTAATAATAGTACCTGGCCTATTTGGTTATTATAGGGATCAAATAAATTAACTCATGATCGGTGTTTACAAGTGTACCTGGCAGGTGCAAGAGCCTGGTGACTGTCGACTGACGGACTGTTCGTATATGTTATATCATTTGCAGTAGCGGTGTCATTACTGTGGCTGCTGTGTGGGGATTCTCTGCAATGGCAGCATCAGAGGAGGGGACCCCTTAACACCCCTCATTCTCCGCCCAGGAGCCTCATGGCTGGATGTGCACAGTGTGGGCGCAGCTTCAAGCCCCACCTTCCAAACCCAGCCTCACTCCCTAGCCTCTCTAGAGAAATTTTGCAGGCTCCCTGCTTTTCATAGGACATGTCTGTCCTGCAGAATGCTTGTCCCGTGGACACTCTTCTGGGATGAATGCCTCTCAGTTTATGAAACCCAGACTCCCTAGAACATACGTGTCTCTTCAAACTATTTTTCAGCAAGCGTTTTATATGTAGAGCAACGTGTGAATGTTCCCAAAACTCCGTTCAACAAAATCACGTGCAGGAAAAGTCTCCCGTGAATTCTAGATGCAGTTGGAAGACTGTCAGAATCACACGTAGATGTTTTGCAAAGACATCCCAGGGGTTGGCAGGACCGGGCACCTGCAGAGGTGCTGGAGCCGAGAGAGCTGGCCCAGGTCCGTGTTGCTGCGCACAGCAAGGTTAATGATGATTTAGTGGTTACGAGGGGGATGTTCTCAGTGTTCAGCCTCCTATCGTGATAGGTTATCACGTGTAGAGAGAGTTACTATGTTTTAGTTATATTTTAGGAAATTAATGGAGAGTTTGGAGTTGATGTGCTTTTTAATTTTTCCCATTTAAAATAAGGGGAAATAGAGGCGCCTACGTGGCTCAGTCAGTTGGGCATCTGACTTCGGCTCAGGTCATGAATTCGCAGTCTGTGAGTTCGAGCCCCGCGTTGGGCTCTGTGCTGACAGCTCAGAGCCTGGAGCCTGCTTCGGATTCTGTGTCTCCCTCTCTCTCTCTTCTGCCCTTCCCCCACTCATGCGCCATCTCTTTCAAAAATAAATGTTAAAAAAAGTAATAAAATAAAATAAGGGGAAATAGACCCTAGGTTTTTTCTTTCTGTACAAGATACCTGATTTTAGGAACAGGCTACTGATGCTTGATGGGGAAATCTGTGTTTCATTTGAGAAAAGGATCCTGCTGTTTTAAGAAAAACCAAAGGAGAGTTTAGGGAAACCACTGTCGGAGTTTATCCCTGTCATTTCACAGAAGTGAAGGAAGCCAGTGTCTGAGGGGAGTGAGAATGCGGCCCCCTGGCCCTGCCCAGAGCTCTGTCCACTGAAACGCCTCCCCTTCCAATCCTGGGTGGAAGCCAACTTTTGTTTGCCTCTCTGAGAGTCTCTTTGGGGAGCCCCCTGGATGTCACCGGGGGGATGAAACCACCACCACTGACTGCTAGATGCAGATTCCAAAGCCTTTCCTCATCCCCTGTCTCCAGGCACCTTGGGAGGTGAGCGGGGTGGGGACACAGGTCCAGAGAGGGAGGGGCCTCTTGCTCATGGCCATGTACCTGAACCTGCTTGTTTCCTCTGTCCTGTTCATGGAGCTGCTTCTCAGAAAGTTCTTTCTTTTAAGAAATTAAACAAATACTGTATCTACGATCCCTGGAGAAAAATGAGAGGCTACAGAAAAACAAAAGAAAAAAAATGATTAAAACCATTCAAAATTTTGTACCAGAGATAACTGCTGATAAATGTAGAATATATTTTTCTAGGTTTCTAAAATATATACATATATGTACCCATGCCCACAGGTTTTTTTAAAAAAAAGAAAAATTGATATCATACTTAATACTTTGCCTTTTACTCTTTTTATTTAAGGTCTATTAAGAACAACTTTTCATGTCAGTGGGGGCACACTGCATCTTCATATTTGGTTTTTCTGTAGAATTCCATCTCCTGGCTGTGCCATTCTCTATTGTTGGGCATTTAGGTTGCCTTTTTTTTTTTTTTTTTCTGTTATAAACAACTTTGTGATGGACCTCTTTGACTTTTTAAAAAAAAATTTTTTTTTAACGTTTATTTTTGAGACAGAGAGAGACAGAGCATGAACAGGGGAGGGGCAGAGAGAGAGGGAGACACAGAATCGGAAGCAGGCTCCAGGCTCTGAGCCATCAGCCCAGAGCCCGACGCAGGGCTCGAACTCATGGACCGCGAGATCGTGACCTAAGCTGAAGTCGGACGCTTAACCGACTGAGCCACCCAGGTGCCCCTCTAATAGCTATATTTAAAAAAGAAAGAAACAGATGAAGTTAATTTAAATAATATCATTTATTTAAGCTGGTATATCAAAAATATTATTTTGACAAGGAATCAATAGAAAAATTATGAATGAGACATTTCACTTTATTTTTCATTCTAAGGCTTCAAATCCAGTGTGTGTTTTACACTTATAGACGTCTCAATTCAGGAGCTACATTTTCATCAGAAATCTATATTTAGATGTCGTAAAATTTACTGTTGACAAAGTAGATTCAGTGTTGTCTCCACATTCTTAAACGTTTCCTAATAACAGAATTGAGTGTCAGATTTTAAATTTAAATTGATTACAAGTGAGTAAAGTTCTATATTAGCCGCATTTCAAGTGCTTGATAGCCACGTGTGGTTAGTGGTACTGGGTTGGACACTGTCGACAGTGCAACTCTGGGGGTACACCCAGGGCACAAAAATGAGGGAGTGCAGGAAACGCTGGCTGCCCTCATGACTTTCCTTGGGTTTAAATTTTTTTTTTTTTAACGTTTTATTTATTTTTGAGACAGAGACAGAGCGTGAACGGGGGAGGGGCAGAGAGAGAGGGAGACACAGA
Organism: Leopardus geoffroyi; assembly: GCF_018350155.1. Lineage (NCBI taxonomy): Eukaryota > Metazoa > Chordata > Mammalia > Carnivora > Felidae > Leopardus > Leopardus geoffroyi. The sequence continues at coordinate 177,180,007 of NC_059326.1, forward strand.
ATCGGAAACAGGCTCCAGGCTCTGAGCCATCAGCCCAGAGCCCGACGCGGGGCTCGAACTCACGGACCGCGAGATCGTGACCTGGCTGAAGTCGGACGCTTAACCGACTGAGCCACCCAGGCGCCCCTTTCCTTGGGTTTATAACGGACCCTCCTCACCAGCATCCCTCCGGTCCCCAACCCCTGCCCTGAGCCAGATTTTGGCCTCTGGCAAAGTCTTTCAAGGGTTGGGTGTGTTTTCCTATAGGTGTTTGGGAATGGGAGAATGGGACGATGGGAAATTTGTAACAGTCACCTCCTGAGGAGAGCAGCCCCGGCGTGTACCGTCTGCCATTTTCTGTGGTATGAACATTCCCGCTTTGGTTGATTTCAGGCTACAAACACCATGTCGCTAACAGAGTTGGAAAGAGGTTTGCAGTGGTATTCCATGATAAAGTATTTCTGCCGCACAGATTTAGTAGATGTAAATAATCTCAAGTGCATAGGTGATAGTAGAATGTGGTACAGTCATTAGGGAAAGGATAGGTCTTGAGTGTTTATAATCTTTGTTTTCAACGTAAGTCCAAAAATTATAACGTTATATAACTTCATTTTTAATAGTGGTTGTGTTTAACAGCTGGCTGACGACAATTCCTGAAAATTTCACAATCAGTTTCCCAAGCCAGTGAATGCTTGCTCTGGCATACCACTGGAGCCAGACTAGAGGAGTGTTGACTAAGCCACGGGACACTGCCGCCGGGTGTCACACAGCCATCCACTCATTTGAAAGATGAGACAACTGCAGGCCAGACAGGGTCCGGGATTTACCTGAGGTCACACAGCAAATTAGTCACAAGGCCAGACGTACGGAAGTCTTCAAAGACCAGGGATGAGAGAACCTACTCATGTTAACGCTGCTCTATGGAAAGCCCTTCCACGGCTCCCCAGAATATATTCCAAATCCATTACCCGGTACACAGGCTGTGGTCTCCCATCAGCGGATGCTTTCCCAGACCTATTCTAAGCCCCTTGCAGGCGACACCCCCAGACCTTTGCTCATCTGGTACCCTCTTACAGGCGTGCCCTTCCCATCGTCATCTGTGGTCAACGAGAGCATCACTGCCTCCATGAGGCATTTTCACTTCTTCCCTGTACCTCTAGGTGGAATGTATCTCCTCTTCCTCTCCTCTCCGCTCCATTTCTTTTCTCTCCTTTTACCAGGCATGTTTTAGCACAGTTACCAGTCTTGGTGTCGCCTCCGGGAGACTGGGTCCTACCTTCATTCTGGTCCAGCACAAGGGAGGGAGTGGAGGTCCAGGCCGGTCCCCTCAAGACAGCTGAGGCGGGGGTCCGATTCTTGATTTCGGTTCAGGTCATGATCTCATGGTTCGTGAGATCGAGCCCTGTGCTGTCAGTGTGGAGCCTGCTTGGGATTTTCTGTCTCCCATTCTCTCCCTTTTCCTGCTCGATCTCTCTCTCTCTCTCTCTCTCTCTCTCTCTCTCTCTCTCTCTGTCTCTCTCTCAAAAATAAATAAATAAACATTAAAAAAAAAAAAGACGGCTGAGGTGCTTGGGGCCAGCCCTGCCCTGGGGGAGTGAAGTCCCACAAAGCCGATGTCCTAAGGTTGACTTTGGGCTTTGTTCTCTAGCTAGCGATAGCTGGTAGGGAGGAGGGAAGGAATCTGCATTCCTCTAAAGCTTTTCCTTGTGTTGAGTGGAAGAGAGGTGAAGGTGGCTGGAATCCTGCTTTTGCACCTGGTGAGCATTTTGAAGCCCCTTCTGATCAGTTCCTGAGCACAGATCTTGCTTGGCCTTTTTGACGGACACAAACCCTGAGTTTTGATGTGTTACCTGTTCACCCCAGGACCTCCAGCCTTGGCCTCTCCGAGCGTGGGTGATGCTGGGGCAGTTGAGCCTGCAGCCCTGGAGGACTGCTGCAGTCTCCATTTAGTCATTTAACCAAGTCTCTCTCGGGTTCCTTCCTTGTGCCGAGCCATGTCCCGGGCCCTTTGGATACAGAAAGTGATGCAGGCAGGTTGGGTCCGAGGACCCAGAGGGGGTCCCACAGGACTAGCCAAGAGGGTCCTTGGCTTGGTGCAGGATGGAAATCAAATTCAAGCCAGCAGGAGGTGAGGCCTAAGGACGGGGCAAGCCACCTTCAGTGTGTGGTCTGGGAAGCCTTGAGGTGATAGCTGAGAAGGAGCCAGTGGAGGGAGGACTGAGGTTACATCAAGTGGGGGTGTGTTCACTGCGTTTAAAGCCAGCGAGGGGCAGTGCCTGGGCTGGGTGGGAGGAGATGGGGGTCAGGAAGGTAGGAGTTGCGATCTTATTGTAGGTGTTGGGAAACCCCTGGGGTGTTTCAAGCAGGGCAGTGCCTGCCCTCTTCTTAGCCGGTCTGAGTCCCTTTGTACCTCCTCCGTGCTGGTCACATGCATTTGCTCCCTTCCCGGCCCTGTGGTGTAGGAGCCAGGTCCGGTCCTGTCTCTTGGTGCCAATGTGGATCTTAGCTAACCTTCGAGTCTCCATCTGTTCAGCACAGATGGAGAGGATGATCACAAAGCTTATCCTGTTGTAAGGATGAAGTGAGGCCTGCAGGTCAGGTGTGGGCAGCAGTGCCTGGCACAGAGTGTGTGCTTAGTTAATGCCCTTGTCCCTCTCTCCCCTCTCCTCCCAACCCTTTTGGCCCCATTCCCCGCATGCCTCCTACCCCTAGTTTCCTGCCGCTCCCTCTCTCCTGGCTTCTCTGCCTTTTGCCTGGCGAACCTTCTTGAGGCTTCGCTGTGATTTTGTCCTCCCAGAACAATAAGAAAGGTAATGTTAGGGTTCGAGGATGACACCGACAGAGGGAGGGAAGGCCTTTCATGTGCACACAGCAGGCCCTGCCACCCTGGCCTGCCCTGGAGACTCGGCACAGGTCAAGTTCAGAAGTCCCTGTGTCCCCAGGTTTCACCTGGTCAGAAGGTTTTGCAGTGAGTTTATTGGCCCAGCAATGTCATTGCTGAGTATCAAATAGAGCAGTGACTCTTCTGCTTGCACGGGAGGTCTGTACCATCATGGAGTCTTCCTGGGTTTTCCCTGGGTGTGAACAGACTATTCTCAGTGCTGAATATCTATGGTATTTATAGGGTATTCTCGATAGGGCTGCTGCTTCCACAGCTCATCTGTTCGGCTACTGCTATGATCGTTAACCTTCTATTTATTTTGAGGGAGAGATAGAGCATGAGCATGAGGGAGGGAGGGCCAGAGACACGGATTTCCAAGCAGCACAGAGCCCGACATGGGGCTTGAACTCACAAATCATGAGATCATGACCTGAGCCAAAATCAAGAGTCAGATGCTTAACTGTGACTGAGCCACCCAGGTGCCCCTCACTCTTTTTTTTTTTTTTAAGTTTATTTAATTTCAAAGAGAGTGGGGGAGAGAGAGAGAGAGAGAGAGAGAGAGAATCCCAAGCAGTTCTGTGCTGTCAGTGTGGAGCCCAAGGTGGGGCTCGAACTTAAAGTGACGCACTTTCTAGAAATTAAATACATGTATTTAAAAAGAAACTTTCGGGGGCGCCTGGGTGGCTCAGTCAATTAAGCGTCCGACTTTGGCTCAGGTCATGATCTCACAGTTCATGAGTTCAAGCTCCACATCGGGCTCTGGGCTGACAGCTCAGAGCCTGGAGCCTGTTTTGGATTCTGTGTCTCCCTCTGTCCCTGCTCTTCCCCTGCTCATGCTCTGTCTCTCTCTCCTTCAAAAATAAATAAAAACATTTTTAAAAAATTAAAAAAATAATAAAAATAAACTTTCATCTTACTACCCTACATGGGAAACTAGGACCCCCTTGTCATAAACAGAAATAAAAGAAAATAAACCAATTGTGTTGAATTTTAACCCTATCCCTTTGCCTGCCAAAGCCTCAGCCTGGGTACTGTACTCCCTGTTAAAAGGAAGTTGTCACAATGGGCCTCTTCAGCACATTAGTACTCATTTCCCACTCCTAAGGTGGCCCCCAGAGTAGCCCCATGGACTCTGGTCTACACTGGGGTTTGGGTCATTGTGTGTGTGTGTGTGTGTGTGTGTGTGTGTAGTTGTCCTGTACATTGTAGGATGTTCAGCAATGTCCCTGCCTCTACCCAGTAGATTTCTAATAGAACCTCCCACCTCCCACCTCCCGGCTCAGTTTGACAACCAAAATGTCTCCAGATATTGCCAAATGTCCCGTGGTGCGGGGGTGGGAGGCAAAATCGCCACCCCCCCCCCCCCCCCCCCGCCCTTGAGAACTACAGGTCTTTGCCATTCAGTCTTTTTTTTTTTTTTCCAACGTTTATTTATTTTTTTTGGGACAGAGAGACAGAGCATGAACGGGGGAGGGGCAGAGAGAGAGGGAGACACAGAATCGGAAACAGGCTCCAGGCTCTGAGCCATCAGCCCAGAGCCCGACGCGGGGCTCGAACTCACAGACCGCGAGATCGTGACCTGGCTGAAGTCGGACGCTTAACCGACTGCGCCACCCAGGCGCCCCGTGCCATTCAGTCTTTTGCTGTTGGGGTGGAAGGGTATCTACCATGCCAGATGGGCCACGAGCCAGGGCCCCTCACCTGCATGTGAAGCCTTGGAGAAAATTGCAGACTGATGACCTCAGGCCGGATTGGGCCTGCGGATGCTTTTTGTTTGGCATGCGAGATGCTTTTAGAAATTTGCTGCTAGCATTTTGTCAGAACATTCTGGAGATGTGGTTGTATAGGCTACCTTTCTGCGTGGTGGCGATTGCCTGGGGCCCCCACAGACAGGGATGTGCTCTCCGATTAGCCTCAGACCTCACTGCTCCCTGACGCATTCCCGATACTGAGGTCTGTTTGTCATTGGGGGGTACTGCTGTAACTTCCAAGTAGAATTGAGAGGAAACGTTTCTCATCTCACATCTCTGTCAAGACTGAGGAAAGTAAGGACAAACAAGAAGATTGTGTTCCTAGAAAAATGTTGAGAGCATATGTATATCTTTTTATGTATGCAGCCTCATTTGCCCCTTAAGTCACCAGACCTGGTGAGCTCTGAAGTCAGGACTTCTGGCCTAGGGAGTCCAAAAATAGGCTTGTGGGGGATCTGTGAACTTCCTGAACACGTATGCCAACTTTGTGTGTGTGTGTGTGTGTGTTGTGTGTGTGTGTGTGTGTGTGTGTAGTACCCAGAAGGAATGACTCGGGGCTTTTCAGAGAGTGACTTCTTGTCTGAAAGTAAACATTCTGCAGAGAGGAAGTACAGGTCCCAGGGTCACAGAGCAGGGTGTGGGTGGGAGGGGCCCACTGTCCACACATGTTCGTATGACCACATTTCATCGGCCAAGGTTTCTGTGGCTTGTCGCCTTGGGCTAGGAGGCCAGCTGTTGGTTGCTGACAGAGATTGCATATCTGGCCTTAAACAAGCCAGAGCTATAAAGAGAAGGTGATGTTAGAAAGTACTTAGCAGCTCTGTGTACGTCTAGAAAGTCGCTGGGTGTGGCAGGAGTGCTGGGCTGGTATCAGGAGACCTGAGATCTCCCCTGATCCGAGACCAACTTGCTGTGTGACCGTAGCCAAGCACTGTCCCCTTATCTGTGCCTCTGCTCCCTGGCCCACAGTGCCAGGGTCTTGGAAGGGTTTCTCCCAAGGAGGTCTTTTCACGTATGTCAGCTCATTTTGTCCTGACCCGTGGTTCCCTGAAATCTTGAATTCTGCATTCGCGGGCATCAGTGTTGTGGGCCAGGACCCCTTTCCACGGGCTCTAGGGTCCTGGCCCCCCCTGGAGCAGCCTGGCATTCACTAACCTCTTCTTTCCCTCTGGGTGGGGTCTGTGCAGCACCCACTTGTCTCACACACACACACACACACACACACGCAGTAGTACCTGAAAGTCTAAACAGGCTTCTCAGTCCTTTGAGGCAGATGTGTTATTACTTTCTTGCCATTCCCCTTGTATAGCTAGGGTGCCCTGAAACTTGGGGAGGGAAAGCAGCGGGGGGAGGCTTGTAGCTTCTTGGAGTAGAGGATGAATCAGGCAGGGGGGACGAGAAGGAAGAGTCAGCAAAATACCTGCCCTTTGCTGGGCTCTTTCATGATTATCTCACCGGATTGTCCCAAATCCATGGGATACAGATGCTGTTACCTCCATTTTACAGATGGGAAGACAGGGTCAGAGAGAGAGAGAGAAAGAGAGAGACTTGTCTTGACTCAGCCAGTTTCCAGCCCAGATCAGCTGGGCTTCAAAACACTGCCCCTCCTGGTGCCAGCCCTGGGTGCCACTGGGAACAGTTCAAAGGATACAGTGTGTGACCCCCCCCTGCTGTCCACCCGAGGAGCCCGTTGTCCAACAGAACATGTTTGGCAGTGTCTGGTGGGAAAGGGCCTGTGGCCAGGCTTCTACCTTGGGCACAGTAGACCCCCCTGGTGCTGCTGGGGTCCCCTGGCTGGGAGCAGGTGGGGTCATGCAGACGTGGATGGACAGGCTGGAGTAACCTGGGGCCACCTGGAATCTTGCTGTTGGGATGGCCAGGCTGGGCTCTGTGTATCACAGTCTCAGGAGCAAGGGTGACTCTGTAGTCCGGGGATTTGCCCACCACATTCTCAAGCACGTCCACGTGGGTTTTGTCTGCTCTCTGACCCTGTCGGGCGGCTGTCGTCCCCTCCTTGGTCCTCCTCACAGTCCTTCAGCCCACCAGGCATGGGCCTTGGAGTCACCCAGACCTGGGCTGCAGTCCGCCCCCTGTGCTGCCGTGTGACCCTAGACGTATCTCTTCATGCTTCGGAGCCTCAGTTTCCTCATCTGGACGTTGACGGTGATGACACTGACTTCACAGCCCTTTGTCCGGGGTCAGAAACCCATCATGTCCCAGCTGGCGGATAGTAGGAGCTCAGTGTCAGGCACTTAGCTAACGGGTCTAGGTGGGCAGATAGATGTGTCAACCAGGCCCACAGGCTGCATCGAGGTCAGGCCTTTTCAGTTTTTTGAAATAGGGTGAACCTTCATAAATTGACATCTTTCACACGAGAATCCAGGCACCTGGCTTGGCTTGAAGGGTCAGCAGCTCCGGCCACACGGGCCCATATTTCTGCATGGCCCCTGTGAGCTGGCTGAGTGTAGCTGCCCCATAGCTGGGCACCTGCCCTCCTGCCTGCCGCTGCCCCTGTCCAGGCAGCATTTATGCTCTGCCGGGCCCCGAGGGGACAAATGATTCCGGTCCTGGGTGGGGAGTGGGGAAACGGGCATATGGGGGGCTGTGGGGCTCTCTTCTGTGTGGATTGCTGCCTTCCTGGTGGTGTCCCTACTGGGCTCTGTCAGAGCGCTTCCAGCTTGCGTTGTCACTGAGGGGACCTTTAACCCCTACAGCTGTCACACGGTCTGTGAGTCCCTGTCGTGGTCACTCCTGTCTGTGTCTGCTGTTCCACATCCACAGCCTCACGTGTCGGGACCGAGACCTCCCTGGAGCAGACGGGGCAGCCACACTTCATTCATGTATTCATTCATTCATTCATTCACTCATTCATTCATTCACTCACTGGTTTGTGGCTTCCTCCCTCCCTTCCTTCACCAACAAATGTTCACGGAGCACCAGCTGTGTGCTGGGCACTGTTTCTGGTGAGGGCATGGACACAAAGCCCTGCCTTCAGGGAAACTCCACTCTGGGGGTGGCTTGGGGAGGGGACAATAGACAAAATGAGCATGGACCACGCATCGGGTGTCAGGTGATGGTGTGTGCTGTGAACACATGGGTGCTTGGACTTGCCTGGGACACCCAGTGTTTTTCCCCAGCTGCCTGCTGCTCTGGAATAACTGCTCCTTTGCCCTCTCGCGGGGCACGCACTGGTGGGGCGCACGCTCGCCAAGTGCATACAGCTGGTGTCACGGACAGTTAGTGCACTTGCCGAACGCGCCCTCGGCCTTCCTCACGTCACCCTGTTTGATCACTACCTGGGAGGCAGGTCCTACAGTTCCCCCCACTTGACAGATGAGCAAACCAGGCTCGGAGCTCTGGACGTGCCCCCGGGGTTGTTCTGTTAGTGTCAGAGCCCGAACTAGAACCCAGCTGTGTGTGACTCCAGTCCTGAAATCCCGTGCTCACGTTAGTTTACGCGGGAGTATTGGTTCCTTGAAGGCTTGTGTCCCTCAGGCAACGAATCAGGGAAGGCCAGCGGTTGTCTTAGGTAGTAAGACCTGAATGCCCACCCTGCACCACTTTCCTGGCTCTGCCTGTTGTACTTCATCCCCCCCTCCACCGCCCCACTGCCCCGACCCCTTTGTTTTAAATCCTGCTTGTCCCTTAAGGACCATCTCAGATGCCACAGTGTTTAACAAATTTAGTTGAAAATGGGGTCTCCTACCAGGCAGGCCTTTCCTATGACCCTACTCACTCCAGGTCTCATGGATTTGGGAGGCCAACTCCTGACCCCTCCCTTCTAGTCACTTCCCCCAGGGCAGGGCTATGGCCCTGCCTCATTCCTCTCTATCTGCAGGAACCCTGGTCGCAGCTGGCTTTAGGGAATGGTGGCCGGGCCAACAGATGGTCAGAGGGATCAGAAATGTCTTTGCAGACACACTAGAGCCTGTGTCTCTCCCCAGGGGCTGGAGGTCCAGTTTGCATCTGCCCCGGAGCCTGGTTCCAACCCTGAACTTGGCCTTTCCTGAGTGGTGTGTGAGGAGGGCGGTGGTGATGTTGGTGGCCATCATAATGATGACAGTGGCTCTCGTTTGTCACGTTCTGGCTAGGTGCCAGGCACTGTTTGTTAATTTTACACCTCTGATCTCATTTAATCTCCCAAGATTGCTTCAGGGCAGGAATGTGTTGCCTCATTTTACAGATGAGCAAATGGAGGCTCTGAGAATGAAGGCCTGTAGTCCTCCCGTAGCGGCCTGCGGACTCAGGCTCGGGGACTCTGATCCTGAAGCCAACGCTCCTGACCTCCGGGCCAGACGGTGCCAGGAGTTAGGAATTCCCGGATTCGAATCCCCTCCGTAGCACCCCACAGCTGCGTGCACTTGGGCCAGCACATGAGGATGTGGAACCACCTCTGTCTCCTCATCTGGTGATCCCACCCTAGGGATTGTGGCAAAGGGGCCATAGAATGTGCTAGACAGGCTTGGAAGCTCGCCAGTCTTCACTCCTCCCCTTTGCCTTGACAGAATTGCACCTCTACCCCCAGGAACCCCAAGGTCATCCCCTGTGCTCTAGTTCACATGGGCTCAAGGGGAGCCCGAATTCCTTCCCTTGGCTTTCTGTGAATGTGGCGGGTGGGGCTGGGGGCGGAGGAAGGAGGCACTGCGTTCCAGGGAGGCCTTGTGGGTGTGGGCTGCCCCACTCAATGGCCACATTGTTTGGCCCAGAGCTCAGAGGTGCTGAGGTTCTGGGGCTCCACCTACAGGGACAGGCGGCCCAGAAGCTGGAGGAGACATTTTTGTGTTGACTGTTTTGTTTTTTCGTGGCTGCCCCACGGACCTCTTTCCACAGGCCTCTGTTGAGTAACCATCTGTGCTGATGGGGTGTCCCCCTGCCCAGGGCACGGTGCCTTTCAGAGCAGGGAGGCCTGGATGACTGTAGTACCTATCTCCGCTTCCCTGGGAAGAAACAGCCCAGAGGGACAAAGGGCTTGCTTGAGGCTATAGGCCTCAGCTCTGTCTTAGAGTCAGACAGACCTGGGTTTGTGTCCTGGTTCTGTCCCTTATGTGCCGAGTGGCTTTGGGGAAGCCCTTTCCCCACCAAACCTCAGTTTCCCCATCTGTGTACTAGGGATAAGTATTACTGCTCCTAGTAGAGGAGTGCTTAGCACAGTGCCTGTATGCATTAGGTGCTCACTAATGGCAGCCCTCATCTCTACTGTCTTGGGTGGCCGAATGGCGGGGGTGGGGCTGGCTTCTGTCTGGCTTTCTTTGCAGAATCTGGCTGTCAGCAGCGTTAGTCACCCTTTGGCTGTTCTGCCTGATCTTTGGGCATCTTAACGCCACTGAAATGTTTCACTGATATTTATTCATTCATTCACGGATCCCTTGACACATGATCTGTGTATACAACCTAGCACGTGATTCATCTATGGTCACGTGCTAGGTTCAGGCTCTGCTAATGGATGATATGAATGGACTTTTATAAGTACAAACTACTATTTATTTAATGACAAAGTGACTTTAGTCACTCCCCTTGAACTCTGAAAGGTCACTGTTGCACATAACCTTATAGCTGTCAGAAGCTTCATTTTCCAGATGTGGCAGCTGAGGATCAAAGCAGGAAAGGGATTATGATAGCTCCACAAAGGACAGTGGCAGATCGGGGACTGTGTCCAGACCTCCCGGCTGGACAGATATATGGCTTCATTAATTTTAGTCCCAGGAATGTTGCCAGTGTTTATTTATTGACTGCCTTTTGTGTACTCGGTGCCCCTGTTGGCTACAGGGGAGGCCAGAGAGGTGAGAGGACCCAGGCTCAGAGCAGAGTGTTGACGTCTCCTCTCTGGCTTGAGCGTGCCTCAGTTGTCTCTCTGGGACTGCCAGGCTGTGGCGGTACGGGCCAGATCCTGCTGGTTGGCCCTGCTGCCTGTGGGCTGTAAAAGTTAATTTCTAAACCCTGTGGGTGGTCCATGCTTGTTCTTATTGGGGCCGGGACATCCTAGCTCCCTTATCTCTGGGTGAGCAAGCTAACCTGGTATGTGTGAGCTGACCAGTGGGGCCCAGGGAGAGCTGAGCAAGGAGAGAGAGGGGCCCTTTCTCCGACCCACCCAGAGGCTGTGACTCAACGCTTTGCACCGCTTCCCCCTTGAGGCCTGAGGAAGGAGGGGTGGGGTGGGGTCACCAGGTCTCTTCCACCAGGGAGATGAACAGAGCCGATTGTCACCCAGATAGGGTCCCAGTTCAGGTCCTGGCTGTGCCACTGCTTACTTCATACATTCACGGTCTTGAGATGGTGCTGTGTGTCCTCCTTGGCTGGGGAGGGACCAGCTGTGCCATCACAGATGCTTCCATGCACTCAACCATCCCTTTCCTGCATGGATTGTCATGGCCTCTTGTGCAGCCTCCCTCTCTTTCTCTGTGAATGGAATTAAGCCCAACCAGAAATCTTCTGTGGGTTTTTTTCTTATTCTGGTTTTAGTTTGCTTTTATCAAAAAAGAAAAGAAAAAAAAACCTTTGGGGCGCCTGGGTGGCTCAGTGGGTTAAGTGTCTGACTTCAGCTCAGGTCATGATCTCACAGTTCGTGAGTTCAAGCCCTGCGTGGGGCTCTGTGCCGATAGCTTGGGGCCTGGAGCCTGCTTTGGAGTCTGTGTCTCCTTTGCTCTCTGCCTCTGCCCCGCTCGTGCCCTGTCTCTCTCTCTCAAAAGTAAATAAACATTTAAAATATTTAAAAAGAAAAAAAAACCCTTAATCACAGACTAATCTTTCTGAGCCTCAGTTTCCCCATATGTAAAATGGGAATAAAATATCACTAACTGCCAATAACAATTGGTAACATTTATTGAGCATTTACTTTGTGCTCGATAATGTTTTAAGTGCCCGGCATACATTATCTTATTTAATCCTCACAATAAGCCCCACGAGGTATAGGTATTTTTTAGGATGCCTACCTCGATTAGTGAGTGGAAGATAATCTGTGCAAAGGACTTGGCATAGGGCCTGGCACAGAGTAAGCTCTTGATTCCAATTAAATGTCATGGATGGGGAAACTGAGGCTGACCCCAGGTCACAGACCTGGCAACCACTCACCTCTCGAGGAGGTTGAGGGCACGGAGTGAGACATAGGTAAAACAGCTGCGTTCGTGGGGGTTTCTTTGTGTGTGTTACTTAGAAAGGCGGAAATCACCTTGGTATTGATGTTTAGCCCCGAAAGGTGGATCTGGTAGAGAGGAGAGATTTTTAATTCTGGCCCTATCAGTCTTATGGACTATTGAGTCGATCGTTTGCACCGCTCCAAAGAAGGTTGTACGGTAGCCATTCCCAGGCCGGAAAAGGGAGACGTTACTTCTTTAATTGAGCTGTGCAGGTGCGGTGCTGGGTACACGACCGCCCCGACACCCTGCCGGGTGGGCTCATCACCCAGACACGCAGATTGGTTTTCTGAATGAAACTCCAGGTGCACGAGGACTGTTTCTCACTGCTATAATCCCAGGGGCTAAAATAGTATAGGTACCGGGTAGGTGCCTGAGAAATCCGTGGACGAATGAATCAACGAATGAATGAGTGACTGGAGAGGTGACCTGGCCTGCCAAGATCATGTAACAAGGCCGTGACCCCTGTGCTGTGCTGTGACAGCTGCTTAATCTAAACTGATGGGGAGGTAAACACAGGTTTCCAGTTTCCTTTGGCCTCCAGCCAGAGAAGAAGCCAGCAGCTATGGGCTGTCCCCCATCCGGCACCCCCAGCTGTGTGTATGGGCTGGCGTCTCCAGGGAAACAAAGCTCGAGAGTGCAGAGGAGGGAGACCAGTCACGGTGAGGGCACTCTGATGAGAGGGCCTGGAAAAAGCAAGCACCTCCCTTAGCAGAATGTGCGACTTGTGTCCAGGCTCAGGCAGCCCTGCCTTCTTTTTTTTTTTTTTTTTAATTTTTTTTTTTTTTTTTTTTAATATTTATTTACTTTTGAGACAGAGAGAGACAGAGCATGAAGCGGGGAGGGTCAGAGAGACAGGGAGTCACAGAATCTGAGACAGGCTCCAGGCTCCGAGCTGTCAGCACAGAGCCCGACGCGGGGCTCCAACTCATGGACTGCGAGATCATGACCTGAGCCGAAGTCAGATGCTTAACCGACTGAGCCACCCAGGCGCCCCAACCCCGCCTTCTTAATGCAGGGCAGCTGCTGCGAGCAGCCCGGCTCCTATGGCCAGGGTTCAGATCCCACCTCTGCCAGCTGTGGGTTCCAGGGTAGGGTGGGAGGGGAATGCCTACCTTACAGGTTGAGGTGAAACCTTAAAATAAAGGTACTCATGTACCAAGGAGCTGCCTGGGGGGGGGGGGGGGGCTCAGTCAGCTGAGCATCTGACTTCGGCTCGGGTCATGATCTCGCGGTTTGTGAGTTTGAGCCCCGTGTCAGACTGGCTGCCGTCAGTGCAGAGCCCGCTTCGGATCCTCTGTCTCCCCGTCTCTTCCCCTCCCCTGCTTGTGTTCTCTCTCTCAAAAATAAATAAACGTTAAAAAAAAAAAAAAAGAAAGATATTCAGGTACCAGTAGGGAAGATGTCTGATGCGTTGTAGGCCCTCCCCACTGGTTGGGGAAGTTGAGCCCAGGGAATGGAATAGGAGCTCTTTAGTCAAGCACCTGGGTCATGTCCTGGCCTCACCTCTTATTAGTTGGGGACCTTGACAAGTTACTGAATCTCTCTATGCTTCAGTTTTCTCATCTGGAATCGGGGATGACGGACAAGCGCCTGAGCACCAAATCTGGCCTGCCCCCCGTGTTCGTAGATGAAGGTTTGTGGGCACACAGCTGTGCCCATTTGTTCAGGTACCATCTCTGGCTGCTTTCTGGCTACAAGAGTGATTTGCATGCGACAGACACCTTATGGCTGCAGACCTGAAAGCATTTACTATCTGGCCCTTCGCAGAACAAGTTTGGCAGCCCTTGATCTATAGAATGGAATACAGAACCGTGTGAGGATTAAATGAGAGACTGTGAATAAAGGGCCAGGGAGGGCCTGGGACGGGGGCTTGGCACACGGTGTCAACAGCCTTCTGATCCGGAGAGTGCTTGGGTCACATTTTGAGAGCCGTGCAGTGTATTGCTCCAGGAGCCCGCCCTCCCCTGCTCCGTACCCCACCCCTCCAGTGCTCCCTCCCCCTAGTCCCTTGTAACCACCCATCTCTGTTTCTATGGATTTGCCTGCTCTGGATGTTTTACGTAAATGGAATCCTATCATACATGGCCTTTTGCCATCTGACTTTCACTCTGTATGAAGTTTTCAAGGTGCATCCACACTGCAGGATGGTGTCAGTGCCTCATTCCTTTTCATGACCAAGTAACATTCCACTGGATAAAGCTAATGCCACATTTTGTTTCTGCATTCATTAGCTGATAGACATTTGAGTTGTTTCCGCTTTTTGCCTATTGTGAATCATGCTTCTGTGAACATTTGTATACAAGCTTTGGTGTGGATTTGTGTGTGTTTTTTTTAATTGGGGCAAAACACACATAAACAACATCGGCCATTTTAATCATTTTTAAGTGCACAGGCCATTGGCATCAAGCACTTCCTCAGTGTTGTGCAACCGTCACCACCATCATGCCCAGAAATTTTTCATCTTCCCAAACTGAAACTGGGTCCCGTTAAGCACTAACTTCCCGTTCTCCTCCCCCCACCACCCACTGACGATCCTCTTAATACTTTCTGTTTCTATGAATTTGACTAGTAGAGGTACCTCACGTAAGAGAGCTCATATTTGTGCTATTGCGGCTGGCATTTCACTTAGCATATTGTCTTTGAGGTCCACCCGTGCCGTAACTTGTGTTAGGCTTTGCTTTTTTGGAATTTTTATAATTTTATTTATTTATTTATTTATTTTTTATATATATTTTTTAACGTTTATTTATTTTTGAGACAGAGAGAGACAGAGCATGAACGGGGGAGGGTCAGAGAGAGGGAGACACAGAATCTGAAACAGGCTCCAGGCTCTGAGCTGTCAGCACAGAGCCCGACGCGGGGCTCGAACTCACGGACCGTGAGATCATGACCTGAGCCGAAGTCGGCAGCTTAACCGACTGAGCCACCCAGGCGCCCCTATAATTTTATTTTTAACATCTATTTGTTTTTGCGAGAGATTGCACAAGCAGGGGAGGGGCAGGGAGAGAGGGAGACAGAGCAGCCGAAATGAGCTCTGCACTGACAGCAGAGACCCTGATGCGGGGCTTAAACTTGTGAACTGTGAGATCGTGACCGGAGCTGAAGTTGGACGCTTAACTGACTGAGTCTCCCAGGTGCCTTGAGTGAATTTTTTTTAAGTCTATTTATTTGTTTTGAGAGAGATCGACAGAGCACAAGCTGGGGAAGGGTGGAGAGAGAGAATCCCAAGTAGGCTCTGTGCTTGAACTCACAAACGGTGAGTTTTATATACCACATATGTAAGAGTTTATTTCTGGGCTGCCTTTCCACTGATGTATATGTCAGCCTTTCTTCAGTACCAAAGTGTTTTGATTACTCTAGCTTTGTAGCAAGTTTTTTTTTAATTATTATTTATTATTTATTTTTGAGAGAGACAGAGTGTGAGCAGGGGAGGGGCAGGGAGAGAAGGAGACACAGAATCCGTAGCAGCTCCAGTCTCTGAGCTGTCAGCACAGAGCCCAACGCGGGTCTCGAACTCATGAACCGCGAGATCATGACTTGAGCTGAAGTCGGAAGCCCAACCGACTGAGCCACCCAGGCACCCCTGTAGCAAGTTTTAAATTAAGAAGTGTGAGATTTCTAACTTTCTTCTTTTTTAAGAACGATTGTCTTGGCTATTTGGGGTCCTTTGATATTCCATATGAATTTCACAATGGATTTTTTAATTTTTGTAAAAGATGCCATCAGGATTGATAGGGACTCTGTAGATGGGGTAACATTGACATCTTAACAATATGGAGTCTTTCAATCCACGAACACGGGATGTCTTTCTATTTACTTGTCTGTCTTTAACTTCTTTTAGCAATGTTTTATACTTTTCAGGGTACAGATATTTTGCCTTCTTGGGTTTTTTTTTTTTTCTTCCTAGGTATTCCTGAGTTATTTTCTTCTTTTTGATGCTATTGTAAATGGAATTGTTTCCTTAATTTCCTTTTTGGATTATTCATTGTCAGAGTATAGAATCTCAACTGATTTTTGTGTGTTGCTTTATGTCCTGCAACTTTGCTAAAAATTGTTTACTGGTTGTAACAGTTTTCTGGGTGTTTATAATCTTTAGGGTTTTCTACATGTTGGGTCATGTCGTTTGCAGAGATAATTTTACCCCTCCTTTGCAATTTGCTGGCCTCTTATTTTTCTTACTTAATTATGCTGGCTAGGACTTCCAGTATTGTGTTGAATAGGAGTGAAGAAAGTGGGCATCCTTGTCTTGTTCCTAATCCTAGACAAGAAGCTTTCAGTCTTTCACCATTCGAGTATAAAGCCCACTATGGGTTTTCATATATGGCCTTTGATATGTTGAGGTGGTTTTATCCTATTCCTAGTTTGTTGGTGGTTTTCCTGGGAAAGAGTGTTGAATTTTGTTAGATGTTTTTTCCTGCATCAATTGAAGTGATGGTGTTTTTTCCCTCCTTCATTCCATTAATGTGGTCAATTCCATTGACTGATCTTTGTATGTTAAACCATCCTTGCTTCCAGGAGTAAATCCCACTGGGCCATGGTGTATAATCCTCTTAATATGTTGCTGAATTTGATTTGCTAGTATTTTGTTGAGGATTTTTGCATCAGTATTCATCAGGGATATTGATCTGTAGTTTTATTTTCTTGCAGTGTGTTTGCCTGGCTTTGATATTAGGGTCATGCTGACCTCATAGGATAAGTTAGGTAGTGTCCGTTAAGATTTTCCATTTTTTCATGATTCAATCTAGGTAGGTTGTCTGCTTCCAGGAATTTGTCTAGGTTTTCCAGTTTGTTGGCATATACGTGTTCATGGTACTCTCTTATGATCTTCTTTATTTCTGTAAAATCAGTAATAATGTCCCCACTCTGATTTCTCGTATTAGTAATTTGAGTCCTCTTTTTTTTCTTAGTCAATCTGGCTAATGGACATATGTTTTTAATCAGTGGACATGTGGCGATACACACACACACACACACACACACACACACACACACCTCCGACTGGAATTGCTGGATCATATGGTAATGCTATGTTTAACATTTTGAGGAATTGCCACTCTGTTTTCTAAAGTGCCTGCGAAATTTTATATTCCCACCATCATTGTACAAGGGTTTCAGTTTGTCAGTATCCTTGCCAACACTGATTATTGTGCATCTTTTTGATTCTAGGCATCCTAGCCTCTATGAAGTGGTATTTTATTGTAGTTTTGACTGACATTTCCCTAAAGACCAATGACGGTCAGCACCTTTTCATATGTGTATTTGGCCATACGTTTCCCTTTTTGGGGAGAAACATTTATTCAAATCCTTTGTCCATCTTTTTAAGTTTATTTATTTATTTTGAGAGAGACAGAGAGAGAGAGAGATTGTGAGTGTGCATGTGTGAGTGGTGGGGTCGGGGAGAGATAGAATCCCAAGCAGGCCCCACACTGTCAGCACAGAGCCCAACACAAGGCTGGATCCCATGATCTCTGGGATCGTGACCTGAGCCGAGATCAAGGAGTTGGACACTCAACCCACTGAGCCACCCAGGCGCCCCCCTTTGTCCATTTTTAAATTGGGTTATTTGTCCTTTAAAAATTTTTTTAAGTTTATTTATTTTGAGAGCTAGAGAGAGGGAGGGAGGGACAGAAAGAGAGAATCCCAAGCAGGCTCCGCAGTGCCTGTGCAGAACCTGACGCAGGGTTTGAACCCCAAACCGTGAGATCATGACCAGAGCTGAAGTCAGACGCTTAACTGACAGAGCCACCCAGGTGCCCCATATTTGTCCTTTTATTGTTGAGTTGTAAGAGTTCTTTATATAATCTGAACACTAGTCTTTTATCAAAATATATGATTTCCACGGTTTTCCCCATTCTGTGGGTTGTCTTTTCACTTTCCTGATCATGCCCTTGGATGTGCAAAAGCTTTTATTGTTGATGAAGTCCATTGTGTTTGGTTTTTGTTGCTTGTGATTTTGGTGTCATTTCCAAACACCCCATCTTTACTAATCCCTGTCTCCTTGACATGCGTTCAAAGGTCCTCAAAGCATGGCGCTATAAAGAGGATAAAAGAAATCATAATTCTTCCAGTTTGCTCCTAAGATTTCTCTCCTACCATCTTGCACTATTTGTTTGCTAGAGGGAGGAGAGGTGTGGCCCCAAGGTCCAGGCTTCTTGGTCTTTTGCAAATTCCTGTAGAGCAGTGGTTCTCAAAGGATGGTCAGGGGACCGGGGGCAGCAACCCTCAGGCATTTGTTGGAAATGCAGATTCTTGGACCCACCCCAGCCCTACTGAATCAGAAACTCTGGGTTAGGGCCCAGTGACCTTGTTTTTAATAACATCTCCAGGTGATTCTGTTGCACGCTTAAGTTTAAAGACTACTGGCATAGTGTTTTTAGCTGGTACCACCTAGAGATTACTGGGGAAATCTTATTTGCCCCATGAGATGGCATCCTTGTCCTCCTCTCTCACTGTTCTAATTCATCCTCATCATCTCTTGCCAAATGTGAGATCAGATGCTTTTGGTAACAAGTAACAGAGAATCTCAAACTAGCCTAAACAACAAAAGAAATTAATGCATATTTTATTTGAAAAGTCTGGAGGAAGGTCAGGTTTGAGGGGGATTTTGAGCAGGACTTAGATTCTCTTTGTCCTCCTCTTTGTAATAGGTTTGTCTTCACATTGGCTTCCCTCATGGTTGCAAGATGGCTGCCTGCAACCATCAGGGCTTTGTGTTTCTTTATGGCTCCAGGGGAGATATCATGGCTTCCCACACCATCAAGCAGAGCTCAGGGCTTGGTTGTGATTAGACCAGCCCTGAATCAGCCCACAGGGCAAGAGGCAGAGAATTTCCCTGATTGGCTTAGGCCTCCTCTCCCCACTGGGGATGAGATGAGTCCCACCCAGTTTTCGTGGCTGTTTCACAAAGGGGAAGGAAAGAATGCTCTGTGTGCAGGAGGAAGACATCCATGATGCCCTGGGCACTGGGACCCATAAAATGGCCTTTTTACTATTTGCGCCAGCCAAATCCACTGTTCCTCTGCTTTCCTACCCTTTAGAGATACCATATCCAGAGGGATCCTCTAAAGCAGAAACTGTCTATAACACCCCTTATTAAAACCCTCTGGTGCCTTTCTCCAGACATGCATACACAGCTCTCAGGGTAAAGTTCATACTTGGAGATGTTTGAATTCTAGTTCCAGTTGGCCTTTGTGGCCCGCTCTCTTCTCACCCTTTTTTTTTTTTTTTTTAACGTTTTATTTATTTTTGAGACAGAGAGAGACAGAGCATGAATGGGGGAGGGGCAGAGAGAGAGGGAGACACAGAATCGGAAGCAGGCTCCAGGGAGCCATCAGCCCAGAGCCCGACGCGGGGCTCGAACTCACAGACCGTGAGATCGTGACCTGAGCTGAAGTCGGCCGCTTAACCGACTGAGCCACCCAGGCGCCCCTCTTCTCACCCTTTTGAACCCCTTGGAACATTCCTCCCTTCTCCCCTTCCTACTCTTCCTTGCTGTTCTGCCTCTGCAGTTGCTGTATTTTACCTGGAATGTCTTTGTCCTTCTTCATTTGGCAAAATTGCCCTTCAAAACCCAGCTCTTCTCTGGGAAGCCCTCCATAGTTACAGGCTTGTAGGTAACACAGTCACCGTGTGCCTGTACTGGCCTCTGCCTTGGGGCAGGGATGTGTCCGGTTCCTCCTGGTTCCCTGGTCCCCAGGCTTGTTATAGACTAGGAGCTCAGATAGTGTTTGTTGATTAAATACTACATTTATGGCCCTGCTGCGCCTAGCAATGTGGAGCCCTTGGTAGCGTTGTCGATGGATTAAACTGATCACAAACCTCACTTCTCCTGGTCCTGAGAAATCCTAGAGCCACAAGTGGCTTGCTGCTCTCAAGGGAGTGTGAAGGATGAGCCTCTGATGGGTTCAAGTTGTTGGTCCTTGGTACTTAGAGCTGGATTTGGGGCTTGGTCAGGGCTTAGAGGCCTTCAGTCCTGCACCGCGGAATCCTTGATCCTAAGGAGCCTTCTTTCATCCCAGGACACCGTGGACACAGGCCTGCTTTAATTGTGGACAGCCACAGATAACTTCCTCTTCCTTCAGAGGAATCGATGCATCTACAGCCGGGGGTTATTTTAGGCCTGTTCTTCCCATTAAAAACAAAGTATTTCTAATATTTTTATACATATTTGTTGAATAAAATTTGGAAAATATTTAAGTATAGACCACCTGTAATCCTTCCCTGAGCATTGATGTATGTACCTCCATTCTATCTTCTAAGCATGCATATTTAGTAACTTCGAAAGGTATTAAGATGATTATTTTATTTTTGCTCTGTTATTTTTATTAATTGAGATTATTTTGTTAATTAAACCCCACGCATTTCAGTAGAAGTCCCCTACAGCCCTGCCAGTGACAAGGTGAAAGGTAGAACGTTAAGACACATGGAATGGAACCTAGTAAGAACTATCATGAAAGGGACTTTTTTTCTTTCCCCCATCCCATCAGGGCACTAAGATGTGAAATTTTTATTTCTTTATTTATTAAAACAATTTTTTTAAATGTTTATTTATTTTTGAGACAGAGAGAGGCCGAGCTTGAGCAGGGGAGGGGCAGAGAGACAGGGAGACACGGAATCCGAAGCAGGCTCCAGGCTCTGAGCTGTCGGCACAGAGCCCAACGTGGGGCTCAAACCCATGAACCTTGAGATCATGACTTGAGCCAAAGTCAGATGCTTAACCAACTGAGCGACCCAGGCTCCCTAAGATGTGAAATTTTTAAAACCAATTGGGGGTAAAAACACTTTCAAAAAAAAAAAAAAAAAGGAAGAAAAACCAAACCCTATTTTGCCACATGTGAGGGTATAGTCAGGTAGTATTTACACAAAGGTTAATGGAATATCACTCTAACACATGTGTGATTAATACCAAGGGGCGTTGTTTCTTCAGACTTCTGCAGGATGATTATCTTTTAAAAACATTTCATTGGGGTCCATATACAAATTGTGGAATGTTGCGGGTTTAATCTCGGTATAGAACCAAAAAAGTCGGTACATTTTTTTTCCCGGGAATAGAACCAAAGCTAAGCTCAGAACTTTCCAGCAGCTAGAGCAATCAATCAGTCAATCAGCAAATTTTAAAAAATTACAAAAGGGAAGCGCGTGGGGTCACGGAGCTCTTGAATTGCAGAAGAGGAAGCAAACCGGATCGGCGGAATGGTCAAGCTTTCCTAGTGCCGAGCTCTGGAGAGGATGGGGGGGGGTCTTGTGTAAGGGGATTGTGTAAGGGACAAGTTCACTGACAGATGCAGGAACTGACTGGGTTTGGCCACTTCTCATACTGACTGTTGATAATAACAGAGGGTGTGCTGACAGACTGAGTTCTAGGAAGGCACAGATTTGTAGGGAGCCTGAATAAGGTGGTGTAAGTGTGATACTTGCTGGTGGGTTTTGTTTGCTAGAGGTTCAACGAGAGCGTGTTAATCGGTGTGGCTTTGCTACTGGGCTTTCGTGTTGAGGATCTCCTTTAACTGCCTTGACTTTGGAGGTGGAGGTGATTAGTGCCATTTTATAGATGAAATTGAGGCTCGGGGAGATGAAGTGACTTACTCAAGGTCACATAGCCAGTTAAGCTGCACCATCAGTACCGGAGCTCAAGTTCACCACCTTTCAGCTGCACCCTTAGAGAAGGGGGCAGTGCCTGAGCCTGTCCTGCATGCACTGTGTGGGAGGCTGGGCCTGTTGTTTTGTTTTGTTTTGTTTTAAATTAAAAAAAAAAAAAGTTTTTTTAACGTTTACTTATTTTTGAGACAGAGAGAGACAGAGCATGAACGGGGGAGGGTCAGAGAGAGAGGGAGACACAGAATCTGAAACAGGCTCCAGGCTCTGAGCTGTCAGCACAGAGCCCGACGCGGGGCTCGAACTCACGGACCGCGAGATCATGACCTGAGCCGAAGTCGGTGCCTAACCGACTGAGCCATGGGCCTGTTGTTTTGTAAACACCACCTCATCCAATCCTTAGGGTAGCTCTGGGTGGTCCTTAGTATTACCCGAGCCACACAGATAGTAAGGGGTGCAGAGGCAGAGCTGCAGCTCCTAACCTGCGTTTGGTGGGGGGACTTCAGGGTGTGCAAAAATTCAGTAGAATTGCATGCAGGCCCCTGTTCCTGTTGGCATTTTTCTGAATGAGAGGAGAGGATACCTTTCATGGAGTCTCAAGAGAAAAAAATCCCAGACCTTTGAGCTCAAGGAAGGAGCCATAGTGACAGTTCATACTGACTGAGCCCCAGCCCGGTGCCTGCCACCCGGCAAGGCCTGGTGACCTGTCATTCCTGCGGAGGTCGGGTGAGCAGCAACCGGGCTGCTCAGATAGTAAGCGGTTTTGCACGATGACAAGGTTTGCTTCTTGTGGCTGGGCTTTTCCTAGCAACTAGTAGGGTTTTTTGTCCTTCTGTGGAGCTGAGAATTATTAAAAGCCCGAACGATCTGCTGCTGTGCAAGAGGTCAGTGCCTGTGTCCAGGCCACCTTTGTTCGTTGGCCCCAGGGAACAAGTCTGGTTGGGGGGCGGTTGGTGAAATGAAGCAGCGAATGAAGGAACGAGTGGAAGACAGAAGTACCTCTTTCTCACTGTTCTGGGTTGCAAGACATTAGTTCATCTCTGATGGCTGTTATTCAGGGTCACTGTAGTGTTGGAAGTCCTGGGGCAGTGCGGGCCAAGCACCATCGGAGGGACCCTAGGGGCCTCAGGGGCCATGTCCTTCCTCCCTGGCGGGAGGTGGTGTGCAAGCTGGCGGTGTCCCCTTACAAGGCTCTCTCCCCCAGCACGGAGCCTCCCACAGCATGGAGCAAGTCTGTTCCCTGCTCAGGGCCAAGCTAGGAGGGCCAGCACAGTCTTGCTACCCCCAGCAGCTGGGACCTCTGGCCCCCTGCCTGCTCTGGTTTCTTGCATCCAGGTGTGGCTTGTCCCCCGAAAATATAGCCCAGTGGGGGGGGCCCAGTTAAGTGCAGTGGCATCAACAAGCCCCATCTTCCAGCTGAGAAAATGTGCTCTGTTGAAGTGACCTGCCCACGGCTGCAGCTAGTGAACGGCGGGCCTGGGACCTGGGTCCAGCCACGGACCACCGCATGCTTACATTTACATGGCCAGGAAGCCTCTGGAAGGTCTGCCACAAGCTGGAGACTCATGGAAACAGTGAGGCCACTCCTCCCTCCTCTGACTGGAGAGCTGTTCTGGCCCAGAGGATTATGGCAGAGGTTTTCTTTCCCCTGGGGCGGGGGGGTGGGGGGGGTGGGGGGGGTGGGAATGACTGGCCCCAGGGCACGACGCCTGCCTCTGCCCAGCTAGGTTGGAGGGACTTTACGACACGCTGGGCCAGGAGCTGGAAGCGGTGAGGAGATTCCGGGAACGGCTGCTCGAGTTTGTGACACTTCCCCCTTCCCCACCTACCTGTATCTGTAATTTCAGAGAAAAACAGCATCTTTGCACATGTGATAGGAGCCCAGTGTGGGTGAGAAAGAACAAAGATGGGAGGGCTAGAGAGGGAGGGCCTGGGTCAGCATCAGTGGCAATCTGCACGCTCGTTGTCCTTCTCCAGCCCCTGCGCTGAGCTGGGAGCCAGCCCTCGAAGGCCTGGGTCTGGTTGTTCTCCTGGGCCCTGTCCCTGCTGGGTGTGTGATGAACGAATGAATGCATGCATGCAAGAATGACCTGGGGCATTAGAAAACCTTTCTGGTGCAGGACCTGCCACTTAAGAATCTGGCCTCGCTCAGTCCCATCCCCTTCCTGGGCCTGGGTTTCTACACCTGGGCTGGTCTTCAAGGCCCTGATGTTCTGTTGCAAGCCAGCGAGGGCCCTGGCCTCTGAGAGATGGAGAGAGGCGCGAGATAGGTGCCAGGATTCCATGAGGACTTGGCCAGCTTGCATGTGGGCGATGGCGTCCTTTGAGCTTCCTGGCTGTGGGGCCTAGGAAGTAGAGCAGCTGGCAGGTGGGGACAAGGGAGGAGGGCAGGCTGGAGGAGAAGGGAGGGTGCAGGCGTGGGGCAAAAGGCCATTGGCTACCGTTGTGGGTTTCCGTGGCAACTTTTTTTTCCCCCCTGAAAAATGAACTGGCCAGGGACCCCTCTGGGTTTCAGAGCCTTCTGTGAGGGTTGGGGTCAGATCAGAGGGGGTGGTGCAGACTGGACAGGCCCCGGGGCAGGATGAGGAGAGGCCAGGGAGCGGGGGCACTGGGTGCCGGCTGATCCTGCTGGGGCCGGGTCCCGAGGTGCTCCCCATCCCGTGGGCTGTGCACCGCTGCTCACTCTTACTTTACCTTGTGTTTTCTGCAGATCATGATCGAGTTCTGTCCTGGGGGAGCTGTGGATGCCATCATGCTGGGTGAGTGCCCCTTGACCCGGTGCAGTGGTGCTGGGGTGGGCTTGAGGGCTCTAGTCCAGGACTGGTGTTCCGCACTCCCCTGCCCCAGCAGTTCATGTGGCCTGTTTGAGTACTTTTATGCTCTATCCCCTTTTGGGAATGGGGTTGGGTTCTTGGAGGGAATGCAGGGTGCTCATTAGAAAACCAATACTTCCTATTCAAAAAGCCATGTGTCCTTGAGCTGGTCACTCATCCCCTCCAGCCTTGTT
This sequence comes from Leopardus geoffroyi, assembly GCF_018350155.1. NCBI lineage: Eukaryota > Metazoa > Chordata > Mammalia > Carnivora > Felidae > Leopardus > Leopardus geoffroyi. The sequence continues at coordinate 177,204,352 of NC_059326.1, forward strand.
GGCCTCAGCACCCTGAGGAGGTGAAAATGAGACACCTAGGGGAGATTCTCTGAAGAGTGGGAATTCTGGGGCACCTGGGTGGCTCAGCCTGGTAAGCCTCCGACTTCGGCTCAGGTCATGATCTCGCGGTTCGTGGGTTCGATCCCCGCGTCGGGCTCTGTGCTGACAGCTCGGAGCCTGAAGCCTGCTGCGGATTGTGTCTCCCTCTCTCTCTGCCCCTCCCCCGCTTGTGCTCTGTCTCTCTCTCTCTCTCTCTCTCAAAGATAAACATTAAAAAAATTTTTACAGAGGAGTACCTGGGTAGCTCATTCCGTTGCACATCTGACTTCCTGACCAGATTGACACTTAGAGGGGTTAAGGAGCTGTCCCAGAGTCCCACAGCAGGGCTGAGACAGGAGCCTGGCTCTTGCTGGCTTGGTGGGCAGTGAGTGAGGAGAGGCTGAGGGTCTGGGGCCCCAGAGCATTGATAGGCAGGCCTAGGATTTTGCGGTGGCTCAGGAGAGGGGAGGTTTTCAGTACAATGTAGCACTATTCAGCCACTCTCTTACTATGAGGAAGGTATTTCCCCCCTGAGTTTATCTCAGGAATGTTGAATTTGTGGCGGCCCTTTCTGGAAATACAGAAATGCTGGCCTTCCTTGCAGAGCCCCTTACCACACTCCCAGAGTTGTCAGACGGGTAAATGATGGATGTGAGTACGTATGATGCGTACTTTGGGTGTTCCTTCTCTCAGCAGAGACTGCCTTTGAAGATTTTCATCGTTCTGGGTAGAATTTAACAAAATAAAAATGGTGGTCTTGTAGGAGTTGAGACTCTCTAGGTTATAAGGCGATCAGAGGACTCTTTAAATTGGTTTAGGGGGAAAAAAAGGTGGGAGATATGGGAGGGAGAATTTATTGGCACAAATAACTAAAAAGTTCAAGGGTGGCCAGCTTCAGGCACAGCTTGATCTAGGAGTTTTTGTTTTGTTTTGTTTTGTTTTGTTTTCAAGTTCTCATAAAAACATGGTTTCCTACTCCAACTCTTGGCCCTGCTTTATTCTGTGTTGGTCCCATTCTCATACTGGCTTTCTGTTTATGGTGACAAGGTGGCTGTAGGAGCTCCAGCAATCATATCTGTATTCCGAACAGCAAGATAGAAGAAGGGAGGGTAGGACAACTCCACAAACACACTTTCCACTTTTTTAAGGAGACATTACAGAAGCCCCATATGATACCTCCATTTACATCTCATTGGCCAGAACATAATAGCACACAGCTAGAAGGGAGGCTGGGAAATGTGGTCTTCCAACGGGTGGCCATGTGTTCAGATACTCACAAAGAGGGGGGGGGAACAGGAGCCGTCTACCAGGTCCTGCTACTCCAGGTATGCTGCTTAGCTCATGTGGGGGGAGAATGTCAGAGATGGAAAAGACGTTTACACATACCTTACACTTACTGGGTCCTTGACCTCATTCATAGCTGGGGCAGGATCCCAGGCTGTGGCTTAGCCTGCAGGCAGACTCAGTCTCTGGCTGCTCTCTCAGTTCTCCTGCTCCAGTCCCAGGTGGTTTTCTTCTTGGTGGTGGCAGCAGTTAAAGGAGCATTGCCATTGCCATCAGCATCCCAAGTGGGTTTTTTTTTTTTTTTGAGAGAGTGAGCAGGGGAGGGGCAGAAGGAGAGGGAAAGAGAGAATCTTTTTTTTTTTTTTTTTTAATGGTTGTTTATTTTTGAGAGAGAGGGAGACAGTGCGAGTTGGGGAGGGGCAGAGAGAGAGGGAGATACTGAATCTGAAGCAGGCTCCAGGCTCTGAGCTGTCAGCACATAGCTGAACGTGGGACTCAAACTCATGAACCGTGAGATCATGACCTGAGTCGAAGTTGGATGCTCAATGACTGAGCCACCCAGGCGCCCCTAATGTTTGTTTATTTTTGAGAGAGAGAGGGAGAATTAGAGAGAGCATGTGTGTGGGAGGGGCAGAGAGAGAGGGAGGGAGAGAATCCCAAGCAGGCTTTGTGTTAATAGCAGAGAACCCAACGTGGGGCTCAAACCCGTGAATTGTGAGATCATGACCTCAGCCAAAGTCAGATGCTGAACCGGCTGAGTCACCCAGGCGCCTCACCATCAGCATTCTAGAAATTAGGGTGAGAGAAGAGAAGGTGGGATGGGGAGAGCTGACCAGGTGAGAACTGGTTGCAGCTGTGTGACGAGGGGTGGGCTCTCCCACAGACGCTGACCCTGCTTAGAGGCACTTTCCGTCCTCGGCATCTCCCCATCGCCCTGCAGAGTTGCATAGAGTGACGAGCCTGGACTTGGGGTCCAAGGGACCTGAGGTCTGTTTCTAGGTTCCTCTGTGGGGTAGCTGTGGGGTGCTGGGCTGGCCCCTTTGCGAGATGGGGGGAATATGCAGAGCGTGTCACTGTGTGGCCAGGCTGGTTACTTAACACCCAGTGTTTGCTCTGATCCAGTTGGCCTTGCCTTGCCGGCTCTTAAACGTTTGGCTCTCGGCCCTCCTGCGGAGGAGAGGGGGTGGAGTGGGACTAGCTGTGGTTTCAAACAGACGTAGGACTCATCTGCAGTGTTGCAGATTTTTTTAATCTGTAGAAAATATTCATGTATTGCTGTGTAATCAAAAATTAATCTCAAGAATTTATCATACTGTATGATTCCAATTATATGACATTCTAAAAAAGGCAAGACTGGGGACAGAAATCAAAGTAATGATAGCTCATGGGCTGGAGACGTGGGGCTGAAATGTTGATCACACATGGGTTCAGGGGAGTGATCGAAACATTCTGCATCTAATTCGTGGTGGTGGTCACGTGACTATATACGTTTGCCAAAACTCATAGAATTGTACACCTAAACAAAAATGAATTTTACCCTTGATAAATTTTATCTAAATAAGGCGTATCTGCCTGGTCGGGTCATTGTGAAGATTAACTGAAAGAATGCATCCAAGTCCCTAACACCGGGCCTCATATGTTGGTAAAACCTCAGAAAATGATGACCGTGAGATCTCCACCATCATCAACAACATCATCATCATCATCATCATCATCATCATCATCATTTTGCTTATTCTGATTTCATTTATGTAAATAAATCAGGCACAAGAGGTCACAGTTTGACCTTTAAAAAAAGTGGCCACAGATAATCCAGCATAATCTCAGGACCAGCCTAACAGTAATCGCCTTTTATTGGCCATCCTTTGTGCTGAGAAGTGAACGTGCTTTATCGCTGGGGCCCTGCCTACGTCCATTCCCATCATCCCATTTTACAGATTGGGAGATGAAGGCACAGACGGATGGAGCGCCTTTGAGAAACCACATAGCTAGCAAGGGGCAGCACCTGGCTTCAGGCTCAATCTGCGTGGTCCTGGTGTCCCCCCAGGCTCTAACCCTGTCCGTGGATGGCAGGACATGGGAGTTAAGGCTGAGGCCACAGGGAGGGATAGTGGTTGTGGATCCCGGAGAAGGACCCCTGGTATGGGGCCAGGCTTCCCAGGGCATGGCTGCTGGCTCTGGCATGTGTTTTTTTTTTTTTTTTTTTAACCAAGCCTGTGGGATCTGTCCTTCAGGATTTCTGGCCAGGCGCGGCCAGGGAAAACAGATGGGAGAGGACTGCCCTGATTGGAGGGAGGCCTGGGAGCAGTGCCCTGGCCGGCCAGCCCTGGAACCTGCAGCCGGAGGACCCAGCAGGCAGGGCAGTGGGAGCTCCCTGCAGCACAGGTGGCCTGGTGGCAACAATAACTAAATAATCCCGCTGGCCAGTGGGGCAGTGAGCACAGGACATTGACCTTGAATCTTCTCATGCCCTTCCCCCGCTACACCCACTCAGTCCCACTTTCTGTCGTTCCCACCTCCCTGACCCGTTGAGTCGAGAATGCTTCCTCTTTGAAGCCTTGGCCGCCTTCTTGTCCTCCTGCACCGCCACGATGGCCCGCCGCCGAGCTCCCTGCAAGCTCCTCACTCACCCCACGAGGGAGACTTCTTTAAATGCAAAAATCAGATGGTCTCTGCCTTGCTTAGAGCCTCTCCTGGACTGCCCATTGCATTTCGAATAAAGTGCAACCCTCATGGATGGCCTGCAAGGTCCTGCAAAATCAGGCCCTTCTGACCTCTGACCTTGATTCGCTTTCCCCTCATCCTTCCCCTTTAGTCAACAAGGGCCCTTTGCACGTGCTCTGCTCCCCACCTGCTCAGAGAAGGGTCCTGCCATCTCTAAAAAGCAGACACAGGGTTGCACATTGTGTGTGTGTGTGTGTGTGTGTGTGTGTGTGTGTGTCCCTGACTCGTGCACAAGAGGCTCTTGATGACGGCCTTCCCACTAGCCCTTCACCTTCCAGCACCTTCGCTCCTCCAGCACCACCACCAGCCAGCGGACGTTTCTTTAACGCCAGCTCGTGTCAGCCTCCAGGCCTCTGCTTCTGCTGCTTCCTTGACCTGGAATGCCCTGGCCTCGCCTTTTCGCCTCTCGAACACCTGTTCTCCGTACAAGACACAGCTTGAATGTGTCCCCTTTCTCCTGGGGAGCCTCCTAATTCCCAGGCAGAAGGGGTTGCTGCCCATCCTGTCTGCCCCCAACCCTCATCCAAATCCCACTCTGTTCCAAGCATTGCTCACCGTTTCCACGTGCCTCTCCGTGTCCCTGCACCAGGCATGGAGCCTGACATGGTGTAAGTGTCACTGACTGCTTGCAGAATGGATCTTTGCCTCTTGATATGAACCTGAGTTCTAAAGCCAGACTGGCTGGCTTGAATCTAAGATCGGTGAATTTCTTCCTGTGTGACCGTGAGCAAGTATGTTGACCTTTCTGAGCCTTGGCTTCTTCCTCTGTAAAACGAGGTAGTAATTGTGCCTGCTCCATAGTGTTACTCTGAGGACAGAACAGGTAACATGTGGAGTGTTTAGAAATGAACTCGGTACGTGGTCAAGCGCTCAGTAATGGTGGGGGCTTTTGTATTTCTTGAACCTGGCATGAACTTGACATTCAGCTGCCTGTAGTGGGCACTGCATTGACAGTGGTTCCCCTGTCTGTTTCCAGAGCTGGACAGAGGCCTCACCGAGCCCCAGATTCAGGTGGTTTGCCGCCAGATGCTGGAAGCCCTCAACTTTCTGCACGGCAAGAGGATCATCCACCGGGATCTGAAAGCTGGCAATGTGCTGATGACCCTCGAGGGAGACATCAGGCTGGGTACGGGGTGTCTGTGGGTGAGGACAGGAAGGCAGAGCCCCACGGGGCCCGCCTGGGGGTTGTCAGCCTGGCCTCTGTGGGCAGGAGGGAGTGCATGTGGGATCCTCACTCCCATGGCGGCCCGAGATGTCGCTGGTCTTTCTGCCACCTGCCCTGGGCCACAGGATGGTTCCCATTGGCTCGGTCTCACCCACTGGTTCTTAACTGAGGGTGATTTTTGTCCCCCAGGAACATTTGGTTGTCACAACTAGGGACAAGGGAGACCCCTGGCATTTGGGGCTCACCATCCTCCAGCGCCCAGGACGGCCCCTCGCCAGGGATCTGCCCATGAGGCTGGTGGTGTCCTGTGGGAGGCGCTGGTCTGACCCTTTTGCTCCTGCTTCTAATCTAGAGAATTTGAGTGAGAGTGGCGGACAGAGGGACGGGTCCGCCTCCCTTCGCAGGTAGAAAATAGGACGTCAGGCGTATGTGTCAAAACAAACCTTTTTTTGTTTTCGTCTCTTCGCTCCTTGGGTTTTCTTTCTTTCTTTTTTTTTTTTTTTCAGATTGTGGTAAAATGCATGTGACATAAAATTGATCACCTTAACTTTGAAGTGTAGTTTTTAAGTGTCCAGGTCAATGGCATGAAGTACGTTCACGTTGTCGTGCAGCCATCACGGCCATCTGTCTCCAGGAACTTTCCGTCATCCCAGACTGAAACACAGTCCCCATTAAACACTAACCCCCACCCCCAGGCCCTGTTCACCCCCATTCTACATTTTGTCTACGATTTTGACTGTTCTAGGGACCTCCTATAAGTGCAATCATTTGTGCTTTTGTTTCTGGCTTGTTTCACTCAGCATAATGTCCTTGAGGTTCATCCGTGTTGTAGCAGGTGTCAGAATTTCTTTGTGTTTTTAAATTTTTTTTTTTTTCAACGTTTATTTATTTTTGGGACAGAGAGAGACAGAGCATGAACGGGGGAGGGGCAGAGAGAGAGGGAGACCCAGAATCGGAAACAGGCTCCAGGCTCTGAGCCATCAGCCCAGAGCCTGACGCGGGGCTCGAACTCACGGACCGCGAGATTGTGACCTGGCTGAAGTCGGACGCTTAACCGACTGTGCCACCCAGGCGCCCCTCTTTGTGTTTTTAATACCTTTTTTTTTTTTTTTTTTTAACCAAAATAACACAGGCACACCTCATCTGCTACGACCACCTTCTTTCCCCATCCATTTCCACCAATGACACTGAACTCTTGTCCTATTTACTCCTGCATTGATCAATAATATGCTTATAATGCTATTTCCTTTTTTAAAAAATGTTCGTTTATTTATTTATTTATTTATTTTGAGAGAGAGAATGTAAACACGAGAGGGAAGGGGCAGAGGGGGAGAGAGAGAATCCCAGGCAGGCTCCGTGCTGCTGGCACAGAGCCTGATGTGGGGCTCAATCTCACCACCGTGAGCTCACCCCCCGGGCCGAAATCAAGTCCGACGCACTTAATCGACTGAGCCACCCAGGCGCCCCTGTAATGCTGTTTCTTAACTAATGGCTTTTATTGTTTGATGGAAAATCATACATGTTTATTATCCAAAACTTACACAGTACAGGAACGTTGGGAGGGGAGAGCCTGGAAGTCCCTCCAATCTCATTCTCCAGAAGTTGGCACTGGTTGTCCTCCCAGATCACGGGTGCATACGTCTCTGCCAGTGGAAGGGTGTCCAGGCAGAGAGATGTTTTGTCTGTCAATGACAGAGAGACAGTTTGACTTCATTCCAGTCTTTTCTAGTAACACCTTCCTGGTGGCTAAATCACTCATTCGTCCGCACCTCTCCCCCTCCCTCGACCGTGTCCTTCCAGCATAGGAACGTCACTATTGTACTTTCTCTAGTGGTAACCTGCGTAGCTGTAAGGAACAATTTGCATCATGGCCACAAGAAACTGCACCAGCGTTGAGTCCCTGTGATGGAGAACTGCAGGGATCATCACGAGGGTTGGAAGAGAAATGGTGCAGTGCAATCATCTAGTACATCTTTTGCCACAGGAGAGCAGCTCCCAGCATCCTTGCTTTGAGGGCTCTGAAGCTGAGAGGGTGGGGACCTGCCCTGGGTCAGAGAGCTAGTAAGGACAGAGCCAGGCCTGACCCCAGGGCCCGCTGGCTTGCTTCCCAGGGCTCGCCCACATCACCGCGCTCCCCTCCATGAGCGCTTCGATCCTTAGGGTGGGGCTGGGCCTTACAAAATGGATGCAGTTCTAGTGGGTTCTCAGACTTCGTGCATTTTAGTCCTCTGGAGGGCTGCCAACACTCAGATTGCTGGGTGTTACACCAGCGTTTCTGTCTTGGGTGGGGCCCAAGAACTTTCCTTCCTTCCTTCCTTCCTTTCTTCCTTCCTCCCTCCCTTCCTTTCTCCCTCCCTCCCTCCCTCCTTCCCTCCTTCCGTCCTTCCCTCTCTCTCCCTTCCTTCCTTTCTTTCTTTCTTTCTTTTCCTTCCTCCCTCCCTCCCTCCCTCCTTCCCTCCTTCCCTCCTTCCCTCTCCCTTTCTTTCTTTCTTTCTTTCTTTCTTTCTTTCTTTCTTTCTTTCTTTCTTTCTTTCTTTCTTTCTATTCCTTCCTCCCTCCTTCCCTCCTTCTTTCCTCCCTCCCTCCTTCCCTCCTTCTTTCTTTCTTTCTTTCTTTCTTTCTTTCTTTCTTTCTTTCTTTTCCTCCCTCCTTCCCTCCTTCCTTCCTTTTTTAAAGTTTATTCATTTATTTTGAGAGAGAGAGAGCACAAATGGGAGAGGAGCAGACAGAAGGAGAGAGAGAATCCCAAGCAGGCTCCACACAGCACAGAGCCTGACGCAGAGCTCAAACCCACAAACCATGAGATCCTGACCTGAGCCGAAATCAGGAGTCGGAAGTTTAGCCAACTGAGTTTCTCAGGGGCCCCAGAACTTGCATTTCTAATAAGCTCCCACGTGCAGCAGTACTGATGGGACCACTGTGACAACCACCACTTTTGACCCTCGCTATCCAAAGTATGGTTGGTGGTAGCAGCAGCCTGACCTGGCAGCTTGTTAGAAATGCTCTGTTGTCCAGAGGGTAGGGTTGGTTCTGTCTTGAAACCAGCAGTACGAAGAAGTTTCTCAGACCAGGCGTGAGCAGGGAGGGTCACACTCTGTGCTATGTCCTGGTACCTTCCGGGGGTCAGCTCACATCCCTGTGGCTCTTCTTCCTCCATATTCCTTCTTTTACCTGGAATGGTTAAGAGCATGCACTCTAGTCAGAGAGTCCTGAGTTCAAATCCCAAGTCTGCCTCTAGGTCTGTGACCTTGGTAAAGCCACCTAACCTCGCTGCTTTTCCATTTCCGCATCTGTAAAATGCGAATGATAATAAAACATCTGTTGGAAGGTTGTGATACCAGTTACAAGCAGGTGTATGTGTAACAAGCTCTCTGTAAAGGCCAGCTGTCATTACTGTTGTTTCCTTAAGTGTCTGCTGTGTGCCAGGCCCTGTGCTGGGCTCTGGGAACTGGAAGGGAGTGAGATTCTGGTCTCCTTCCTGCTCCTGCAGAGTTCCCAGGCAGTGGGGAGACACTTGAGAGCATCAGGGCTGGGGTGGGGAGTCTATGGCGGGGAGAGGGGGGGCTTGGTTCTTCCACCTGAGCCTGGAGGTGTGGGTTTAGAAGAGGCTTTGGTAGGAAGATAGTTTGAGCTGAGTTGTGAAAGGCGGATAGGTATTTACCAGGTAAACCAGGTTGGGCAGGGCAAGCCAGGAAGAGGGAGCCTAGCAGGCAGGGGCATGGAAGTAAAGAACAGCAGAATATTTGGGGGGGACTGATAATAAAAATAATACACATTGGGGCACCTGGTTGGCTCAATCAGTTAAGCATCTGACTTCGGCTCAGGTCATGATCTCATGATTCGTGAGTTTGAGCCCCGTGTCAGGGCTCTCTGCTGTCAGCACAGAGCCCACTTCAGATCCCGTCCCCCACCCCCCCCCATCTCTCTGCCCCTCTCCCCATGCTCTCTGAAAAATAAAAAATAAACATTAAAAAAAAGATAATGCACACTTAACTGGGTTTATGAAGCACCCGCTAGATGCCAGCCATCAGAGGAGACACTTTCTAGATGGGTCATTTAATCTGCACTCCAGGGGGTACTGGGCAGGAGTGTGGGGAGGGGAGGGACTGTACCCAACATAGATGAGGACACTGAGTTCAGACCGTGAGGGAGGAGAAGTAGCAGGGTTGGGACTCGGGTCTTTCTGACTTCACAGCTGCCAGTGGTTGGGCTCATTCAGGGGTGGAGTGTGGGCGGTCAGGGAGGGGCCAGGTTGGGGAGTGCCTTTGCCTTCAGGCTCAGGGAGGATTGGGGGGGGGGCAGAAGAGAGCCTCTTGTGCTCCGAGGGATTCAAGGGAAACCTTCAGCTCCATCCGTCAGGAACTTCTCACTTGGAGGAGGCAGCACACAGCAAACCTGGGTCAGGACCAGCCAGTCAGAGCAGAGAGGCCCTGGTGGGGGCAGGGAGGGAGGGAGGGTCCCAGCAGCCTTGGGCTAAGGTGTCCGCATGGGGTTCCCATCTCCCGTTGCCATCTCCCCCTGCACACCCCCTAAATCTGGAGGGCACTGAACTGACATGCCGAGCGGACTCCAGAATCTCACTCAGAGCCTAGCAGAGGGCCAGATGGAAGCAGACGGGTACATCAGTTTTCCAAATGACTTGGCATATGCAGTTGAGAACACCAGGAAGCCAATGAAAAAGGCAAAAAGTGCAGGGAGAGTTGAGTGTGAGTATTTACACGATTTCACAGAGCCCTGGGAGCCGTGGTGTGCACGCCTGCTGGGGCCTGTTGTTCTGTTTTGGAAAATTCTCCATCCCCCTTGGGCCTGGAATCTGCAGCCTGGCGGGGCAGCGGAGGAGGCCTGGGAGACACAGTGGCAGCTCGACTGACTCTTGCTGGCTTCTTGAGACTGCCTCGGGCCCTGAGGCTCCCTCTCCCCCCATGTCCTTATATAACTTAGGGATGCATAAGACAGTTGCTTAGCAGATCTCTCTCCCAAGCAAGGGCCACACCCAGGCTTCTCAGTGGAATGGGAATAGAGTGAAAAGCAGCAGGGAGAGCTGAGCAGAGCGTGGGCTCTAGACAGACAGGCACGGTTCAAGTCCTGGCTCTGCCACCTCGAGCTGGAGAACTGTACGTAACTATCCAAACCTCAGTTCTTCGATCTGTGCAATGGGTGTAACAGTAGATCGCCTCTCAGGGTTAGTTGGGACCAGTTGGGTGAAGCATGCAAAGTACTGTCACAGGGAGGCTCAGGGTTATGTCCTTTTCTGCTGCTAGACACTTTGCTTTCTTCCTTGTTCATACCAGACTTCCCTGAGGCTCATTTGGTCATTGCCAAGGAAGGCACGAGCTCCCGCTCTGAGTGGGGGGAAGCGATTTCTGATGACCAGTGGGAATCCATAGGCGCAGAGAGAGAGAGAGGAAGCACGCCTGCTGCCCAGAGACCATTGGGATATTCGGTGGGGGCTGGACGCTGCGGTCTGAAGAACCGTGTTCTGGCCCCAGATCTGCCATGTCACGTTGGGTGACCTTGGGTGAGTCACCTCACCCTTTTGGGCATCAGTTTCTCAAAGTCAAGAGTGTGGTAACAGTTCCCATCTCACGGGATTCGTATGACAGTGTAGTGAGACCGTGCACACAGAGCATGGATCTGCAGGTGGGGCGACTGGCTGGCTCAGGCGGTTGAGTGTCCGACACTTGATTTCAGCTCGGGTCATGATCTCGCGGGTTCGTGGGTTCGAGCCCCGTGTCGGGCTCCATGCTGACAGTGTGGAGCCTGCTTGGGGTTCTCTCTCTCTCTCCCTGTCTCTCTTCGCCCCTCCCCCTCGCCCTCCTCTCAAAAATAAACATTTTTTAAAAAGCATCTACACAGAGAGGGGCCAGCAAACGTTAGGTTTCTTTCTTGGGCCTAGGGACATTTCAGAGACGCTGCTGTGAGAGACAGTGTTCCCTCTTCTCTGGAGAGTCTGTGTTCCTCTCCCCAGTGGTGCATCTCTGAAGATGGGAGGAGAATTTTACTTTTGGAGTCTTTCACATTCTAAGCAGGAGTCCAGACTGGCCTAAAAGTCAAAATGCTCAGCCCAGAACCTGGGTACCAGTCAGTAGTAGTTTCTATAGCATTGTCGTCACTTTACCACGTTATGATTACTGCAGGATTCCTAATTCCCAAAGTCCCCTTGATGCATAGGAGGCCAGGCATGTGGGCCTGGCGGGAACCCATTACCTGCCCCTCACCCCCACCTTGACCCCCAACCCAGAATTCCTGCTTGCTGCAGCCAGCGGGCTGGTGACCTGATTCTTTCAGTATGACTATCATGTACTGAGCCGGTGTTTGATATGTAGTAATTCATTCAGTCCTTAAAGACCACTGCTAACATTTTACAGAGGAGATGGAGATACCTGGCGTCTAAAGAGGTTAACTTAACCCCAGATCATACAGCCAGTAAGAGGCACAACTGGGGTTCAGACCAGCGCATCTGGCTTCAGAGCCCACGTGCTTAACCATTACCTTATTGTAGCAACAGATGATGAGAACCGTTCTCCTGTGATCGAAGACAGACAGGAGAATGTGCCTCTGTGTTGGGGAAGAGATCACCTGGGCATCCAGGGCAGTTGAACCCTGGAACACAAACGCTCCTGAGACTCTCTCTGGTCTGCCTTTCTGTGCACGTTGGTTAGGCTCTGACCAGCCCCCTCCACAAAGCATCTGGCTAGGGCTAGTTTTAATTTTCCCAGCATCATCTTCTGAAGGTTGATCATCGGAACCTCACCATTTCAGGTCTCCGGTTAATAATCCCAGTGAGGGGTGTGTGGGTGGCTCAGTGAGCTAAGCGTCTGACTTTGGCTCAGTCGTGATCTCAGGGTTCATGAGTTCGAGTCCTGCGTCGGGCTCTGTGCTGACAGCTCAGAGCCTGGAGCCTGCTTTGGACTCTGTGTCTCCCTTTCTCTCTGCCCCTCCCCTGGTCACATTCTGTTTCTTTCTCTCCCAAAAATAAATATTAAAAAAAAAAAAAATCCCAGTGAGGGATTCTGATCGGCCTACGTTGGTGTGGGCATAGACCCTCTGGATCAATCGACAAGGTCCAGTAAGGAGGGCTTCTCTGAGAAGGAAGAGGGGTCAGGTAGCAATATGGAAATATTAACCCACCCCATTCCCTCGTCCTCTCCATGGAAGAGTGTGGTTGGGGTGGGTTGGATGGTTTTCCAGAAGGAAAGTAGATTTGCACTGACCAGAAAACCAAATTGTTGTCCCCCATAGACTGGCACAGCCTGTTGGAAGCAAGAACAGAGTTCTGAATGTGTAATTGAGGTTGAGGGAGAAAATACCAGAAAAAGACAGGGTTATGTAGGGGAGGAGAGAGAGAGTCAGTGAAGGCCGTGGGGCTGGGAGGCTGAAGGTGGACCGGAATGAATGGGAAAACAAAGGCTTCTATAGTGGTCACGTGTATCTAATAAACAAAAGAAAATAAACATGGAAACAGAAAAATAGAGCAGTTCGGTCAGCCTCACATTTGGCTACCTAATATGATGCCTGTTTCCTAGATGAGGAAACTGAGGCTCAGAGACATGAAGCAGTTTGTCTCAGATCACAGAATCTTCTTGCTTTCCTGCCAGGTGCGGTCTCCGTGACAGCAGAGGCAGGAAAGCTGCCTTCAGGAGAGGCAGACCGTGCTGCTAATTCAGAGAAGTCACTTGGGTGCCGTGGTGGGGCCTCCCTGTTAATGAGCTGGTGCTGTAATCCTGAGGAGGAAGTCCCGTGGGATTCCAGGGCTGGGGGCAAAGCCTTTGTTTTCTCCTGTCCCCAGCTCACTTTCAGCGGGTCCCTCACCCTCTCTAGGTTTCGCTTCCCTGTCGGCACCATGAGGACCCTGGCTGGGGTTTGTCCACGGGATCACTGCTGGCATTTTAGATGAGACCATTTTTACCTTAGGAGGTTCTCCCCCGTGAAATGGCAGGAACACTCGCCTTCATGTGACAGCCAGACCACCCCCACCCACTTTCAAACATCCTGGAACACACAGCACCCCATGGTTGAGGACCACCTAGAAGGTTCTCAGACCTAAATCCCAGGGTAAGCCCTGACCATGCTGGCCTACAGACTCACTGGCCTGGGGTAGAGGGTCCAGGAGGGAAGGCGGTTTACCTTTAACTGGCCTGACATTATCTGGGAAAAGGCTCCTCTTACCTTGGATTCTTTTGGTCATCTGCAGTTAAGGGGACAGAGAATTTCTGTTACATATCTCCATACAGTCTAAGTTCATGGCTCTGTGTGTGTGTGTGTGTATAATATATAACTTCTTACATTGTGTGATTTTTTTTTGTTGATAAAAGTAATATGTGGGATTTACGTATAGGAAGATACGTACAATGATACCCATTGCAACAATATTTGTAACAGCAAGAAATGAGAAATGATCCAGCTTATTCCTGTAGAGTTATGGTACTATCCTACAATGAAGTCTTCTTCAGCTACTGAAAATTGTAGGAAATGTGTAATCTCTTGTAAAAATGTATGTACACACCGTGAAGGGACAAAACACAAGCTGCAAGATAGTAGGCTTCATCTGGTTTTATTTTTCGAAAGTATTTTTATTTACGCATATACTTCTTATTTATGTAAATAAACGTGGAACTGTGTGCAGCAAACACTTAAAAAGTGTTTATCCCTGCCAGGATTATGGAGACTTTCGAATCTGTAAATGTTTGGATTTTTGATAAGCAGCATTGCTTTGGTCCTAAGAAAAACATATTTATAAACGAGTATATAGATTGATACAGTCTAGACAGTCTGGAATAAGACCCACAAAGAAGGACGTGAAAGTCATTCCTGATGTTGCCACAATGCACCACCCTAGTCTTCCTTTCAGTATTTTTTCTGCGCACAGAATGGTAGAACCTGGTAGTGGTAAAGAGCACAGACTTCGGGATGCCTGGGTGGCCCAGTCGGTTAAGCGTCCGACTTCGGCTCAGGTCATGATCTCACGGTTCGTGGGTTCGAGCCCCGCCTCAGGCTCTGTGCTGCCAGCTCGGAGCCTGGAGCCTGCTTTGGATTCTGTGTCTCCCTCTCCCTGCCCCTTCCCCACTTGCACTCTGTCTCTGTCTCTCAAAAATAAACATTAAAAAAAAAAAAGCACAGACTTCGCATATGTCTGTCCTTAGAGCTGGGTAACCATCTGCAAGCTCCTCAGTTTTCTCATCTGTAGAGACGGGGGATAATAATTTTCCCTGCTCCGAGGGTCCTGGCTATAAACGATCTGCACAGGGATATATATATGCACATGATATGCAAAATGATTTGCAGAGGAAGATGTAAGTGATGTGCAGAAGTCTGCACAGTGCTGTGCACCTGGCAAGTTCTCAGTAAATATTAGCGTTTGTTACGACTGTTGGGCGTGTGCAGCGTGTCAGGTTTTTGCTAATCCCTGCAGTCAGTGTGCCCTCCGTCCAGTGTGCGCAGCTCACCCCCGGCAAGTGTGAGGTTCTCTCACCACATCCTGGCTCCCACTGGGTTTTACTCAAAAAGCAAAAACAAGAACCCACAAACCTAAACGACTTCTGCTACGTGCATTTCAGCTTTTTAAGCCAGAAAAGCGGTGTCCTCTTTATCAGAAACATTTTAAAGAATAAAAGCATCTAAAGTTAAAAAATGTAAGACCCGGGGCACCTGGGTGGCTCAGTTGGTTAAGGGATCCAACTCTTGATTTCATCTCAGGTCATGGCCTCACGAACTGTAACAATGCGGAGCCTGCTTGGGATTCTTGATCTCCCTCGCTTTCTCTGCTCCTCCTCGGCTTGGGAGCACATGCGTTCTCTGTCCCTTTCTCTCAAAATAAATAAATAAACGTTAAAAAAATGTTTAAAAGAAAAATGTAAGACCCCCTTGTGTGCTCTCCCCAAATCCTGCTTCTGGGGAGGTGGTTACCATTAGGTTTGATGTATAACCTCACAGACCCTGTTCTGTGTTTGTGGGTGTATGTGTGCACACAGTATGTGTATGTTTTTCTTTTAAAATACAACTGGAATTCTGTACATTCTATCATATGCATCAATCACCATCATGTTCAGGGCAACATGTTATGGATGAAGTCCCAAGTTAGTACATACAAATGCAATCTCCTTTTTTTTTTTGATATGTGTATTTTTTTAGGTGGGGGAGAGGGCTGGGGGCGGGGGGCGGGGGGAGAGACTATCAAGCAGGCTCTACACTCAGCGTGGAGCCCCATGTGGGGCTCGATCTCATGACCCTGGGTTGGTGACCTGAGCCGAAAGCACGAGTTGGACGCTTGACTGAGCCACCCAGGTGCCCCTGCAACCTCATTCTGTTTAAGGGCTGCATACTAGTTCACGGCTGGGCCGCACCACAGTTTTTCTAACTCCTTTGCCAGCTCAGCTTTGGCAACAACTGGGTGCTTTCCAATTTCTTACTCTTTCCAATAATGCTTCTGTAAGCTTCCATATATATTATAAACATGATTTGGGGGAATCTATTTCTAGAAAGAGAATCGCTGTGTCAAATATATTTCTTTCTTTCTTTTTTTTAAACAATCTCTTTGGAGAAGCAACAAATATATTTCTTAAAACCCAGTTTTCGTTATTTATTTGTTTGTTTGTTTGTTTTAGAGATTGAGAGAGCGAGCGAGCAGGGGAATGGGGCAGAGGGAGAGAGAGAGAATCTTAAGCAGGCTCCACCCTTAGCACGGAGCCTGATGCGGGGCTCGATGCCGCGACCCCGAGATCATGACCCGAGCCGAAATCAAGAGTCGGACACTTAACTGACTGAGCCCACCCAGGCGCCCCAAACCAGTTATTTTTTCCCAAACATAAGAGGCGGTCTAGCAAAGCCCGTCCGTTCATTGATTCAGCTGTACTTCCTGTGCCAGCTGTGCCCGCAGTGCAGCTCTGGATACAGCAGAAACGACCTCTTTCCTTACGGAGATGATAACTTATGAAACAGGCCCCACCTTCCTACCTGCTACCTTGCTTCTGATCCTTGTGAAACGGGAGAAGGACAGAGGAGTGTTTGCATTAGAAGAGACTGCCTGGGGAAAAGCCCCTTTGAGCTGTCGGAGGCAGCCCCCCACCTGTCAGGGGACACCTCCTGTAAACACCATTCAGGCAGCCTGAAGTCCCAGGGCTGCCGGGAGGGGCCGCCCCACCCTCCTGGGTGGGCCCCTTCTTGGGGGGGGCAGAGGTGGGGCAGAAGGGGAAGTAGCCGCCATCCAAGAGGCTGGCTGGCTCATGCCTAAGGGAGGGTCTTGGAGACCAGCTGTGTGTCGTTGCAAAACTGTGGTGGTTTCTGCTTTTCCTCTTTCTTCTCAGGCGGGGAATGGAGACCCTGGTGGGGGAGTGGCTCCTGCCTCCAGCTCCAGGGAGCCTCACGCTGGGTCTGAGAGGCAGTCACTGTTGTTCCCAAAAGATTTCCTGGGAAATCTGTGCTGCCCATTGTTGGTGTTTGCAGGGGCCCCGTAGGGAGGAGGTAAGGCAGGCCCCCCATTCTTACCCAGGAGCCCGGAGAGGTGGCGACTTGTCCTGGCCTCCCAGGTAGTCCTCAGCAGAGCCAGGTTCTCCTGTGGGTTTCCTGGTTTTGAACCTCACTCTGCCACAGCCGTTGGTCCCTCCTGGCCTGTCATCAGCTGACGGAGCACCTGCCATCTACTTAGCCTTGACCGGGCTCAGAGACCAGCTTTCCTGACCATTCCCAGGACCCTCGGCCAGGCTCCAGTCTAAGATTCTTGAGTCTGCTGGCTCACGTGCCCCATGGACAGGGCATTTACACAGCGCTGGGCTTGGAGCTGAGTGCCTCGTGTGTGTCATTGAATCCTTGTGGCAACCCTACAGAGTAGTTCTATGGAATCACCACCCCTGTATCACAGACAGGGAAACTGAGGGTCAGAGGTGTACTAATTGTCCTGACCCCTGCCTTTCTCCTGCCTTGTCTGCTGCCACCTCCTCTCCCTCTAGCCACTCTGCCTTGCCCCTTCCAGGCCCTTCAGCCCATTTGTCATCCCTGTCTGTAAATCTCTTCCCCCAGATCTTGACCTCCTGTCTAAAAGAACCGCCCGTCCGCCTCTCACCTGCCGTGGGGCTTGTGGAGGGCCTGTTTTTACTGCTAGAGTAACAAGCCACACTAGGGTGAAGATTTTGGTTCACTCCTGCACCTAGAACGTAATAGATGTTTAATTAATATGTGTTGAATGAATGGATGCCTGGCACATAGTAGATGTTCAGTTAATATTCACTCCTTCCTTCCCTGTTTGTGCTCTCTCCCGCTCACTGTCTCTGTCTCTGTCTCTCTCTCTCTCACTTCTCTGACCGTAGACTGCCTATCCCATCTTTCCACCCTTTACACAGTTAGGAATATGTACTTACTGGTGTTTGGTTGTCCTCTCCTTCCACCACTAAACTTTGAGCTGCCGAGGGCAAGGACTTAGTTTGCTCCTGGCTGATGTCTGCCTCCAGATGGCACCCTGATGAATAGGTGAATGAACCAATGAAAAAGAAGAGCCCGGGGGCACCTGGGTGGCTCAGTCGGTTAAGCATCTGACTTCAGCTTAGGTCATGATCTTGCAGTTCGTGAGTTCGAGCCCTGCGTTGGGCTCTGTGCTGACAGCCCAGAGCCTGGAACTTGCTTCAGATTCTGTGTCAGCCTCTCTCTCTGCCCCTCCCCTGCTCATGCTCTGTCTCTCTCTCTCAACAATAAATAAATGTTTAAAAAAAAAAAAAAAAAAGAGCTGAGACTGGAACCAGCTCTCTGGTATTCAGGCCTATGCTCTTAGCATTATGCTTCTTCCTGGTTTGAAATTGTGGGTCTGATTCAAGCTCTCCAGGACAGCAGTTGTTATGTGACTGTGGTTCGGGCCAGCTCATTTCAAGACCTAGACAGGCTTCTGGGGCCGCTGGCAGTTGTAACAGCTTTGCAACTTGTCTTGCTTTGAATTAAGCACCAGCAGTCTGCTCAAGGTGTTGCTTCCTCTTGAATTTATTTTTTAATCAAGATGAAACTTACCTATTTTTTCTGTCATACAAAAGTTTATGTTAACTTACTAGTTGGAATGCTTTAAAAAAAGTCTTTTTTTAAGATTTTATTTTATTAAAAAATTTTTGTTTAATTTTTATTTTTGAGAGAGAGAGCGTGCACACGTGCAGAGTGCAAGCGGGGAGGGGCAGAGAGAGAGAGAGAGAGAGACATAGAATCCGAAGCAGGCTCCAGGTTCTGAACTGTCAGCACAGAGCCTGACGTGGGGCTCAAACCCACCAACCGTGAGATCATGACCTGTGCCGAAGTTGGACGTTTAAACCGACTGAGCCACCCAGGCACCCCCAAAAAGATTTTATTTTTACGTAGTCCCTATGCCCAACATGGGGCTTGAACTCCCAACCCCGAGATCGAGAGTCACATGCTCCAACTGAGCATGTGGCATTGGACTCTTCTCTTAGTATTGGGCTTGTGAAGGAAGACTGGCTGGTGCTGTTGGATGGCTTAAAGATACATTTAATTTTTGTTAGTCCTGAAAGTCTTGTATGTTCATCATGGGAAACCTGAAGAATTCAGAAAAGTAGAAGAAACCTAGCCTGGTCTCATGCTCCACACACAACCATTTTAGCCAGTTGGTGTATTTCCTCCAAGTCAGTTCATGTATATTTTGCCCTTTTTTTGTGGGGGAAGGGAGCATCGAGCCGACCACACACTGTTCAACTGTGCGTCCTCCCCTTTCCTGCTGCACCTTCTAAGTCTATAAATACAATGTCTTAATATGGTGTTAAATATTGACATATTTAAATACATGTTAAATAATATCAAATGTTAAATACATACTAAACATTTAATGTTGATATGTATTCGTACGTGTAATTCAGTGTTAAAATATTGAATAAAAATACTTCAAAACTAATTTTAATGCCTATAAGATACTCCGTCATATGCCAGTACATCACACTTTACTTTTTGTTTTTTCTTTTTTTCTTTTTTGGGAGAGAGAGAGAGAGAGAGCAGAGGAGGGACAGAGGCAGAGGGAGAGAGAGTCTTAAGCAGGGTCCGCAGCGCTGTCGGCACAGAGCCTGATGCGGGGCTCCGTTTCATGAACGTGAAATCATGACCTGAGCTGAAATCAAGAGTCGATGGCTTAACTGACTTAGCCACCCAGATGCCCCATCACACTTTCCTTAATCTGCTCAGTTGTTTACCCTTTACCTTATCTTTCTTACCTCTCTCTCAATTTCTTAGTTTGTGTGTGTGTGTGTGTGTGTGTGTGTGTGTGTGTGTGTGTGTGTTTGATATGCCATCATAAGTCCTTTTTGGAGAAGACAATGTAGTATATGAGAAGTTTTATTTTCTTTATTTCTTACATAAGAAGTTTTAAAGTCACTCCCTCAGCTTTGTGCAGAGACAGTATCATAGCCAGTGAGCTTTAACCAAGGCACAATTATTTAACTGGCTAAAATCACTCTCTGAAAGCTAAATAATTATGGTTCTTTTTAATTTGTCCCTATTACAATAGCACTTGGATGAACATCGTTCTGCATAATTTTTTTATATTTGAGATTTCATTAGGGTAAATATCTAGGTTTGCGATTACTGCGTCAGAAGAGCGTATAGATATTTTAAAGTTTCTTGCAATTTATTGCCCCACTACTTTTCCGAAAGGCTCTTCAATTTATACCGTTATTAGCAAGAAGGAAATTGCATGTCTCAATATATCCTTCCAGCAGTAGATATATTTTTAATGATCAAAAATTTGCTAGATAGGAAATGGCATCTGTTAATTGACTTGGAACGTCTGTCTCTTGAGTTCACACCCCAGCACTGTGGGTGGAGGAATGTCCATCAAATACTGTATCTGATTTTTGCCTTGCAGCTGACTTTGGTGTGTCTGCCAAGAATCTGAAAACTCTGCAGAAACGAGATTCCTTCATAGGAACGCCTTACTGGTGAGTTGTGCAGTTTCTGGAAAGGGAATGGTAGACTGAAGGCTCAACCTCAGACTCCCCAAGGTGACCTCTGGCCGCGTCAAGGGCTCCTGAGTCAGCCTGCTGGGTTTGAGCCTGGTCTCCACCACTCACGAGTGCTGTGACCTTGGCCAAGTTGCTTAGCTTCCTTGTCCCTCCGTTTCCTCCTCTACGAAATCAGGGATAGAACAGCACCTACTTCACAGGTTGTTGAGAGGATGAAATGCGATGATGTGTACAGAAAATACTCCATTAGGGACACCTCAACGGGAACCCCTAGAAAATGGTTTAATTCTTTTTTTTTTTTAAGTTTATTTATTTTGAGAGAGAGCGCATGTGCGAGTGGGGGAGTGGCAGAGAGAGAGGAGAGAGAGAATTCTAAGCAGGCTCTGCGTGCTGTCAGCACAAAGCTCAATGTGGGGCTCGAACCCATGAACTGTGAGATCATGACCTGAGTTGAAATCAAGAGTGGGGTGCTTAACTGACTGAGCCACCCAGATGCCCTGAAAATGGTTTAATTCTTAATTAATTCAACAAGTACAGATTGAATGTGAGGCCCTGGCCTGGGACTGTGAGGATGAACAAGTTCAATTCCTATCCTCCCGTGAAGTTTCTCTGGGCTTCTCTAGGCCATTGTGTTTCCTTCTTTCCCCAAACTATTACTTAAAAAAAAAAAAAAAAAAAAAAAGGCAACAAAATAAAAAAAAACCCAAACCAAACAAAAAACCTCTCTCAGTTTCACACCTAACTGCTTTCTGTTTTTCATGTGCATTACTTCTCATTGTGGAGTTAGGCTCCTTTCTTGCTTGCTTATTACTCACCCTTTCTTTCTCTCTCTCTGCCCTTTCATTCCTCTTTCTCCTGTTATCTCCCATCCGTTCTGTCTGTGCTGGTGTATTCTTTCCACACCCCCCACCTTGTGCCCCCAGTTTTTTCTGGGCACCTTCCCCTCTGCCTCTACCCACCCCTTCCCCAGGACTCTGTGTTCTGGATTGTTGCTGCCATCTTGTGGTAGGCTTCGGGAACTGCAGCGGGACATGGCGTTGGAGCTCCTTGAAGGCATCTTACTGAGTGAAGACCATCGTAAGGAAGGAAGACAGTGGGATGGACAGCAATGCAAATCGTGATTCAGGAGTGCTGCCAGCTCTCTGACACTGGCTTGTGGTGGTCCTGACCCCGAGTCTCTGAGAAGGGCCTATGAAGGCCAGGTTCTTAGCCCTGTGTTATCCCTTGGTTGGTTCAGGATGGCCCCCGAGGTGGTGATGTGTGAGACCATGAAGGACACCCCGTATGACTACAAGGCTGACATCTGGTCCCTGGGCATCACTCTGATTGAGATGGCCCAGATCGAGCCCCCGCACCATGAGCTCAACCCCATGCGGGTCCTGCTCAAGATTGCCAAGTCGGATCCCCCCACTCTGCTCACGCCTTCTAAGTGGTAAGGAGCAAGGCCTGTCTGCCTGAGGGTGTTTGTTGCATGGCCAGCAGGCCTGGGTCACAGGGCAGGTGGGATTGGGTGAGTGGAGTGCCCAGAGTGGGGGAGCAGTCGGGGCCTGGAGGTTTCTGGGCCTTTCTGAGCTACCCGGGCCCTCCACGTGCTCTGGACATGGGTTGTCCATCAAAGCAGACTGGGTGATCCCATAAGCCGGATCCCGCTGTGGGAGTAAGTGCCTAAATGAGCCCCAGCAGCCACACGGCACGACCCTGGGCTGGGAACCAAGGCTCGGGCATAAGTCCCTGCACTTCTGTGTATTACCGTGTGGCCTTGGGCAAGTCCCTGCTCTCTGATTTCCACATCCCATCCGTACGGTGATGTTCACAATGAAAAGGTCATCGTGAAAACCCCGTAGCCTTCACCGCTTTAGCTCATGAAGGCGCCTTTGTCTTCGAGGGCTGTGTTTGGGAAGCACACAACTCCCAGGAGAGTAGAGTGTGCGACGGGGAGAATTTTCTCAGTTTCTGCCCTACTTGGAGCTGACTGCTGCCACCGGTGGGCACCCCCCACCCCCACCCCCCCAGGTCTGTGGAGTTCCGAGACTTCCTGAAGGTGGCCCTAGATAAGAACCCAGAGACCCGGCCCAATGCTGCACAGCTTCTGGAGGTAAGCGGTGCCCCTCTCCCGGGGGTGGCGGCCTGCCCCCTCTGCCCTGCCCTTGCTTTGGAGGCAGGAGATGGCCTGGAAGCTGGGTGTGTTTCTCCTCAGCTCGGGTGACCTCAGGAGCAACCATTTATTCATCAGCTGATTCTTGCTGGGCGCCTCCTGAGTGCCTGCTCTTGTCCTGGGAGGGCTGTCGTGTGGAGGCTCCCCCAGAGCCTGTCCTCAAACAGCTTATGTTCTACTGGGGGAGACAGGCCGCAGACAGCGGGTAGGTGCACATGAAGGGGGGGAGAAAAATAAAACAGCTCAGGAAGAGGGGGGCCTGGGAGGGTTTGCTCCCCAATAAAAGGAGGGCATGGAGGAGCTCTGTGTGAACAGACACCCAGAGTGGGGGAGGGGACTAGGTAAGTGGTCCTGGGGAGTGGAGGCAAAGGCCTGGCCTGTGAGCATGGCTGGGAAGGGCTAGGAGGCCAAGGCACCGAGCCAGGGGTGAGGGCAGAGATCAGAGAGGCGTGTGGTCTGTCCACCTGAAGTTTGGATGGTTTGCCGAGAGGGTACCCGTACCGCCACGGCACGCTCACTACTCTGATGCTTTGCAGCAGGACACAGACCCCAGAAGGAAGGCAGGTGCTCAGCGTGAACCATACCGTCTGTGCAAACAGTTTAGGCAGAGCGAGCCACTCCTGTCCCTTCACAGTGGACCCCTCCCCAAACCCAAGTTTCCAGCGGCTTGCTAAGGGCTGGTGGCAGAAGCAGGCCCTTCAAAGGGGGGCAGGCAGGCTGCCGCGCTCGCTCTTTTCTGCCTGAAGGGCCATGTCGCACAGGGTCACGCGGGGTCCAGGACTTGAGCTTTACCCTGTGTGCAGTGGGGCGCCCCTGAGGATTTGGACTGGGGAGATGGCGTCTGACTTATACTTACAAGGGCCCCTCTGGCTGCCATGCGAGGAACCTCCGGCCTTAGCATGGGGAAGGTGACGGTGGTTTCCTAGAAGCTTTTCGAAATATTGGGGGCAGCTGGGAGCTGCTCTTTGCCTGGGCTAGTGCCTTGTGTTTTGACAGTGGCACATATCACCTGCCCAGCCATCCTCAGGTGGGCCAGTTGCTGTCCTCATGCCATCAACGCTGATGGGAGATGGAGAGACAGTGGCCTGGGTGCTGGGGAGGGGCCGCTCCTCCACACCCTGCCCCCTCTGGTTCTTCCGCGTGTGTGACCCAGCCTCTGATGTGTGCTGGGGGGGAGGGACCAAGAGGCCACACCAAGCACCGAGGCTTTGTTCACGATCGGCCACTCTCCCTGCGTACCTGCCGTGTGCCAGACACTGGGCCCCCGGTCGACATGCTGGGCTACAGCGCATCCCTCTGGGGTGTGCAGCACAGCGATTAAGTGTGTGGACTGTGGTTTTAAGGTCCTGGGTTCAAATCCCAGCTCTGCCACTTACTGGCAGTAAGACCCTAGGAAATTGGCTTCACTTATCTGTGACCCTGTTCTTGCTCTGAAATGGGATAATAGCAGTGTCCCCCTTAACAAGGTAGCTGTGAGGGTTAAGTATGAAGATATGGTCAAGTGCTTAGCTAAGGGCCAGCTCGCTGAGTGATGCATTGAATTCCAATGTCTGGAGTATCCTGAGGCCTCATTTTCTGGGTATTGTGTGCTGGTTGGTGGGGAAGCCAGAGGTGGTGGTGGGGGGGGGGGGGGCAGGGGCGTAGCCGTTGGGGCCGATTGTTTCCTGTAAGCAGAGCCTCCTGGCCTGATAACATCCGGCCTCTAGGACAGTCAGGACATTCCACGGAGAAGAGACCAGCTGTCCTCCGTTCCCACGTGGCAGCCCTAAAGCCTCAGGCTGAGCCAGGAATTTTTACTCCGTAGTTGGAAAAAATGTCCTGCCAGGGGATCTTCAGTGTGAGACAGAAAGGGTTGCAGAAGAAAGGAGAGATCCCTTGAGATCAATAAAACCTGGCTTAGGCCACCGTCAGCCTTTTCCGAGTGCCGCTTTATCTCTGGGTGTGGGAGGGTAGACCGTGACTTGCTGAGGTCACCCGGCTTTGAGTGACAGGTAGGCCTCAGGTCTCGGCTTCCCAGTGCCCCCCCTGCCGAGCCGCTCATGCCCCTTGTATCTGCCTGCTTCTGGGAGGTTCCTCCCGGCCCCTCAGCCTCCCCACCCCGACCCCCTGTTCTGCCTTGAGCTCACGTTGGTTTCCGATTCACTTGCTCCCTTGCACAGAGATTCTTGGGGACCGTGTCCCGTGGTGATTAGTAACCCAGGCTCTGACCACCCGGCACGTGAGTGGCGCTCGCTCTGTGCCTCAGTTTCCTCATCTGTGAGATGTGGATAGCGCTCACTTAACGGAATCATGTGAGTGAATGAGATTCTTTACGTACTGTTTTTAGCATCGTGGCCGGCACATCAGGTGCTCAGTGTATACTCGTTGAGTTTGTTGTCGCTCTCGTCAGCAGCATCAGTGATGTTTACATTGTCGGACGTGGTGGTGGGCTCCGGCCTCAGTGCTCGCCCCTGGGGACCCGGCCGCGGTGGCCACAGCCGATGCTCGTCCTCACCCCTGCCAGCGCTTGGCTTCCGGGTCCCCACACCTTCTCGCCCGTCACTCCTCCTCCATGCCCTTCACCGGCTCCTCTTCCCTGTGACTGCTCACCGTGGAAGCGCATCAGGGCCTCGTCCCCCACCTCCACTCACCTCGAGGGTCCCACCCCAGTTACAGCGACGGCCATGTTTTCCCCTGTAGCCCACGCAGCCCCACCTGCCCCACGTGTGCGCCCAGCCGTTTACGCTCCACCGCCACGCGGACGTCCACACCCGCGTGCCCTCCGCTTCCACCGGTGGCCGTCCTGTCTCAGTCCGTGGCAACCCGTCCCCTCAGCCGTCAGGCCCCAGACCGTGCAAGCATCCTTCATACCTTTCTTTCTTGCATGCTCCATGTCCGTTCGGTCAGGGAGTCCTGTGGTCCCTGCCTTCAAAACATGTCCAGAATCCGATCACTTCTCACGTCTTCCATTGCAGCCACGGGTCTGAGCTGCCATCAGTGTCTCTCACTTGGATGATTGCTTCCTCACCGGTCTCTCTGCCCTCCTTCAGTCTGTTCTCAGCGCAGCAGCCAGAG
This sequence comes from Leopardus geoffroyi, assembly GCF_018350155.1. NCBI lineage: Eukaryota > Metazoa > Chordata > Mammalia > Carnivora > Felidae > Leopardus > Leopardus geoffroyi. The sequence goes on from NC_059326.1 coordinate 177,229,709, forward strand.
GGAAACCTCCCGTCCCTCCCTCGTTGGCTCCCCTCTCGCTCAGGCTATCACCCAGAGTCTCGGTGTCCTGCAGGGACCTGCATGATCTACCCACCCCATCTTGACCCCTTAGACCTTCTGCCTTCTTCTGGCCCCCTCACTCACTGCCAGCCTCTCTGACCTTCTTGCTGTATTTCAGACACTCCAGGCATACAACTACCTCAGGGCCTTTGCACAGCTCTTCACACTGCCTGTGATGTGTTTTCCTGACACTTCCAGGGATGACTCTCCTTTTTAAGGTATTGTCTCAGATGTTAGCTTCTCAGTGAGGCTTCTACCAACTATCCTATTTCAGACTGCAAACCTGCCACCCCACCCCCCACATATTCCTAATTCTCCTTTCCCTGCCCTACTTTTGATTTTTTTTCCATGGCTTACTTGTTTATTAAGTGTATTGTTAATCTCTCTGACCAGCATGTCAGCTCTCTGAGGACAGCAGTCTGTTTTGTTCACTGGTCTGTCCCAAGCATCCAGGACAGTGTCTGATATATAGAGGGCCCTCAGCAAGTATTCATTAAGTACAGTTACTTATTTTTACTTAACAAACTGTTGTGTAACCCTTTGTCCATGCCAGGTACTATTCTAAATGTTTAGCAAATGTTAACCAATTTAATCCTTGTGACAACCCTATGAAGTAGGAACTGTTCAGATTTCCATCAAACAGATGATAAAACTGAAGCACAGAGAGGTTAGGTAGCCGGCACAAGGTCACACAGCTTATAAAAGACAGAGCTGGGATATTGATCCTGGTTGTCTCCTTCCGAAGCCTGTTCTCTTGACCACTCTGGTAAGCCTCCTCTCCGAATGAACAAAGGAGAGAAGGAAGGAACGAAGAGAACAAGAACGAGAGAAAAGGTTAGCCGGGGGTGAATTGAACAGATGCTGACAACTGAAACCTGGAAAGGGGTATCTGGTGTTGTCCAAAGCCAGCCTCAGCATGTAGGACCCCTGGCAGGTGGTTTCTCAGTATACAGAGGAAAGCTAGGCTCCTGCTCTTGGAAAGAATGTCTGTGTAGGTGGCGGGAGGGCTCCTGGCCAGGGGGGAAGGTGCCGGTTGGCCAGCTGTGTGGCATCGTGGGACACCCTGTAGAAATGCCACTGAACAGCTGTGCCTCTTCCCCAAAGAGCAGACGGCCGAGCTCCCCTCCGATGTGGGCCTCCTGCAGGGGTGCCTGAGCACCTTTCCGGTGACCCGTGTACCCGGACTGGCCTGTCCCCATGCTGGCACACACTGTGCTTCCCGCCTGGGAAGGCCCCAGCCCTCCTTGCAGGGCTTCTGTCTCTCTGCTGGGCCTCGACAGTTTGGGTTTGGGTGTTGTCCTTTTTAGACACATCCCTGGAGGTATCCGAGCTGAGGCAGTGCGGGAGGTTGTCTCTGCTTTTTCTCTGCCAGGGCTGTTTACACAGCAGTGTTCTGGGCCTAATCAGCCACTGGAGGGTCTGCCCTGTCAGCCCCACTTGCCTGGGGATTCCGGGGTTGGCATCCAGGGCAACTGCCCAGCTCACCCGCACCTCTGTCAGAGGGCTTTCTTCTCCATGGCTTCCGCCTCTGCTTCCTAAGGACCCTGGGGTGCTCATGGGAGGCAGTGGGGCAGATTGTCCTGCCTTAAGAAAGACTCCTGGCCATGCTGAAAAGCCACTGATTTGGTCAGTATGTAGTGTGCCCTGATGAAAACCTGGTATTTCCAGAAGCCTGTGCCTGCATTCTTTGCCTCTGCCACATCTGCTTCAGCAACTGCAGGGAAGTGTCCTGTGGCTTCCTGCTCAAATTCATGCGTGAGGTTGTGCAGTGTGAGGCTCGGGAACCTTTGGGAACTGATTCTCACCCTCCGTCCCAAAAGCTGTGCCCTGCGGGGATGCAGGAGGGAATAGGGTTGGCTGGGGGTGCAAACTGAGCCATGAAGGCTTCTCCAGCTATGCTGCTGCTGGTGGTGACGGTGGTCGTGGTGGTGACAGTGGCAGCGATGGTGGCGGCAAATGGTGTTGGAGGCGATAACAACGATGTGGATGATAGCTGCCATACTTGGAGCACTTCTGTAATGCTTCGCACAACCATACTGTTATTCCCAGTATACAGATGAGCACGCTGAGGCTTAGAGAGGTTAAGCGACTTGCCCAAGGTGGTGGTGGAAGCAGGATTTCATCCCAGGCACCCTGGCTGCAGAATGTAAAGCCAGTACTCTAACCACTACACTCTCCTGCCTCGCATGATTAGTAAGCCCTTTTGGAACCACACTCAAGCCCTTTTGGAACCACACAGCAGCCAGACTGCTCCCTTTAAGGGGTGAGTGTTAATACCACTGCTCTGCTGCGCCCTCCAGCAGCTTCCGAGAAGAAAGTCTCAGTTTCTCACTACGGCTGGGGGGACCCTGCATGCACCACCCTGCCCTTCCTCCTCTGGCCCCTCCTCTCTCCTCTCCCCAAAGCCCTGCCTCCTCGGACTTCTAGCCGTGCCTCCAGCACACAAGCTCAGCCCTGCCGCAGGGCCCTCGCGCTCTGCTGCTCCCCCTGCCTGGAATTCTCCGTGCCCAGATCTTTCCTTGGCCAGCCCCTTCACCTCCCTCAGGTCTCAGCTCAAATATCACCTCCTCTTGGAGGCCTCGCTGACCGCAGACTAAGTAGCCTCCACCGCCCAGCCCAGGCCCACGTGGTTCCAGCCTCTTGCTGTCCCATTACCTGATCTGACGCGATCCTGTTTGTGGGTTGGCCACGCGTCTGTTGTCTCTCCCCCTCAGCTGCAAGCCCGTAGGGGCAAGGACCTTGCCTATCCTGTTGTTGAGCCTTATCTCAGATCGCAGCACGTGGCACAGCATGTGGCTGTGGCAGGAATCAGATAGTTAATGGGAGCATGGGAGAGAAAGGAAAGAGATGAAATACTTAAAATCTTTACTAGTTTGGACTAGAGAAAGCCCGGCTGGTGTAGGGCTCTTTAAAAGGAGTGAGGTTTGGTGCTTTTCACATGTGCAGAGTTAGGTGACCAAGTGGAATGGGGTGGTGCCTCGTGAGCCTCCACAAATGAACTGTTGTAAACGAACAAGCAGATAAAAATGATTTGTAATGGACCTATCAGTTGTGAATGTGTTTACAGGGTGCTAGAAAATTTATTCTTCGTCATTTACATACTTCCCTGCAATCTCGTTGACACTGTTCCTCCGCTGATAAACTTTCTGACCGTAAAGGTGGCAGATGTCATCAGAGCCTTCCTCTACATTTCAAATGAGCAAACTCCAATTTAATGACTGCCCCCGCCCGCCATACACACTCCTGGTGCTGGGGGTTGGGTGCCCAAGGACAGATTTCTACCAGGGAGATGCTTGTGCTGATGTAACATCTGCTGAGGCCTTGAAAACTTTGGTGTTTTGCAAGGTGTGTGAAAGAACCTTCTTTCTTTCCCCTTCCTTCCTTCCTTCCTTCCTTCCTTCCTTCCTTCCTTCCTTCCTTCCCTCTCCCTTCCTTCCTCTCTCTCTCTCTCTATTCCTTCCTTCCTTCCTTCCTTCCTTCCTTCCTTCCTTCCTTCCTTCCTTCCTTCCTTCCTTCCTTCCAAGTGAGCCAGAGAGAGGGGGCAGAAAGAGACAGGGGGAGAGAGAGAGAGAATCTCAAGCAGGCTCTGCACTGACACAGGGCTTGAATTTGCAAACCATAAGATCATCACCTGAGCCAAAACCAAGAGTCAGATGCTTAACTGACTGATCCACCCAGGGGCCCAGAGCCTTCCTTTTTTAAAGATGCGATGTTTCTGTAAATGCCTAGGAATAGAACATATACATCTTTGCCTTAAGAATTTGCAAATACATGGGGCGCCTGTTTGGGCTAAAACACTTCCTTGTACATTATTTCGTTTAATCCTTACGACCTCCCTGTAGGTTTGGCATTATTATCTCCACTTTGGAGATGAGCCTGCAACTCAGGGAGGGAAAGTGACTTGCCCAGTGTCACATAGCCGGTGAGTGGCAGAGCCACTCTCCCACCACCCACAGGACTTTGTGAGCTGCCCCTGGCCCACCTGTACCAAGTGTATGTTCACATTTCTCTCAGAGATGCCGTTGGCCTTCTCTGCCTGGGAGATCGCCTCCCCTCCGCCTCTGCCTCCTCCTCCTGTACCCTCCAGCCCAAAGTAGTTCTAATCCAGGTGTGTCTTACCCCCTCAGCATCCCTTCGTCAGCAGTGTCACCAGTAACAAGGCTCTGCGGGAGCTGGTGGCTGAGGCCAAGGCCGAAGTGATGGAGGAGATCGAAGATGGCCGCGAGGAGGGGGAAGAGGAGGACTCCATCGATGCCGCGTCTGTAAGGCCTGGAAGAACGGGCGCTGGGGAAGGATGGGATCCCAGCAGGCCTTGGCTGGTATGAGTGGGAACGTGCTGGGGTGCAGGAAGGATTCCTCTTCTCCCACGGCTTAGAGGCTACAGGCTCCCGTATCGCAGGTTACGTGAGTCGGCTCACGGGCCGGGGTGAGGCAGCAGAGTGTATTGGCCAGATTCTGTAAGTTTTCAGGAAAGAGCAGTAATCTGGATTTTCACTTGGGACCTTCCAATTTTCAAAAGTTGGTAGCTGAGTCATTACTTCCCAGCCTTTTTCCTGTTGTGGCTCACATACAAAATGAAAATGTTTTAGCACACTGTGGGGTAAATGCAGATAAAGGCTGCACGTGACCGGAGGCAACAAGCCGAGGGGCTCCGGGTACCCCAGACAGACCCTGTTTGGCTTCTCATGTGCCCAGGGGACCCATGTCTTGGCACATTTGCAACCCATCTGCAGCTTCAGCACTTGGCTGAATTTAAGTTTAAATTAAAGCTAATTTAAAAATTTAAAAACATCCGAGCCAAGCAAAACATGTCCGTGGGCTGGATTCTGTCCTGAGCTGCTGCTTACATCCCTGGTCTAAGCTGTTTGGGAAGGGCCTCTTCCAAGAGGGAAACTTGAGGTGCAGGTGGTGTTATGGACCAAGTGAGGCAGGGGCTGGCCTTGTCTAGAGGGAATGGGCAGTACGGTGCTGTCTGGAGGTTAACGGGATCCTGGGAGGAGCCAGAGGCTGGTGTGAATCCTTACTAGGGTGAAGAAGGGAAGACCGAGGAGGACGAGCAGAACCAGCACAGTAGCCACAGCCTTTTACTTTGCCCTTGCTGCGTGCTGGGCACTCTGCAACTCTGATAGGAGGACCAGGGCTCCATTTAATAGATAGGAAGACTGAGGTCCGAGCAATGAAGTGGCTGGTTGAGCTGATAGGAGGCACAGCCAGGTGTAGGAGAACCATGGTGGGAGAGGGAGGTGGTGGGTCTGGGGCCTGGCTCCAGGACGTGGCAGCAGGCAGCGAGGTTGGGGAGGGAAGCAGCAAGCAGTTATGTTGGCGGGTTCTCTGCAGGTAGGAGGCTGCTTCTTGTCATGAGGGCGGTGCAGCTAATGAGGGTTTCAGGCAAGGACATTGGTGTGGGGATGATAGGATCAGATCTGAATTTCTGAACCATCACCCTAGGGGTGTTGAATAGGAGGTGGATTAGAGTTGCTTCTGGAAGCTTCCATATCCAAGGTTAAAAACCAGCGGCCACTGGGACCCAAGGGAGTGCTAATGGTGTGATTCCATTAATATCTAAAACCCAGCAAACTCACTTGTAACACTTAGAGATCAATGTCAGGACAACTATTATGTTAAGGGGAGGGACACACATGGAAGGGGGGTCTCTCTGGTGGGCACTGTTCCATTCCTGATGTGGAAGGCGGCTAAGTGGGTGCTCACTTTATTCATTCATCAGACATTTATGTTTTGTTCACAGAACTGGGTGTTGTATTTCACAATAGCAATATTTCCAGTACTTTCCACCCTTCTCCCCAAAGAAAAAGCTCTAAAGAAAAAACAAAACAAAACTTTAAAAACTCAGTGGCCGATAGGCTGAGTCCAGCCCCTGGATAGTTTGGGTTTAGTTTTTACGCAGCTAAAAAAACAAAAAACAAAAAACTGGAATTAGCTGCCGTCGGAAAGTCAGAAGGTGTCAGGTAAAAATCCGGATTCCAGCTTGTTTTAAAACAGTTGGAAGGTCTGTCCACAGGGGAGCCATTTTTCTTATATTGTCACAATTAGCTGCAGCAGAGTAGCCACTGGCACCTTTAGACAGGGCATCAGCTGTCCAGCTGGCCACAGTTGCCTCCAGTCCTAGGAGGAGAAGCGGGCACCAAACTAACTCACAATAAGTAGTAATTTTATTGTTGGTTGGCCGGTAGGGAGTGGTGAGGACTGTGGCTCACTGGAGAGGGATACCTCCTCTGCTTCCTGGGTCCTGGCCTACTTGACCTCGTGGGTGTCTGCCTCCCCAGCCCTACTGCATCTTGGACTCCGGCCTGGGACATGCCATCGCATGGCCTTGACTTGTTTTTTTTTTTTTTTTCTTCCCTAGCCTCTGGGGAACCATACTCGAGACTCTTCTGAGGTGAGTCAGCTGAGTCTCAATACCGACAAGCTTCTCAAAGAATCACCTTTCACCTCACTGCCGCCCAGCCAGCCCCAGGACAACGTGAACGGGCCCAGCCAGCCCTCTGGGGACAGATCCCCCCAAAGCGCCAGCCCCCCGGACGTGGCTCCTGGAGACGAGAATGGCCTGGCAGTGCCAGCACCTCTCCGGAAGTCCCGGCCAGTGTCCATGGATGCCAGAATTCAGGTTTCCGGGGAGAAGCAAGTCGCTGACCAGGGCGGGGACCTCAGTCCAGCAGCCAACAGGTCCCAAAAAGCCAGCCAGAGCCGTCCCAACAGCAGCGCCCTGGAGACCTTGGTTGCCGAGAAGCTGGCCAACGGCAGCCTGGAGCTCCCCACCCAGGCAGCTCCGGGCCCTTCCAAGAGGGACTCGGACTGTGGCAGCCTGTCCACCAACCAGAGCGTGGACTACAGCACCTCCCTCTCAGCCGACCTGTCCCTAAACAGAGAAACAGGCTCTCTGTCCGTCAAGGTAATGCCAGCTCTTGTACCGCAGTTTGCGGGCTGTGCTGCTGCCCGGGCTTGGTTTTTGAAAGCGTTTAGCTGGTGGCTGCCTTCCATCTTAAGTGGTTCGTGACGATGGCTTTTCTTGAAAGATCTTTGAGCTCCAGTTCATAGTTTAATCTCCAGAATATCTGGGTTCAGTCTGGGATTTAGTCATGCCAGGCGGTTGGTTCGATTTGTGTAGCCATTTCAGTTGGGTTTGGTTAAAGGCCCGGGTGAAATTCGGGAGAGAAGTCTAGGAACGAAGTTCTCTTATTTTGGGGTCCGCCGTGTGGTGCAGCTGCTGACTGGGAGATTCGGTTATCGGCAGTGGGCTCAAGGCGCCCTGTGGGGTCAGTGGCCTTTCTGGACGTGGGTAACATCGTGAATGGCAGCACCCACTGTGCTTAAGGCCTCAGCATGGAGGCCAACACCGTGAAGCGCTTTAAAGACAATGGAGGTTCCATTTCTCAATGTACAGATGAGCAAACGGATGCTTAGGTGGGAAGTGGAGGGCTGGTGAGACCCACGGACTTTGTGCTCTGAACCCCACATGCCGTTCTGCTTTCCCAGTGCAAGGCTGGCCGCCTCCCCAGGGTGAGCTGACCCCTCCCCTGCCTGCTCTGATACATGTCAGGGTGTTCTTGAACTCACTGTTGGCCACTTGACAAAGGCCACACTGAGGATCTCCCCCAAGCAAGGCTGATGTTAGGGAAGATACTGTATCATTTGGTTTTTTTCTCCCATTGTTTACTTGGTGGAAACCACACAGTAGAGACTCAAAAATATTTGCTAAATGAAAGGAAGTGAAAGAAGGAAAAGCAGCTGGCCAGCCCAACAATTAGCCTCAGGACCAGAAAGATAGCATGGTTCTAACACGTCACCAGGACAGGCACAGACATACACGGCTCTTCTACACACATAGCATCAGGGCCCATCATCTTCCTTCAGACAGATGTCCTGTCTCTTCTCTAGTTAAAAACAAACAAACAAACAAACAAAAACAAAACAAAACAAAAAAAAAACAAACACTAAGAAAAAACAACAACAAAAAAGGTAATTAAAAAAAAAAGGCCAGAGCAGGGTCTCCCCTGCCTGTTCTCGAGGGTGTTGAGAATATTCCTTTGCTGGCTGACTGGCAGTGAGTCGGGGAACGCGGCTGGGCTGATAAAAGTCCATGGGCTGCATCAGCAGCACACCTTGGTGAGATGAAGGGCTTGTTACCTCGGGGGCAGGAGGCCCTGTGATCAGGGTTTCAGGGTGAGGGCCGCAGCCCCAGGCCACCTTTCTTCCCAGCTGCTCCCCATTTCTCACCGCTAGTCTTGGTTGGGCCCTAGGACATGTGACTGTAGGAAGATGAGAGTCAGGTGTGGCTGATGGGAACAGGTGGAAGCCTTGGGGTGGGGGTGGGGGGAGCCGAGCCCTCAGGGAGTAAGGACCGTCCGCTGGTCCTGGCTGAGCAGGAGTGGGGGTTCAGCGCACGCTTTGAGGGTGCAGAGACCTATGGCAGGATGCCACCCTGGCCTGCCCTCCTTTTTCTGGCTAGAAGGCCCTTGGAAGCCAGTGGAGGTCAGAGGGGGAGATGCCGTGATGACTCCAGCTGCAGGCCCACGGGCTCTCAGTTGAATCAGGACACCTCCAGGAGTCCCAGCAGCATTTTGTGAGTGCTTGCGTCTGAAATGTGTGGTTATTCACAGGAAAAGGTCATGAATAATTTCATGGCTCGGATGGGCATGGCCTCCTGTGGAGTTCAGGTCAGCTCAGGTTTGGCTTCCCAAACAGTCATGAACTTCAGTTTGCCGGGCTGTTTGGATTTTGGCACTTTGGGTAAAAGATTGTGGTCTACGGTAATAACTGTGAGCCATAAATACCAACGTACTGCACAATTGCCATGAGCTGGGCTCTGTGCTGTGTCCCCCACGCATTCTCTCACTGTACCTTTGTAACCATCTTGGGCGAGGCAAGTACTGCTGTTCTCTTCCTCTGACAAGTTGAGGAAGCTGAGGCTTGGACAGGACAAGGGACTTGTTCAGAGTCACAGAGCCAGTAGGTGGTAGAGGGAAGATTGGAACCCTGACCATTCTGGTGCCATGTCCTGTATGTGAGTGTGCTGGCAGCCAGGTGTGGGGCCAGCAAGTAGTATCAGAAGGCCAAGATCAGGGGGATCGGGGTGGGGGGTGGTAAGCCCAGACACTCAGGACCCCAAGTTGAGAAGCTTGAGGCAAAAGGGGGATGATGGACAGCTATGTCCTATCTGGACGTCGAGGCTGTGGGGCCAAGAAGGCTCTGCGCCACACTCCCGTGTCACCCACAGATTCCTAGCTGATCCTGAGCTTTACTTAATGGTTTTACCCTGCCCAGGACTCAAGGCTGCACAACAAAACCCTCAAGAGGACACGCAAGTTTGTGGTGGATGGCGTAGAGGTGAGCATCACCACCTCCAAGATCATCAGCGAGGATGAGAAGAAGGATGAGGAGATGCGATTTCTCAGGCAAGCCTGGGAAGGGCCAGTGATGGCTGTAACAGAGTGGGGGCGTGGTGAGAGGGAAGGGTGTAGGTTCCTTTGGTTAGGGAGCTATGTACAGCTCCGAAGTAAGGGATCAGGACATAAAAGGAAACTGGTTTTGCTCCTGCACTTCCCAATCCACTCAACCATCCATCTACCCACCCACCTATCCATTCATTCACCCACCTGCCCATACATTTACCTGTTCACCCACTCATCTACCCACCACCCATCCACTCACCCACACATATCCATCCACCACTTATCTACCCACCATCCACCACCTACCCGTCCACTTACCCATCCATCTACCTATATCTATCCACCCACTCATCTGCCCACCATCCATCCATCCTCCCACCCACGCATCCACCTACCCATCCATCCATCTGCTCACCTACCCATTCATCCACTCACTTACCCATCTAGTCACCCACCTACCCACCCACCTTTCCATCCATCTACCCACCTGCCCATCCATATACCCATCTACCCATCCATCTACTCATTTACCCATCCCTCCACTCATCTACCCACCCATCCATCAGTCCACCTACCCATGTAGTTACCCACCCACCAGGGTGGGGTATATGGTGGTGACCCAGATAGCTGAGGCTGTTGCCATTGTAGAACTTGGACCGAACGGGCCAACACAGGATACACAAGATAATCCGCAATAGTGGTACACGCCGTGAGGGAAGTAGTGGGTGATAGGACAGCAAGCCCTGGGCTGGCGGAGGCTTCTCTGTGTGTGGGAAACAACCTGAGTGGAGTGGCTGGGGGAGCACAGAGGGGCCTGCGAGGCTAAGGCCCAAGCAGTGACTGCTGGGCTTATTTAGGGAGCTGAGACGATAGGGCTGGAGTGTGGAATGTGAGGGCAGAGGTCACGTGGGCCTGTGGGCCAGGGTGGAGGAGTGTTGATTCTGTCCCAGGCACAGCTAGAATGAAACAGCTGGAGAGTGACTGGCTCTCATGTCCCTTTTGAAAGATGGCTCTGGCTGCTGTATGAGTGTGGGCTGTAGGGGGGCAAGGTGGACTTAGGGTGACAGGGAGACCCCGTCCAGGACAGTTGGGTTGTAGGCTTGGGCTGGGGCAGTGACCAAGAAGAGGGAAGAAGTGGTCAGTTCAACATGCATTTTGGAGGCAACAGCACTGAGACTGGTGAGGTGGGGAGAGTGTGAGGCACAGCTGTCTGCTGTGAACCATTTCTGCACTTTGGAGGTGCTCAGGCCCCCTAACAGCCTTCCATGGGGAGACCCTATTCCCCCCATTTTGTAAATGACAAAACAGTGTTTTTTGGCAGGTAAGTACTTGCCCCGGTTCACTCAGGTGCGAAGGTAGAGCTGAGATTCTAACTAGACCCATGTGAAGATTCTACCAGGCTTCCACTGGACTGGAAGCTTCCTGGGGCTGCCAGGGAGAGGCTTAGCTCCCCCTGGAGCTCCCCTGGGGCCAGGCCTTTGCAGGGTAAATTCATGATTAGTTTGGAGAACATTTCTAGAATGTCAGACACATTGATACTTATAAAAAGCACAAGCATTCCAAAGCCAAATGGAAGCGGTTTTGGATGCTCTGGGGTACTTCCCCCTCTAGGGACCACAGAGATGAAATGCTGCCTTTTCATTAGTGGTGTTTCTGCACGAATACACATACACGTGTACACACACACACACACACACACACACACACACACACACACACAGAGTCGTCCTCATCATGTGGGCTGGGGAAGCTCAGGCAGGGGGTGGGAGGATGGTTGCTTTTGGAGGATGACACCACCTTCCATTTTCACAGTCACCTGGGAGGCAACCTGTCTCCTAAGTGTCAGACCTCACTGGCTGAGTTTCCTTTCCATCATCTCCGGTTTGGGCTTCTGGGTTGACATTCTAGATCCACCATACCCCATCTAGAATGGATGCCCTCTGGCCCTGGCCGGCTGTGTGCTGCTCAGGTTTGAAAGGTGAGACTTCGCAGAGGTTGAGAAGCTTTTCTTATTTGCCTGTCATGGTCCAGAGGACTGAGTGTTCCGAATATCGAATACCACCCCCCCACCCCCAGCCTTGCTCTGCAGGGGTGCGGAAGGCTCTCATTGTTTCCTGGCTGGCAGTCCCCACCTCCTTCCCCTCCCCCCTTGTCCCTGTAATACCTGGATTCGAGGATTTCCAGAGGATTGGGTCACACACAGGCTTTTGAACCATGTGATCAGATATTCACTCTCCCAGGTTGAGGCTTCTAGGTCAGAGTTTTTCCTGTTTTTCCCTAAGATTGCCAGTGCCAATGCCCGCCTTCTTAAGAATCAGCCTGTCTCTTGTCCTGCCTTCCCTTGTGAGAACTCAGGTGGGGCAGGGAGGTAATGTTAGAACCTGGCTGCCCACCTTCTTTTGTATGCCTTTGCTCTTTGGTCAGGTGTTCTCTGAGTCAGTTTCTTTGGAGTCAGGATTTCTATTTCTTCATTAACACTCTCAACCCTCTCACTGCCCCAAGAGCAGAGGCTCCGATGGAAGCTTTTCCTTATGTGGCTATTTTGCCTCTTCTTTCTCATGCTCACTCCAGCAGCTCCCACTTAGTTTGTTAGTAACAAACTTAGCACGTTTTACCTCTTAGTTACCATGTTGGCATTATCTGCGGTAGACATTATCTGCACATTTTACAGATGATGGAACAGGGGCCTAGAGTTTGAGTGACTGACTGAAGGCGCCCAGCGGAAAGTCAGCAGAGCTACGATTCAAACAAGGTCCCTCCTGAGGGGCCACCAGGGAGTCCTGATTCATAGTCAGGAGGTCCAAGTTCCTTCTGCATCATTTTCTTTTCTTTTTTTCTTTTATTATTTTTTAAATGTTTATTTATTTTTGAGAGAGAGACAGACCACAAGTGGGAGAGGGCAGAGACAGAGGGAGACACAGAATCTAAAGCAGGATCCAGGCTCTGAGCTGTCAGCACAGAGCCTGACGCGGGGCTCGAACCCACGAACTGTGAGATCATGACCTGAGCCGAAGTCAGAAGCTTAACCGACTGAGCCACTCAGGAGCCCCATCATTTTCTTTTCTGATGACATAAATGATATATACCAGTCTTTAATGGATTTGTCCAGAAACACAATTAACGCTTTGAAGTTTATCCTGCAATTATTTTTTTCTGTGAATAAACACATGTACACTTCACCAATAATGTGATATAAAATTAAGGTCTATTATGTGGTTTAGGTCAGGTTTTTATTATATTTTGAATAGGTAATATAATATCATCGTTCAAAATTCAAAAAAACAACAAAAAAGGAGAGGGTAAACTGTGAAAAATCTCCCTCCCTTTTCTGCCAGCAACCAGTTCCCCTATCTGTGTTAATATTTTATGTAAATTTGATTTTTTTTCATGGTTGTGTATACAAAATTAACATCATATGGATACCAGATGCATACATTTTAATTTATCTAATTAGACATAGATAATGGACATTTAAGTCATTTCAAATTTTGTGCTATTCTAAATAATTTTGTTATGGATATCCTTATTCAGTTGTGCTGTGCATCTATAAATATTTCTTTAGAATTAATATCTAGAAATGGAAATACTATGTTAAAAGGCATGAACTTATTACCAAACTGTCTGCCAGAAATGTACCAATTTATACTTATGAGCAGGTTATGAAAGTATCAACTTCCCCTATAGTCTAGCCTTTTTAATGAAAACAGAATTTTTAATTTGCATTTCATATCCATATTAGGTAAATTTAAATTTTTTTGTTTTTTTTGGTTCATGTCTACTTATGTTTTGTGTCCCTTTTTAAATAAAAAAACATTTTTTTAAATGTCTATCCATTTTTGAGACGGGAGGGCGGGGAGAGAGAGAGAAAGAGAGAGGAGACCAGAATCCAAAGCAGGCTCCAGGCTCCGAGCTGTCAGCACAGAGCCTGACGCAGGGCTCAAACCCACGAACCACGAGATCATGACCTGGGCCAAAGTTGGGTGTTCAACCGATTGAGCCACTCAGGCGCCCCTTGTGTGCCTTTTTAAAAGTAGGCTGCTCCTGTTTTTCTTATTGATTTGTAAGGACTCTTTATACGTTAGGATTATTAATGTTCTGTCTGTCAGTAAATGTCAAATTAAGCCTGAGTTCTAGTCCTGCCTCTGCTCCCAGACTTCTGTGATGCCATTCCACACTCCAGCCTTCAGTGTCTCTGGCTATGAATTATGTGCCCTGTGAGGCGGGCCACTTTCTGACTGACATGTCCGCATCCTTTAACCCTTCAGGCGCCAGGAGCTCCGAGAGCTTCGGCTGCTCCAGAAAGAAGAACACCGGAACCAGACCCAGCTGAGCAGCAAGCATGAGCTGCAGCTAGAGCAGATGCATAAGCGTTTTGAACAAGAAATCAACGTGAGTGTGAGGACAGATGGGTCCCTGGAGGGCTTCTTGCCTCCAAGTTTTCTTTAGGGGCAGGAGAGAGCCCGGTTCCTTTGGTTTCTTGGTCTCCTGGGCCACTGACTCATAAACACAGGATCTCATGAAGGTCACAGAGCTCCTCTGAGTCACAGAGGAGGACCTCTAGAGGGAGACCGACCTTTGCCGAGCACCATGCAAGAACTCTGCAAGGCAGATGGTCTGGCCTCCCTTTTGTACAGAGGCAGCAGAGACTCCGGTGAAATGACTCGCCCCGGGTCGTACAGCAGAGAGGCGTAGAGCTGGGATTCAGGCCCCGGTCTGAAGATAAACTCTGGGCTCTCCCCATCTTGCATCCCATCTTCCTCCCAGGTATAAAGAGACTTTGCTCAGTTTCTCCTTCTACTCCTTCCAGGCCAAGAAGAAGTTCTTTGACACGGAGCTGGAGAACCTGGAACGCCAGCAGAAGCAGCAGGTGGAGAAGATGGAGCAAGACCATGCCGTGCGCCGCCGGGAGGAGGCCAGGCGGATCCGCCTGGAGCAGGATCGGGACTATGCCAAGTTCCAGGAGCAGCTCAAACTGATGAAGAAGGAGGTGAATATGTGCTGGGCGGAAGCCAGGGGCTCTAGGACGCAAGCGATCGAAACCCCAGCTCAGTCCCGCTTCAGCAACAGAGGAGACTCTGGGGAGCTCATGTATCTGAAAAGCTCACGTCCACGTGTCGGGATTCATGTGCTCCAGCTGCGTCATGAGGAGCTACTTCTCTGTCATTTGGGCTCTCCTTTCCTGTGTTGACTTGGCTCCCAGGCAGCTTCCTGTATGTCGTCCCAGCTCAGCAACCCCAGCTGAAAGACAGTAGGGGAGGAGGAAGGGCTGGCAGCCCAGGGGGATCTGAGATGCTTTCACCAGAGCAGGGGAACAGGTGCCGGGTGGCAAACACAATACGTCTTCTGTGCCCTGCCCTCTCTTCTCTCAAAACAACAGTCCCCTAGTTGGGACCCATGTGGCTCTTCTCTTTTCTCTCCCAGCTGAAGAGGTGGGGAGGGGGGGTGGTGACAAAGAGGTAGATGGTCCCGAGACAAGGGGAGGGAGGTGAGTCTCCTAGCCTGCCCTGGGGAAGGGCATCTGGGTCCCAAATAACAGCTCACACCTCCCTCTGTGGAGCCTGGGACATACTTACTAGGCCATTCCCAGTCTTCAGACAAACAGCTTCTAAGGGTGGTCCGTGGTGCTGCAGGCTTCAGAGCCCAGCTCCCAGACTGCAGTCTATGGGGGTGACATTTGTATCCAAGGGGCCTCAGGCAGCTGCAGGGGCTGGGCTGGAGCTGGAGCACAAAACTTAAGCGGGGGCGCCAAAAACCTTGGTAATCAAGACAAATAATATTGTAGCATAGTGTTTTAACATCAAAATTATTGCAGAAAAGTCATGATGAACAGACTGTTGGCTATTTAAAGTCAGGATTCAACAGGGCCAGGTTTAGGGTAAGGCGGTGAGAATGAGTCCTGCAAGTATAGGGTGGATCCTGTCTGTATTTACAATTTTGATATTATGTTCGTGGCATGAATTTTGATTTTTAAATTTTTATTTATTTTTTAAAAAATCTTTATTTTTGAGAGAGAGTGAGAGCGCATGCACACGCGGGGAGAGACGATCTGAAGCCCGCTCTGCGTTGACAGTAGATAGGCCGATGCAGGGCTTGAACTCATGAACCGTGAGATCATGATCTGAGCCAAAGTCAGATATTTAACTAACTGAGCCACCCAGGAGCCCCCGAATTTTGATTTTTTTTTTAATGTAATTTTATCTTCATTACTGAGATTTTTGGTATTCCTTTTTATGCCCGCGGTGAGTGCCTCACTGGCCTTACCCTGGTCCTGGCTCTCCTGCTGGGGTACAGCACTGACACTAAGCATACCCCCCAGCTCTAGGGCAAGTGCAGGGAGCACAGGCTTGGGAGTCAGGTCTGGTTCTGAGTCGTGGCTCTGGATCACTAACTATTGAGCTTTGGACAAGTGATCTTCCTGAGCCCTAGTTACCTCCTATCAAAATGAGAGCTGTTCAGCACCTGTTTTATTGACTGTCTACATGTATGGCCCTGTGCTAGGTGCTGGGGGTACTGAGCAGAATAGATAGGGACTCTACCCTCAAGAAGCTGTTAATTACCATGGAATCCAGAAGTTTTTGGCCATTTCTGATATTCATTAAAAATTTTATTTTTGAGAGGGAGAGAGCACAAGGGGGGAGGGAGGGGCAGAGGGGGGGCGGAGAGAGAGAGAGAGAGAGAGAGAGAGAGAGAGAATGAATGCTAAGTAGGCTCCATGCTCAGTACGGAGTCCAACATGGTGCTTGATCCCATGACCCTGGGATCATGACCTAAGCCAAAACCAAGAGTCAGGCGCTTAACCAACTGAGCCACCCAGGCGCCCCTGATGTGTATTTTCCATTCCAGTCTCTTTCTCCCCAAAACAAAAACACAAATATTAGACCTTTGGTATTTCCCTGTAAGTCCCTAAACCTTTAGTTTTCATAATTTTTATTAGTCCTCAAATTCACGGGCTCTTCTGCCACCTCCACTCCACCCTGGGACCTTCCAGTGTTTTCTGTGTTTACTGTTAGATGCTGTATTGTTTGGTCCTAAGCTTTCTAATTGTCTCTGTTTTAGAGTTTGTATTTCTCTGTGGCAACATTCTCTTTCTCCATTAACCTCAAATATGTTTACCTTTACCTGACAGAGTGTGGTTATAATAGCTGCTTTATAGTTTTTGTCTGATAATTCCAACGTCTGTGCCATCTTGGAATTGGTATGTGATGATTTTTTTTCTTTGCAAATGGGTCACATTTCCTGATTCTTTGTACGTAGAGTAATTTTGGATCGCATCATTGACATTTTGAATGTTCTAGTCTATGGACTCTGGGTCCTGTTACAGTCTGGAGAGTGTTGACATTTTTGTTTTAGCAGGCAGTTGATCTTGTTAGGTTCAGACCACAGGTCTGTCCTGTCTTCTGTGGGTGGTGGCTCTGATCGTAGTATAGTTTTCAAAGCCCCTGCTGTACTGCTTTGGGTCTGTCTTGCTCCTGCTCGGCACGGGTGAACTTGAGACATGCGTGGGGTCATGCACAGAATTAGGGTTTCCCTCCTGCTGTCTTCTCTCTGGGATTCTTCCCACACTCTCTGACCCACACAGGCCCCTCTTCCTGGTTCTCTGGCCAGAAACATGAAGTTTCTTACAGAGTCTTAGTTACCTTTCCCATTGCACTGCTGTGCAGGTCTGAGAGTACTGCAAAGCCAGGACAGCAAAAGGGAAAAAAAAAAAACCACAACTAGGAAACTCACTCCTGTGCTGGCCCCTCCTATAAGTTTTGACTCTTCTGATAGTCACCTGCTTTTGTTTACTTTCCAGAGTCCTCAGGTAGTTGTTTTTTGTATTTTATCCAGGGTTTTTCATTGTGATCGGCAGGACAGGGAGGCTGTTTTGGCTTACGCTGACCATGCCAGAAGAACTCCCCTGGAATGTTCTTTTGATCATGGACAGTATTTTTCCACCAGCTGCTCCTAAGAGCCTTCCATCAGTGAGTCTGGGGTGGTGTTTCAGGCACCTGTAGAGGTGTGGGTTCCTCAGAACTGTCTGAGGAACTCTGGGTGCCTTGGAGAGAAATGTCATGAATCTCTTCTCCCTCTTCTGTTATAAAAGACAGAAACTGGGGGCACCTGGCTGGCTCATTCAGTAGAGTGTGCAGCTCTTGATCTCAGGGTTGTGAGATAGAACCCCACATTTGGTGTAGAGATTACTTACCAAAAAAAAAACAAAGACAGAAACCCATTTCCAGCTGGTTTGAGAACACTTACTGGCCCTGATCGGGAGGGCAGAAGTATCACCAGGAACCCTTCTTTTACATGTTTTGGCATTGCTTCCCTGCATTCATCTTTGTCTCTGGCGGGCCCTTCCAGGGTGGCCCACCATGGCCTACATCCTAGTTTAGCAACCCCGGAGGACAGAGATCTGCTTTCCTCGATAGTTCCAGCACACATCCTAAAGCTCTCACTGGCCCAGCAAGGTGTCTGAACCAATCCCTGAGGCCAGGGCATGGAACATGTTGACCGACAGCCTGAATCATATGTATGCCTGGCCTAGAGCCAGATGGAGGTGGCCGGGGGCGGGGGTGGGGGCGGGTATTAGCACCACCTGAACCTCAGGAACGGAGGAGATGTCACCCGTGAGGGGTGAGAAATATCTTAGATCATTATAAGGGTTTAACAGATTGACAGTTTGTGGGATTAATATTTCTTGGGGGTAGGTGATTACGAAGAAAATGTCTACAGAGGTTTCTGGGGGCACAGTATGAAGAAAGGTTGACAAAGTCTGCCCTCAAGGAAGGGGAGGTGATGCTCTCAGAAGGCCGCAGGATGTCAAGCAGCAAAAGCAGGACCTCTTCGCTCTGGGGGGAGTCTGAAACCCAAGCCAGCAGCAGACAGGAGTAGGCCAGAGAGGACTACCTGTCAGGGGCTTGGTGGAGAGCGGGGTGGGGGGCCGGTATCTAGAAAGCTGCACCTCGCCTTTGGCCTCCCTGGCCCAGGAGTTCTGGTGTTGTAGTTTTTCTTTCTAGGAAGTGTGAGGAGGGACGCTGACCCAGCCGCTGTCTTCTGTTTCTGGTACAGGTGAAGAACGAGGTGGAGAGGCTTCCGAGGCAGCAGCGGAAGGAGAGCATGAAGCAGAAAATGGAGGAGCACGCACAAAAGAAGCAGCTTCTCGTGAGTCCTTGTCCTCGGTCAGCGAGTCCCAGGTTGGAGGTCCCGAGTGATGACCAGGTTCCTCCTCTGTCTCAAGTCCAGCCTATTTTGTTGGCACCTCCCTCATGCAGCCTTCCTTGATTGCTCTAGCTCCCTGTCTCTGGACACCCCAGCCCTTTACATCCGTGTCTTAGGGTTGTTTGTAGGCCATGTCTCCTTGAATAACCCAGTACATCCACCTGCCCACTTGGCACCTTTTAGAATCTTAAGACAAACCCACGACCTCCCAGACCTGGTCCTGTTCTTGTATTCTGAGGGGGCACTGTCCTTCATCCTGCTGTCAGGCCAGAAACATTGTTATTTCTGACCGTTCCTTTCCTTCCAACCCTTTATCACCTCCTGAAGCATGGATTTTGTTTTTTTGTTTTTAAGCTCCAAACTGTCTCTGGATCTGCCAACTTTGTCAATATCTCTGTGACTCCATAGTGACTGTCATTTTTTGCCTGGACTACTGCAGTAGCCTCCCAGCTAGTCTCCCTGCTTCCTCTCTTGCTCTCCTGCAATTTTCTCTCCCACCAGCCAGTGTAATCAATATGAACTCCAGATCTCATCATGTCACCCTCCCCCTATAGCCTTGTGTCCTGAAAACCTTCAGGAGCTCCCACTTTGTGTATAAGATAAGACGAGCCTCCTCATGTGCTTACAAGGCCCTGTCCGTCTGGCCCCTGCTAGCCTCTCCCCGCTCCACTCGATCCTCCCGGCCCCAGCCTCACTGGCCTTCTCCTTAGCCCTTGTCGGACCATGTGCTTGTTTTTCTCCTACTGGGGCGTCTGTACATTTTGCTGCCTCTGCCCCCAAATGTATAGAAAATTAGAGTCTACACTTAAAATGCTTTTGTATATTACCCAGTTTAGCGTTCATGGCTTATCAGGGTAGGTGCTATTTGTTTTTCCCTTTACAGAGAAAGAAAATAAGGCTTAGAGAGGTGACTTTGTAGAGTTCATGGTATGGGGCAAGGCTTGAAACTCAGTCTGGCTCCAGACTTCATGTTCTCTCCAGGACACCATCATACTTTCCTACAACCTGTCCTTTGATGCTGTGATCAGAAAAAAAAATGCAGGGCTGGGGAGGGTGGGGGAGATAGGCCCCATCCCCACACAGGGAGAGCATATTGGGCCTCTAAGGGGGCCATTCTCGCAAGGGCATCAAGAGCCTCAAAAAGGTACACATTATTGGCCTGGATTTTTTTGCTTCTAGAGACTAATCCTAAGGATTAGTCATCACAGAAGTTCACAAATATTTAGCTACCAGAGTATGAAGACACACTCCATCTAAAATAGAGACAACTTGGGGCACCCGGGGGGGCTCAGTCAGTTAAGCATCCAACTCTTGATTTTGGCTCAGGTCATGATCTCACAGTTCATGAGTTTGAGCACCACATCAGGGTCTGTGTGGCCAGCACAGAGCCTAATTGGGATTCCTGTCTCACTCTCTTCTCTGCCTCTTCCCCACTCTCTCACTCTCTGCAAATAAATACATAAACATAAAAAAAAAAAAAATAGAGACAACTTGGAAACAAATTATTAGGTATTGGGTAAATAAGGTTAGGGTATACCTACCTGTGCCATGAAATGTTTTCGGCCATCAAAACTCATTTGATAGAAGATTACATTATCACATGGAAAGGTATTTTTAATTTTTAAAAATTATAGTAAGATAAGGCATAACGAATTTAGCACCTTAACCGTTTTTAAGCATACAGTTCAGTAGTATTAGGTACATTCACACTGTTGTGCAAACCATCACCACTGT
Source organism: Leopardus geoffroyi (assembly GCF_018350155.1). Classification (NCBI taxonomy): domain Eukaryota; kingdom Metazoa; phylum Chordata; class Mammalia; order Carnivora; family Felidae; genus Leopardus; species Leopardus geoffroyi. The sequence continues at coordinate 177,250,114 of NC_059326.1, forward strand.
CCGTGTCCAGAACAGTTTATCTTGCAAAACTGAAACTCTACCCATTAGATAATAACACCCCATGCCCTTCCCCCAGTCCCTGGCAACCACTATTCTACTCTCTGTCTCCACAAATCTGACTTCCTGTAAGTGGGATCATATGGTATTTGTCCTTTTGTGTCTGATTTACTTGACATGTCTTTGAGATTCATCCATGTTGTGGCATATGTGGGAATTTTCAGGGAGGAGTAAGATTCCATTGTGCATATATGCCACATTTTGTTTATCCACTCCTCTGTCTGTAGGCACTTGAGTGTTTCCATCCCGTGGCTGTTGTGAATAATGCTGTTATGAACATGGGTGTACAAATCTCTAAGTCCTTTTAAACAATTTGTGAAATACAGATGCAAACATGTTTGTATAGATACACCAAAACCTGCTGCTGCTCCCGGGTGATAGGATTAGTGGGGATTTCTAGTTTCTGCTTATGTGTTCCCTAAAATTTTTAAATTTTAATTTTTAAATCTGACTATGGAAAATTAAAAACATAGGCAGAAATAGGTATATTAGGAACCCCCACATAGCTGTCACCTGTTACCTGGTCTCAGTAATTAGGAGCTCATGTCTACTCACTCCCCCACCCTTCAGGGTTATTTCGAATCAAATCCCACGTATCGTATCCTTTCACCTGTCAGTGTCTTAGTATGCATCTCTAAAAGAACCCACAATACTATAAAGTCACCTAAGAATTTAAATATTTATCGTAACTGCTTCATGACATCCCATTTGCAGTTGAGTCATTAGTTACATTTCCATTTGTCTCATGAATGTTTTTTTTTTTTTTTAATCTGTTGTTTGAATCAGGGTCCATATGAAGCGCATATGCCACAGTTGGTGGACGTGTCTCTAAGTCTCAGGTTTCCCCTGCGTATGTTTTCTTTGCCGATCAGGACGACTCCTCTGTAGTAAAAGTAGACGTTGAGGTGCCGGAACCGGTGCTAGAGGTCTGTCCTCCTCTCTCCCGCCCAGGACCGGGACTTCCTGGCCAAGCAGAAGGAGGACATGGAACTGGCGATGAAGAAGATCACTGCAGACAACAGGCGGGAGATCTGTGACAAGGAGCGCGAGTGTCTCACCAGGAAGCAGGAACTCCTTCGAGGTGGCTGCCAGAGAGTGGGCTGTGCTAGGAACTGCTAGGTTCTTCTCCATCCTAAAACCAAACAGCATCCTTTAGGGCGACACATGGGGAAAGCCTCCACTGCAGTCAGGACTGAGGCACAGAGCCGACATTATTTGACCTCTTTCCTGAGGTTGAGGAAGGAAGAAAGCCAGCAAGCCACGTAGAGTGGGTGGAAACTACGGGGTGGTGGGGAAAGTATCGTGCCCCTTATGACATCCATCACATGTGGAGTGACGGCTGTGCCAGTTTTCATGTCTCTCTCCTTGAATCTTCACCTTAACCCGACAAGTCGTTTTTGTAGACGAGGAAACAAAGGCTTGCAGAGCCACTGTGCTTGGGCCGGGGTTGCTCGGCTAATGCGTGGTAGAATGAGCCTTGAACATGGATCTCCTCTTGAAGCCTCTTGAAGCAGTCAGTTCCTGACTGCTCTGGTGTGCTGGTGCTCTGACGGGTTTGCGGGCTGGCAAGTCCTTTGAGCCCAAGACCTTCCAGAGACACTAGTGTGGGCCACTCCCGGAGGGAGGAGGGCAGAGGAACTCTAGGGTACAGAGAGAGGGCTTCTGTATCTGGATGGGGTCACTAGCAGGGGAGGTTCTGGGGTAGAGTTCTGAAGGGCAGCAGGGCTTAGGGTCTTTCTTTAGCCCCTTAGGTTTATCTTCTCTATGCCTGCGGATGTTGGGTGCAGTTTTGTGGGGCGTGCAAAGCAGGTGGGCTCTGAATGGCCAAAAGTCTGCTGTTTGAGCTACACTTGAAACAGTTGGATGGGAGAAGTTCAGAGTTTGGCACCCGTGGGCTTCTGAGAGTCAACAGTCCAGCCTGCGGTAAAGACGTAAACAACATAGGGCCGGTTGTACAGGTGCCATCTCTGGCTTACTTACACAGCAGGTGCTGCGGCCAGGGCTGTGATGGCCGGTGCAAGCCTTGTAAACCCCTCAGTACTTGGTGTGGGGCAGCAAAACGGGGTCCTTGATGTTCTGACGTTCTGAAGAGCCACCGCGGTTTCAGGAAAGCCCTCATTTTCTTTTTTGGTCCCATGATGCCAGTAGGAACCACCCTACTTGTGGGACAGCGCTTTCGACTTTGATAGGAAGCCAAATCACTGTTCTGATGTACTGTGTGGGTAGTTACCAGTTTTCATAGATCAGGAACGCAATGAAATGAAATGAACATTCATGTGGGTTGAGCACCACCCGCTCCGTGTCTTACAGGGCATGAAGTCTTCATCTGATGCCAGCTCCGTGCCTGTGGCTGAGCAGAAGGTCAATTGATAGACTTCCAGTGATAAAATGCCAGATGCTGTGTCTTAATAATAATGTATACATAAGGGATGTACAATGGCCAAGGAGGGTCTCGTCCATTCTTCAAAGGAGTAAATAGTGACAGGAGGCTGTTCCTGTCTTCTTCATGGGGTTTCGTGAGCCCTTCCCACTGGCCCATTAGGAAAGCAGCAGTGCACTGTGAGCTGAACATAATGGTCTCCCAAGACCATTTCTGCCTCCACGGAATGGTTGCACACGTTTGGTAGAGGTGGAAGTGGAGGCCTGGAGAGGATTTGTTACCCGTCCCAAACCCCAGTGAAGGAGCTGGGTTCTAGCCTCAGTCTCTGGTTTCTCTGGTTCCTGGCTCCATTCGCTTCCCGGTGTACCACGCTCCTGGGAGCTAACATCTGATGCAGGAGAGGGCAGGGCAGCGCTCAGTGGCGCTCTGGCCATTAGCATCTCACCAGGCCTCATGTCGTCCACAGACCGGGAGGCAGCCCTGTGGGAAATGGAGGAACATCACCTACAGGAGAGGCACCAGCTGGTGAAGCAGCAGCTCAAAGACCAGTACTTCCTCCAGAGGCATGAGCTGGTGCGCAAGCATGAGAAGGTGAGGTCCCGACTTGGGCGGGGCATGGGGCTGCCACCGGAAGCTCTGGGAGGGCCAAGTGGGGCACCACTTGGGTACCATCTGTGCTCCCAAGAGGAGGCAGGCGTTGGTCATGGTAAGGCCCTGGGAGGTTCTGTGAGATGTCCTTCCTCTGATGAAAGGGCCAGGAATGGGGGAAGCCCTGCAGGGAAGCAGATGGCAGCTCCCTCACTGACTTAGACACCTTAGTGTGTGCCTTTCACTTTTTTCCTCTTCTCCGTGAGCTTTCCATTTTCCCCTAATCTCTCTCTTTCGCATGCATTCCCTCGGAATACTTTTAAGTCTCAACTTAATCACCACCTCTGCCAGGAAGCCTTCCTTATCTCCCTCAGACCAGGCAAGGGCCCCTGCTTTGGCCAGAGCACTCTCTTACTTCTATGTAATTGTCTTGACTTGGTCCCCTTAGTGGGAGCAGGGACAAACTGAGATCTGGATGCACAATTAGTGGATAATTACAATTCCTAATCTAAATGCAATGATGGACAAACAGCTCTGAGCTGTGGCGGCTCTGAATAAGGGTGCTCAACCTGGCTTGGAAGTCAGGGGAGGCTCCCTGGAGAAGGTGATACCCGTGCCACGTTTTGAAATACAAATAGGTGTTAGGCGAAGGAAAAACTCAAATTTATCATGACTTTTAAAAGTATGAATTGACATCTGCCATCAGTAGTGTACGTCTTGCTTTGAGGTATTAGCTTTAATGACATGCCAACCATTGATTAGATGCGAAGGCATTTAGAAGGTAAAAATCCAAAGCGTTACTAACAAAAAGTAACATTTTCTGTTCTCACTTAAAAAATTAACAGTAGAGGGGCGCCTGGGTGGCGCAGTCGGTTAAGTGTCCGACTTCAGCCAGGTCACGATCTCGCGGTCCGTGAGTTCGAGCCCCGCGTTGGGCTCTGGGCTGATGGCTCAGAGCCTGGAGCCTGTTTCCGATTCTGTGTCTCCCTGTCTCTCTGACCCTCCCCCGTTCATGCTCTGTCTCTCTCTGTCCCAAAAATAAATAAATGTTGAAAAAAAAAATTAAAAAAAAAAAAAAATTAACAGTAGAGGTAAAATGATGCCAGACTTGCTCTGCTGAGCATTCAGGGCCACGTGTGTCCTGGGCTCCCAGGCGGAGGGTGGCAGCCTTTGGCCTCTGATCACACCCCGGGCCCAGAGCACACCTGACCTCAGCCCCGGCTGGCTGTGCCCGCAGGAGCGGGAGCAGATGCAACGCTACAACCAGCGCATGGTGGAGCAGCTGAAGGTGCGGCAGCAGCAGGAGAAAGCACGGCTGCCCAAGATTCAGAGGAGCGAGGGCAAGACGCGCATGGCCATGTACAAGAAGAGCCTCCACATCAATGGCGCGGGCAGTGCCTCTGAGCAGCGCGAGAAGATCAAGCAGGTGGGGGCTCTGTGCGTGTACTGCAGCGGGGACAGGTGCTGGTTTGGTGGGGCCTGAACTTTATGTGGCTTGGGGAATAGAAATACAAACTGCAGTACGGGGTCTTGGAAGGGGGGTGTCGGTCACAGCCTGGAAGCCTCACAAGCCCCACGGCGAATGTCCCTCCGGTGGACAGAGGGGGAAGCTTGGTGTTGCTTTCTCATGCACAGTTCCCTTTCACACTGTGGTGCTTCGATCCTGCGGCTTCCTCTGCTGGTAAACCCCTTCTTCTCATCCACCAAGACCCCACTTGCATGTCACCCATTCGTCTTGGGGACATGGCGCTGGTGGCCCTGGGCTCCCGTGATTCCTGTGTGGTAACGCACGTTGTCTTAGCATGTGGCACAGCACAACGTTGTGTCCCCACCAGCCTGGGTCTCCGCTCAGGAAGAGAGCATGGCCTGAATGGTGTAGGGCACTAGGGCTGTGCACAAACCAGCCCCTCTGACGGGGCTTTCTGGAATGGGGTGGGGGTAAGGGCCCCCCCCCCCCGCCCCTGCCCCCGCCACCAGCCAGGCCTGTGACCCTCTGAGGCACCCACCCTCCCTCTGTTCCAGTTCTCCCAGCAAGAGGAGAAAAGGCAGAAGTCGGAGCGGCTACAGCAGCAGCAAAAACATGAGAACCAGATGCGGGACATGGTGGCACAGTGTGACAGCAACATGAGCGAGCTGCAGCAGCTGCAGGTACAGGCCCCCCCTTCTCGCATCACCTCTGTTCCCGGGACCACAGACTCTATGGTAGGGAAGGACTCTCGTCAGACAAGCCCGGGCTAAAACGGTTCAATCCTGCCGTGTCATGCTGGCCAGATCCATCATCTTCCAAGCCATAGTTCCTGCATCCATAAAATGGGGATGGGGTGGGGGTGAGCATTCCTGTTTGGTAGGACTGAGCTGAAAGTGCCGCGCCTGGGGCCTGGCAGTGGCCTGTGCTGGGCTTCTGATTCATCACTGTGTCTTGGGACAAGGTGTCCAGGTTACTCCAATACCAAAACCGGACATTACAAGTAAGGAAGATGGCAAACAATGCCTCAACGAGATATTATTAGCGAATCGACTTCAACAATGTATAGAAAGAATTATACACCATGACCAAGTAGGCTTTATCCCAGGCTGGCTCAACATTCAAAAATCAGTGCAATCTGCAACATAACAGGCTAAAGAAAAATCACATGATCACAGCAACAGACGCAGAAAAAGCATTTGACAAAACCCAGCACTCATTCACAACAACACTCTCAGTAAAAACAGGAGTAGAGAGGAACTTCCCTAACTTGATAAAACCTACAGCTGATATCATCCTTAATGGTGAGAAGCGCAAAGCTTTCCCACTGAGATCAGGGAAGGCTGTTTTGGTGTTGCCAGCCTCTTGGTGACCCCTTTCCCTTGGGAGGTCCTGGCCTCTTCCAGTTTCCTGACTCCTGAGCTTGTCCCTGCCTGAAGGGCGCCACCCCAGGAGCCGGTACTTGGAGCCTCCTTGCAGCGGAGCAAGGCATTGTCATGCCTGAGGGATGGGCAGACTCAAACCCCTGTGACTTCAGGAAATTGCTCAGGCTTTTGCACCCATTTGGCAATTTCTGGAGACGCAAGGAGGGGTGGAGGAAACGTGACAGGCATTGACGCCTGTCAGGTAGGGACTCTTGTCATTTGTCACTGTAAATTTTAGCCAACTCCCTCAGCTTCTGCATCTGCTCATGGGGTGACTGGGAGGACTGACTGAGAGAACCCACAGGAAGTGCCAGGAGCCCAGCTTCTGGCAGGGCAAAGGTATTCCGTGCTGTAGTATTATTTCTAACTAAACTGATTTCTAAACTCTCGGGAGCCTTGAGTTGAAATCCAAAATGAAAATCCCCCCAAGGTGTCCCACTCTTCCAACCCCAAACGATTGAGGTATCTGGATGGAGACCCTTTCCTCTTGCTTTATAAATGCCTTATAAACCACAAGACTGATTCTCTGTGAGGATCAACAGGGACTTATCACTTCTGCCTTGCGAGAAATTCCAGGTAAATTTTGTGAGGCGGATGACTTACCTCAGAGAATAATAAAGTTGGGAGTGTCTCTGTCAGGTCCAGGTCCTCATCTTTACACAAATCTCTCCTGAGGAAATGATACATAATACAGAAAATTACATATATAATTTATATAAATATTTATACATACAGATTATCTTAGCTCTGACTGCCATAACAAAATACCCGTCTGGCGGCTTAAACAACAGTTTCGTTTCTCATAATTTTGGAACCTGGAAATCTAAAATCAGGTTGTCGTTGCAGTTGGATTCTGGCTTGCAGACGGCTGCCTTCTTGCTGTGTCCTCACATGGCACAGAGAAAGAGAAAGCAACCTTCCCAGTGTCTCTTGTAAGGACACTAATCCCATCATAAGGGCCCCACTCCCAGGACCTTATCTAAATTTAATTTTCCCCGGGGCACCTGGGTGGCCCAGTTGGTTGAACGGCTGACTTCACCTCAGGTCATGATCTCACATTTCGTGAGTTCCAGCCCCGTGTGGGGCTCGTGGGGCTCGCTGCTGTCAGTGCAGAGCCCTCTTCAGATCCTCTGTCCCCTTCCCTCTCTGCCCCATTCATGATCTCTCTCAAAAATGAATAAACATTAAAAAAGAAATAAATGTAATTATCTCCTAAAGGTCCCACCTCCAAATACCACCACACTGGGGGTTAGGGCTTCAACATATGAACCTTGGGGGGACACGATTCAGTCCATAGCACAAATGGTTAATACAATGCTATTTAACATAGTGAAAATTAAAAGCAACCTAAGTGACCAAAAATGGAGGAATATTTAAGTAGATTTGATGAATCTATGCTGCGGGATACTCTGTAGGCATTAAAATTTTCATTAAAAACAATGAAAAATGTTAATTCTTTAGAAGTTAATTAATGTTTACATTATAATGTTAAGGGTGGTGGGAAAGCAGGTTTCAAAATTGTATATAGAGGGTGAGCTAAACAACATTTAGGACAGAGGCTGCCAGAAAATCACATTTTTGCAGTGGCTGCCTCTAGTGGTGGGATTAGGACACATTTTTATTTATTATTAATAGTTTTACTGTTTTGTTAAAATGACATATATGTTCATGTTGAAGAATTCAAACAATGCAAAATAGCACAAAGAAGTAAAGTGCAAATTACTGTAGATCCCACTACACAATAAGAACTATTAACATGAATATTCTGAAATGTTCCTCCAGGCATCTCTTGGTATGTATTTATATGCATAGAGTTTCCTGTAAATTACAATCAAAGAGAAGAAATAATAATAATGCTGGTGCCTTCACTGGCTACAGCATGAGGTATGTTTCAGCCTTCTGCACCTCTGCCTTCTAAGTTTTCTTACCTGTTCTGCCTGGAATTTGTTCCAGAATGAAAAGTGTCACCTCCTGGTAGAACATGAAACCCAGAAGCTGAAGGCCCTAGATGAGAGCCATAATCAGAACCTGAAGGAATGGCGGGACAAGCTTCGGCCACGCAAAAAGGTAACCACGTCTGGGCTCGTGGGCTCAACAGTAGGCTTTTCTCCATGTTGAGCCACAGGCGTCTGCCTAGGATGTGAATATAGATAAGATACAGATTTACTTTAGGAAGTTGGTTCATATGATTGTGGAGGGCTAGTAAGTCTGAAATCTGCAGGGCAGGTTGTAGGCTGGAGATCCAGGAAAGAGTTGATGTTGCAGTTTTGAGTCCCACCCATGTTAGGGAGGGTAATCTGCTTTACTCAAAGTCTACTGAGTTAAATTTTAATCACATCTAAAAATTCCTTCACAGTGACATCTTGATGGGTGTTTGACCAAACAACTGGGTACCATGTCTTGCCAGGTTGACACATAAAATTAATCATCACAGGGCCTCAGTGTGGTCATTTGTAAAGTGGAGATGTGAATATTGTACTGTGTGATGCAAAAAAGTCATCAGCCCGTAGTGCAGACCAAGGACATACTCATTTCCTTCCACCCCTAAGCTCTCTGAGGAGAGAGCTGCCTTAATTACCCTTGATCACATGTCTTGAAGCCCTGAGGTTTGTTCTGCCATCATACATCAGCTCTGCTTGCTTTCACTGTGGTCTGGACAAGAGGCAGCTGCCCACCTCAGCTAAGTAATGGCCTTGGAAGTCCTTGAATTGAGGCTTCCCTAACCTGTGCTAATGGAGCTTTATGGCTGGCAGCTGGCCAGGGTCCTGGACCTTCCTGGCAGCAGGCTCATGTTCGTCATTTTCTGTAATCATGGCCTGTTGGGCCTTTTGATACTTGACACTCAAATCAATAATGCTCCTACTGACATCGGTTGACTCTGGTATCAGGAAACAAACGTTCACCTGGTTCTCTTACCTGGTGGTTCTATACCCTTGGCACATCCTGAGAGAGTTTGAAGATGAATGATCACGTTGCCTCTAGCAACTGCCTCCTATTTCAGGGGCACCTGGGTTTGGGGGAGGTACTGTGGTGTATGTCTGGGGAGCTGGCATTGGATTTTGCCTCTGGGGGCTGCTGTTTTGCAGAGTTCTTTGTAGAATTGTCATTAGCTACCTGGGTTACTGCTGGAACACTTAACCAGAGGTGATAGAAATGTTCTTTCACACTCGTGTTACAGTCAGCAATCTTGAGCTATGCAGGGGAAGGGAGATGACTGTACACTGTGGAATATTTTTAGAAAACTTCAGACTTAATTCTTTCAAGTAAGTATAGAATATCTGGTAGCATCCATAAAGTGTTGCTTGGGTCACGGCTGACACAGAATGTGGCCTCAGACCAGTCCTCCCTTCGCAACCTTTGCTTTTTAGGACTGTAAAATGTAGATAGAACATTTCTTCCCTTAAAGCATGTGTTAGTAAACTATTGTCCATGGGCAAATCTGGCCTACCATCTGTATTTGTAAATAAAATTTTATTGGAACACAGCCATGCTCATTCATTTACACATTGTCAGTGGCCGAGTTTGAAGTACAACGGCAGTTTGAGTAGTTGTGACAGAGACTTCACAGCCTGCAAAGCTGAAAATATTTATAATCTGGCCCTTTACAGAAAAAAGATTAGACTCCTGCCTTAGGTTATATACATGAATATATATGGTAGGTAGAAGAGAGTAGCGCTTAAGAGCACAGGTTTTGGATGAAGTCCTGGCTCCCTTATTACTAGCTATGAAACGTGGGGCAAGTTACTAAAGCTCTCTGTTCAAAAAGTGGTAGCTGTTATAATTAAATTGTTATTCTTTAGCAGAGGTCACAGACTGATTATCCATGGGCTGAAATTGGCGCACAGGCATTAGGTTTGGCCAACATATAGAAATTTCAAAATTTTTTGAAAGTTGCCAACCTTTAAGTACAGGCATACTTTGTTTTATGGCGCTTCACAGATAATTGCATTTTTTTTCTCCCTCCAAAATGAAAGTTTGTGGCAGCCCATGGTGAGTAAATCTACCAGTGTCCTTTTTCCAACAGCATTTGCTCACTCCATGTCTCTGTGTGTCTCTTTTGATAATTCTTGCAATATTTTAAACCTTTTCATTATTTTGTTATGGTAATCTGTGACCAGTGATCTTTGATGTTACTGTCATAATTGTTTTGTGACCACAAAAGATGGTGAACTGACATCAGGCACAGCAACATTTTCCTAGCTACGTCTTCTAAGGCAAGGGAAGCAAAAGCAAAAATAAACTATTGAGGCTACTCCAAACTCCACAAAGTTTTTTGCATAGCGAATGAAGGAAACCGTCAACAAGATGAAAAGGCAACCTACTGAATGGGAAAAAAATGTTTGCAAATGATGTATCCAATAGGGGGTTGATATCCAAAATACATAAAGAACTTAATACCAACCCCCCCCCCCAATAATCTGATTAAAAATGGACAGTTTTCCAAAGACCTATATTTGACCAACCATACATGAAGAGATGCTCAACATCACCAATCCTCAGGGAGCTACAAATCAAAACCACAAACAGATATTACCTTATACCTATCAGAAGGGCTAGGTATCAAAAAGAGCAGAAATTAACAAGTGTTGGCAGGGATGCAGAGGAAAAAGAACTTTTGTGCACTGTTGGTGGGAATGTAAATCGGTGCAGCCACTATGGGAAACAGTATGGAGGGTCCTTAAAAAATTAAAAACAGAGGGGCACCTGGGTGGCTCAGTCGGTTGAGCGTCTGACTTTGACTCAGGTCATGATCTCGCGGTTCGTGGGTTCCAGCCCCACGTCGGGCTCTGTGCTGACAGCTCGGAGCCTGGAGCCTGCTCATGCTCCAGCATGCTCTGAAACTCATGCTCTGTTTCTCTCTCTGTCAAAAATAAATAAACTTTAAAATATATACATATTTTAAAAAATTAAAAATAGAAATACCATATGATCCAGTAATTCCACTACTGGATATTTGGAAAACAAAACAAAAACGTTAATTTGAAAAGCTATATGCACTCCTGTTTACTGCAGCATTATATATAATGGCCAAGATAGGGAAGTAAGCCAAGTGTCCATCACTAGATAGATGACTGCATATATAACACATACACACACACAATGGAGTATTAGTCCTAAAAAAACAAGATTTTGCCATTTTGGACAACATGGATGGATCTAGAGGGTATTATGCTAAGTGAAATAAGCCAGACACAGAAAGACAAGTGCCATATGTTTCATTTATATGTGGAATCTAAACAAAGCAAAGTAAACAAAAAGCAGGAACAAAACCCATGAATACAGAGAACTGATAGGAGGGGATGGGATAAAAATTACAGCATTGGGAATATAGTCAACATAACAGCATTATACGGTGACAGATGGCAGCTACCCTTGTGAGCCCAGCATAGTGTACAGAGTTGTCACATCACTATGTTGTACACCTCACACTAATGTAACGTTGTGTGTCATCTATACTTCAACAGCAATAAAAATGCATTTTATGGGGAAAAAAGATGGCGAACTGTTGTGTATTCTGACTATTCCACTGACTGACCATTCCTCCGGCTCTCTTCCTTTCTGCTCAGGCCTCATTCCATGAGACACGGTATTAGTGAAATTAATGAGGCCAGTGAATAACCCTACAGTGGCCTCGAAGTGGTCAAGTGAGAGGAAGGGTTGCATGTCTCTCGCTTTAAATCAAAAGCTAGACATGATCAAGCTTAGTGAGGAAGGCACGCTGAGACTTGAGATACTGTCCTTTCCCACCAAACAGCTACAGTCGAGTTGTGAATGCAAAGGAGAATTTTTTAATTAAAAGTACTACTTCAGTGGATACACGAATGATAAGAAAGCTAAACAGCCTTACTGCTGAAAGGGAGAAAATTTTTATGATCTAGGTAGAAGATCAAACCAGCCACGAATTCCCTAAAGCTAGGCCTAATCCAGAGCAAGGCCCTAACCTGTCTTCGGTGCTATGAAGGCTGAGGTGAGAAAGCTGCAGAATAAAAGTCTGAAGCTAGTAGAGGTTGGTTCATGAGGCTTAATGAAAGACGTCGTCTCCAGAACGTGAAAGTGCAAGGTGAAGCAGCTAGTGTTGATGTAGAAGCTGCAGCACGTTATCCAGGAGATGCAGCGAAGGGAATTCGTGAAGTTGGCTACACTAGACAACAGATTTTCAATATAGATGAAACAGCCTTATGTTAGGAGAAGACTTTAGAGCTGGAGAGGAACAGTCCATGCCGGGCTTCAGAGCTTCAAAGGACAGGCTGATTCTCTCTTGTCAGGGGCTAGTGCGGCTATTGACTTTAAGTGGAAGCCAGTGCTCATTTGCCATTCTGAAAATCATAGGGCCTTTTAGAATTATGCTCTATCCTGCCTGTGTTGTATAAACGGAACGGCAAAGCCTCGATGATAGCACATCTGTTTACGACATGGTTTACTGAGTATTTCAAACCCGCTGTTGATATCTTCTGCTCATTGGCAGTGTGCCTGGTCACCCAACAGCTCTGATGGAGATGTACAACAAGATTATTATTTTTTTAAAAAAGATCAATGTTGTTTTCATGCTTGGTAACACAATATCTATTCTGCAGCCCGTGGTCAAGGAGTAGCTTTGACTTTCCAGTGTCGTCATTTAAGAAATACAATTTCGTGAGGCTATAGCTGCCATAGGTAGTGATTCCTCTCATGGATCTGGGCAAAGTAAGCTAAAAACCTTCTGGAAAGGATTCACCATTCTAGATGCCATTAAGTACATTCGTGATTCATGGAAGAGGTCAAAATATCAACATGAACAGGGCTTTGGAAGAAGTCGGTGACTTTGAGGGGTTCAGGACTTCAGTGGAGACAGTAACTGTGATGTGGTGGAAATGGCAAGAGAACTGGATTAGAAGTGGAGCCTGAAGATGTGGTGGACTTGCTATCGTCTCAGGGTAAAACTTGAACAGAGGACGAACTGCTGATGATGGATGAGCAAAGAAAACGGTTTCTGGAGGTGACATCTACTCCTGGTGAAGACTGTTGAAATGCCAAGAAAGGATTTAGAATATCTCATGAAGTTAGTTGATAAGGCAGAGGCAGGGTTTGAGAGGACTGACTCAAGTTTTGGAAGAAGTTCTACTGTGGGTAAAATGCTGTCAAACAGCATCACAGGCTACAGAGAAATTGTGAAAGGAAGGGTCCATCAATGTGGCAAACTTCATCATTGTCTTATTTTAAGGAATTGTATGTGAACTACACCTCAGTAGTAACAATTAAGAGATAACTACATTTACCCTGGTGAGCACAGCATAATGTACAAAACTGTCGTCACTATGTGGCACACCCAAAACATAACATTATATGTCAATAATAAAAAATTGGCACAGCCACACCGTCAGCAGTCACCTCGTTCAATCAGCAGCCATCGACACTGAGGCAAGACACTCCACGAGCAAAAAACAGTCATGAACTGCTGAAAGCTCAGATGACGTTTAGCACTTTTTCGCAATAAAGTATGTGCTCATTATGGTACATACATTTTTTTTAGAAACGGCTGTTGCACACTTAGACCACAGTGTACTATAAACATAACTTTTTATAAACAACTTTCATATGCATTAGGAAATCAGAAAATTCATTTGTGTATCATGATACTCACTTTATTGCAGTAGTCTGGTACCAAACCCACAGTATCTCCGAGGGAATGCCTGTGTAAGGGAATTTTTCATAAGAATCTGGCTTTCCAGTTTCTTTTGTGAATCCAGGAGCTCTGGCCACACTGGGCTCATTGTACCACGTGACAGACATCAGCTGGAGCTGAAAAGAAACCGCCGTCTTCAGACACAGTGTGTGCTCTTCACCTCACTGCAGTCCTCCTCACTCCCTATTGCCTCACACCCAGCTCTCTTTCTTCATTCGGTTCATCTGGCTGGCTCCCATAGGCACTGGATTTCGTAACTTGTTACAAGAGCTTACACAGTACCACTTTTATCTTGCTTATATATAATGTTTGCTTACCACAAACACTTTTAACATTAACATATCCGGGGGCACCTGGGTGGCTCAGTCAGTTAAATGTCCAACTTCATCTCGGGCCATGATCTCATGGCTCGTGAGTCTGAGCCCCATATTGGGCTCTCTGCTGTCAGCACAGAGCCTGCTTCAGATCCTCTGTCCCCACCTCTCTCTCCACCCCCCCTCCCCTGCTGCTTCTCTCTCTCTCTCTCTCTCAAAATAAAAATTAAAAACTTAAAAAACGTATTTTTTTAAGATTAAAAAAATGTTTAACGTTTATTCATATTTTAAGAGACAGAGCAGAGCATAAGTGGGGGAGGGGCAGAGAGAGAGGGAGAGGGAGACACAGAATCTGAAACAGGCTCCAGGCTCTGAGCTGTCAGCACAGAGCCTGACGCGGGGCTTAAACTCACAGACCGTGAGATCATGACCTGAGCTGAAGTCAGATGCTCCACCCACTGAGCCACCCAGGCGCCCCTAAAAAACATAATTTAAAAAATGCTAATACATCTGGCAAAGGAGAACTTCAACCAAGACACTAGACACTTGCTCTGAGTTACCAAATGGGCTTTTACAACACAGAGAACCCGTCGTACTGCAGGTTTTCAGAATCACAGTGTCAGGGGATGGTGGGAAGGCACATGATTTTTGAAGACAACTCCCTAGGTGATTTCTGTGGGGCAGTATCCTCATTAGGAACACAATGTACTTGGACATTCTGGCCCTGTCCTCCCACCTCCCCCCAATCACCCACTGTTAAATCTGTCCATTTTCTACCTTGGGTCTTTCTGCATTCGATTGTTTTCCTGCCAGGAGACTGGCATCTACCGCCCCCCCACCCCCCATGGAGATGGCATTTCACCAAACCGTGGCCCTTGATCCACAACAAAATCCTGCATGGTTGTGAAAGAAGGAAGCTAGAGGTGGTACCTGTCTTCTGGGTGATGCACTCTGGGAAAGGAAAGATGGAAGACCGAGTTACCCATGCAGCAAAGGAGCAAAGGCTTGTTGGGAGGGAAGGGAAATTTCCAGAGGAGGCCACTTTGGTGGGGGTCCTGTGTTTGGGAGATCCATGCCAATGGCATCTGACTGCGCCCTCTCTCTGTCCTAGGCTCTGGAAGAAGATCTGAACCAGAAGAAGCGAGAGCAGGAGATGTTCTTCAAACTGAATGAGGACACAGAATGCCTGAACCCTACCACCCCAAACAAGGCCACCAAGTTCTTCCCCTATAGCTCTGTGGATGCTTCTTAACAGCCACCTGGGGCTGTGGCTGGCAGGTTGGCGGGCCTCCAAGGCCCTCCCATTCTCTGTGAACAAGTAACTCAGGACCCCCCCCCCTTCCCTCTTGCTTCCAGGCCAACTCGCATCTAGCCCCTTGCCTTGTGTTACCCCAGCTATGCCCAACAGACCCACCCCAGTGTTCCTTAATTCTCGCTCACTCATGGAGGGCGAGGTTTTATTATGTGTTGCCTGATCCTAATGTATGTCCCCTCTGAGCCCCACATCCCTTCAAGGTGTCAGTGATTTGGGCTGCTAGTGGGGTCACGGCCCGGGAGGAATGGTGTTCTGCAGCCTTGAGACCCTCCTGCTTGCCAAAACATCAGTTTTGCTATCTGTGGGCACAAAGCGCTACCATCAGTCACCATGAGTTTGTCCATATTATGATTCTTGGTGTGGTGTCAGACAAGAACACGGCTCCTAACAGCCATTTCAGTTCCTAGCGAAGCCCGTCCTGCTGCCAGCTGCTCAGGGGGTGCCCTCATTCTTCCAGTAGCCCCCAATTTGCTTCCCTCTTGAGACAAGGCTGTGTCTACAATAGTGGGCTGGAGGAGAGCCTGAATCATTCATTCTGCTGGCCTTGGGTGTTTCTTGCCATCTTGTGTCCCTCTGCCTGCACACACATACATACACAAGGCTTGGCCCCGTGGCATTACCCAGGCTTGCCTCTGCTCTGGGCCTCTTGTGCCAGGTGGGTTGAAACATACTCATTGCCTGAGCCTGTGCCACTGAGCATGTTTAGGTGGAGCCATTGGTTTGAAGGGTGCTGGGTACTGGCACAAGATGGTATAGGCTGAACTGCCGGTCTGTGATTCCCTTTGGCGCCTACGCTGGATGCTGTGTTCAGGGATAAATTCCTCACCACACAAGACTTTCACAGCCTAGGCTGTTCCCGTCTCATCCTTGCCCATCCTGTCTGCAGGCTGTTTCCCTCTGTCCCTCCTAGCAGGAGTCTGGCCTCATACTTGAGACAGAGGCTTGTAGTCGCTGGGATTTCTGTTCAGGAAGAAAAAACATCAGGGAGAAATGCAATGCTTCCTGCCCCCAGCAACAGAGCAGATGCAAAGCTGCTTCTTCTCAGATGGAATCCTGGGCCTTCGGGTTATTCAGCTGGCCACCCACAGATTCTGATCCCACAGGCTGCAGGATGTAGATAAAAAGTAATGCTCAAACAGGCATTCAGTTTATCTACAAAGAAAGCTTTTTTCACTTTGATTTCTAACTTGAAACAAATATAAACAAATGGCTTCTATAGGACGATAACCTGCTTTAAATAAAACAGAAAACTGAAGGCGAGTTTGAGAAATCATGGATGACGTATTAAGTCTGGGTACTGTTTTGTCATGATGGAGTGGCTGACATCCCAGGAGGACTTTTTCCTTCTTCACTCCTACACGTTAAGGTTTGACACTTTGTCCTACAGCAATTCTCTGCAAGTTTCTTGGCACTGGTTGTAACTGGATCTTGGGGAGGGAGGGTTGCCATTCAGTAAGAAGGGACTTAGGGTTCCCAAGGCTTACATGTGCAGTGAAGATGCTCTGCGGGCTGTGGGAAGGCAGTGGTCCTCTTAAGTTGGTGAACATTTGAGCTTGCCTGCTTCAGTATTTGACCCAGATGCAGCAGTTTTCTGGTCTCACACAGATGAGACCAGTGAAACAATTGTCCCCTTTTATTCTTTTTGGTGCACAGGTGCCGGGAAAATGTGACCTAGCAGCAGTGTAATTACAGAACACTGTCCGGGTTCCACCAGCCAAGGCCGGCCCTGGCAAATGGTCAGGCAGGGCTGATTTGGGTTGTGTTTGCACTATTGCCTGGGGTGTGAGAAGGGGCATTTACATGAAATGACGGTTTCGTGGTTCAGACGAAAGTCTTTGATCATTCCCCTATTTGGCTTTTCATTCACATTTGAATCTTGTTCAAGAGTTGCTGCTTTCCTGTTCAGTGCTGCCCAAGTCCTGATGGCTCCCCTCTCCTTTCTGGATGGGGGCCGGTTGAGTCCTCCAGCCTCATGATTGAGCCAACACGCATGCCCACCAGTGAGAAGGCCCACGCAGTATTCCGCATGCCCCGTGCTAATGTTTCCTCGGGAAGGGACAGATGGAACTGTTTCTTGTTTTCAGTCCGTTTTTGGCAGAGTAAATATAACTAACTTATATTTTCCCTTTATAAAGGATAGAAGTTATTTTTATGTAGTTTCAAAACTTTATACAAAACTTTTGTAAAATGTGCTCTACAAAGTTTAACTGCAAGAATGTAAATATGCTTCTAATAAAATAGCAAAAGGAGAGAAACCCTATTTGCATTTGTGCTTGTTCTCTTGGGTGGGGTGGAAACAGCACGGCAGACTTAGCCACATTTGCCAGGCAAGAAAGGGTTCACCATCTTCTCAGTGCACTGGTGCTTTCCAGGTCACATGGCCAGTCAGACCTTGGGGTGGGTTTCTGTTTTGAAAGGAGTTATATTGTGTGTGTGTTCTCTACAGACATTGAACAACATTCTCATTCAACAATAAACATTTGGCCCCCAGGAGTTTCCAAATACTAACTTACTGAATCCTTTTAACAACCTGTGAGGAAGACATTGTCATTTCCATTTTATAGAGGAGCAAATAGATATGAAGCAAGGGTAAGGTCAGGCTGAACTTCACCACACTGGTAAATGATGCCTATGAAATTCAAATTAGACCTTCTGAGGTGCTGTCTCCACCACACCTCCTCTCCCACTCTCAGCTGCCCATTACACTCACTAAGAGTCATGCACTTAACTATCAGCTGCTGTATTTGAAAGCATTTTTCTGCCATGCTTCTAAAACCCCATTCAGAGGTTCTTAACCTGGGGTCTAAAGAGCTCCCCTATCACCAGCAAGGGGTCCGAGGGTAGAATTCAGGGTGTCTTTGTTCCTGGATGGGAAAAGATTTGGTTTTTAGTTTGACTAAGCTCTAACTGAAATTCAGTATTTCCTTTCTGTATGGATGCAGGCAACCAGCTCTGTTAGGATAAGTGGTACCTGAGACTGTCAGCAATAGAATTCAGAGATTTCATCTCCTGTTACTGCTGTGCAAACACCTCAAAATTTTGTTCATCACTTTGAAATAACAGTAGTTATTGGACTAATTGTTAGCTCCTGTTATTTAAGATTGAGATATTCAGGGGCGCCTGGGTGGCTCAGTTGGTTAGACATCCAGCTCTTGATTTTGGCTCAGATCATGATCTTACAGTTCATGAGATCAAGCCCCAGGTGGAGCCTGCTTGGGATCCTCTCCCTCTCTGTCCCTCCCCCGCTCAAAATAAACATTAAGAGAAATCGAGATGTGCATATTACATATATAGATCACATCTATAAGCCAATATATATATAGAGAGAGATTTTCTAATATTTTGGTACCTATATTTCATGATAGGTTTCACTTGTAATCTATGTGCTTTACATTGTGCATCTGAAAGTATTCTCAGAAGGGGTTTGCATTCTTGGTGGAATGCCTTCAAATTAAGAACCTCTACTGTGTCTGCAGCGCTGAGCTGTCACTGTCCTAGAAACCTGCTGACCAGCAGGTGGTGATCCACTCTCAGGGTGTCTCATACGTCTGTGACTTGGTGTGTTGGGGCAAGGGGTGCAGTGCAAACAGCAGCTGGCATGCCTCCCATTAAGGGACAGAAAAATGACTGGGGTTCCCAGGAAAAAGGATTCATGAGACTGATGAAGAAGATAATGCATCAAAGGATACATGGAACTTGAGAAATGAGATCGTTCCACAGTAACTGAGCCCTCTTATGCACTAAGTGCTTGAGGTGCTGAAATGAGTAAGACATTAACATGGTCTTCAAAATACTTGTCCTGCTGAGGAAACAGACCTGGAGAAAGAGTGTCAGTTCAGGCTGATGGAGCCTTGGAGAATGAGGGAAGAGCTCTCAGAGATGGTGATGCAGAATCTGGGAGGACTAGTTACTATGTGCCAGAACACATTCAGGGACTGGGTTGTGAAATGGTTTATGAGCCATGAGGCTGGAGAGAACAGGGCCAGACCCATGTACCTGGGCTCAAGCTGACCCTTACCATCCCAAGGGCAGTAAGAAGTCTGGGAAAGAGTTTACTCGGGAAGGACAGTTGAAATCATGACTGCAGCAACTCAAGAGACCAGCCGAGGACAGAGATTAACATTGATGCTGGTGGGAATGATGGCCCACAAAGGCTGGAGGCTTTAGGAAGGAAAGGACAGATGGTAGACCCCATAAGGGCAGGGAGTAAGACTCTAGCTGATCCCTAAACACCTAGAACCCAGCATGTTGCCACACTGAGTTACTCCGTCTGGGCTCCTCGTGCCATAAAGGATCTGAAAAGGGAGCAGCGGTGGCCTGGGGGCTGTAGACTGGATGTATATAAACCTAGTATGGTACCAGAGATGTTCACTAGGTCTGACTAACCAATGTGTTGCCAGTTAAAAACAAAACTGAGAGAACATCCACTTCCAGTGATGGCAGACTAGGTAATTCAAACCAGTCCTCTAAAGCTGAGGACAATTAGAAAAGCTGGACGAAAATATTCAACACGTCTACTTGAAGGCGCAAGAAAACTACAAGATAGTGAAGACTTACAAAGCCCAGATTGAAACAAGGACAGAACAGGGCACCTGGGTGGCTCAGTCGGTTGAGTGTCTGGCTTCGGCTCAGGTCATGATCTCACAGTTCGTGGGTTCGAGCCCCACATCGGGCTCTGTGCTGACAGCTCGGAGCCTGGATCCTGCTTCGGATTCTGTGTGTGTCTCTCTCTCTGCCCTCCCCCCATTCACACGCTGTCTCTGTGTCTCTCAAAAATTAATAAACGTTAAAAAAAAAAAGAAAGAAAAGAAACAAGGAGAGAAGGCCAGAGAGACGATTCTGGTGCTTCACCCTGAGAACATTTGCTGATCCTAGAGAGGGTATAAATGTGAACCTGACCAGAGTGCCAGGATCTCTGCAAGGAGAATTTGTACATGTAGTCAGTGCACTAGTTGCATCCTGTGTCCCAGTTTTTTGGGGCTGCTGCTCCCAGGATGCCTCTTGATTGCCTGGATCTGGGGGCTGAAGTGCGGGGAGGTTGTGTTCCAGGGTCCCATGGGACTGTAACAACTGGAGACAGTTCATGGCAGGCTATCACTCCCAGAATACTACTGCACAGACAGTAAATTAAAACACACCCCTAGTTTTTCTGTGAAAGAGGTTCAAATGCTTGTTCTGGAGCTGTGGCCTGAGGGGCAGGCTCTAGGTTTAGCACACATCTAGAGGCCTATGGAGGTGCCTATGTAGGCTGGGGGAATACCACCTTTGTGCTCTCCCTCTGCCTTGCTCCAGCTCTCTAGTATCTCCCAGAAACAAGCATATACACTTATCTGGAGCCCTGATTTTTGCTAATGTCATCCATGGGACACCTCCAGATCACCTTGTCTGGTGGCCAGCAGGGTTCATGCTTGTGGTCTCACAGTACTGTATATATTTGCATACTCAAAAGCTGCTACCTGAAGGTCTGGCTTCCAATCAGCCTGAATCTAGATGCTGAGATCCCCTACTTTAGGATAGACAGAGCTTGGTACACCCTCAACAATGAGAGCTTTACATTAAAAATAAAATAGGCTGCATGGAAAATCATAAAGGTTCAAGAGCTAGACAAGGCTGAACAATAATATTCATCTCTTACACAAGGCCACTCCTTCAAGACTAGAAGAGGTGGTTGTTTCACTTAATACATAGAAACAGGGGCGCCTGGGTGGCGCAGTCGGTTAAGCGTCCGACTTCAGCCAGGTCACGATCTCGCGGTCCGGGAGTTCGAGCCCCGCGTCGGGCTCTGGGCTGATGGCTCAGAGCCTGGAGCCTGTTTCCGATTCTGTGTCTCCCTCTCTCTCTCTGCCCCTCCCCCATTCATTCTCTGTCTCTCTCTGTCCCAAAAAAAAATAAAATAAACATTGAAAAAAAAAAAATTAAAAAAAAAAAATAAATAAAAAAAAAAATACATAGAAACAAACACAGAGTCAAGCAAAATCAGGAAATAGGAATATGTTCTAAACAAAAGAACAAGATAAAACCTTAGGAAAAAAGTCTTAATGAAATGTGTAAGTAATTTGCTTGATGAAGAGTTCAAACTAATGGTCATAAAGATGTTCACCCAATTTGGGAAAAGAAGGATGCTCACGCAACTTGGAAGAAGAATGGATGAGCACAGTGAGAACTTTAACAAAGGGATAGAAAATATAAGAAAGTACCAAATAAGCCTCAGAGCTGAAGAATACAATAACTGAACTGAAAAATACACTAGAGGGATTCAACAGCAGACTAGATGAAGCAGAAGATCAGTGAACTCAAACACAGGGCAGTGGAACTCCCCAGTAAGAGCAGCAAAAAGAAAAAAGTTTGAAGAGTGAAGACAGCTTAAGGGATTTACAGGACAACATCAAGTAGACTAACATTTGCATTATAGAGGTCGCAGAAAGAGAAGAAAGGGGCAGAAATTTTACTTGAAGGAAGTAAGGCTGAAAACTTCCCTAAGCTAGAGAAAGAAATGAACACCCAGATCCAAGAAACCCAGAGAATTCCAAAGAGATAAACTCAAAAGACCCCACACCAAGACATATTATAATTAAAATGTCAAAAGTTTAAGCAAGGAGAGAAATCTTAAGAGCAGCAAGAAGAAAACCAACTTGTTATGTACAAAGGAACCTCCATTAGACTCTCAGCAGATTTTTCAGCAGAACCATTGCAGGCCAGAAGGAGTGGCATGATACATTCAAAGTGCAGAAAGAAAAAAACCTTCCAACCAAGAATACTGTATTTGGCAGAGTTATTATTCAGAATTGAAGCAGAGAGAGTTTTCCAGGTGAGCAAGGCTAAAGGAATTCATTATCATTAACCTGACCTTAGAAGAAATGCTAAATGTACTTCATACACTGAAAAGAAAGGGTGCCAATTAGTAACAAGAAACCATGTGAAAGAATAAATCTTACCAGAAAGGTAAATATACAGTAAAGGTAGTGGATCAATCATTTATAAAGCTAGTATGAAGTTTAAAGAATAAGCAGTAAAATACTACAATAATTAGTCAAGTAATACACAAGATAAGTATAAAATTGTGACAACAAAAACATAAAACAGGCTAGGGGAGAGTAAAAACATAAAGCTTTAAAATGCATTCAAATTTAAGGTGTTATCAACTTAAAATAGAGTGTTATGAATATAGGTTGTTGTATATAAGCCTCCTGGTAACCACAAAGCAAATACCTATAGTAGACACACAAAAGATCACGAGTAAGGAACCTGAGCATACCACTAAAGAAAGTCATCAAGCCACCAAGGAAGAGAGCAAGAGAAGAAAGGAAGAGACAGAAACTACAAAACAACTAGAAAACAATGAACAAAATAACAATAGGTACATACCTATCAATAACTACTTTAAATATAAAAGGACTGAATTCTTTAATCAAAAGACAGAGTGGCTGAATGGAAAAAAAAAATAAAACCCATCTACATGATGTCTACAAGAGACTCACTTCACATGTAAAGGACACACACAGACTAAAAGGGATGAAAAAAGATGTTCCACACAAATGTAAACCAAAATAAAGTTGGGGTAGCTATAATTATATTTAAAAAATCCCACTTTGGGGTGCCTGGGTGGCTCAGTCGGTTGAGCATCCGACTTTGGCTCAGGTCATGATCTTGCAGTTCATGAGTTCGAGTCCCGCGTTGGGCTCTGTGCTGACAGCTCAGAGCCTGGAGCCTGCTTCAGATTCTGTGTCTCCCTCTCTTTGCCTCTCCCCACTTGTTCCCTGTCTCTGTCTCTCTCTCAAAAATAAACATTAAAAAAATTAAAAATAAAACCCACTTTAAAACAAAAACATAATAAGAAACAAGGGCATATTATATAATGATAAAGGACTCAATTCCAATAAAAATATATAACTTTTTAAAATATTTATAGACCCAACACAGGAGCACCTAAACATATAAAGGAAATATTAACATACCTAAAGGGAGAAATAGCAACACAATAATAGTAAGGGGTGTTAATATACCACTTACATCAATAGATAGATCATCTGGAGAGAAACTCAATAAGGATAAATCAGCCTTAAATAACATGTTAAACCATACAGATTTAACAGATACATATGGAACATTCCATCCAAAAGCAACAGAATAACATACATGGAATGCTCTACAGAATAGATCATAGTTTAGTCCACAAAACAAGTCAATAAATTAAGGATACTGAAATCATATTAAGCATCTTTTCCAAACACAATTGAATGGAACTAGAAATCAATTACAAGGAGAAAACTGGAAGGGTGCCTGGGTGGCTTAGTCAGTTAAGCATCTGACTTTGGCTCAGGTCATGATCTTGCAGTGCATGACTTCAAGCCCCACATCAGACTCTAGGCTAACAGCCTGGAGCCTGCTTTATATTCTGTGTCTCCCTCTGTCTCTGCTCCTCCTTTGTTCGTGCTCTCTCGCGCTCTCTCTTTCTCTCAAAATAATAAACATTAAAAGAAAAAAAACCCTGGAAAATTCACAACTATGTGGAGATTAAATCACATGCTACTGAACAACCAATGAGTCAAGAGAAATAACAAAAATTTGTTGAGACTAAATAAAATGGAAATACAATATCCCCAAATTTATGAGATACAATAGAAGTAGTTCTAAGAGGGAAGTTTATACTGATAAAGGCCTATATCAAGAAACAAGAAATATTTCAAATAAATGTTTGAACTTGACACCTCAAGGAACTAGAAAAAGAACAAAATCCAAAGTTAGTAGAAGGTAGGATATAACAAAGATCAGAGTATAAATAAATGAAATAGAAACTAAAAAGATGGGGGGTGCCTGGATGGCTCAGTCATTTGAATTTCTGACTCTTGGTTTCCGCCCAGGTCATGATCTCACAGTTTTGTGGGTTTAAGACCTGTGTCTGGCTCTGTGCCAGCAGTGCAGAGCCTGCTTAGGATTCTCTCTCTCTCCTACTCTGTCTGCCCCTCCCCTGCTCATGCTGTCTCTCTCAAAATAAATAAAACTTAAAAAAAAAAAAAAACAACTAAAAAGACAATAGAAAATATAAACGAAACTAACAACTGGTTCTTTGGAAAGATTAAAATGGCACACCATTAACTAGACTTAGTCTCACCAAGAAAAAGACAAGGGTTCAAATGAAATCGGAAATGAAAAAGGAGACATTACTGATACCACAGTAATACGAACACCAACAAATTGGACAAGCTGGTAGAAAAGAAAAAATTCCTAGAAACACACAGACTTAGAGGACCAAATCACGAAGAAATAGAAAATCTGAATATACCAATTGCTAGCAAGGTGAATGATTAGTAATCAAAAACCTCCAAACAACAACAATAAGAACAGCAAAACAAAACAAAACCAAAAAACCTCCCAAGAAATAAAAGTCCAGGACCAGATGGTTTCACTGGTGAATTCTACCATCCTAAGAATTCATACCAATCCTTCTCAAACTCTTCTGAAAAACTCAAGAGGAAAGAATACTTCCAAACTCATGTTATGAGGCCAGTATGACCCTAATACCCAAACCAGACAAAGATCCCACAATAAAAGAAAATTACAGGCCGGTATCATTGATGAACATAGATGCAAAAATCCACAACAAAACATTAGCAAACCAAATTCAACAATACATGAAAAGGATCATATGCCATGATCAAGTGGGATATGTACCAGGGATGCAAGGATGGTGCAACATCCACAAATCAATCATGATACACAACATTAACAAAGCGAAGGATAAAAATCATATGATTGTCTGAATAGATGTGAAAGAAGCATTTGACAAAATTCAACATCCATTCATGATAAAAAAAAGTCTCGACAAAGTGGGCTTGAGTTGACATACCTCAACATATAAAGGTCATAATATGACAAGCCCACAGCTAATATCACACTTAACAGTGCTTTTAAGATCAGGAATAAGATAAGGATGCCCATTCTTGCCAGTTTTTTTCAACACAATACTGGAAGTCCTAGCCAGAGCAATTAGGCAAGAAAAAAAAAAGCATCTAAACTGGAAAGCAAGAAGAAAATGACCACTATTTGGAAATGACATGATACTGAATGTAGAAAACCCTAAAGATGCCCCCCCCCCACACACACACAAGTGCCTGTTAGACCTAATAAATTAAGGAAAATTCCAGAATATAAAGTATGCAAAAAAGTTTCTACACATTAATAACAGACTATCAGAAAGAGAAATTAAGAACACAAGTCCATTTACAATTGTATGGGGGCGCCTGGGTGGCTCAGTCGGTTAAGCGTCTGACTTCAGCTCAGGTCATGGTCTTGCAGTTTGTGAGTTCGAGCCCCGCGTCGGGCTCTGTGCTAACAGCTCAGAGCCTGGAGCCTGCTTCCGATTCTGTGTCTCCCTCTCTCTGCCCCTCCCCCACTCGTGTTGTTTCTCTCACTCAAGTATTAAAATTAAAAAAAAAAAATTGTATGAAAAAGAATAAAATACCTAGGAATAAATTTAACCAAGGAGATAAAACACCCATACACTGAAATCTATGAGATACTGATGAAAGAAAATGAAGAGGACACAATTAAGTGGAAAGATATTCCATGCTCATGGCTTAGAATATTGTTAAAATGTCCATACTACCTAAAGCAATCTACAGATTTAATATAATCCCTATCAAAATTCTAACATCATTTTTTACAGATACAGAACCAACAACCCTAAAATTTGTATGTAACCATAGAAGACCTTGAATAACAACAGCAATCTTGAGAAAAAAAGAACAAAGCCAGAGGCATCACAATCCTTGACTTCTAACTATATTACAGGGCTAAAATAATCAAAAAAGTATGGTGTTGGCATAAAAACAGCCACAAAGATCAATGGAACAGAACAGAGAGCCCACATGTATGGTCAATTAAGTTATGACAAAGGACCCAAGAATATAAAATGGGCAGGACAGTCTCTTCAGTAAATGCTGCTGGGGAAACTGAATAGCCACAAGGATAAAAATGAAAAGTAGATGACTACCGGGGCGCCTGGGTGGCTCAATCGGTTAAGCATCTGACTTCACCTCAGGTCATGATCTCATGCCTTGTGAGTTTGAGCCCCATATCAGGCTCTGTGCTGACAGCTCAGAGCCTGGAGTCTGCTTCAGATTCTGTGCCTCCCTCTCACTCTGCTCCTCCCCTGCTCACACTCTGTCTCTCTCTCTCTCAAAAATAAATAAACATTAAAATATTTAAAAAAAGAAAACTAGGTAACTATTTTACATTATATATAAAACTAACTCAAAATGGGTAAAAAAGGCTTGAATGTAAGACCTGAAACCATTAAACTCCTAGAGGAAAACAGGCAGTCAGTTCCTTAACATTGGTCTTGGTGAGGATTTTTTTGGATCTGACACCAAAAGCAAAGGCAACAAAAGTGAAAAAATAAAAAGTAAACAAGCAGAACTATATCAAACTGAAAACCTTTTGCAAATCGTATATAATAAGGGCCTAAAAATCCAAAATTTATTAAAAAAACTCATACAACTCAATAGCAAGAGTCAATCTGATTAAAAAGTGGGCAGAGGACCTCAATAGACATTTTTTCTTTTTTCTTTTTTCAAGTTTATTTATTTTTGAGAGAGAGTGAGCAAGCAGGGGACAGGCAGAGAGAGATGGAGAGACAGAATCCCAAGCAGGCTCCACATTGTCAGTGCAGAACCCGATGCAGAGCTCGATCCCATGAACAGTGAGATCATGACCTGAGCCAAAATCAAGAGTCAGGTGCTTAACCGACTGAGCCACACAGGTGCCCCAGACATTTTTTCAAAGACAGATGGCCAAAAAGTATATGAAAATATGATCAACATCACTAATCATCAGGGAAATGTAAATCAAATCCATGATGAGATATCACCTCACACCTGTTAGAATGGCTATCATCAAAAGACAAGGAACAGCATGTGTTGATAAGGATGAGGAGAAAAAGGAACCATCACGCACTCTTTGTGGGAATGTAAATTGATGCAGCCACTGTGGAGAACAGTATGGAGGTTCTTCTAAAAATTAAAAATATCATTACCATATGATCCAGCAATTCCACTATGGGTATTTATCCAAGGAAATGAAAACACTAACTTAAAAAGATATGCACTACCATGTTCATTGCAGCATTATTTATAATAATCAATATACGGAAACAACCTGTGTCTATCAATGAATGAATGGATAAAGAATCTGTGGTGTGTGTACACACACGATGAAATACTATTCATTCATAGAAAAGAATAAAATCTTGCTATTTGCAACAAAAGAGATGGACTTTGAGGTCTCTGCATAGATACAGAGATAGATTGGTGGTTGCCAGTGGTGGGGATGAGGGTTTATAGGTGAAATGGGTGAAGATGGTCAAAAGATACAAACTTCCCATCATAAAATAAGTCATGGGGATATAATGTACAGCATGAAGACTATAGTTAATAATACTGTATTGCGTATGTGAAAGTTGCAAAAGGAGGGGGGCGCCTGGATGGCTCAGTTGGTTAAGCATCCAATTCTTGATTTTGGCTCAGGTCATGGTCTCACGTTTCTTGAGTTCGAGCCCTGTGTCGGACTCTGCACTGACACTTCTATCACCCTCTCTCTCTCTGCCCCTCCCCTGCTTGCTTTCACCCTCTCTCTCAAAATAAATAAACTAAGAAAAAAAAAGTTGCAAAGGGAGTAGCTCTTAAGAGTCCTTATGACAAGAGATAATTTTTTTCTAACTCTTGTGAAAATCAAATACAAATAAAGACCAGACTTGAAAATTCTCTGGGTAGACAAAACCAGTTGAGTCATACAGGCAAAGCTTAACTTACTAGCTTATTTTTTAAGACAAGTGAGGCTAACTCGACCTGGGACACTTCTTGCCTATGCCTCTGAAAATGATAAATGAAACTTAAATTGATCCCAAAACTGATATGAGGTAACCACTGATTCCCTTTAAGAAAATTCAAATACTGTAACCAGTCACTGCCTATATGCCACATAAACTGGTTTATAATGATATACTTGTGAGCCTCATTCTATGTTTTGGTTTGAGAGCCCCTGGCTTGCACACTGCCTTTTTAGTGTAAGCACAATTAATTTTTACTAATAGTACTTCGGGGAGTCATTGGTTTTACGTCTGTTTTTTTTTTCCCCCTGAACTTTTGACACAGTACACTGGGCTCACTGATTTCTCACTGACCCTGGAGTTTCAGGGTACATCTCTCTCTCTCTCTTTTTAAAAAAATGTTTATTTATTTTTGAAGGAGAGAGAGAGAGAGATAGAGTGTGAGCAGGGGAGGGGCAGAGAGAGTGGGAGACACAGAATCCCAAGCAGGCTCCAGGCTGTGATCTGTCAGCACAGATCCTGATGCAGCACCTGAACTCACTAGCTGTGAGATCATGACCTGAGCTGAAGCCTGACACTTAACTGACTGAGCCACTCAGGCACCCCCAGGGTACATTTCTCTTGATTTGAGCTCCAGTATCTTTGTTCTGGGCTCTCCAACTTCATTGTCACATATGTTTTCTGTTTTTGTTTGTTGAAGCTTCTTGGTAAGTCACCCTCTGTACGTGTAAGGGAAAAAAAAACCAACCATGATTCTCTGGATTTTAGGTCATGGTAGGATTACTAAGGCTCCCATACATTATTTGGGTTAGGGAAACTAAAGGCAAAGATGGGGTCTACCTGGTCTAAAACTCTTTCTGTACGTCCTGTAAAGACTCCTCCCTCTTGTATGTATAACCACTATGGATGATGATCTTGTGTATTTTCGGAAAATGTGTGATCTTTCAGATAATTTGGAATTGTAGTGGCCCACTTGGAGGTCATTTCACTTAGATAAATCCAGCTTAAAGAGCACCCTTGAAAAGAGATGATCAAAACTCTCACAGATGATGGAATGCATGCTTTGACTGGTACATAGAAGCTTCTAAAAGATAAGATGACTCCAAAAATAGCTTCTGCGAAAGAATCTTTATAGCATGCAAATAAAAAATGTTTAGTAAAAACTATGGCCATCTAACCAGGCAACCTTAACTTAGTCCCTCTGCCAAACACAATTTGGATCTAAACTACTGAGTTTTGAATTATTGCACCTGAGACATAATAAAAATTTTAAGATGAAAACATAAGATCTATGTGTGTGTCTGTATGTTTATGTCTATCTAGTATGTATATTATGTATATTATATATATGTGGTATTCTAAAAATAGTTCTATTTAGGGGAGACTGGTGGCTCAGTCGGTTAAGCATCTGACTCTTGATTTTGGCTCAGGTCATGATCTCACGTTTCACGGGATCAAGCCCCACGTCAGGCTCTGCACTGACAGCGTAGAGCCTGCTTGGGATTCTCTATCTCCTTTCTCTGCCCCTCCCCCCCATTAATAAATAAACACTTTAAAAAAATGTCTTAAAAAAAGAGTCATATTTAATTGGCTAAAAGCAAAAGAAACACTTGTATAAATTAAATATTCCTAAAACTTTCAGAAATACAGAATCTAACCCAAATGTTTTCCAAGTTCACATGATATGGGATAATTTTTTTTTTTAAGATTTTTTTTTAAGTAATCTCTACAACCAATGTGGGGCTCAAACTCACAACTCCAAGATCAAGAGTAGCACGCTCCATTAACTGAGCCAGCCAGAGCTCCCTGGGATAATTTCTGATAAACAGAAAGTAGTTTAAGTTTGTTGGTTTAGTAAATACAGACATGTATTCAGAATTGTCAACATAATTAATGCAAACATACAACTTTTTCTACCTGGGTTTACTAGCTCATGCTATATTTATGTTGCAAATTTTATCAACAAGAAAAATAACTTAAAATGACGATTAACTGTTTCATGTCTAAGCATAATTGTTAAAAACAAATAATTTAAATAAATTTAAATAAGATAAAAGTTTACATTAAGTTAAACTATATAATGAATATTCATTGAGTATATGTCATTCTCAAATAAGATAATATACTGAGACATGGATTGCTTAACATGCTTATCTAGTTTTGGCATTTTAATTTTTTTAATGTTTATTTATTTTTATTATTATTTTTAATTTTTTAACGTATATTTTTGAGAGACAGGGAGAGACAGAGCATGAGCAGGGGAGGGGCAGAAAGAGAGGGAGACACAGAATCAGAAGCAGGCTGCAGGCTCTGAGCTGTCAGCACAGAGCCCAACGTGGGGCTTGAACCCACAAACTGAGATCATGACCTGAGCCGAAGTTGGATGTTCAACCGACTGAGCCACCCAGGCACCCCAATGTTTATTTTTGAGAGAGAGAGAGAGTGAGAGAGTGAGACCAGGGGAGGCAGAGAGAGAGGGGAAACAGAGGATCCAAAGTGGGCTCTGGGCTCACAGCAGAGAGTCTGATGTAGGTCATGAGCTCATGAACCGTAAGATACTGACCTGAGACAAAGTCAGATGCTCAACTGACTGAGCCATCCAGGTGCCCTTGCATTTTAATTTTTACAGAGACAAAAGATACTTGGGTATATTAATAAATGTCTTTGCCACATTGAAAAATTGTACTACAAGGGACTTTTGGGTTGCTCAGTCAGCTAGGCATCCGCCTCTTGGTTTTGGCTCGGATCATGATCTCGCAGCTTTGTGGGTTTGAGCCTTTCATCAGGTTCTGTGCTGGCAGCCTGCTTGGGATTCTCTCTCTTCCCCTCTCTGCCCCTCCCCTACTCATGTTGTCTCTGTCTCTCTCAAAATAAATAAGTAAACTTAAAAAAAAAAAAAAAAAAAGAAGGGAAAAATTGTACTATGGAAAACATGTCTCTAAAAATTGTGTTTTTATAACTGCATTTATAAGTTTGCTGATCTATGGGATGCTAATATATGAAAGACAGTTCACAATTGTCTGTGCCATAGTTTTCACTGGAAGGTAAGGATTACTAATATTAAAATTTATAATCAATATGTAAAAAAAAATCTATTTATTAGAGACAGTAAAAGTTAAAGGGATCCAATTTTGTGTACAAAATGTGGGAAGAAAATCAGGTGTGTTTATGTGCAGAATATGCAAAGAAGATAGGATGTTTTTTCATTATGGAAAAAGAGAGTATTGTTGTCTGAACTAAAATGGTTGTTCCAGAATAAGAAAGTAAAAAGAATGGGACAGAGCCTAAATGGATATAGAAAGTTGCAGAAGGTTTGTGGAAAAGAAGTTTCATGTCGTGAGGTCAAAGCTGAGTAAAACTGAATAGATTTACCATAAGGGTTTTTAAAAATAAGCTTTTTTTTTTTTTCAACGTTTATTTATTTTTGGAACAGAGAGAGACAGAGCATGAACGGGGGAGGGGCAGAGAGAGAGGGAGACACAGAATCGGAAACAGGCTCCAGGCTCTGAGCCATCAGCCCAGAGCCCGACGCGGGGCTCGAACTCACGGACGGCGAGATTGTGACCTGGCTGAAGTCGGACGCTTAACCGACTGCGCCACCCAGGCGCCCCAAAAATAAGCTTTAATATATAGTGTATTTATATAAAACTGTTATTTGATTTTCCTTCATATGCTAAAAGGACAAAGTTTTCTTAGATTATTGGTCTGCTCTTTTTTTATAAAAATGTTTTTAATGTTTATTTATTTTTGAGAGAGAGAGAGCCAAAGTGTGAGCAGGGGTGGAGCAGAGAGAGAGGGACACACAGGATTGGAAGCAAGCTCCATGTTCTGAGCTGTCGGCACAGAGCCTGACATGGGCTTGAACTCACAAACCATGAAATCATGACCTGAGCCAAAATCCGATGCTTAACTGACTGAGCCACCCAGGAGCCCTTGGTCTGCTCTTGACAGGATTATGAAAGGGTTTCCTTGACTTTTAAGTAATTTGCTTAGAAAACAAAGATTCTATGTTTTATCAAAATAATTTCCTGTGGTTTATATTGTCTTTATCATGCTTTTGATTACTTTAAAAAACCCTGAGTCTTCGCCATTAAAAGAGATAAGTTTTTTTTTTTTTTACAAATATACAACTTTCTGTATTTGCCTTTGAAATCTTTTGTCACTTTGAATGGACATTAAGTACAGTTTCACAGTGAAACTGTTATCCTATTTGATCAAGTGTTTTAAATCTTTTGGGGTGCCTGGGTGGCTCAGTCGGTTGAGCATCTTACTTGGGCTCAGGTCATGATCTTGCAGTTCATGAGTTTGAGCCCCATGTCGGGCTCTGTGCTGACAGCTCAGAGCCTGGAGCCTGCTTCAGATTCTGTGTCTCCCTCTCTCTCTGCCTCTCACCTGCTTGCACTCGCTCTCTCTCAAAAATAAACATTAAAAAAAAAATTTCAATCTTTTGACACTTTTTAAAAAAATTCTAATTTTTTTGTTTTTGAGAGAGAGAGCATGAGTGAGGAGGGAGGGCCAGAGAGGAGGACAGAGGATCTAACGTGGGCTCTGCTGACCACAGACAGCCGGATGTGGGGCTGGAACTCATGAATCATCAAATCATGACCTGAGCCGAAGTTGGACACTTAACTGACTGAGCCACCCAGGTGCCCCTCTTTTGACATTTTTAACGAACTTCACCAAACCAAATTATTTTTTGTTTTTTTAAAGATTTTATTTTTGAGGTGCCTGGGTGGCTCAGTTGGCTAAACGTTTGGCACTTGATTTCAGCTCAGGTTATGATCTCACAGTTTGTGGGTTCAAGCTCCGTATTGGGCTCTGTGCTGACAATGAGGAGCCTGCTTAGGACTCTCTCTCTCTCCCTCCCTCTCTGCCCTTCCCTTGCTCACGCTCTCCCTCTAATAAATAAATAAATAAAACTTAAAAAAAAAAGAAAAAGAAAAAGGCTTTTATTTTGAAGTAATCTCTACACTCAGTGTGGGGCTTGAACTCACAACCCCAAGATCCAGAGTCTCATGCTCCACCAACTGAGCCAGCCAGATGCTCCTCACCAAATCAAATTCTCTTTTTTAATTTGAACTAATTTTGGGATTTTCCCGAGGAACCTTTAAAAAAATCTCAAAAGATTTGCGCTCTTTCCGCATAAAAGAGAAATATTAATTTATTTAGGCTTAGTTGATATATTAAGCTGCATGGGAAACATTGCCAAATAAGAAGTTTGCTTAATCTCCTTAGCGAGCCCTGCATTGGGCTCTGTGCTGACGGCTCAAAGCCTGGAGCCTGCTTCCGATTCTGTGTCTCCTTCTCTCTCTGCCCCTCTCCTACTCATGATCTGTCTGTCTGTCTCTCTCTCTCAAAAATAAATGAACATTAAAATAAATTTAAAAAAATAAAGTACTATATATCACAAAAATAACAATTTGCTTTTCTTTTTTTTTTTTTTTCATTTTTTTTTTTTTCAACGTTTATTTATTTTGGGGACAGAGAGAGACAGAGCATGAACGGGGGAGGGGCAGAGAGAGAGGGAGACACAGAATCGGAAACAGGCTCCAGGCTCTGAGCCATCAGCCCAGAGCCCGACGCAGGGCTCGAACTCACGGACCGCGAGAT
This sequence comes from Leopardus geoffroyi, assembly GCF_018350155.1. Lineage (NCBI taxonomy): Eukaryota > Metazoa > Chordata > Mammalia > Carnivora > Felidae > Leopardus > Leopardus geoffroyi. The sequence goes on from NC_059326.1 coordinate 177,283,756, forward strand.
CGTGACCTGGCTGAAGTCGGACGCTTAACCGACTGCGCCACCCAGGCGCCCCAACAATTTGCTTTTCAATTGCATCTTTTTTTTTTTTTTTGGTGAACTCTTACCAGATCTTTAACCAAAGCTATTTTTAAGTCTCTTCATTCACAGTCATTTATTGTTTTACTCTTTTTCTCTGGAAGCACTTACAATCAACTACAGGCAAAAACGCTTCATCTTCAAAAAGATTCATGGAAAAGACCCTGACAACTACTCTATAATACAGGTTTCTGATAACATTAAATACTACCACTGACCTAGGTAAGAATTTCTAAACATCTAATGGAATGGTGATTGATTCACAAAGCTGCTAACCCAAGATGAAGCAAAACAAAATTACAGGTCTCTGAATAAACTGATGAAGATGATTATAAATACAAATTAAAAATGTAAATCAAAAGTACAATGAGGTTTCACCTCACCCCTGTCAGAATGGCTAAAACAAAAAACACAAGAAGGGGGCACCTGACTGGCTCACTGGGTAGAGCATGTGACTCTTTTTTTTTTCTTAAATTTTTTTTAATGTTTGTTTATTTATTTATTTATTTATTTATTTATTTATTTATTTATTTTTTCAACGTTTTATTACTTATTTTTGGGACAGAGAGAGACAGAGCATGAACGGGGGAGGGGCAGAGAGAGAGGGAGACACAGAATCGGAAACAGGCTCCAGGCTCTGAGCCATCAGCCCAGAGCCCGACGCGGGGCTCGAACTCACGGACTGCGAGATCGTGACCTGGCTGAAGTCGGATGCTTAACCGACTGTGCCACCCAGGCGCCCCAAATGTTTATTTATTTTTGAGAGAGAGAGAGAGAGAGAGAGAGCGTGAGTGGTGGAGGAGCAGAGAGAGAGAGGGAGACACAGAAACAGAAGCTGGCTCCAGGCTCTAAGCTGTCAGCACAGAGCCCGATGAAGGGCTTGAACCCACAAACTGCGAGATCATGACCTGAGCTGAAGTCAGATGCTTAATCGACTGAGTCACCCAGGTGCCCCTGTGACTCTTGATCTCAGGGTTGTGAGTTTGAGTTCCAAGTTGGATGTAGAGATTACTTAAATGATTAAATAAATAAAAACTAAGCAAACAAAACCCCCCAAAAGAAACCAGTGTTGGTGAGGATATGGAGAAAAAGGAACCCTCTTGCACTAATGGTGGGAATGCAAACTGGTGAAGCCACTGTGGAAAACAGTATGGAGGTTCCTCAAAAAGTTAAAAATAGAACTATGCTATGGTTCAGAAATTGCACCATTGGGTATCTACCCCCAAAGTACAAAAACACGAATTCAAAGATACGTGCACCCTTATGTTTATAGCACCATTATTTACAATAGCCAAATTATGGAAGCAGCCCAAGTTATATCAATAGATGATGGATAGGGGCGCCTGAGTGGCTCAGTCAGTTAAGCATCCGACTTTGGCTTAGGTCATGATCTCACAGTTTATGAGTTCGAGCCCCATGTCAGGCTCTGTGCTGACTGCTCAGAGCCTGGAGTCTGCTTCAGATTCTGTGCCTCCCTCTCACTCTGCCCCTCCCCAACTCGTGCTCTTTCTTTCTCTCACTCTCTCTCAAAAATAAACATTAAAAAAATAGATGAATGAATAAAGAAGTGGTATAATATATATACAATGGAATATTATTTGGCTAAAAAAAGGATGAAATCTTGCCACTTGCAATGACATGGATAGAGCTAGAGAGTATAATGCTAAGCAAAATAAATCAGACAAAGCCAAATACTGTATGATTTCACTCATATGTGGAATTTAAGAAACAAAACCAGTGAGGGGCTCCTGGGTGGCTAATCGTCTGACTCTTGATCTCAGCTTAGGTCTTGATCTCAGGGTCATGAGTTCAAGCCCAGGACTGGGCTCCCTGCTGGGCGTGAAGCCTACTTAAAAAACAAATAAACAAACGAAAGAACACCAGAAATAAGCAAAGGAAAGAAAGCACAGAGACAAACCAAGAAACAGACTCTCTTTTTCTTTTAGGTAAGCTCTATGCCCAACATGGGGCTTGAACTCATGACCCCAAGATCAAGAGTCTTATGGTCTACTGACTAAGCCAGCCAGATGTCCCTTAAGAAACAGACTCTTCACTATAGAGAACTGATGGTTATCAGAGGGGAAGTGGATGGGGGAGTTGGTGAAATAGGTGATGGGGATTGAGGAGGGCACCTGTGATGAGCACTGGGTGGCATTTTTTTTTTTTTTTTGAGAGAGAGAGAGAGAGAGAGAGAGAGAGAGAGAGCATGCACGCGAGCATGCACGAGTGGGGGAAGGGCAGAGGGGGAGAGAGAGAATTTTAAGCAGGCTCCATGACCAGTGAGCAGCCAGACTCGGCACTGGATCCCATGACCATGAGATCATGACCTGAGCCAAAATCAAGAGTCGGAGGCTCAACTGACTGAGCCACCCAGGCACCCTAGAAATTGTTCAATCACTATATTGTACCCCTGAAACTAATATAACACTATAATTTTTAATGACTTCATTAAAACATTGATGGTTAATGTTTTGTTTTCCAGGTTTAAAGGATCCCCTTTTCTCTTCTAAGCGATTTACATCTTGCGGCAAATTGATAAAGTATACGTTTGTAAACAAAAGTTGAAACATTACCTTTTCCTCCCTACGTGATCCCTCCAGAATTCAGAAACTCCTATTAAATATTCTTTAAGTTTATTTATTTATTTTGAGAGAGAGAGGAAGAGCAAGCACGCACATGTGTGTGGTGGGGGGAGGGGCAGAGAGAGAAGGAAAGAGAAAGAATCTCAAGCAGGCTCTGCACTGATCTGTCAGTGTGGACCCAGATGCCGGGCTCGAACTCGAGAACTGTGAGATCATGACCTGAGTTGAAATCAAAAGTTGGGCACTTAACCGACTGCGCCACCCAGGTTATTACATATTCTCATTTTTCAAGACAATGTATGTATTTAAATAAGTTCTGTAAGAGTCTGTTCTCCTTATAACAGGACACAATTAGACAAATCCTTAACTTGGCTCTTAGCCTAAAGAGACTTTAAAGTTCTGGGATTCCTTACTATCAGGAAATTTTAAAGAACTAAGGTTGACTTTATGAAGCCTATGAAACCCCTTGAATATTGCCAAAAGTTTGACAAGAACATCTTATTTGAGAATATGCATAGAATCACTCTTCTTACTACACTTATGTAAATAATCCAAGTTTAATAAGATTAGATTTAATTTTTACAAATTAGTTTCACTGTATGTATCTTTGATAAAAATGGTATAAGTATAAACAAATTATATTTGAATAGAAAACTGTAGTGTACCCATTATCAGATTCTAGTCCTGTTAACTGTCGAAGGTTTTGTTATCTACTTGACTTCAGAGAAATCACAACAGATCTTCATGTCTGTTGCTGTATAGGCCACCACTTAAGAAAACTCAACACCCGATGACATCATCAAAGACAGTCAAACTGCAAACCAGGAAAATCCACGTGCCTGCAACTGTCATCCTCATTTTACCATATAAAAATGCTTCAAACTCAAATCTAGAAATTTTCTCAACTGGCTGTGCTCAAAACTCAAAAAATAAATTTATAATTTGCTTGAGCTACTAACTTTTGTTTTTAGTTCCATCTAAATGCCTCCTATTAGATTACCTGATTGCTCATATCACAGAGGCCTACTTAACATGGAAGCTCATTTGTAAAACTGCCTCCTGTACAGTATCACATCCTCATGTTCATGCTGTCCTAAATAATCAGAAGGATATTCGATTGCTAATATGTCTGTTGTGCTTATGTAAGATAACTTCCAAAAAAAAAAAAAAAAGTAGATTGAATTAAAAAAGTAAAACCTGAATCTGATCAGAACCCATTTAAGTCGATTAGTTGGTTAAATCTTGGCTTCGGGGAAGCTTGGCTCTGGGTAATTTTTCAATCCTTGTTTATTGTTCTCCTTAGAGTTATCAATCATATTAATCTCTCTAGTGTATTATAGCCTCTCAAGGGCTTTAAATGCTTTTGGGTAGCCATTCATACATCAAAATATATCCATCAGGATTAGATAATTCAAGAAACTCAATGATCTGACCTCCCATATATATATGATGATCTGACTGCTGGCGACAGTGACTAAATGACCCTCCATCCTGAGGACTCAACTACTAGAAACTATAAATGTGTGATTCCTCAGCCTGGTTACATCAATAGTGGTAACCAGGAGTAACATACTAGTTGGCTATACTCAGCTTGCTAGGAGAATGACCAAAAAGTAATTGTCAAAATCAAACACAAATTGGGGCACCCGGGTGGCTTAGTTGGTTGAGCGTCCAACTTCGGCTCAGGTCATGATCTCATGGCTCATGAGTTCAAGCCCCGTGTCAGGCTCTGTCTGTGCTGACAGCTCGGAGCCTGGAGCCTGCTTTGGATTCTGTGTCTCCCTCTCTTTCTGCCCCTCCCCCGCTCATGCTCGCTCTCTCTCTCTCTCTCTCTCAAAAATAAATAAACATTCAAAATAAATAAATAAAATCAAACACAAACGGAGACCAGAACTTGCATGGGAGCTTATTTTGCACAGCAAGTGAGGGACCCTTCTTGCTCATGCCTCTGAAAATCATAAGTGAAACTTAAATTGTTCCCCAAAATTGATATGAGGTAACCACTAATTTCCTTTTATTTAAGAAAATTCTAATACTGGGCGCCTGGGTGGCTTAGTCGGTTAAGCGTCTGACTTCAGCTCAGGTTATGATCTCATGGTTCATGAGTCTGAGTTCCCCGTTGGGCTCTGTGCTGACAGCTTGGAGCCTGGAGCCTGCTTTGGATTCTGTGTCTCCCTCTCTCTCTGCCCCTCCCCCACTTGCACTCTGCCTCTAAGATAAACATTAAAAAAATTAAAAGAAAATTCTAATAACCAATCACCATGAAGAATAAACACTATCTGTATTCTACATAAGTTAATTTATAACAATAAACTTCCGAGCCTCATTCCATGTTTTGAGTGCTCCTACCTTGCAAACTTTCTTTTCGGTATGTGCACAATAAGCTTTTCCAATGATTACTTCAGTGATTCATTGATTTTACTTCTGTATTTTTCCTGAACTTTCAACACTATGTATGGTGATGAATGTTAACTAGACTTATTGTGATCATTTCACAATATACAAAAATATTAAATCATTATGTTGTACATCTCAAACTAATACGTTAAGGTCAATTATACCTCACTTACCAAAAAAATGTAGAACTGAGCAGCTAACAACCTCCCAAGGCTAAGGGCATGAAGATTAGTGCCCAGGACCTGATCTAGGCAGAGTGGAGGGAACCCAAGTGAAAGCAATCCCTTTGTAGGAAACTCAAAGGGGTATACACCCATGAATAAGCATAAAGCTGATATTGACAAACCTCATAGGGTTTGTAGTTCTCCTTCAAATAATCAAAACCTCTGAACTTGGCCTGGGGTAATTCAGAATTGCCAGTTCTCACAAGCACCTAGCAGAAGCAAAGGTGAATCTTCACTAGAGGAGACACCATTCTAGGTTTCAACAATTTCTGCAAACAATTTTATAAATAAAACATTTAGCACTCAATTATAAAATAACTAGGCACACAAGGAAAATTTTATCAATGAAACCAACAGAAACAATGGACACTAGAAACAGACCAACGGACAGACCAGATACTGGAGTAATCTAACTCCAAGTACAAAACCACTCTGCTTACTATGTTTGAGGAGATAAAGAACACAATTTGAAAAATTTCAGCAGAGATGAAAACAAAAGTTTAAAAAGGAAACAAGTATTCTAAAATGAAGTAATGATGATGGTTGCATAATCCTGAATATACTAAAAAAAGTCCCACTTTTTGTACACTTTAAAAGAGTGCATTTTATGGTATGCGAGAAACATTTCAAGAAAGCTGTTATTATGGGGCGCCTGGGTGGCGCAGTTGGTTGAGCATCCGACTTCAGCCAGGTCACGATCTCACGGTCCGTGAGTTTGAGCCCCGCGTCAGGCTCTGGGCTGATGGCTCAGAGCCTGGAGCCTGTTTCCGATTCTGTGTCTCCCTCTCTCTCTGCCCCTCCCCCGTTCATGCTCTGTCTCTCTCTGTCCCAAAAATAAATAAACGTTGAAAAAAAAAATTTTTTTTTTAAATAAAAGGGGGAGCGGGTGCTTGGGTGGCTCAATTAGTTAAGTGCCTGACTTCGGTGCGGGTCATGATCTCAGGGTTCATGAATTTGAGCCCCACATTGGACTTTGTGCTGACACTGCAGAGCCTGCTTGGGGTTCTCTCTGCCCCACCCCCACTCGTGCTTTCTCTCTCTTTCTCTCAAAATAAATAAACAAACTTAAAAAAAAAACAAAGAAACAAGTAAAAAGTCTAGATGTAAAACAAACATAAATGAAGTAAAATAGTGTATAGGCACAAGAAGAGACACTGTCAGAGGACTGCATCAACTGTTAAATTAGTCCACAGCTCTGTCTTTCCTACCTCTGTGTATCTTATCACTTTGACTGGGATGATAAAGTTTTGAAAAAGTTTGCAAAACATTTCTTTACCAGTTCCATGAGAGCATGGACACACTGAAAATTTCATGAAACAGAGCCAACAAGATGGGTTGACTTCCCTCAGGACACCAAAAAAACCCAGGAGGGACAAAGCTAAATCAGAATCTCTTAGTTCTTTGAACCCGGGTGTAGTCAGAGAACAGGCCAGTTAGGAAGGGAAGTTGGGAAGCTGAAATACCAAGATATAGTGAAGAATCAGAGGCCAAGTGCACGCCGGAGTTAGAAAGGAGCTGAAACTCAGGGATGGTTCCTGGATTTCTGGCTTTGCTGGCTAAGTAGGTAGAGGTATCACTTACTGAGTTAGAAAAGATTGGCACAACACAACAGTGGGTGTGGTTGAAGACAGAGAATCCGAAATTCAATTTTAAAGAGCTCTTTTTTTTTTAAAGGCTTAATTGTGAATGTATCAAATTTGAGATGAGTATGGGACAACCAAAGAGGGATGTCACCTGTCTATATACATCTGGAGCCCAGGAAACACCTGGGATGGAAATACAAATTTGAGAAGGTATGAAGTGGGTATTTGAGAAAAACAAAGAAGATACAGGCATGACCAAAGAGATATATAGACATTACGAAAAGGAATTTGGATTTTATCCTGAAGGCCACATGCTACATCAGCTTTATACTGCAGACAGGTAACTAGCTGCAGTGTAAGGAACATACTGCATTAAGGGATGGGGGGGGGGGTAATAATTAGGGCCTTTACAGTAATCCAGGTAAGAGATGGGAATTCTCATATACAGTTTCTTTTTTAGAAGTTTATTTATTATTAAAAAAATTTTTTTAATGTTTATTTTTGAGAGAGAAAGAGACACACACACAGAGCATGAACAGGGGAGGGGCAGAGAGAAAGGGAGACACAGAATCTGAAGCAGGCTCCAGGCTCCAAGCTGTCAGCACAGAGCTTGATGCAGGGCTTGAACTCATGAACTGTGACATCATGACCTGAGCTGAAGTCAGATGCTTAATAACTGACTGAGCCACCCAGGCACCCCTATTTATTTATTTTTGAGAGAGAAAAGGAGAGTGCATGAGTGTGTGCGCGAGTGCAGGGTGGGTGGGCAGCGAGAGGGAGACAGAGAATCTGAAGCGGCTTTGTGCTGAGATCCCAGGAACCATGAGACCATGACCCAAATCAAAGTCAGACGCTTGACTGACCGAGCCATCCAGATGCCCCTCGTAGTTTTATATTCTGACTTTTTTCACTTCTAACATGAGCATTTAGGGGTGCCTGGGCGGCTCTGTTGGTTAAGTGTCCGGCCCTAGATTTTGGCTCAGGTCGTGATCTCATGGTTCGTGTTTTGGGCCTGGAGTGAAGCTCTTCACTGATGGTGTGGAGCCTACTTGGGCTTCTCTCTCTCGGCCTCTCCCCTCCTTGCAAGCACGTGTGTATGCTCTCTCTAAAAATAAATAAGTTAACATTAAAAAAAACAACAGTGCACCTGGGAGGCCCAGTCAGTTGAATGTCCAACTCTTGGTTTCGGCTCACGTCGTGCTATCATGGTTCACGAGATGAAGCCCCGCAACAGTGCGGAGCTTGCTTGGGATTCATTTTCTCTCTCTCTGTCTCTCTCTCTGTCTCTCTCTGCCCCTCTCCTGCACATGCTCACACGCTTTCTCTCAAAATAAATACACGTTTAAAAAAAAAAAAACACTTTAAAACAAAAAAACACAAGCATTTAACAATGTCACTAAAAGCTCTCTGGAAACATAGTTTTAAATGACTAAATGATCTACCCACCTGTGAATGCACATAATCTAATCTATTTAACCACAATAGGTTACAATACAGTTAGGCATTTTGGTTATTTTCAGTTGTTTATTGGTAAGCTTATTCACTTATTATGTACCTATCCTCTCTGCTAGGTAAAAATCTTTCCCCCCTGCCTCAGTGATAAAATCTCTGGCAAATCTCATAGGTTTTCCAAAATTATTTGATTACTTCTAGCTACCAAGTTTTACTTTCTCATTTGTTTTATAACTTTTTCTCATTCAGCTGAAGTTTGAACTAGACTTAGAAGCTTGTAGTAAAAAGACAGGCATGGCTGGGATGACAATCACCGACTGCACCATTTGATCCCCACATTTCTTGTTCCTGTGCAGTCAGGCAGGGCTTTGTGACTTGTGCTGCCCAGTGACATGTGACTGTCGCACTTGTGCTAAAGCACACCGAAAAGCCCATGCAAGCATAGTTCTCCCATGAAGAAAACCGGGGGAGCTGTGTGTTCCAGATGGGGCAGAGTAAGACGGTGGCCCTTCTAACAACTTAAGTCCCTAGTGACCACGGGGAGCCCAGTCCTCTCTGCAATTCATGTAGGACATGAAGCATACGCAAAACATAAACTTTATTGTATCAGCTGCTGAGATTTTAGGGCTACTTGTTACCCCAGTATAACAGAGCCCATCCCGGTATAGTGCACTTCACCATTTCTACCACTTTGCTCTCTTCCTCTTCTTTCCCACTTAGGGCATCTGATTCCTCCAGGGTTGGAGAAGTAATTAAGGAGTCAGGGAGGGAAGGAAAGGTAACAGGTATGTAATGGGTACACCTGGTGTTCCACCCAAGTCCCCTTTATAATGTTTGCTAACCTCCACCTCCCTACCTGCCCCCCAGCTTTTGTGTCTTTTGCTTCTCACCATCCACACCTGAGACTCTCTTCAAAGGCCTGCTCCAGGGCTACTGGAGCCACTGTGTCTATATAGGCACAGAGTCAGAAGAGCCTGGGAACTTACATCCACCCACCAAAAGGTGGATCACAGCCAGTGATTGCCTGGAGTATGAAAGTAGGAGTACAGAAGCCCAGGTTCCTTGTAACAAGTCAGGGCAAACTCTGAGGCATAATTTATATTCCAAAGTTCCGTTGTGGAATCAGGCTGAAGGCCCCCTCCATGGGACTTTGTTTGAAGTCTCACCCTTGCTTTGCTTCCCCCCCACCCCCACTTCTTCTAGTCATTTTCCAGTTTTTCCTGGGAGCATTTCTTTAATAGATTCCTTGCTGCCAAATTCCCACTTCATAGTCTACTTCTGAGGAAATCTACCGAAAACGTTTGAAACTGGTATTGGTCCTAGGACACAGACTTTAAGGATGGGATTTTGGAATTTGATCACTTGCTGGCCACGTGGCAATAAGGACATTCTTACTGATGGAAATGCATGTTGTCAGCACCTGGGATGCTGTAGCACTGCCATTACTCACATATGTACCTTTGCTCAACTAGAACCAGATATAGCTGACAGGAGTTATGGGAGCTTGTGCAATACAGAGGAAACAATCATTTAAAGGGCTATGAAATTAGTTTATTGTTGCTGGATGCTATTGATGCATGGAAGAGAGAAAATGACAGGCTCAATACAGATAGTTACTAATTTAAGGCAAGAAATGAAAGTCAAGGGGCCTCTTTTGAGTAGCTTTTTAAAAAGACTGCTATTTACTTGTCTGGAAGGTAAATTACGTTGAAGCCCAGGCATAAGACTGAATCCAAAAAAAAGAACTGTAGCAACAGCTAACTTTGCATCCTTAGTAAGTCTCCCATACTGAAGCCAGGACTTTGATGGGGAATGAGTGGGACCCTGAAACTTGGGGTGATGATATTTGGGAAGATGCACTTGAGAACCCAAAACTTTTAGATCCCTTTGAACATGCGGGCATGCAAAAGTGCCGAGAATCACGTTCTTTTGCTAGTGGACAAAAGTAGGACCCTCCCTGCAGAGACCTCAACTGAGGCAGATGTCCTGCACAATACCTCCCTTCTTCAATAATATGCCCCATCCCCTCCGGGACACTAGGCCAATAACTAAGGTTAAGTCTCAGCATGACCGATCTGGGGAAGAGCTGGCCCTGCTAAGGGTGGAAAAGAATTACTCATGAAAGAAGCTACAGGACCAGGCTATTATGTATCAGTGAGAACCAAGAGTACTTCTTATAAGTACACCTTGAGGATGCTGAAGCAGGGTTTGGGGTTGTGGGATGGAATACCAGTCTGGTTAAAGGAGTGTTTGTTGATATGGGGATCTCTTCCAGGACTTAATGTTTAATACCCTGACAAGGGTCCTTGGAGCTGACTCTAATAGTGGGACAGTACTTCAATACTCAGTAAAAATGATGCCCACATTAAATGAGTTACTATGCTGGAACTACCACGACAGAGTGCTGAGGAGGGGATTAAAAGTTCCAAAACTAGAGGCACTTATCAGTTAAGCATCTGACTTAATTTCAGCTCAGGTCAGGATCTCACAGTTTGTGGGATTGAGCCCCGTGTTGGACTCTGTGCTGACAAGAGTGGAACCTGCTTGAGAGTCTCGCTCTCCCTCTCTCTCTGCCCCTCCCCTATACTCATGCTGTCTCTCTCTCTCTCTGTGTCTCTCTCAAAAAAAAAAAAAAAAAAAAAAAAAAAAGTTCCAAAGCTAAAGCACATCAAAGACCCATCATTAGAGAGGAGGGGTTCTGGAGGCCAGACAACATATGCAGTCCTGACCCAGGTCTTTTTTACAGTGGGTCCAAATCTTCACAGATACACCTAGTGACCATTTCCTTTGTACCCCAATGCACAATCAGGTTGCATACGCTTAGTGTCTGGGAGAGCCCTTGCATTACTTCCTTGATCTACGTAATAAGGACTATTATAGTAGGAAAGGCCAAATGAAAGCTCCTGAACTACAATCCACTCCAAGTCTGGTTGAGACACTGATTCACAAACAGCAAACAATACTGCCTCTTGGGTGGAATGATGTGCTAACACTAAAAATGTGAAGGATTCAAGGGTAGTAGTCCCTCATTATATTCCATTTTAATTTACCATTTAATTTACTGGTAAATTAAATGGACCACATTTCGTATGTGGTCCATACGAAAACCACAGACGACAGTGGAGTACTGCCAACTTAACTGAGTGGTAGTCTCACTGCAACTGCTCTGTATGATGTAGGATCTATACTAGAACGAAGCAACTTAGCCTCTCTTATATAGCATGTAGCTACTGATCTAACAAACGTATTTCAATATCCATCAGAAAGGAAGATGAGAAACAATTTGCACTTACGTAGGATGGTCAACAGCATACATTCACAGTCTTGCCTCAGGGCTCTTCTGTTACCTCTACTGTTCTCTGTCAAAACACAGTCCAGTGGACCCCGATTTTCTGGATCTTCCATGGAACATTACATTGGTCTATTATATGGATACATATTAACTGGACTTGATGAGCAAGACGTGGCAACTACTCTAGGTGCCTGGTAAGACCATAGTTCCAGAGGTTGGGAGATAAATATCTTGTTATGCTAGGGTGGTTCTGAAGTGCTCAGTGATTCGGGGCATGTCACGCCAGGACATTCCCATTAGAGTATAGGAATTATTATTGCACCTTGAAACTCCTAATACTTAGTAAGAAGCATCACGTTTGGCAGGCTTCTTTTGGCTTTAGAGAAAGTATATTCTGCATTTGAAAATATAGCTCTGAATGATTTACTGGGTGACTTAATAGTCTTCCAGTTCTGAGCCCCACTAATGCCTCAACTTTAGCTGATACCTATGGCTTCACTGGAAGAGGCTGTCTACAATGAACTGATGGAGAAGGAAAAAACATGGGTATACTGTGCTATTCCTAAGCAATGAGTAAATCTGATGTTTCCACAGGTAATTACTATAAACCCTAGACCAAATGCAAGACAAAACCAAAAATACAACAACAACAACAACAACCTGAAGACACTAGAGAGTAAATAAAGGCAAGTACATACTGGAGGGGGGTTGACACTTGAAAGAAGAGAATAGCATGAGGTGTTTCCAATTTTTGTGGCCTTTAGCCTCAGGGTACAGGGCAGTTGGTGCTGTTCAAGGCAGCAAAAAGTCTCAAAGAAAATTCTCAGTCTCTCTGCTTTAAAAATGAGAGAACTCGGGGCGCCTGGGTGGCGCAGTCGGTTAAGCGTCCGACTTCAGCCAGGTCACGATCTCGCGGTCCGTGAGTTCGAGCCCCGCATCGGGCTCTGGGCTGATGGCTCAGAGCCTGGAGCCTGTTTCCGATTCTGTGTCTCCCTCTCTCTCTGCCCCTCCCCCGTTCATGCTCTGTCTCTCTCTGTCCCAAAAATAAATAAACGTTGAAAAAAATTTTTTTTAAAAATGAGAGAACAAACTTCAGGACAACTGTGCTGCTATAAAGTGAGGAGGGATATCCCAGAAAGCAGAGACAGAGACCAGAAGCTCCAGATTGTGTGTATAAACAATGCCTAAACTCTAGTTCATTCCTGAACATGCACACACAGGACTAACTGCAAGCAGCCCAGCTTAAAAATAAAAGAAATGAACTGAGATTTGAGCTCATGCCCAGGAGACAGACTTTACAGTTTGAAAACCACCAAGTTAACTGCCTGCTTAGAAACAACAATGAAAACAAAACCACTCTTCAGAGAAATACAACAGAATCCAGTTTCTACAGCATAACCTTCAGAACACCCAGGATACTGTACAAAATTACTTTAAGAAGAAACAGGAAAATGAAACCTGCTCTCCATAGAGAAGATAGCCCATGGAACCAATTTTGAGAAGACTCAGATGTTGAAATTTAGACGAGGATTTTAAAGAGTTTATTATAACAACACTCAGTGGTATCAAGGAAAATTGATTTGCAATAAATGAAAAGGAGATCATAGCAGAAAAACAGAAGCTATATGTGTTAAAAAAAAGATAAAGGGGAGCCTGGGTGGCTCAGCTGGTTAATTGTCTGACTTCAGCTCAGGTCATGATCTCATGATTCGGAGATTCAAGCCCCATGTTGGGCTCTGTGCTAACAGCTCAGAGCCCAGAACCTGCTTAGGATTCTGTGTGTGTCTCTCTCTCTGTCCCTCCTCTACTCACGCTGTCTCTCTCTCAGAATAAATAAAGACACATTAAATATATATATGTATATAAATTCTAGAATTGAAAAAAACAATATCCAAAACAAAAAATTCACTAGATAGGATTACCAGCACAGTGGAGGTGAAAAGAGTTAGTAAAAGAAATTACTCAATCTACAGAAGAGAGAAAAAAAATGGGTAAAAAAATGAACAGAGACTCAGCGACCTATAGGATAATATCAAGAAGGAGGAGGTAGAGACAGCACAGAAAAATATTTGTAGAAATGACTGGCATTGCCCCAAATCTAGTGAAAGACATAAAAATTGATAAATTCATGGTCAGCAGATCTTAAGTAGGAAAAATATGAAGAAACCCATACTCAGGGACATCATAATGAAACTGCTGAAACCAAAAATAAAAAGGAAATCTTGGGGTACCTGGGTGACTCAGTTGGTTGAGCATCCAACTTCGGCTCAGGTCACGATCTCACGGTTTGTGAGTTTGAGCCCCATGTTGGGCTCTGTGCTGACAGCTCAGGGCCTGAAGCCTGCTTCAGATTCTGTGTCTCCCTCTCTCTCTGCTCCTCCCCTGCTCACACTCTGTCTCTCTCTCAAAAATAAAGATGAAAAAAATAATTAAAAAAAAAAAAAAGGAAATCTTGAAAGCACCAAAGAAAAATGGCAAATTACATACTGGAGAACAACTTGAATTGACTACTGACTTAGAGAGAATGGAGGCCAGAAGACAGATGGAGAGGGTTGAATTGTGGTCCTCCAAAAGATGTATCTGTTCCAGTCCAAGGTGACGATGTATGAGGATCCTGAACTCACTTCCTTCCATAGACTCACTGAACCTATGAGTACAGATGGAACAATTTCCTCTGATAAACAAAAACAAAAACAAAAAACCACCCAAACCAGCTGAATGATGCTTACACATTGGGTGCAACAGAAAAAACTCACATAAAAGATAGAAGAAAGTGAGAGACAATCTCTCCGTGAAGCCTATCGTTAGTGTGGTGGCTCATAATCAGAAGGGAACGCAAAACCCCAAGCTTTTCACTGAGGAGTGAGTGGTTTGAACTCCACCTCTTGAACCCCAACTTTTAAGACATGCACCTGAGAGATGAGTCCCCAAACATCTATCTTTAAAAGCTAATGGGGGAGTGCCTGGGTGGCTCAGTCGGTTGAGCATCTGACTCTTGGTTTTGGCTCAGGTCATGATGATGTAGTTTTGTGAGTTTGAGGCCCTGCACTGTCAGTGCAGAGCCTGCTTGGGATTCTCTCTCTGCCCCTTCCCCACTTGCACTGTCTCTGTCTCTGAATACATACATACATACATAAATGCTAACGGGGCTTGAGTCCATGAGAACCATGAGGCTATAAAGAACTGAGGAACAACTCTTAAAGGGACATGTGCACAGACTCACCCAACCTCAAAGCCCAGTGCAGAGGTAATCAACTGAAAAGCTCCCAGGGCTTTCTGTGAAAGAGACTTACTTGCTTATCTTAAAGCATTAGCCTCATGTGACACACATCCAGGAGTCTACTAAAATACTGCCCCAAGATGGAGGCCAGTAGGCACCATTCTTATGCTCTCTGCCTTGCTTGAGTGCACAGGTATCTCCTGGAAGGGGGCTTTGGACCCTCATTTGGCACCCTGACTTTTGCACCTGTTGCCCAGGGGACACCCCTAGGTTGCTTGGCCCTGGTGGTCAATGGGACTTATGCTTGTGGGTCCCACAGGTCTGTAACAAATAAAAAAAGGAGCTCCTGGAGTGCTTGGCTGGCTCAGGAGGTAGAGGTTTGTGACTCCTGATCTCAGGGTTGTGAGTTTGATCTCCACATTGGGTATAGAGTCTACTAAAAAAAACAACAACAAAAAAACAGTTCTTAACCAGCTACCACCCCAAGGACATGGTAAAGAGGCAACAGACTAAGACGTCCAATCTCTCAGTGAAAGAGGCCTATTATCTTACGTTCAGAGCTATGCCTGAGGGGCAGGCTTCTAATTACACACACACACCTAAGAGCTGACTGTCATCCTCTCCAGAGACCTTGGAGGGCAGGTGCTGTCTTCATGCTTTCCTCTGCCACTCTCTAGAGGTCAATGTCTCCCAGAAGGGAGCTCGTACATGCATCTGGTGCCCTGGTTATTATGCCCAGTGCCTGCTTTTTGAGGCTACTGCCCAATGCCCCTTGATCCCTTGCATCTGTGTGCGCTTGTGTTCCTTGCGTCCCATGTGTCTGCAACAATCAGAGATAGTTCTTGGATGTCTACTATCCCCAGGGCACAGTGCAGAGAGCAGAATGAAACATACCCCCAGTCTCTGTGAACAAGACCTATTTGCTTGTCCTGGAGTTTCAGACTGAGACACAGGCTTCAGGTTCGGCACACATGTAGGGACCCGCTGAGGTACTCTCCAGGGATGGAGGCCAGTGGACACTATCTCGGCACTCTGCCTCTGCTTTGTTATAGGTTGCCAGTATCTCCCAGAAAAGAGCTGTACACTCACCTAGAAGCCTGAGTCTTGCAGCTGCTGCTCAGGGGGCATCTCTAGATCATATGGCTCTGTGGCCAGTGAAGCTTATGCTTGCAGTCCTATAGGACTATAATTATTTGCATACTTTAAAAGCTGCTGCCCATGAGTCTCACTTTCAATCAGTCTGAATCTAGGTGTTAACTGATATTGACACTGAGAAGCTACTCTCAGCTACCGAGAGCCACTAAAAATAAAGTAGGTTGCTTGGACAATCATAAAGGTTTGAGAAACAACCAAGAGCTAGGGCAAGGTTAAATAATAAGCTTCATCTACATGAGGCCCTTCCTGAAGACTGGGAGATGTGGCTGTTTTATGTAATACATACAAACCAACACAGAATCAAGAAAAATAAAGGCATAGAGATGAATATATTCCAAAACAAACAAAAAAAAGGTAAAACTTCAAAAAATGATGTTCATGAAACAGAGTTAAGTGCTTTACCTGACAAAGAGTTGAAAATAATGGTCATAAAGATGCTCATCAATCTCAGGAGAAGAATGGATGAACAAAGTAAGAATTTCAATAAAGAGAAAATATAAGAAGGTACCCAAAAGGAAGTCACAGAGCTGAAGAATACAATAACTGAAATGAAAAATACGATAGAAAGGTTCAAAAACAGGCTAGCTGAAGCAGAAGAGAGGATCAGTGAACTGGAAGATCGGGTCCTGGAACTCATTCAACCAGAGCAGCAAAAATGAAAAAAAGAGAAAAAGTAAAGATAGCCCAACACACCCACATTTAGGTGTTTCAGAAGCAGAAGAGAAAAGGAGGCAGAAAATTTATTTAAAGAAATAATGGCAGAAAACTTCCCTAATCTGGAGAATGAAACAGACATCAAGATCAAGAAAACCCAAAGACTTCCAAAGAAGATGAACCCAAAGGGACCCATACCAAGACCCATTATGAGTAAAGTATCAAAAGTTAGAGGTGTCTGGGTGGTTCAATCATTTGAGCATCTGACTCTTGATTTTGGCTCAGGTTATGGTCCCAGAGTCATGGTATCAAGCCCCATGTTGGGCTCTGTGCTGAGCATGGAGCCTGCTTGGGATTCATTCTCTCTCTCTCTCTCTCTCTCTCTCTCTCTCTCCCTCTCTCCCTCCCTTTGCCCCTCTCCTCAGCTCATGCTTACACTCAGTCTCTCTCTCTCTCTCTCTCTCAAGTAAATAAAATGAAAAAAAAAGTAAAAGTAAAAACTCCCATAAAATGTATAAACAAAAAAAAAATAAAAGAAATACATCAAAAAATTTAAAGCTTAATGTATCATTTTGTCTTGTAAGGTTTGTAATGTATGTAGATGTAACACATAAGACATTTATGGTATAAAAGATGGGAAGGGATAAATGGATCCATATATAGTTCCAAGTTTTCTATATTTTAGGTGAAATGTTAAAATATTAACTCTATGTAGGCTGTAAAAAGTTAAAGAGGTATATTGCAATCCTTAGAGCAACCACTAAAAAACTAAGGAAGGGTTATAGCTAAAAAAGTCAACAGATCAGGACCTGGTACTATTGGGTTGAGTGGAATGTTTTAAGTAGGATGTGGCAGAGGATGATAAAGATTGTTCTAAGCAAGGGAAACAAAAGGATCGGTAATAAAATTGCTTGTGGCAAAGGAGATTAGAGTGGACATTATAGTAGGAGGAATAGTGGTCCTCCACCAATATTTCTACCCAGAATGTCAGCATGTGACCTTATTTGGAATAAGCGTTTTTGTCGATGCAATTAAGGATCTTAAGATCATCATGGGTTAAGGTGGGCCAATAATGGGTTCCTTATAAGATACAGACATAGAAGAGAAACACAGAGAGAAAGAGAAAAAGGCCTTGTGAGCACCAGGACAGAACTGGAGTGGTGATGCCACAAGACAAGGAACACAAGGAAGCACCAGATGCTTGAAGAGGTAAGAATAGCAAAAGAGTGAAGGTGAACCCTTTCCTTACATTATACACAAAAATGAACTCAAAGTGGACCAAAGACTTAAAAGTAAGAGCTAAAAGTATAAAATTCTTAGAAGAAAACAGGAAAAACTTCGTGACTTTGGATTTGGCAAACATTTCTGGGATATGACACCACAAGCACAGTCAACAACAACAAAAAATCAAATACATCAAAATTTATCTTTTATGCATCGAGGAAAACTATCAACAGAATAAAAAGGGAATGGAAGAAAATATTTGCAAATCATATACCTTTTAAGAAATTAGTATCCAGAATGTGTAACAAATTCCTATAACACAACAACAAAAAGCCAAAAAACAAGTGGATTCAAAAATGGGTAAAGGACTTGACTAGACATTCCCCCAAAGAAGATAAACAAATAGCCAACAAGTATACGAAAAGATGCTCAACATCTTCCATTATAAGGGAAATGCAAATTGAAATCACAATGACATAACACTTCACACGTTATGATGGCTCTTATCAAAAACAAAACAAAACAAACAATAACAAAACAAAAAAGAAAAAAAAACAGAAAATAGCAGGTGTTGGCAAGGATGTGGAGAAATGAGAACACTTGGGCGTTTGCTGGTGGGAATGTAAAATGGTACAGCTGCTGTGGAAAACAGCACCACAGTTCCTCAAAAAAATTAAAAATAAAATTGCCATGTGATCCAGAAATTCCACTTCTGAGTCTATACCCAAAGGAATTGAAAGCAGGGACTTGATGACATATTTGTACAGCCATGTTCAATAGCTACATTATTCACGACAGCCAGAAAGTGGAAGCAGCCCAAGTGTCATTCAGTAGAGGCATAGATAAACAAAATGTGGCATATACACACAATAGAATATCATTCGGCCTTAAAACAGGAGGATTTCTAACACATGTTATGACATAGGTGAACCTTACAGATACTATGCTAAGTGAAATGAGCCAGTTGCAAAAGAACAAATACTAGACGATTCCATTTCATGAGGCACCTTGAGTAGTCAAATTCATGGAGCTAGAAAGTAGAATGGTGGTTGCTGGAGTCTGGGGGGAGGTGGGATGGGGGGCTATTGTTTAATGGGTATGTAGTCTGGGAAAACGTTACGAAGTTCAGAGATGGACAGTGGTGACAGCTGCACAACAACATGAATGCACTTGATGCCACTGACCTGTACACTTAAAAATGTGTCAAATGATAAATTTAAGTTATGCATATTTTACCATAATTAAAACATGGAAGAAAAAGAAAAGATGAGGAAAGGAAGGAATCTTTTTTAACGACTTTGAGGGAGTATGGTCCTGCCCATACCTTAATTTCAGACTTCTGGCCTCTGCAACTGTGAAAGCATAAATTTCTGTTGTTCAAAGCCATCAAGTTTGTGGCAATTTGTTGTGAAAGCCACGGGAAGCTAATATTGATACACTGAGACTACAGAAGGCAAATAAGACAGAAATGGAAACAGAAGACGCCATGCAATACATCATTATGATGAACAGCTAGAACAGGACTTTGTACAACTCCCCTAGGAGTGAGGCTGGGAACTGCAGACCATGCATGCTCCCTTTGTGGCACTAGCTCAGTGAGCCCTTGTGCTACCAGGTCAGTGAAAGCCCCCCATCCCCTGCCACAAAGGCATCCCCCAATGCCCCTGCCCCATTGAATAGTCAATGACAGCACTCCCAGCTTGATAAAAGTATCCATGGCCGCAGACCCCTCAGGGATGAAGATCTAGGACACCTTTAAAGGCAAGCCACCTAGAACAGCAGAAGTGTTACCGTCAAGGGTGATGGGCACCTAGAACATGTACAGAAAAACATGGGTTCAAACTACATGGATCCACTTAAATTATATGCAGGTTTTTTTCTGAAACAGCATAGTACTATAAATGTATTTTCTCTTCCTTATGATTTTCCTAACGTTATCTTTTCTCTAGCTTACTGTATTTTAAGAATATAGCATATAATACGTATAATATGCAAAATACTATTGACTGTTTATGTTTTTGGTAAGGCTTCTAGTCAATAGTAGGCTGTAAGTTAAGTTTTTGGGGAGTCTAAAGTTATATGTGGATTTTCGAGTGCACAGGGGGTTGGCACTCCTAACCGCCAAATTGCTCAAGGATCAAATGTACTGTTTTTCAAGGATGGCCCTCCTATTGCTGCTGCTTTGCCCAAAGCATAGAGAGCCAGAAGTGCCTGGAAGCTGACTGACTGATCCAGGATTAGGAAAGCTCAGGCTCAAGTTAGGACCAACCCTGGGGAGTCACTTATATCCCGGAGCATCACGCAGGATCAGCCCTAGGCCCAAACCCTACTTTACTGAACTCTGCCTCAGAGTGCACCTTCCCTTTCTTGGTTCCCCATTCTGTAACAGGTTTCTCCCGGAAGTACTTTTTATTTATTTATGTATTAATTGTTTTTTATTTTTTTGTGAGAAAGAGACAGAGAATAAGCTGGGGAGGGGTAGGGAGAGAGGGAAACACAGAATCCGAAACAGGCTCCAGGCTCTGAGCTGTCAGCCTAGAGCCTGGCATGGGGCTCAAACTCATGAACCCCGAGATCATGACCTGAGCCAAAGTTGGATGCTTAACCAACTGAGCCACCCAGGTGTCTTCCTGGGAGTACTTCTTCATAAAGCCCTTGTCCAGTATCATCTCAGGATACTTCCTGAGGACTATCCTGGGGAGCCCAACCTGAGGCAAGGGAGAAAACACCTTGACTTGCCCAGTTACAATCCGGCACCTGTATCTCCTAAATATTTCATGTCAAAGCTGGTATCTTTTCTCAAGGGGCACTTTTTGGGGTTCCTGCTATTCCCAGATAAGAGTTACCTCCTCTGGCTAGCTGCCCCAAAACTTCCTCCCCTCTTAATCTCTTCCTTCTTATGCTGCACCCCTCATAGGGTACAACTGTAGGAATCACCTTCCCCCTCCAGATGGCTCTCTTGGTCAGCATCCATTTCTTTTTTCTTTTTTTTTAAAGTTTATTTTTATTTTGAGAGATAGAGAGTGAGCGGGGAAGGGGCAGAGAGAGAGAGAGAGACAGACCGACAGACAGACAGAGAATCTCAAGCAGGCTCTGTGCTGTCAGCACAGAGCCCAATATGGGGCTCGAAATCATGAACTGTGAGATCATGACCTGAGCCAAAATCAGGAGTCAAGGCGCTTAACTGACTGAGCCACCCAGGCACTCCAGTCACCAACCGTCTTAAGACAATCTTTTTGTGGAATCCCTGGCTTGCCCCCACAAGCATGCATGTTTGCCCCTCAGAATTTTGGAAGTGCAGGCCTTTCCAGAAACGGGTATTTTCTCTCTGTGAAAAGAGGGCTGCCACTCAGCCTTTGGACTGCCCACATATTCACTTTTGCAGACAAGAATGAGGACCCAGTGCCCATGTTTCCGAACTCTAGGGGACACACTTCTGTATCTGAGTGGCCCCTGAAGGCCCCCTGCGGTGCACTTGGGCAGTACTAGGAGGGAAGAATTCTATAAATGCTCTTCTGTCTTAGCTGATCAGTCTCCAAATCTCTCCAGTACACCCTCAAAGTAGGGGGATGGGCTGATTAAGCTGGCAGAACTGGTTTTTGGACAACCTCCTTCATAGGCCTTCCAAACTTCATCTAAGACTCTGCATTAAAATGACACCTATTATTTTCAGGTTTGAGGCCACAGCTGAAACTCCAGACTGAAAGCGTCCCATTTTCACATCTTGTTACATAGATAAGGCTCCTTGTGCATACACTTTCCTTCAAGTTTGGTAATTCTGAGCCGATACTGGTTACAAAGCTCCTCCAGCAGAGAGAAAAAAAAAAAAAAAAAAAGGGAGAAGCAGGCATACAACACTCCCATTCAGGTGGGAGGGAAGAGAATAAGACCATCAACAAGAGACACACCTGAATACACAAGCAAAAAACTCATTGGGATTAATGCTGGAAACCTCAGTCTTATAACTTCTGTGTTCTAGCAGCTAGAATCTGGTTCATTAGGAAATCCCTACATAACTTCATTCCTCTTTACCTGTTTTCTGCCAGCTGGTTTCCTCAGAACTTAGGATACTCCTTGGGATAAATTTCTTAATCCTTGGAACCCTCCAGTTGCTCAGGGCCTATAGAAGGGCCTGGGATAGGCTCTGGCAAAAAAAGTTCACACTAAATTGCTGAATAATGCACTGCCCTACCTCTCATTGCCCCTCATTTTGGACTCTGCTTGCAAGCACCCACCTCATCCTCTCCAAGATGGGAGAACTGCCAGAAAGAGGGACCTGCAAACCTGAAGACATGAAGTTATGAGGGTTGATGGCCTGTTCTGGGAAAAATGAGGAGCCAGAACAGGAAGTGGAGGAAAGCATAGTGAGAAATGAATTTGGAAGGGTGTATTGGAGTTACACTGGCAAGAGCCTTCCGTGCTACATGCCTGCCATGTTGCTACTCAGGAGTGAGGAGTGGGACACACAGACTGGCTACCTGGTTTTAACCGGTATGTCCGTGGCTATTACTGAGGGGAAATATTTTCTAAATCCAACTCTCTCACATCTACATCAAAGACTTCTTGGCATATGTATAGTCTTGTTCAAGATCCTAGACTTGAGTCTGGCACTCAGGAAGCCAAGACCCTTTCTGCATTCACCAAAATGATCTAGAGCATCGTTGACTTTTTTTTCCTCTTGTGAAGTTTGAAACACAATAGAATTACTCATTTCTTAAAATATCTAAATTTTTTCAGCATAAATTTAAAGAGTCGAGAAGAATATGGTTTTCAGTGTATTGTAAATATTGACATTTAAAAACAAAGCTGTTCTGTTACTCTTCTCAGTGAAATTTAAATATATAGTAATTTCATACCATAATCCTTTTAAAATATACATGAACAAGCTGTTTTCCAATAGGTGGAAATTTTATACCCTTTTTTTTTTGTTCCTTGAATTCTTATCTCCATTCCATTCCCCCCGCCCCCAAGTTTTATGCTTGAAAGTCTTAATGCTCACCTTATCCTACGTCCCTTCTGTATGTTATAGTTTTCATTTTTGGTGATCACAGGCTTGGAATGTTGGTTAAAAAAAAAAAAAAAAAAGCTTTCTGCATTTATATTATCATTGTAGGGTCACCTGGGTGGCTGAGTCAGTTAAGTCCCTGACTCTTGGTTTTGGCTCAGGTCATGATCTCATGACTCGTGAGAGTGAGCCCCACATCGGGCTCTGCACTGCTGGTGTGGAGCCTGCTTGGGATTCTCTCCCTACCTCTCTCTCTGCCCCTCCCTGCTTGTGCTCGCACATGCGCGCACTCTCTCTCTAAATAAATAAATAAACTTAAAAAATAATCATTGTAATTGTTATTAAATGCAAGTGGTCAAAGAGTACATTAACATTTTGATAAACAACAATTAAACATAATTTTATTAGAACTACTTCTTTAAATCAACCAATAATTTAAATAGTTTGCATATCCATGCATGAATATTACTCACTGCTAGAATGAGGGGATTCAGCATCAAATTTTTATTTCTTTGTTTATTTTTATTTACTTTGAGAGAGAGACAGTGTGCGAGCAGGGAGGGGCAGAGAGAGAGGGGGAGAGAGAATCCCAAGCAGGCTCTGGGCTGTTACTGTGGAGCCCAACACAGGGCATGATCTCATGACTCATGAGATCATGACCTGAACTGAAATCAAAAGTCAGATGCTTAACCTACTGAACCAGCCAGGTACTACTCAAATTTATTTTTAGGTCACATTTTTATAGATGTTAGTACTTAAGAGGCTTGTTTATGTAAAAATGAAAACTGTCTTATAGCAATGTTATGCAACTTCTTTGGATTCCTTCAAAGTTATTGTGCCAAATATTACATAGTGACCAGTCAGCACAATTATTATTTTTGTTTTTATTTTTGAGAGAAAGAGAGTATGAGTCGGGAAGGGACAAAGAGAGGAGGACGGAGAATCTGAGGATCCAAAGTGGGCTCCATGCTGATGGCAGCGAGCACAATGTGGGGCTCAGACTCAAGAACTGCGAGATCACCACTTGAGCCAAAGTCAGATGCTTAACTGAGCCACCCAAGCACCCCACAAAATTTTAAATTATCATTAAAATTTAATTCAACCATCAATTTTGTTGAGTGCAAAGCTTTGGAAATCATCTTAGTAAAAGCATTTTTTATACAGTCACTAGAGAAATTCACCATCTCAATTTCTGGAAAGCATACCTAAAAGTCTTTATCAAGATTTACAAAATAATTATTAATTATACCTGCATAGCAGAGACAGTCCTATGTACTCACCATCTACTTTATTTCCTTTTTTCTAGGTGTGCAGGGAGAGTACATTGTTTAGCCTCTCTTGCAGCTTCTTAGGGCCATATGATTAGGTGCTGACCAATGAACAGTGAGCAAGAATGATGTGCTTCTGAGATAAGGCAGTTACAGCTGGTGACCCTCTCCTCTGTTCTCTCTCTCCCAACAATATGGGAGACCATGAATTCTAGATGGTGTAACTGTAAGATAGAAGGCTAGCTGACCCCTTTGGACTGTGAATGAACAAAAAATGTGTGTTAAGGCATTATGTTCCCAGGGTGTGGAAACTTAGTAAGATGTCTGCTTGGTGAGGCTGAGTCACATTTCCCTGAATACTGTCCCACTGTGTTTCTGATTAGCATGGGCCACAAGGTAGTTCCTGTGGGGGATTTGAAGGGTAGAAGTGAAACTGAAGTCATTTTGTAGCCCATACACATTGTCATTGGTCTGCTTGCTTACGTCCTTGGTGTGAAGAGTGTCTGGGTCCACTGTCACTCCATGTTCCCTTACAGCCTTCTTTAGATTCTCTGAGTCTGGGGTCACAATTGTGTGGTCAGCTATGTGACGAAGGGCTCCAGCCTCTGCAGGACAGCTACACCACCAAGGACAGAGGAAATAAGAACTTACAGGCTTCAGTCTATCCTCATGGGGCTCCAGTTTGGCTTAGGCTGGCTCTCCCCCATTTTAAATTTTTTTTTTTTTTCAACGTTTATTTATTTTTGGGACAGAGAGAGACAGAGCATGAACGGGGGAGGGGCAGAGAGAGAGGGAGACACAGAATCGTAAACGGGCTCCAGGCTCTGAGCCATCAGCCCAGAGCCTGATGCGGGGCTCGAACTCACGGACCGCGAGATCGTGACCTGGCTGAAGTCGGACGCTCAACCGACTGCGCCACCCAGGCGCCCCAACTCTCCCCCATTTTATATCCTCCTTCCCTTCCTGACTGCCTGCCCCATGGACTTTAGATCCAGTGTTGAATGTGAAGACAATGGGCTTACAGAGACTGCTTAATTACATTTAACAATTATATAAGGTCAACTCCTTGTAAACAAAAATCCCTTAACACACTGAGTGATTCTGCTTCTCTGACTGACTGGACTGATACAGAGGGATAATTTGCTACTGTGGCATCGTCTATTCTATTCTAATACAACCTTTCTTTACTTTTTCACCTGAAGGTATCTTATATAACCTGATAAGTTTAAAAAGGGTTGGGAAAGCACAAATATTAATTTCCATACATGTCTGTCAATAATTGGTGAAATGTTTCTATTTACGTGCTTTAAATGTATTTTCCTAAAAATTGTGAAACTAAAGATATAACTCATCTAAAATCTATTATTGACAAAGCCAGTCTACACTACCAAACCAGTCAGCCAAAAAGACTGTCAGATAAAGTCTAGCTTTGTTTTTCAGTTCAAATAAATATGCTAATATGTATGTTTATGATAACTACCTTGTTTTTAATTCTATAGATAGATGGATAAGGCATGGAGCCTAGTCATACAGATAAACAGGCTGCTGCTATCTTCAAAAAAAATTTTTTAATGTTTACTTATTTTTGAGAGAGAGACAGAGAGACAGACAGACAGAGTGTGAGTGGGAGAGGGGCAGAGAGAGAAGGAGACACAGAATCTGAAACAGGCTCCAGGCTCTGAGCTGTTAGCACAGAGCCAGACACAGGGCTCGAACCACAAACTGTGAGATCATGACCTGAGCCGAAGTCAGACGCTTAACTGAGCCACTCAGGCGGCCCGGCGGCTGCTATCTTTACTACTTCTTACTGCTGTTCTCTTTCCTAGAGTTTCACAAGATTTTCTCTTAAGAGAACTGCATTCTTTGGGCCACCTGAGTGTCTCAGTAGGTTCAACTTCCAACTCTTGGTTTCAGTCTCCTGGTTTGTGGGATTGAGCCCCAGGCTGTACTCTGTGCCTACATCACAGGGTCTGCTTGGGATTCTCTCCCCTTCTCTCTGCCTCTCCCCCATGCGTGCTTTCTCTCTCTCTCTCTCTCTCTCTCTCTCTCTCAATAAATAAATAAATAAACTTAAAAAAACCTCTCCAGATTAAACAAACAAACAAACAAACAAACAAAAAGAACTGCATTCTTTGACTTTAGTTGCAGATGAGTTAAGTCAAAATTTCAGTGCAGGGTGCATGGCGTTCAGTCGGTAGAGCATGTGACTCTTCATCTTGGGATCATGAGTTTGAGCCCCACGCTGGATGAAGAGATTACTTAAAAAAAATAAATAAATAAAAATAAATAAAAATATTTGAAAAAGGGAAGGGCATGTGATTCGCTCAGTTGGTGGAGCATGTGACTCTGATCTTGGGGTTGTGAGTTTGAGCCCCATGTTGGGCATAGAGTTTACTTAATAAAAAAAAATAATAAACTTAAAAAAATTTCAGTGCAGTATCCCTCTCTATAGTAATGTATCTGAATCAAAAAAACCCATCACAGGTCAAAATATACCATTTTAAAATGTCACTCTTTGTCTTCAAAGGTATTCATAAGAAAGGGAAAGACATAAAACCCTCCCAAGGGTTTATGGTGCCTTGATTAAAAGAGAACTCACGGGAGTCCAATACTTTGAATTAGCATGCATACTCTCTCTCTTTTGCATCTCTATTAGTTATCTATTGCTGTGGAACAAATTAACTCAAAATGTAGCAGCTTAAAATAAACATTATTGAGGTACCTGGGTGGCTCAGTAGGTTAAATGTCTGACTCCTGATTTCTGCTCGGTCATGATCTCCTAGTTTGTAAGTTTAAGCCCTGTGTCAGGCTCTGTGCTAACACAGTTTGGAATTCTCTGTCTCCCTCTCTCTCTTCCTCTCTCCTGCTCATGCGCTCTCTCTCTCTCTCTCTCTCTCTCTCAAAAATGCAAAAGAATGAAACTGGACCATTTTCTTACACCATACACAAAAATAAACTCAAAATGGATTAAAGACCTAGATGTGAGACCCGAAGCCATAAAACTTCTAGAAGAAAATATAGGCAGTAGTTTCTTTGACATCAGCCTTAACAACGTTTGTCTAGATATGCCCCCTCAGGCAAATGAAACAAAAGTAAAATTGCAATATTAGGACTACACTAAAATAAAAAGCTTTTGTATATCAAAACGAAATGAAAAGGTAACCTACTGAATAGAAGATATTTGTGAATGATGTATCCAATAAGGGGTTAACATCCAAAATATAGAAATAACTTAAGCAACTCAACACCAAAAATGTTCGATTAAAAAATGGGCAGATGACCTGAACATTTTATCCACAAAGACATACAGATGGCCAACAGACCCATGAAAAGACGCTCAACATCATTAATCATCAGGGAAATGCAAGTCAAAACCACAATGAGATATCATCTTACGAGACCAGGGCTCTAACCCCTGAGCTACGGAGCATCACAATGAGATCTCATCTTAACACCTGTCAGAATGACTAGTATCAAAAAGAAGAAATGACAAGTGTTGCTGAGTATGTGGAGAAAAAGGAACCCTCGTTCACTGTTAATGGGAATGTAAATTGGTGCAGCCAGTGTGGAAAACGGTATTAAGGTTCCTCAAAAAATTAAAAATAGAAATATCATATGATCTAGTACTCCACTATTGGCATTTACCCAAGGAAAATGAAAATACTAACCTGAAAAGATACATGCACCCCAATGTTACTGTAGCATTTACAAAGCCAAAATATGGAAGCAACCTACAAGTCCATTGATTGAGGAATGTTAAAAGAAGACGTGGTATGCATACACAGTGGGATATTATTCAGCCACAAAAAGAGTGAGATCTTACCATTTGCGACAGCATGGATGGACCTAGAGGGTATTGTGCTAAGTGAAAGAAGTAGACAGAGAAAAAAAACCAAGTACCAGATGATTTCACTTATACGTGGAATCTAAAAAACAAAAGAAACAAAAAGCAGAAAAAACTAGTAACTAGGAACAGGGCATCAAGTACTAAGGGGCAAAGACAACTCTAAATAGAGAAACAGCAGTCATAAGGAGCAACCATTACCTTTAGGGCTGATGCAGAGTACCTGAGGAAGAAACTTGGAGGAGCCTTCCACCCTCACAGCTAGGCTGAGATTCAGACCTTACTGGCGAGACGGTTAATTGTGACCCATTGGATGGTGACATTTGCTGAAGTGCTCCAGGTTAGGGCTGGCGAGCAGGAAACTTCCCACTGAGGTTGTCACTGAGTTCACTGGGAAGCCACCCTATGAAAGTCCCAGCCACCCGTGTATATGTGTTGGGGGGCTGGTTTGGATATGGTTCTGCAAACCACTTGCTGCTGTATACCACAAAAGCAAGAAGGAAAATAAAGTATATTGGAATTAGGAAGAGAAGATCCTCCATCTGCTTGTGTTCCTCTAGGAACGTTGTGCCAGCAGGCAGAGGAGAGGGGAAATATTCAGAGGGTCCCACTCCTGTGTTTCAAAGTATGTAAAAGAACTTGGAACTGAGAGGCTATTAATTGATAACAGGTTCACGTAAGTTCTGCTGCACAAAATTAATTTTATTATGAAGTGCTCTCCTAGACCCCACTGTGTGTGTTATATTACATATACTGCATGTGTACCATACTGTCTTTGTACAATCTAAACAATTTTGAATTCTGAATACGTTTCAGACCTTAGGGTTTTGGTTAAGGGATTGTGGACCTGACCACTTTGTTGTTAGCATGTCTTGTAAACCCCAAAGCAGAGCTATCTGAAAAACTGAAATATGCCTCAAGGTCTTCTGCCTTTATTGATGACCAAATGTAATCACCAGCTGGCTTCAAGCCTGAAGCAATAAAAATACCTGAGGACCTGAGTTCTTGTTTGACTAAAGTGATAAGCCTTGGCTCAGCTTGTCTCTCGTATAGCTGGGGTAAGGCTTCTATCAATATAAGACTTTTTAAATTCCTTGAGCTCCTGGAATTTGACCCAATAGTATTTTTTTCCTCTTACAGTAGAATATGGTTTTAATAAAAAGATAGAAACCTTGAGTTATCTCCATTATAGTTCTAACGCCAAGGGCTGCAAACTCAAATATCTCTATGGGTTAGGCATGCAATTTAAATGAGTGGAGCCTGCAGACAGAAGACAACAGGGGGCAATGGTGACAGTAGAAATCTACAGAGCACATGCTTCCTATAAAGAAGTTAGTTGCTACTTAACCATTGCATATTGTTGCCATGTATATCCAATATAGTCAGATTCTCTAATATTTCGAGATAAGATGTAAACTCAGACTTTGTGAAAATGTCAAAATTTAAAACGATAAATACGGTGTAGGATAAACATACATATTGGGGAATACAGCTTGTGACTCCTACCTTCACCCTATGTGCCACGTCCTGTGGTAAATACTGGGAACTGAGGTCTTGGTTGGCTGTTACACTGGTAGTCCTAGTGAACCATGATTGCTTGTGAACAAGCTTGCATAATTCCTTTCCACATTCACTCTGGGTTTGGCTCTATGACTTGCTTTGGCCAACGGGACATTAGCAAGCGTGGTGCAACCAAAAGCTTGATAATCATTTGCTCACTGGGGCTCATCTTCTTGGAAGCCAGTCACCGTGCAGAAATTTGGATGATAAGACACCAGGTGGAGAAGACAGGCCTGAGAGGATGAGAAGCTATTTTGATGAGCTCCCAGCTGATTGCAGTCTCTATGAGTAACCTCAGCTTATACCATGTGGGCCCAGCTGAGTCCAGTTGACCCACGGAATTGTAAAAATAAACCACAGTTTTTAAAGTTACTAAGTCTTGGGTGTGGTTTATTATGATACAAAAAGGTAAGTGAAACAGAGGTCATTTATCCTAACTCCTGTTTTACTAATGAATGTCCCAATGCCTAGACAGGGGAAGGGTTCTAGTTAAATTCAGACAGCAAGTTAGTGGCAGTAACTTTCCAATTCTGTGCTCCCTTTTCCTACTGCTTTTAATTCCTTTGGTGGAAAGCACCAAAGGACTATGAAACTTCAAACTCTACCAGTGTGGAACTTACACTGTGCCCTGCATGCATACAAATTACTGTAATAACTTGATCCTTAGAAATAGAAAGATTTCTAGGTCATCAAGTCCCCTCACTTTACAGGTACAGAGAATGCAAAACACTAGAGAAAGAGAAAGCAGCTTCTGATATTTAGTTGTAATGCTACTAGATGATAGCTAGCCCTCTTAGGTAGACCTTGTGCCCTCCTGTTGAACACAGTTTGGCAGAATGTAAACATCAGATGAGGCCATTCTCTGACCATGGATAGATCAAGACAAAGACAAGATCGCTCCTTAGTTACATTTGAAAGCAGATAAAACATGAACATTGTCCAAACCACAAAAAATGACCAAACATCCGTCATCTTGGCTAATGAGGGGTTTCTGCTTCTTTACCAATTACAGCTGCAACCTCTATCTAGTGTTCCCGTGTTCTAGGAACGACTGAGATGCCCCATCATAGAATTACCCCCACTTCCTGATAGCATCTGATGCAGAGTAAAGCCCCACTTCCTTACACCCTCTCCCAAATCACCTAACAACTCTTCCTTATGATTTTTCATGGTGGGTATTCTCCCTCATTGCAACCAGTAATTAGCCCAACTTGTTCAATCAGCGTGTCCCTAGTGGTCTTTGGTTAGTGACCACTGACAGACCTGACAAAGTTCACACAGAGATGAAGGCAGAATTCACTAGGAGTCTCCAGGTCTCCAGCTGTGGTCCTTCTTAGCACCCACTCTTTTGGTTAATGTCTGTTTTCCCACCACTAGAATTAAACTCCATGATAACCGAATCCTTCCCTGTAACGTTCGGAGCTGATTTCCAGTGCCTAGACTGGTACCCGGCAGAGGCTGGAAGTTGAAAAAATAAGTACTTTCTGAACGAATGACAAAGAGGGGCCCAATATGCACAGGTTCCCTTTCATTTCTCTGCTCTTCCCAGTTCGTGGTGCGTACAGACAGCACCAATTGTTCATCTCCATAAACCCACTTTCCCCAATTAAATTTCCAAACCTCTCACTCCTGGGATGCCCAAACTCTCAGAGCCTCCTCCCTTGCCTGAGCTTCTTTCGCTGGCTGGCACCCTCCCACACCTGAGCGCCAGGGCTTCCTAACGCACCTAGAACCCACCTGTCTCCAACATCTGTCCCTATCACCAGCGGCTCGCCCACCAGCCTCCCCGCTACCTAGGCGTCTTGTGGACACTGCGGCGTCGAGTGCGCATGTGCGGAAATCGGTCCACACGCAAGATTTCTGACGAGTGAAGAGTTACCTCGGAGTTTCCGTCCCGGTCCGAAGCGCTTGGGGCTGCCAGGAAGTCAGGAGAAACTAGCCGGAAGGAGAATCCGCGCGAGGGCTTTCTGGGACATGTAGTTGTGGCGCTCCTGAGGCCCTGTTTTGAAGGAGCCCTTCATTCTTTAGGTTTGCACGTGCCACTTTCAAAGTCCAGTGCTACTTTCGGCTCAGAATTCAGCTTCGGGGTGCCAAGAGAGATTAGCCTGGTGTTGGCTTCTCGTTCCCACAACGCTCTGCGGGCTCCCCGGCGCCTGCTGGGAGCTGTAGTCCTCGATCGGCGTACTGCGTTCGCCGAGGGGGAGGGCGGAGCTGCCGGCGGCCCGGGCGGGCTGGCAGCTAGAGTGGGTACGATAGCCGCCTCCGCCTCTGCCGCCTCCGCCGTCGCCTCCTCCGCCCGGGCCGTTCGCTGCTGCGCGGGGAGAGCGAGGCGGGGCCGCCGGGGCCGCCATGGAGCCCGACTCGGTGATTGAGGACAAGACCATCGAGCTCATGGTGAGTGCGGCCCGCTGGACCGTTCTTCCGTCCGACCGGCCCCGGGCGGGCCTGCCCACCTCAGCGTCCGGCGCGAGGCCGGCTCCAGCCCTTCCCAGCCGCCGCGGCCCCAACCTGGGCCCCCCGCCTTCCCTGGCCTCGGGGCCGGCGCGGTTCCACCAGATCCCTCGAGATCTCAGGCCGGACCTGGCCCGGCCCCCTCCATGCTTCTCGGTTCTCATTCCTTCCTCTGTCCTATATCCGGGCCCGTCTCTTGAAGGACCCTCGCTCGCTTCTGCTGTGGCCTTAGCGCACACTCGGTCTAGCATCTCATTCTCCTTCTCTTAGAAGGGGATTTTTTTTTCTCTATTTCTCCGGCCCAGGCCTGCACCGCTCTTGCAAGCCCCACTCAGGCCGAGTGAGATGGTGGTGGGAGGGGGGTTAGGAGGAGATGGGTCAGGGCCTCGGTCTCCGCGTCCTAGTAGGGGTCTCAGCACCCTCTCCCCAGCGTAGGGCTGTGTGGATGCCGGGATAGGCCCTACAGGGGTGGAGGTGGGAGCTGTGGGGTTTGTAGATGTGACGTATAAGGGGCCTCTTTCCTGGGCCCCTGTGGTGTCCGGCTTCTCGGACAAAGGGTTTCCTACTCCGCGATGAGGGATGTTTGCATAGCAAGGCCCCAGGTACTCCGGATTCCATCTCCCAGGAAAGGGAAACTGTAACTTCATGTTTTTCAGCGCTGCTTTGGGAAAATTGGGGAGGAGCGGGGTAGGGTTGTCCTCATCACTGCCGCCAGTTCTTTCTTATTAAAAAAAAAAAAAAAAAAAAGAGAGAGAATCCTAGGCCCCTGGGGAAGCGATCACTCTTCTGTTACTAGCCATTGGTAGCCATACCAGACTCCCTGGCCCTACGGACACCCCAACCGCTTTCCGCCTTAGGACTTGGAGCCAGAAGGGGTTTTTGGAGACAGGACTGTGAGAGAGTGGTTACCAGAAGCGAAGAATTTGCTGCTTGGTGGATGGATTGGTGGAAGAAAAGAAACATGGCAGCTATTACCTGCCAATTTGAACATTGGGGGAATCAAACTGGGCTTTGGAGAGTTGGGAGGAGGAAGTCTTCAGGGTTTCTTTCCTGTGGAAACCTTGACAGTTTCTTTGTATCTCTCCTAACACAGTAACCACCTCAACCCCAGGGTTGAGAGGGAAGATGAAAGAATCTACTTAACCCAGCACAATGTTTTCCTAGCCAGATTTTCTCCAGTGTGAAAATGTTTATTGAGTCAGTGATTCCACTGGGTAGGGTCGGTGACATCAGAGCCACTTCCCCCATTTAATGCTATAAATAATAAATGGTGACACTGAAAGTCTGTTGGATAGCTGCATGGTTTCTGTGGATGATGGTATCTGGGGAGTTGA
Source organism: Leopardus geoffroyi (assembly GCF_018350155.1). NCBI lineage: Eukaryota > Metazoa > Chordata > Mammalia > Carnivora > Felidae > Leopardus > Leopardus geoffroyi. The sequence goes on from NC_059326.1 coordinate 177,317,076, forward strand.
GCTGCATGTTTTAAAAATGGAAGTACAGTAGCGTAAATACACAACTTAATATTTGCTGTCCTTTGCATAATTCACAGAACTAGACTTCTCCAGTATTCTTTAAAACTAGAAGGAAAAAAAAAAAAAAAAAGCTTTGGTTGTTCCTGCTTTGGGCTCGTGCACACGTGTGCTTGCTTTTTCAAGGATGTTGTCACTTGTGAGTTTTTCTTTGATTTTCATGTAGTAAGTAATTTTTCCTTTTTCAGTATAATTTATCAAACTGTCATAGTCAAGCCTTTGTATTCTGAAAATTTTGTAGTGGGTTATTTTGGTAAATATCTTCATTGGGATTCCACGTATAGTACATCCGTATTCTTATGGATGTACAATACAAACACTTAAACTGGAGGAGTACTTCATATTGAAAAATTGTAACTTGGTGCCTCTTTGAAATTGGCTGTTCTGTGCTCCTTCCATTTTCATTCATTTAAAAAATGACTAAAATGTCTTTATTTTCAAAAGACTTAGAAGAAATACTGCATAATTCATTTAGTATTTTTGAGTGTATGATTAAAAAAAAAACAAAACAAAAAAAAACTCTGCCCTAAATTTGTTGGTTCCCCATGCTCATAAAAGTTTTGATTATACATGATTGTACTTGTCTGTGATCTGAAAAGATATTTCAGCCTTTCAAGGACGTTATATACTGGGATTCTCAGAAAATTTAACAAAGAGAGCAATTTTGAAATGGCTTTTCATATACGGATTTTGATATTCTCTCAAAGGGATACCAGTTAAGACTCTTAGGCAACCCTTTTCATAAACATGTATGTATTTATTTTAGTGTAGTGGATAGTGCAGGTATTTAACAACTGATTTAGTAAATCCAGGATTGGATGTAGGAATGATAATGCCTTAAAATCTAATTGCATGTGGCTCTCTGTATTCGCTGCATTTTAATTACAGTTTCCAGAACTAGGTTAAAAATACTTTTTACGTTGGTTCTAAAATAACATGATTGAAAGAAAGGAATGGGTTAAACTGATGGTATGTTAAGAGCCTAAAGCATGAAATATTTTTAGATTTTTATGAGTCAGCTTCAATACTCAAATATTTGTGATTGTGGTGCCTGTACCAGTTTGGTACTTAATGGTTAACAGGATAACTTTCATTTGATATTCCAGAGAGTGCTATATGAAAGACAGGAAACAGACTTTTGGGGTATCTCCAGTTTCTTAATCTTCATCCTTCCACTTCTTTTGATTTTGATTCTTTTTCTTTTTTCCCTTGTGTTTTTGTTTTTCTTTTTAGTTTGCTAGGAAATAAAGCTGGTGATAGCCCAATAATTAAATCTCCAAAATATAACCTCCCTTTGTGACTCCTATCTCTGCCTAAGGCTGGGTCCACAAAAAATGCTTCTCCAAGTGACCTACCTCATAGGGTTCAGTCTTTAATATAGACTATAAACTCTTGATTGAGACAACAGAATTTATAATCGCTGATGGTAAATAATTTAACCACCAAATGACTTTCATGGCCTTATATTGGACTATAGTACTTAACTTAGTTTGTGGGACTTTGTTTCTGACTTTGGTAAAATGAGTTTTATTATTAATGAGGTAGAGAAGTAATAATCCAGTTGGAAGTATGTCTATGTCTAGTGCGGTGGATATCACTGGAAAGAATGAAAACTGCATTATGTATCACATGATGTTTTTTAATGCTTGAGTTAGGAGTAGGAGTTGATGTTCAGGCACTCATTGCTAGAAAGCGCTCACAGAGCTGCTGATTTGAAGAGAAAGATGGTAAATTTTCTCTATTAGAAGATAGCAGAAGCTGATGTTAAAAGTTTTAGGAAAGGTAACCCTTGCTTTCTCTATGGGTGTGAGCGTGTGCCCAACCGTCACCCCCAAGCACAAATTATACTCTTATTAGCTGTTGGACGGTCCCCCTCTTTGGTAAGTGACCTTAAGTGACTCATTTTCCTTTTGTGTTGTCTCTAAGTGGCTATATTACTTGTTGAATGTAGTAAAATACATTGGACCTAAGAAGGTAAGATATCAATGCTATTTCTTAGAGCTGTTGAAGTATAGGCAGGCTACAAGGCTAAGGAGATGAAAGAAACTAAGTAAAGTTATAGGAAATTTTTCTTTTTTTCTTTTTGGATTGTCTCCCCCTTCCTGCCATTGGTTCTCTAAGTGGAGTAAGTGTGATTGTTTTTTAGTGACTGCTTTAAGAAATTGGATCTTAGTTTGTCACTATCACTTACCCCCATTTACCTCTAACCATGTGTTGATTTACCAAATGCCGATTAAATAGACAAAGGTTTAATTAAGTAGGGTCCGAATGGAATAAACCACATACGTATACCTACTTATAGACTCATTTACCTGCCTCAAGACATTGTGGCTCAAATATATCAATTTTTGCTCCTGATTTTTGAGCAAGTTAGCTGCCCCTTCAGAAGTGACAAGGACAAATATGATCCTATGCGCACATCTTGGTACTCCTGGCTCCTGACTGCTCTAACCTGAAAACAGAGAGCTGGTATAGGAAAGTCACTAGGCCATTACATGGGTTCACAGAACAGCACTTAAGGCCACTTGACCCTTGAACGACGTGGGTTTGAACTGTGCAGGTCCACTTACAATAATTTTTTGTTTTTTACAGTACTGTAAATGTATTTTCTCTTTTAATGATTGTCTTACTATTTTCTTTAGCTTACTTTATGTAAGAATACAATAGGTGATACATATGAAATACAAAGTATGTGTTAACCACCTGTTTATTTTATTGGTAAGGCTTCCAGTCAAAAGAAGGTTATTAGTAGTTAAGTTTTGGGGGAGTCAAAAGTTATATGTGGATTTTCTGTTACATGCGGGTCAGTGCCCCTAATCACCCATGTTGTTCAAGGGTCAACTATATATCCTTCTGAGTAGTGCTGTTTGATTCTATGATCCTCTGAATTTTGTACTCTCAGGTTCCTGGGTTCCACCTGGTGGTATTTCACTTTAAGGGAAAGAAAGCATTTCAAGTCCTAGGAATTTCAGTTACAGATTCCCTTCTAGCTTTTCTTCCCACATTATTCCTCACTTATTCTATATTTCAGCCAGACGGTAGACCAGGGTTCTTCAGATTCTGCTCACATTATTATTATTATTATTATTTTCTTTTTTTCCCCCCATGCATTGAAGGCTACCGATAGTTACCGGCGGGATCTAATAGTTGGCTCTCTGGCCAAACTGGCTTCAATCAGATCTCAGCAATTCTCTCTTCCGCCTGTACTGAGAAAAGTCCTGTTTCCTCAAAACACAATTTAGGTGCCACCTCTTTTGATGTCAGTTTACGTTATGGTGGCAGATACTATTTTGTTTTTATAGCATTGCCTACCCGATGTTCACTGTTAAATGAAATGAATGAATTCTGGCACTTTGTGTTTATCTTGTGGCACGTAGCATTTTCCAGGCTTGTATTAGAGTTTCCTGTTTGTGTCTCCTATTAAATGATAAACTCCTCGCAGTGCCTTCTTACAGTACACGTTCAGTAAACGTTGAGTTGAATTTTCCTGTTGGTTGTTTATATGCATTATTGCTGTCTGTCTGTCTGGTAATTCTCACCTGTATCAGTAATTCTCTTAATGTATTCCTAACTCATATGGGACTTAATCATACCCCTCCTGTATATTGTAAAAGCTTGTGATTATGTCTAAATTTCCCTTCCAGAGGCTGTATTGTCTTTTGAATCCTTCACAATGCTTAGGACTTGGGTGTGTAATAGGTACGTTGATTGAAATTAATGTGAGGTATTTTTTCATGCTGTGAAATCTTTTTAAGGTTTCCTTTTGATAACTTTTAAGACAAAGGCGTAGATGAATAGAGGAATAAGACTGGTAAGGCAGAAGAGGAGAGTGATGTGTGGCACACACACATCTATAGACCATTGTTTACTATTTATACAGACATCCTATAAAACCATTATTTACAGACTTTTACACCCAACAGATAGATTTACATACATCCCAGAGAGTGGTTGATAGCAAAGTATTGAGGAAACCCAATTCCTTTTATACGTGTTGATGTGAACTTGCCAAACAGTAAATTCTGAGGAAGCGTGATTTATCAGCAAGGGCATGGACTTTAGAGGGAAGCACCCAAGTTTTATCCTAGCTTTGTCACCTGCTGGCTGTGTGACCTTAAGAAAGTTAACCTTTCTGTGCTATGATTTCATTATCGGTAAAAACAAGAAAATGTTGGTTTTGCTCTGAGTTGTTGGGAGGATGATGGGAGAAATGTGTGTGAAAGGACCTTGCAGAAGCTTATCTCAGCAACTGCTTGCCGTGCTAACTTCCACCAGTACAGGGACCGGGTTTTGTAAAGCACAGTCAAGGCAGATGGTGGGAAGAAAGTTTTATTTTCCCCCCCTTAGTTGTGCATGTATTTATTTGTGAAGTTTTACAGAGGCCTGACATTGAGTTGCTTTAATTATATGTTTCATGAGGTATCTCTTTAGAAGAAATCATGAAATCATACAGAATCAGTATTATTTTGGAAATTTGGGAAGTGGAAGGAGTGTTACAATTATTAAGAACTGTCAGTTAGACTTAATGGCCTGTACTCGAACTACAGAGAGAACCCACCCGACCCTGCTTTAGGTATCCTGGTAGAAAGAGATTGGTGATTTGTTCCTATTAACATTGAGCATTGTGATTTACGTTTGATCAGTTTAATTTTGATGAGGAAATTAGGATTTTTGAGTTCTTATTCTGGTTTTAGCAAAGCTGATGATTTTGACCTTTAACAGAAAAAACAGTGAGTATTATACAAGATTTCCTCTTGAGTTGTATTGTTGTTCATTGAATTAGTTGACAAAGGGGGAAAAACCTGTTGGTCAAGAATGTGCTTGTTAGCTTCAGTTAAGTTTCTGCTGATCACAAGTGCCTAACAGGAAGTTTGTCTTTGTAGGCAAATGAGAGACGAACCAGGAGGACCTGACAGTCCAGTAGGGTATTTCTAACCTGGAGCTTATTATTGTTTTAACAAAATTCAAAGATTGCAGAGTTCTGTGATGTCAGCAGGAAGCATTTTTAGGAAATTCCCTCTCAGGGTTAGTCAACAATGAAGAACTTCACAGAATGGAAAGCTGTGAAGTAGAAACAGTGGGACATTAACTTGTAAAATGAAGGGGAAAAAAGTCTGTGAGTAGAGAGATTGATAAATATAATAAGTGTAATGAATATGGGAAGCCATTCTAATAGCTTGTCTCTGATTCACAGAAGAAAATTTAAGTGAGAGCTGTACTGTTGAGAATTAGAGTTAAATTGAGAACCCTTAACCAGTTTTGGGAACTAATAATAAAATACATTTTGGTTCTGTGAAATGATTGCTTGGGAGACTCAAAGAGAAAGGGACAGAGAACAGGAAGAACTCAGTCTTTACACTTTTGGTCTGGCTTCTATTAATCTTTGTATCTCTAGCATTAGAGCCGCCACGAATTAGGCATTCGGTAAATATTTATTTGAAGGGAAGACCAGAAAATTAACACAGTAATACAGGAAAAAGCTTGATGACTCAGGAGGTTCAGAAATGAGTCCATTAGTCAGATTGTGGTTGTGTTTTGCTATCATTGCTCAGCATTTTGGTTACAGCACCGAGTTACACTTTGAATAGCAGAGTATATTCTTTTTAGCAGTTAGCTACTAGCTAACTCGCTGCTTCTATCAAAATAGGGTTTTCAGTTTATTCTTAGGCTTATTCTAAATATCACTTAACGGGAGAAGCTTGAGCACTCATTCTTTGCTTGAGATTTTACTTAACTGATCTTTTAAGTTGTGGGTATTAGGATACTTTCCTAAGATTGTTACGTTATGGTGAGGCTAATCATAGACTTGTATTTCAGTCACTCCCGTTGCTTTGCTTACAATGTGATAAATCAGAACATCTTCAGTGATTGCCTATGGACTATTTATTGACAAATCTTGGAATTTTAAAGTTTCTTGGTTTCGGTTGGATTTGAGATTCTTTGTCACAGACAGTCTTTGTTGCTAAACACAAAGACCTACTTGGCAACATTATAATGTGTTTTATTATAAATATTGTGAGCCTCACAATTGCATGCCTTTGTTAAAGAAATGCTTTTTTTAAGTGGTAAAATATGGAGCGTTAGCCCTTTCAGGATGGCTTAACTGGTTCAGTTGTGTTTTAGTTTGGCTAGGCTGAAATATTTACTCTTCTGTATTTTTGTACTTCTCTATTCTGGTGTTAACTCCGGACCTTTGAGAGTAAAGCTTGGTTTCTTCTGCCCCAGGAATCATGGCCTTTCTGATCCTTAGACTTGGCAGGCCACAGTGCTCTGTGGAAAGGGGATGGTCTCTACCAATTAGTAGATGTGGGACTTTGGGCAAGTTATTTCTTCTCTTTTTTTTTTTTTTTTTTGAGAATTAAATATGAGTAAGGAATGTAAAGGTCCTGACCCATTAGTAGCCCTAAAGGTAGGTATTCTAATTACTGCAGGAACATTTTGGCTGTAGGTTTTTAAGGAAGTAGAAAATTTATATGTAACTAACAGTCTTTTGACTGATTTTTAAAATTTTTATCTATGTTATTCTGTAGAATGGCTTTTTCTCTCTCCCTTATAATTTGTTTGTATATTTGCAGTCTGATGGAGAAGTTGGTATGGTAGTAAAAGAATGTTGATACAATGTTGACTCGGCTTATATATTTAAAGGTGTTATTTAGTAAATTGTTTATTAGTGTTTTTTAAATTATTTTCCTTAGTTTACCCAATGACTGGTCATTGTAGAGGGTTGGTCTTTACTGAATCAGAAGTTCACTCTTAAAATTATGCCATGTGTTTTTAAAATGTTGTGTATTTCAGGTGAGGTTTGAAGATTTGGATAATGTGTAGATTTGATGTCTTAATGGGTAGCAAACCAAAAGATTTCTTGTTAGGTGCCTAAATATCTTTTTTGGGAGGTATTTGAGCCTTCCTATATCATTAATTTTTTTGTAATGCTGGAGGAGCTGTCTTAGAACATGGGTAAGGAAGTTCATCGTAGCTGAATGGTCTGGGACAATTTATGTGGATAACGGAGTAAGTTTTTAGCTGCTCTCATTGGAAATCGCGTATTTATCATGAGTAAAAATTAATATTAGGGAATGTTTCCTTCTCTACCATGTAGAATTTCTTATCCTTTTGTCGGCACAGAGGTGAAGAATGCTGCTACAGAACTTTTATACCAAATAGCTGACTCAGGGGTTGTGACTTTTCTGTGCCTCAGATCCACCACTCCGATGACCCTTCCTTCCATTTCTTGGTGGCTGTCCTTTGCCGCTGGTGCCATGGTGGGTGTACGGATTGCTTTCTGTCTTTCAACAGTTACCGAAGTGCATGTTTGGGATTTTATTGAAGAAAGCTGGATACAGTAAACGGAAAGAATCTTGGAAGCTGCTTGACTGCTGTCTTTTCTCAGACTAGTCTGAAAGGGAATACCCCCATTCATTCTGGATTGGTGGATCTGAAGTACAAAATATTTTCCAGGTAAGCAATTACCCTGTATTGTTTTGTTGTATGGACCTCAACTCACTGAAAGAAACTTAAAAAACAGAATTTCTCTACTTTTTTCCATTGGTAGAGACAGGAAGGATGTTAGATGTTTAGACACAGTGTTCGTGTCTGGGGTGGATTAGTGAAGGTGCACGTGGCAGAATTGCTAGTGGACGCTTGGTTTTAGTGCGAGAAGGGCAGTTATTTTCATTGTAGGCCCAGGTGGTTTATAGTTATAATCTAACAGGGAATACGGAAAACAAGGGAAATTTGGGGAATAGCTTATAAAATATGGAAAACAAATGGTAATTTCGAGGTATTCTCTAATGATTTATACCTGATACCTGGTCAGAATAGTTTTTGTAGTCACTATGTAAAGCAGTGGTGTTTCATTCTTAGGACTCTTGGAGGGTCTTCTCAGGAAGATTTACTACCTGTAGCACCTGTTTCTTGAGCATCTGCTGCGTACCAGGCACTGTTGGAGGCTCTTTACACACATTTCTGGTTCAGTTGGCACATGCTTTTACCTTACATTTTACAGATAGTGAGATGAAGCTCATAAGCATTAAGTTCAAGTTGCCCAGGGTCATAGAGCTAGTAAATGGCAAAGCCAGGCTTTAGGCTTGAGTCTTTATGCTTCCAAAGTTCTGGCTCTTTCCATGTGACTACATTTGCTGAAATTTGTACTTCAACTTCTGGATTTTCAAATTGCCCATCTGCAAGAGCAAGGTGTGGTTTTCTATGATGGGTTTCCACTCAGAAAATACCTGACTGGTCATTGTTTGGTGTGGCATTTTAATTATATCTGGTGCTTTTTCTGCTTGATGAAGAAATTAGAAGATCTTCAGTCAGTTTGTCAAGTGAACGTACAGGTAACTTAGGGAGTATGAGAGAGGCAGTGCCTTTAAATGTCAAAACATGGTTTATACAGGGAAGTATCATTTGGTCTAGTGAACTCGAACCTGTATCTTCTCAGTTCCTCTTTAGTTTTTACTGGTTATTTAAATAGCTCAGTAGCTTATTACATGGACTTCTTTTGACCTGTAGTTTGTCAGCCTTACAAATAAGACATTGTTGGGTAACTCTCTTAAAAACGTGCCTTTTTTGGGTATCTAATATTCCCTACAGAATCCATTTCCTTTAATCTTAAAAAAGAATATCTTTTTATCATAGATGGATACTCTTGCATTGTGATCCTTGTTTTAGTTTAATTCCTTTATATTTGCTAATGTTTCTCCTAAGTGAGCATTTTACACACTTGTCATCTGAAGAGCTATGAGGGTGGTGTGGTGGGAACAGTAAAAATACTAGCAGTTAACACGTACTGGACACTTACTCTGTATTGAGCACAATTATAAGCACTTCATTTGTTTTTTAATGTTTTTATTTTTTAGAGTGAGCGAGCGAGCAGGGGAAGGGCAGAGAGAGAGGGAGACACAGAATCTGAAACAGGCTCCAGGCTCTGAGCTGTCAGTACAGAGCCTGACGCGGGGCTCGAACTCACGGACCGTGAGATTATGACCTGAGTCGAAGTCAGACACTTAACCGACTGAGCCACCCAGCACCCCTATAAGCACTTTATGTGTATAAACTTTGTATATTTATAGTAACCCAGGGAGGCAGGTGCCATTGTTTCTTTACTGATGAGGAAACTGAAGGATAGAATAATTAAATAATGTGTCCAAGATTACACGTAAAAGACAAAGATGAAGCATGAATTCAGGGAGTCTGGCTTCAGAGAATGTGCTTCTAACATCTGTGCTATACCGCCTGTAGTACGAGTGTCATCCTGTGATAAAAAGAGGGGTGGAAATCCTGAGGGCTGAAACTGAAATCAGTGCAGAGGAAAAGGAAAATTGTTGTTGAATATCTACCTCTTACCTTTGGTATAGAAAACGGTCTAGATCTCGGTTCTGTGGTAGCCATCCAGTACTGTCAGGCTGTTGCCCAAGATGACTCATGGTAGGGTTTATTGGAGGTTATCTTCCAGAATAGTCTGTCCGGTAGAACTTTCTGTGATAACGAAAATGTTCACTGCCTGTGCTGTTCAGTATGGTAGTCGCTAATCACATGTGGTTATTTTGAAATGTGGCTCTGTCACTGAGGACCTGAATTTTAAATTTTATTTAATTTAAATTTACATTAAGTAACCACCAGTGCGTTTTTAGAACTTACCTTAATCCTAGGTCTGGTCATTTGTTTAAACCCCTTAGAAATCTGATCTGGTCACAGGCTCAAAGCAACTCCTTATTCCAGGTCAGGGCACATTAACCAGCTATGCAAGACTGATGTATAAAACCAGAATTCCAGTTTATTAACGATATGTGCATTTTGGTATGATTAATACAAACTTTTTGAATTTTTTTTTTATTTCTGAGAGAGAGAGAGGGAGAGAGAGAAGGGGGGGAGGGGCAGAGAGAGACAGACACACGGAATCCGAAGCAGGCTGCAGGCTCTGAGCTGTCAGCACAGAGATCGACACAGTGCTTGAACCCACCAACTGTGAGATTGTGACCTGAGTCGAAGTCAGACGCTTAACTGACTGAGCCACCCAGGCACCCCAATATAAACTTTTTTGATAGGTAATTTGCTTATTAGTTCCTAATTAGTATACCAGTTTAGTTTTTTCGAATAAGAAACAAAAGTTAGAGGGACCCGAAGGTTCAAACCTAGTGACTGGCATATTGTATTTATGTGTGTAGACTTTACCTATCGGGTTCATACATAGTCGGGTGGCTTAGTTGGCATGAACTCAACCAGAGAAGTGAGATATTTGCTGGACAGGGACTGAGGCCACCTCGGTCCCACCCTACGTCAGGGATGGGTGGTTTTTCCCTGTGGCAGAACCTCTTTGTTTGCTTTTATTTCCCCAGTCCTTTTCTCATTAAGGCACGTGTTTTTAGACTAGTTAGTATATTCAACTTGAATGCATTCTTGACTTTATAGGTCTCGGAAGCCCTTTGTTTTCCTTCAGGTGCCTTTATCACTGCTATGATCCATTTTGTGTTCATTTTTTACTCTAAGAAAGCAGTTGGATGTTTTTGCTTCTGTGTAGCCTCTTTTTACCAAAACAGATTTATTAGCTTATTTAATTTGGTCATATAGTGTGGGGTAGAGTAAGAACATACTCATAAGAAATAAATTAGGTAGTACATTCTCTTTGCATTGTATCATGTTATTAAAAGAGCTTGTTTTTAGCTTACTTTATCGTTACTTTGGGACTTGTTCCTTCTGCTCTTAAAGTACCAAATTTGTATTTTAGGAAGTTAACCTTTCAGGTGTGTGCAACGTGGGTTGAAGAGACAGAAGGCACGGAGACCAGTTAGTTCACGTGAACAATGGGGAAGGCAAACCGAAGCATCGACAGTGGGTGTGAGGAAGGTGGGGAGGACTTAAAAGAGATGTAGGTGATAGGATCTACAGAACTTGGGGACTAGTTAAAGGAGTAGGTGATAGGTGAGTACAGTATGAATTTTAGGTTTTTGCCTTGGGCACCAGATGGATGTTTACTGTCTTTTCCAAGATAGAGAGTACTAGAAGAGCAGACAGGAAGTGGGAGTGGGGGAGGGAGAAAGAATGAGTTCCAATTTATAAGGAATTTGAGTTGCCTATCAGTGAATCCTCCAAGAAAAGTGTCTAGTGGGAATATGAACATCAGAGAGAGCAGGGAGAGAGAGAATGGGTTGGGAATTTTTATTTTGTTTCAGTGGTAGCTCACTTTACTCAGAGTTCTGTTTCTCAGAGTGTAGATTTAGAAGTCTACATTATCAGTGTATGGGAATGTTAACATAAAGGAATGGGCTATAACTCAGTTCAAATGACCTTGATACTGATCAAGAGGTATTACCACTCTCCTTTTTTTCTGAACCTGAGTATTCAGATTTAGATGCAAAGGAGTTTGCAAATTAAGTTCCATGCATCTGGTGACAAAAATAAAGGGGAAATAGCCTAAACAGTGAAGGTTCTGGATCAAGTGTGACATGGGAAATGAAAATTTGCTCTTCTCTCAGCCTGTCTCAATTCCTGAATGCTTCTCATCTAGCTGTGATGAGTGTGATTATGGTTTTTTAACGACACATTTTTAACATCACAGCATGAGGTCTAAGGACAAGCTAGCTGTTTTGTATCCTAGTCAGTTGAAGAAAAGGTGAACTATTCAAGTGGAGTGAAAATTAGCTGTGTTGGAATTACTGAGATGGTGTATCAGTCTAGTGGGCATATATTTAAGGGATTTGTTAGGCAAATGTTTACTCTATGTTGTTTTCACCTTATTCACTAATTCCCAGGTGAGCTGTAGCTCCATGATTTTGGTAATGAAAACATGGAGATTGGAAGAGTTCATTATAGCTACAGTGAATCAGTACTTACCAAAAAGATTTTTTGAATACATTATATATGTCTATGCTACAAAATTGACTGATAAGGTACAAAAAGGAGTGGACAGTTAAAAAAAAGTCTGCAACTTTTTTCCCTCTGGCTCCAGCTATTCAACCATATTTTTGCATAGGTTTCATATACGTGTGTGTGCTGTACATAATTCTTCTGAATCTTGAATTTTTTTAATATAAAACATGACACGGTCATTTTTCATATCAGTTCCCGAAGAGCTCTCAAATTTTTTGAAGAGATAATTTTGAAGATGCATACTCATTTATTGTAGGTGCTATAATTTGTGAAACCAGTCTGGACTGATATACATATAGATTATTTCCAGTCTTTTGCTATTACACATAATGCTGTAAAGAATAATTTAGTGTGTATGTCATTTCATGTATGGAGAAGTAGATCTTCAGGACAGATTCCTAGGAGTAAGCATCACTAGATACACACTTTTAAAAATCCCATAGACATTGCCACATTGCCCTCCAGTTATACTGCAACAGTACATACTCTCACAGGTTTTGCTTGAGAATATTCTTTTTTCCTGACACTCTTAATGGTGTTATGTGGATTTCAAGCTGATTACTTTTTAAACTGTTCTTCTCTTTTTCCCTCCCATAACTTTTTATTATGAAAAATTTCATATATATATATATATATATATATATATATATATATATATGGGGGAAAAAACAATACAACAAACACCTGTATAGTCTTAACACCTAGACTCAACCATTGTTAACATTTTGCCGTATTTGGATCATTTCTCTGCTCTCTGCCTCAGTCCCCCCCTTTCCTCTCCTTATCTCCTCTTCCCTCCCCTTGTCTCCCTCTCATCCTTTCTCCTTCTCTGTCTCTCACCTTCTCCTGTCCTCCCCCAAAATACATATCCTTTGTGGTGGTTAAAAATTTGACAGTGAGTTGCAAACATGATATTTCATTCTCTAAACATTCTGGCACCTGTCTCCTCTAAGAGTAAGAATAGTCTCTTTCTCTAAAACCACATAAGCACACAGCCATGTACAAGGTATATATCTACCTCTCTCTATATAATCTATATACGTATGTAACCACACATTATAATAGTCATATATTTCATACATTTATAAAACCACAATACTATTTTTATGTCTAAGTAAATGAAAATAACTCCATAATGTAATATCAAATATTCAGTTAGATTTTCCTAATTGTCCCAAGAATGTCTTTTCTGGCATGCCCCCCCCGCCCTTTTTGTTTTAATGCCAAGACACCCTTTGTATTTGATTGTTCTATCTCTTTAATTTCTTTTCATTTAGAACATTCTCTCTACCTTTTCCCCTCCTCTCCCGGCATTGTTTTTGAAGAGTTCAGCTCAGTTGTCCTGTAGGATGTGCAACATTCTTCATTTGCTTATTTCCTTATGGTATCATTTAACTGGTTCTGTAGGTACTATGTTTCCTGTAAACTGGAAGTTAGGTGAGAGGCTTGATTGCAACCAGGTTAAACATTTTGACAAGAATGTTTCATCATAGGTGAAGTGTACTTTGCATTGAGTCATGTTGGGAGGCACTTGATGACAGGTTATCCTATTATGAGCTATGCTAAATTTGATCCCTTGGCTGAGGTGGCAATAGCCAGATCTCTCCTTTTTAAAGGTACAATTTTATCCTTTGCTATTAGAAAGGAATTTACGGGACAGTATTTTGGCACCTTGTAAATACCCTGTTCTGTTACAACATTTCACCCAGTGGTTTCAGCAGCCTGATCCTAGAATCAGTTGTTATAATGAGAGTTACAAAATTGTGGTTTTCTATCATTCTGTCTACATTTATTAGCTATCATTCACAGAGGCCATCCCTGTTTCTTCTCCTTTCTTTTGTGTAGCATCATACTCTCATGGACTTTTTATTTAGTGTGTTAACAATCAGAGTCTTTATTGGTGCTCAAATTGTCCCAGATTGGCTAATGAGAGCCCCTTCAAGGTAGTTTCTGCTTCTTTTTAATATGATCCTATCAGTCTTTGTTTCTTGACTTTTTACTTTCCCTGCATTTCAGACACCAGCCATTTCTCCAAGAAGCTCTGATTCCTTTTAGTGGGGAATGGTATTTAGAAGCCCAAACCATTGTTGTTGGGTCGTGTCATTGCTTCTAGACCTTTTCAACAGACCTAAAGAGTATATTTAAAAAGAACCATGAGATCATGTTCTGATTCAAATTTAATATTAACAGGGATGTTTTTCTAAACCCGTTAGCCTTTTGATTCTTCAGCATTGTAAGGGACCATATTGGTGTGTAATGGCCATCAAGTTGAAATACAAATTGTTATGGAAATAGGCAGATAAATAACTTCATTCATTATTCCGCATGTACTCAAACAGGTACTGTTTGATTATTTGGGGAATACAGAACAGAATCAGATATGTACCTTGCTTCCAGAAGCTTGCAGTCTTTAGCATAAAAAAGTATAGTATAGGGTGAAGACTGGTAGGGATTGTGAGAGGTAGACACACAGTGTTTTACAGTTACTCTTTGAAGCCTGAGTGGAAATTAGATGTGATTGTGGGTATATTGGGGCAGGGGATGGCTTTCATAGCAAAGATAAACAAATGAACGATGGCCGGCAGGCAATGGTGTGTATTGCCTATAGGGCGGGACAAGTAAGTAGTTCTGTGAATGTTGGAGTATAACTTGGGTGGTAGGATTGAAGGCAGATAAATTTGTAAAGATAGATTGTAACCAAATCTTGGACTTTATCCTTTAGGCCATACGTTACAAACTAGTAGCCTGTGGATTGAGCTCCACAGATTTACTTGGTCTGCATAGATTTAAAAAATTGAGACATTCCTTGTCAACACTGATTTCTGGTTTTGTCTGAAAATTGGAGCTGGGGAGTGGCTTCTTTTTAGAGTCAGGGCTTGTGCTTTCCTGGTTCCTATGTCCCCTGTAAGTTTGTCTTTATCTATTTGGCCCTTACAAACTTCTGATCTTGTGATCCTGCAGGATTGGAGGAGGGGTGTGAGGGTGGTGGATGTGATTTGAGAGGAGAGGTGACTGAAAGCTTGAGCAAGACCTGTGCTTTAGAAAGATCACAGTCGGTTTGGAGGATGTTTTGGAGGAGCAAGACAAATACGTAGACTATTGGAATATTCCAGGGAAATACAAGATAGTAACAGATGGTGCAAAGGGGATATGATGAGATTTTTAAATGTAGAATGGTTAGATTGTATTGATAGATGAGAGTATGTGTGTGTATGTTGACGAGAATGTAAATCAAGCTCTATTAAAACATGATGTCCTGTTTTTTAAAAATTTTTTTTTTCCACGTTTTTATTTATTTTTGGGACAGAGAGAGACAGAGCATGAACGGGGGAGGGGCAGAGAGAGAGGGAGACACAGAATTGGAAACAGGC
Source organism: Leopardus geoffroyi (assembly GCF_018350155.1). Lineage (NCBI taxonomy): Eukaryota > Metazoa > Chordata > Mammalia > Carnivora > Felidae > Leopardus > Leopardus geoffroyi. Next base: position 177,332,372 of record NC_059326.1, read on the forward strand.
TCCAGGCTCTGAGCCATCAGCCCAGAGCCCGACGCGGGGCTCGAACTCACGGACCGCGAGATCGTGACCTGGCTGAAGTCGGACGCTTAACCGACTGCGCCACCCAGGCGCCCCCATGATGTCCTGTTTTTAAAAAGCTTTGCATTCATAAATTGATTTCTGGAAGTTAACCACATATTTTCATTATCTATTGGTTAATTTTGGAAGATAGTAGTAATAGTTCCATGCATTGTTGTCACTGTGTAAAGTTTAGTTTTAAAATTTTTTTTTTTCAACGTTTATTTATTTTTGGGACAGAGAGAGACAGAGCGTGAACGGGGGAGGGGCAGAGAGAGAGGGAGACACAGAATCGGAAACAGGCTCCAGGCTCTGAGCCATCAGCCCAGAGCCCGACGCGGGGCTCGAACTCACGGACCGCGAGATCGTGACCTGGCTGAAGTCGGACGCTTAACCGACTGCGCCACCCAGGCGCCCCAAGTTTAGTTTTATAATAGGCCAATAGCATCTTTCATCAAAAAATCTAACTCTGACCCAGCTTTATCTGAAAGTTGTGGATGAAGTGAATACTTATGATCTTATCATTTTCCTTATAATTATGGAGCTAAATATCCAGGCAAAAATATTAATAATGCTGTATACTTATTTTTAAAGAGCTGCCTGCTTGTAATTCATTTTCCCCACAGTGTCTCTCAGAAGTTAATCCAAAGGATAATGAGTTGACATGGAACTGTCTGGTACACTTAAAATCACACAGGTATTAAAACCATGTATGTGGTTACGTATTTTGGGCATCTTCCCTGTCTGGTTGGGGCATGACTTGATCCAGTTCCATTGTCAATGCCATTACTCCAGGTATTTAATAGCATCACCAGTTTAGGCAGTCTGAGGGAGATAGACATGCAGAGCATGTAAGTGACAAGACTGGTAGTGAGAGTGACTCACAGTGACAGAATCCATACCAGGATTCTGTGTCATAAGCTTTGGCTTCAAGGGGTGAACAAAGATTGGTTTAAAGGGCATTTGAAAATACATTTTTGTTATAACTTACATATAGTATAGAACACAAATCAGCTGGAAAAAAAACCACAAGTCAGCTGAATGAATTTTTGCATATGTATATACAGCACACTGTGTAATCACTACCCAAATCAAGATATAGAATATTTCCAGAGCCTCTTGAGGGCTTCCTCATGTTTATGCCTCACCCAGTCCAGACCTCCCAAAGGTCTGTTCTGGTCTTCTTCACTGTAAGCTAGTCATGGCTGTTTTTGGATTTTATACAAATGGAATCATACAGTTTATAGTCTCGTGTTTTTTTTCCCCTGCTTGTTACTATGTCTGTGAAATTCACCCATTTTGTTGTAACAGGTTCCCCCCGCCCTGCCCCGTGCATTATTCTGTTGTATATATAGTCCATGGTTTGTTTATTTTATTGTTGATGAATTAGTTGGATTGTTTCCAAAATTTGGCTGCTATTATGAATAGCACTCGTAAGGTGGACATAAGCACTTGGTTCTTTCGGTTATAAAAAACCTAGAGTGGAATTACGGGGTCATAGGATAGGCATATCTTCATATGTAGATACCGCTAAACAGCTTTTCAAGTGCTCGTGCCGATTTACACCCCCACCTCTAATGTGGGGAGTTCCAGTCATAGCTCGGTTTTGCTAGTCCTTTTAATTTTAGCTATTTGGATGAATGTGTAGTGGTATCTATGACCATAAGCTATTGAGGTATAGTTTACATGCAGTAAAATGCACTCATTTTAAGTGTACTCTTTGAGTTTTTAGAGCTATATACGCTCATGACCACTACTGTGATCAAGATGTAGAACATTTCTACCCCCTTCCCATCAAAAAAAACCCCCAAACTTCTCTCACTCCCTTTGCAGTTCCTTCACACCTGTCCTTGGCCTCAAGTAGCCTGCTTTCTATAACCGTAAATTAGTTGTGCCTGTTTTAGGTGGACGTGTATAGCGTGTGTAGCATGCATATACTGCAGGTACTCTTGTCTTTAGCTATTTTGCCCAGTGTAATATTTTTGAGATTCATTCCTGTGGAGTTAGTTTTTCATTCCTTTTCTTTGCTTAGCACTGTTACATTAAACAAGTATACAACAGTTCTGTTTATCTGTGCTCCTGCTGAAGAATATTTGGGTTGTTTCCAGTGTTTGTTGTGAATAAAGCTTGTGTGAACATTTGTGTTCCAATTTTTGTTGGGACATTTCTCTTGGGTATACCTAGGAGTGGAATTGCTGGGAAGTGTAGATGTATGTTTAGCTTTTCCCAAAATCGTTGTACATCCTTACGGTTTTCCCTACAATATATGAGAGTTCCAGTTGCTCTACAGCCTTAGCAGCACTTGGCATTGTCAGACGATTTTAGCCATTCTGACACATGTGAAGTAGTATCTCCTTGTGGTTATAATTTACATTTCTTAAGGACTAATGATGTTGAGCATTTTTACATGTGCCTGTTGGCCATTTAGATATCCTCTCTAGAGAAGCGCTTTTTCAAATCCTTTGACCCTTTTAAAAAATGGAGTTACCTCTTTCTTATTGATTTGTGGGAATTCTTCACAGTAGCCAGGAAACAAAATTCTTTGTCAGATACACATATTGCAGACATCTGTTCTGTGGCTTGCTTTTTCAGTGTCTTAATGTTGTCTTTTGATGGACAGAAGAAAAGTCTTAATACTTACAAAATCTAATTACTCAAGTTTTTCTTTTGTTGTTACTGGGTTTTATGTCCTGTTTAAGAAACTTTGCCTACAGTCTTAAAAATATTCTAGCATCTTTACGGTTTTACTATATTAAAATAACTTTTTTTTTATGGTTGAGCTAGGAATCAAGATTCATTTTTTCCCCCATATGGTTATCCAGTTAGCTCAGTGCCATTATTTACACATACATTAAAAAACTATTGAAAAACTGTTGAAGAACACAAGAACATATGAACATAAGAAGCTTTTGTTTTTACAGAATTAACCATCTTTACAATAGAACAGTTAAAAGAAAAATAATGTAAAATAAGAAACAAAAAGAAAAAATTCCTGGTAACTGTTAACATTTAGTATTTACCTTCCTTCGTGTACATACTTTTTCTTTTATGTACCTTTCGTATGTTTTTCACATGTAAAATTGTTTTGCAAACTGCATATAAATTCAGCAATACTTGTGGCATCTTTCTGAGCCATTTTATATTTATAATATTTTGAAGGTGTGCCTTATGTGTATGAATGTGGAAATAGCTAACTAATTAAGCTCTTCCTTTGTTAGACATTTAAATTATTTCTAATTTATAACAACTTAAAGCTGGCTTGTTCCTTCTTATAGTCTAATTTTTGAATACATCCATGAGTATTATCTTGAGTATTAATTTCTAAGAGGTGGAATTGATGGGTCAAATACACATTTTTAAGAACCTGGTTATTTTGTATGGCCAAAAGTTTTATCCATTTTCTATTACTTATATGGACATTAATATTCTTTATATTTTCTCTATAAAATTGCTGTTTTCTCCACGTTTATGCCATTTTCGAGTGTTAGTAATTAAAAAATAATACCAATTTGGTTAAAGAATTAAGTGATTTCTGTAAGTACTAGTGTTATTGGGTATGTTATGATGCTTGTCGCTATTTATGTTTCTTTTGTGAAGAAAGGGAAATGTGTAGAATAGCTGTAGTTGTACTCTTGTTGATTTAAATCCAGGTGCCTTGGGGAATTTGGTGGAAGGAAGTCACCAGGGTAGGGAACTTCTGAGTTTGTTGTGGCTGGGACAGTGTTGCCTTTTTGTGATCAAAATGGCCATTTTTGGTAGAAGCCAGCTGCAGAAATATTTGCTTTACTCAGTGACCTGTCTGTGGCGAGCTTAAGCTGGTCCCTGCTCTGGCCAGACCCTGGCTTCAGATGCTCTTTGTGAAGCTCTTTGGGATCACTCACTGCCTCAAGGACACTCCTTCCTACTAGCCTGCTTTGAGCTAGGAGGCGAGGTTCTGCTGGGAATTTCATGTACTTTTTAGGTAGGCTTCTCTTTATTTACATTCAGTGAACCCTACTTCCACTCCTGGTTTGTTTTTGTTTTTTTTTTTTTGTATTGTATTTTATAGAAATTTCTTGAAATGTTTTATATATGTGCAGGGCATCCTAGCCAGGTTTCCAGTGCCAATGTAGACCCTTTTATTTTGACATTGCTTTGATGATTTCAGTTGCACCAATCAGAAATCCCAACCTTGACACCTCTGTTTCCCTCCTAAGTCTTGTCTGGTTTTGTTCTTTTTCATTCTAGCTTTCTGCACTTAGTTACAGTGATTCCCCCACCCCTTTCTCTAGTGTCTTGACCCAACAAGTTCTTTATTGGGGAAACTTCACCGTTTCCTCCTTTCTTGCATAATTAACCTCTGCGTGTCCTTCAGAGCTGATTTCAAGCATCAGTTCTTTAGGGGTTGTGTCTGGGTCGCCTAGGTACCCCTACAGGTTGAATTCCCTTGTCACATTCTTAGCACTCACTTCTTTTCCTTCGCTGCTGTTAACATAATTGTACTTGATAAATGTATTGCACAATCCCCCACTAGACAGCTCCTTTGTTAGAAAGTACTCTTCATGGGGACAAGGATCATGTCTGTCATGCCACATTCAGCTCATAGAATATTTCCAGCATACAGTGCATACCCTATAGCTGCCCAGTTGAATGAGGGAATAAATTTGGGAGGGCAAATGAGAATTACCACGTTGTATCAGAAGTTTATATTCACTTTAAAAATGAATGTATTTGTTCCTTACATGCTTGGTGTTTCCAGTTTCAGTATCATCTCTTAATTTTAAATGACTTGATCCTGAAGATTAAACCCTCGGCATTAGAAACTCCTTTCAGGGGTCAAAAAGCATCCCTTCTTTCCCTCTGCCTCTAAACCAGATTTCTAAATCTGTCATTGACTTCTAATCTCTCCAGATTATTTTGCTAATACTTAAACTGTCATTCTGAAGGATTTGTCAACTGTTGTAACTGCTGATTCTTTCCTCCTCCCCTTTCCGTGTGTGTGTGTGTGTGTGTGTGTGTGTGTGTGTGTGTGTCTGTCTAATAGGATCACTATTCCTGGGAGTTGGTTCCTTAGGTCAAGTAAATTGGGTAAATTCCTCATATAATCTCCTCTTGGAAATTCACTTAATAGTTGTCATTTTAATAATTTGTTTCCCAACATTTCCCAAACTTTCTGACCCCAGAATGCTTTTCCTCTATTGTGGTTTAAAACCGATGCAATCTAAGAGCTATTCTTGACTGTCATTTTTGTCATTTCATCCCAACTTCTTGTTTTCAAGAGTTCTCTATCTTCTTGTCAAAGTAATGAGGGAGGGAGCTAGCACTTGTTAAATGCCAGACTTACATCTGTTATTCCTTTTAACCTTCTATAACTTTGAGTGAAAGGTAGGCTTATTTTCTACATTTTAGCATGTGAGGAAACTGAGACTGAAGAAGAGAGGTTTTTTGTTTTTTGTTTTTGTTTTTTGCTGAAGGCCACATAATGGGTTTTATCTATATCTGTTTATCTGCGGTGTCTACAAAGCATTGTGTTCTTTCCCTTGTGTAGAGAAAAACACTCTTCTGCTGATTTGAGAAACTGCACCTCCAGCTATCACTTAAGTTCGTTTGAGGAGTGTTAGCCTCAGGAGCCGCAGGGCCTCTAGGCTCTTGGTGGGCAGCAGCATTGGTGCTTGAAGAGATGGAGAAGAGAAGGCTGAGAAAAGCCTGGACTCCTCCTGCCTTTGTAAGCCCTCATGCTTTCTTCTCTCCCTCATTCCTTGCTTACCTCATTCTCTTCAGTTCCAGGCTTTCCTACTGTATGTGACTTCTTCGTTGGAATTTTAGGTTGGCTTTTATCAGTAACATAGGAGCTAATATTTATTGGGTGCCTGCTTTGGATGTAGCAGGCTGTCCTCTCTAGCCCTCTAAATAGCTGACTCACTTAAAGTCACATAGTGTTGAACCTGGGATCTTAACCCACCTCTGTTTTTGTGTTTTTGGTTTTTTTTTTTTTAGCCTCAGTACATTTTTTCATAGGGAAAACCTACCTAAGCAATTAAAATCTATGAAATCATGGGTTTGATGTGCTAGTTATTTTTTATAATATATATTGAAGTATATGGCTATTAAACATTAAAACATCATTTACGTACCACTGAAAATCACCTTGAATATTAAACCTTGGGAAATGTTCCTGTAATCCACCCTTTTAACTTTTTCTCTTTATCTGTTTATTCATGAATACTTTAGTATGTATCTGTAAAAGAGGAGGACTTTAAATTTTTTTTTTTTTCAACGTTTATTCATTTTTGGGACAGAGAGAGACAGAGCATGAACGGGGGAGGGGCAGAGAGAGAGGGAGACACAGAATCGGAAACAGGCTCCAGGCTCTGAGCCATCAGCCCAGAGCCCGACGCGGGGCTCGAACTCACGGAACGCGAGATCGTGACCTGGCTGAAGTCGGACGCCTAACCAACTGCGCCACCCAGGCGCCCCAAGAGGAGGACTTTAAAAACAAAGCAAAAGATTGTTAAAAACACACACAGAGCACACAATTCCATTATTATACCTAAAACATTACCAGTATTCCTTGCTATCAAATAGTCTGTTTATATTTGCCTACTTGTCTCAGAAATAATTTTAGAATTAATAAACTTAATTTTTTAGAATAATTTTAGATTTACAGAAAAATTGAGCAGACAGTACAGAATTTCATGTATTTTCCCTCCCCTTGCAGTTTTCCCCACTATTAACATCTTACATCAGTGTGGTACACTTGTTAAAATTAATGAACTAATATCGATGTTTTATTATTAACTACAGTCCATAGTTTATGCAAGTATCCTTAGCTTTTTTTTTTTTTTTAACCTCACGTCCTTTTTTTGCTCCAGGATCCCATCCAGGATGCTATCTTAACATTCAGTGGTCATGTGTCCTCAGGCTCTTCTTGGCTGTGTCAATTTCTCAGACTTTGTTCTTGATGATGTTGACAGTTCTGAGGAATTTTGGTCAGGTATATTGTATTGCCCTCTATTGAATTATCTTGTTTTTCTCATAAATGGTTTTTTAATAATTGTGTTTTTTCAGTTTAGGGGCCAGACTTGGTTCACACCTTGCATATAGTTAATAGCCTCTTAAATCTTTTTATCTATAAAAATTGCCTCTCCCATTTTTGTTTCTTGTGTATTTATTAAAGAACTGGGTTGGTCATTTGTTGTGTGTAACTTTACAAATTCTGGATTTTGCTGATTATATCCTCTTTAGGTCTACATATTCTCTTCTTGGTATTTCTTGCAAATTGGTAGTTAAATCCAGAGGTTTGTTGGATTCAGGTTCAGTGTATTCTGTATTCGTTAAAAAACAAAACACAACATAACCCGTGCTTGCTCTCCTGTGCCATGGTGCTTTCTTATTTTTGTGATATTCTCTGTTCTTTCCAAGTAGCTGAGTTTGAAGAAACCTAGGACTCTCATGCATGTACATTTTTCTGAGTTAAAAATTGTATAATTAAAAAAAAGTTGCATCATTTATTGATGGTACGTAGTGCAGCAGTAACCTGGTGGCAGGCATGTCTACATGTAGTTGTCAATTTTGCCAAGGATGATGATGACACAATTTATGGTATTGACCATCAGTATTAGAGTATTATTCCTGTAGGTTTTTATTTGTAACCTTCTCCTTTTCCCAATTCAGATATGTAATGACTTTTGCTACTGTTAGTATATACTTAAACTTTATTAAAAAAAAAAAGAATTTGATTACAATGACACATACAGTGTAGGAACATAAAAACAAAATAAGTGGGAAAATGAAGATGAAAGGAAAAATAAATGTAGGAAAATAAGATGAAGGAAGGAGTAAAGTAATGTAAAAATGCACAGAATAAGATCAATTGTCATAGGAGGGGCACAGATTAGGCTCTGCTTGTCGATAGTGTTCTTTGTAGCAGTTTGCAGGAATTTTGTATTTTTAGATGACAAATATATTACTTTCCCCAGGGTTATTTATTTATTTGGTGTTTGTACTCAGTAATGCCAGTCTCATTGCTTATTTGGAATGAAGTGCCTGCTAAGATGTGGGTCAGGTTTCTCAGTGTTTGGTTTCAGAGCTCATTAGAAAATCAGGACTCATTTTTTTCTGTTGTGCCTTCTTTGTACAGTTTTCTTACAGTTTTGATTCGTTTATCCTGTTATATAGGTTTTTTGTTCTCTAGTCTCTGTCGTAGAACACAAATGAGATATTCTTGGGACATTTAGTTTTGAAAACCTTCGTTTATTAGTAGAATAAAGTGTGACTTCATAGGAAAGAAAATAAGAATTTCAGAATGTTTCACCAGCAGAATATGGTGTCTTTATAACTTTGGCCATATCAAATATCTTTTTTGAGTTTTGCCTGTTGTATTCACACTAAATAGTTCAGGTTTCTTCCGTTTTTTTCCAGTTAAAGTGGCCGAAAAGCCTACTTAAAGCTGGTTTAAGCCAAAACACGGAATTTGTAATACGAAAAATACAGAGGTAGTTATGGATTCAGGTTTCTTCCTCAGATGCAAAGTGATACCTCCTGGTGACCCAACTCCACACTCTCCCGTGTGGTAGCATGAGGAGGGCATCAGCACCTCCAGCTCTCATCGTCTCATGTTCAAGCTCAGTGGGAAAAGAGATGTCTTTTCTTGTGGCTTCCATAGAGGTCCTGGGATTCGAAGCAGAACATGTGCCCACCTCTGAATTCATCGCTGTGATTAGGAGATATGGGCAGAAAACAAAGTGTCACCATCAGCCCCTTAAAATTATAGCACATTCTTCTCTGGCCCCTGAATCAGGTTTTTGCCCTGCATGTAAACTTTCTGGACTTTCCATGTTAATTATTTGATAACAAATACTTATGGAGTTCCTACTATGAACAGGCACTATAAGGACTTAAAAATATTACATTGTGAAGTTTTTAATGTTTATTTATTTTTGAGAGAGTGAGTGGGGGGGGGAGGGGCAAAGTTGGAGGGGGACAGAGGATCCAAAGTGTGTTCTGTGCTGATGGCAGAGCCTGATGTGGGACTCGAACTCATGAACTATGAGATCATGACCTGGGTCAAAGTCCCATGCTTAACCGACTGAGCAACCCTGGTGCCCCCAAAATATCACACTGTAAATTGATAAATTGCCTTTCCAGTTGCTTGTAGAATTCTCTATTTTTATGTTATTATGGAAATATAACAGTTGTTTTGGAAATAAACTATAATTTTTATTTTATTTTTGTTTTTATTTAAAGATTTTATTTTTGTAAATGTTTATTTTTGAGAGGGAGCGAGTGGGGAGGGGCAGAGAGAGAGAGAGAGGAATACAGAGAATCCCAAGTAGGTTCCAAGCTGTCAGTGCAGAGCCCAATGCAGGGCTTGAACTCACAAACTGTGAGATCATGACCTGAGCTGAAATCAAGAGTTGGACGCTCAGCTGATTTGAGCCACCCAGGTGCCACTTAAAGATTTTATTTTTAAGTAATCTCTACATCCAACATGAGGCTTGAACTTACAACCCTGAGATCAAGAGTTGCATGCTCTACCGACTGAGCCAGCCAGACACTCCTGGAAATGAAGTATACTTTTTAAAAGAAAATTGATGACTTTAAGATTTTCCTGTGGTTTATAGACCAGTTTTTGGCTTAGGAATTTGATTATTTTCAACATCAGAGTAGTATCACCTTTTGAGCCTTTTTTCATTTACATCCCAATCTTGGTAGCTGTTTCTGTTGTTTCTTTGTAGAATTTTAACTCACCAGTTAAAAGAAATAGGGCTTGTGGATTTTTTTTTCCCTCTTAAATGCAGCAGGAAATGTTCCTTTGAGATTTGTTTTCTGATCTTCCTCTCAATTCTGTATTCTCTCAGAGTTAATGAAAAATTTATTATGATGGTGACATCTGTGTTCTGTGCTTTGTAGAACATCTTGGCTGATTGCGTATAGCTGAGTCATTCATAAAGTTATTAAAACAGTGAAGTTGAACAAAGAAGTCCAGTATCTCTTAAACTTATATTTGGGCTTTCCATCTTGACTTCATTACTTTGTGTGAGGACTCCCAGAGTGCTACCGTCTACCCATGTTCATATGTACTCCTGCAAAAAGAGTCTGAAACGTACAGGTTGACCTTACTGGAGCATGTGTTCAGCAGTAATTATCTGCTGTTGAGACGAGGTGCTTTCAAGAGGATGCGCACCAAAAGCACAATGTGAGAGATTTAGAGGACTTAGGCTAGAAAAGCATTTTAAGAAGACGGACAGAATGCTCTGTAGAGTCCCTTTCAGCTCCAGAATATAATGAAATCTCTGGCTTCAAGCAGTGAGAACTCTCCTTACCCAGTTGCCTGCAGGAAACAGACAGTGTGAAGGGAATCAAAGACATCCTTGCTGTGCAGCAAGCAGCAGGAATCCTTCACTAAGGCAGCCCTAGCCCCTGGCTGAAAGACAGATTCATTTGTTCGCAGGGCCCAGTGGATTGTGAGGCACATAACTTCATTCTTATTTGAAACCAAGGTCAGCCTAGGATATGAGGACAATGGACTACATGAGAAACTAGAGCAAGTGTAAAGTTTGCTATAAATTTAATTAAGGGATGATAAAATGTGATCCTTTATAGGTTAGCTTTGACAACTCTTTGTACCCTTCCTAGCTAAAGAAGCAAAATTTTGATTGCCATTGTTTTCTTTTTTTTTAAGTTTTTAAATTTATTTTGAGAGAGAGTGGGAGTGTGCAAGAGGGAAAAGGGGGGGGGGAGAGGGGGGGAGAGAAAGAAGAGAAGAGAAGAGAAGAGAAGATTCCAAGCTGGCTCTGTGCTGTCAGGGCAGAGCCCAACTCGGGCTCAATCCCATGACCCTGGGACCATGGCCTGAGCTGAGATCCAAAGTCAAACGCTTAACCAATTGAGCCATTCAGGCGCCCCAATTACATTGTTTTCTAAATCAGTCAATACACAGTTGATTGTGTTTGTGTATATATAAAGTTTTAAACGCTGAGACTCTACCAACTTGGCTGGTTAGGTCTCTGAAAGTAAGTATACATTTGAGAAATCAGCAGTGTTTAGAAAATGTTAGAGGGCGTGTTTAAAGGGCGTAAGGTCTGAATTGAAAAGATTTCTTTGTAGGACCAACTTTCATTCTATAGATGCTTTTTCAGAGTTAATAATGAAACAGGAAGCATATTAGATGGTGAAAGCTTTGAAAGTCTTTGGAAGGTTTTTTTTTTTTTTTTTTTTTTGTATTTTGGTGTTTTTTAAAATACCATTAGTTAGTAGGGTTTAAGTTTTAATACTCTTAAAAGCTGTGAAACTGCATTTCTTTAAAATATTTTATACTTCTTTAGGAATTTAGCTGTCTTCTTTAGTGAACTGGGAAATAGTATAGCTTTATTTCCAGAAATAATTTTAATACCAGAATATTTAGTTTTGAGAATTCTTGTGTCTATTGAGGCAGTTAGTGTACTGGTATGCTCAGTAAGCCTTTTTGAATAAATAATCAGTTTAAAATGAAAAAGTTCCAATATGATTGTGGTGTGGTCTGACTGTAATTGAGTCAGACCCATTGAGAGTAGATATAAGTCATATCATCTTCCTGAAAATGATATCTCTTCCTAGAAAAAAATGAGAATATCCATTATATCAGGGAAAAAAGTTTTCCCTTTCTGTATGTTCTAATGGTCTTTTAGAAACATGGTGAACTTTGCACTCTCATGAAAATAGGTCAAGGATTTTGATTCAGTATGTCATATAGCAATCAGACCTTGTTGTGCAGACATGTTCACAAATTCTCTGATTAAAGTTTTTTTTGGCTTGTGAGAGTTGATAGGACTAGGAAGGGATGCAGCCAACCCCTATGTTTGGAATGGGAAGTTGGATTAACTCAGAGTGGGGTTTGGTGCTGTGGTGTAGATAATGAAATCAGGTGTCCCGCAGGTCTCAGATGATGTCAAAAACATGAGGTGAGGTTTTAGGTCTCTTACCCGGAAGTCCTCTCAGATGTTATGCAGTATGGGTTGTCGGATATATGGAGGTGGCAGCGTTATAAGACAGAACACCTGTACTTAAGAGTTGTCCCCCCCCCCCCCCCCCCCCGCTGTGTTCCCTTAGTTAGCTGTCTAGAAGCCTCAGGCATTGAAATGAATTTAGGTTAGTGTCTTTGTTATCTCAGAGTGCAGCTAAATTCTGAGACCTAGCTTAACCCCACCTGTTCTCCACCTTCATTGAAGGGTAATAGGCCAGAATCAGGGGGACAAGTTGCGATGACCAGTTCTGTAAGTAACAGTGGGGAAGTGACAGTTCCTGTGTTTGGAGGTGGCCTGGAAGAGAGAGGATTGAGAAACCGGAGTACCATGTTGCCCATTGTCTGTCAACTGCATCTGAAAATCTATAGTGGACCAAAAAAAAAAAAAAAAAAAGAAAAAAAAAAGAAAAAGTAAAGTAAACATCATCTGTATTTACTTCTGGATATTTTATATATATTTTATGTTTTATTAAGTAAAAATGGGATCATTACGAAAGTCCTGATATATAGCCTTTATTCACTTCATATTTCTTGAACTTCTTCAGTGTCTGTTAACTTTCCATATATTGTAAACTTCCTTCTGGGTCAATAAATATACTCCTACAACAGGATTTTTATTTGGTGGACACATAATATTCTGTCTTCTGGATGGTCTGTAATTCATATAACCAATCTCTATTGTTGGGCATTTTTTCCTTTGCTGTAATGACAGTGATGTGATGAACATATTCTTAGCTATATTTTTGGACATGTCTTTATTTTTGTCCATAATTTAATTTTCCACACTTGAAATTGCTGAGACAATGATGTACCTGTTTTTCAAGTATTGAGTATGTATTGATAAGTTGCACAGGAGAGGTTGTATAGATGGGTAACAAGTAGATAAAATTTGCAAGTAGATTAGAGGAAATTGCTGCTCCAGGGAGTTTAATGGCAAGCAAAGGAAATGAGAGGCAGTATAGTTTAGGGAAGAAAGCAGGGATTTTGGAGTCAGATAGAATTGCAAATCTGCACTTTTGACCTCTCGCCAGTTATTTGCTGTGTCTTGTCTTCAGTTTCTTCCTCTTTATTTTTTTTTACTTTTTATGTTTATTTTTTGAGAGAGAGACAGAGTGTGAGTAGGAGAGAGGCAGAGAGAGAGACACACACAGAATTCGAAGTAGGCTCTAGGCTCTGAGCTGTCAGCACAGAGCCTGACGCGGGGCTTGAATTCACGAGCTGTGAGACCGTGACTGAGCCACCCACGCGCCCCAGTTTCTTCCTCTTTAAAGCTAAGGTACCTGTCTGGCCAGAGGTGGTATGAGAGTTAACGAGATCACAGTACAGTGTGTGGCACATAGTAGGCACTTTGAAAATATGAATGTGCATCCCCCTCCCACTTTATCCTTTTTTGGTAAATTTTCATTTACATTTATCATTTTCATTGAAAATGAGGTTAAGCTTGTAGTTTGGTGGTCTCCCCTAGTCCTGAATAACCTTCCTTATTGGACCACAGATGCTAATTGACAAAGGCTCAGATGTACTTAATCTTACTGTTAATTCTCTCCTGTCTCAGGATTTGTGGATCTTGGATAAACCCCATTGGTATTGGGTTCAGACTGATCCGACCTGGAGCTTGCTGGGGGAGACTGTTCCTTCTTGGCAGCTGAATCTGATACTGGGCCTAGTACAACTGAGGACCCTTGTGGCTCTGCTGGAAGTAGATGACTTTGTTACATCCTGTTCTCTGTCATGCTGCTTAGAATAGAGATTTTGCTCCCCCCATTCATATATCTAATCCTCCTTTCCAGAGAGCTCTGAAAAACCTGGGGACATTTTTGAATGCTGGGTGGTAGTTGTTAAGTGGACAAGGATGCCTTTTTACCTATGGAGTTACTCATGAATAAGGTGTTAATCATTTTGAGGTGTACTGCTATTTCTGAGGGTCACTAGGTAAAAGATATTTTTCTACCTTTCCAGCATCTTAACACAACTGTAAACTACAGTTGTTAAAAATGGACTTAACTTGGGGCGCCTGGGTGGCGCAGTCGGTTAAGCGTCCGACTTCAGCCAGGTCACGATCTCGCGGTCCGCGAGTTCGAGCCCCGCGTCGGGCTCTGGGCTGATGGCTCAGAGCCTGGAGCCTGTTTCCGATTCTGTGTCTCCCTCTCTCTCTGCCCCTCCCCCGTTCATGCTCTGTCTCTCTCTGTCCCAAAAAAAAAAAATAAACGTTGAAAAAAAATATATTTAAAAAAAAAAAAAAAATGGACTTAACTCATTCTTGGGAAAAGAATTTGTTTTTATTTAAGTTGTCAAATTACTGTTTATAATGTATAACAGCTTACAATTAAACAAAATAAAACATCACTTAAAATTATGCAATGTAGTGTTAAACTGTTATCATAAGTACTCGATGTTCATTGGAGAAAAATCAGAAAATATGAATGAATAAAATTCAAAAAGAAAAATTACCTTCATCTGTCTACCAAAGATAAATCTGCAAAGATCTATTTTAATTTTATTAGCTGCAAGTTCTGGTCTCTCATTTTAGATAATCATTCAAGATGAGATCATTTCCTGGACATTAAAATATTTGTTTTTAAAATTATTGTAGGGTTTAAGGAAAGTCTGGGCTCTGGCTTTGAGTCCTGATTTCACTGCTGTTTGTTTAAATTTGAAGCTCTAAAACTTGCAGATAGTATCAGGTTTCCTCACCCTTCTTTTTTTTTTCTTCCTCCTTCCACTGTGGCCTCTTCCTCATACCCTTTTCTTCTTTTAACATATATCCCAGCCTGAAGATGCTCTGTGGTATATTGTTTATAAATATGGAGTTCTACCATACAGTTGTTAACAATTAAAGCAGTAACTTTCTTAGTTATGTCATATAGTTTATACCATCAAATTCTGCTATAATAAAATATCATTATAAGGAAAAGAAAGTCTTTCACACATGGAGGCATTGGACTAGTATTCAGTTCTTCAAAGGGCTTTGGTGAATGCCTTTAAATTGTGAGTTAACTTTTATTCTACAACCTGATTACTGAATTATGGTTCTTGGTTTTAAAAGTAATACAATTTTTGGTGGGAGTTCGCTCTTGTAGTTTGCTGTCAAACATTTTAACAGTAGAAGCCTAGGTTTTGAATCTTAGGAGATGCTTTTAAAAGCTTTCTGTGGCTCTATTTTCATTACAGCTGCTGCTTCTTGAAAAGCAGTAGTCTGAGAATTCGGACACAATAAGGATAGTTCCTAATTTGGATGACTTTTAATACTTGCTTTATTTGCTTTGAGGTGAGGACAGCCTCCAACTGAAAGAATGGATACTCTGTAGCTTTCACATCCATGTTTAGAGAGAGAGTTACATAATCTCCTTGAGCCTGCCTGTTGTATGATTCTTCAGGACCAAATCCCCACTCCTGGATAGAGATTCCCAGTGGAGAGTGTCATGGCCAAATGGTAACCATAAAATGGAGCTTTTATTTCACTTCTGTTATTTGGTAGCCCTCATTTCATTATCATGGCACTCTGTTTTATATCCTGTCCTATCAGTAGGGCATAGTGGAAATTTTATTAGGAAAAAAAGAACCTAGACTGGGTTATGAAAATTGACTGTAGGCATGTACTTCCAAAGGTAAGTGCTGGCCCTTGTATCCACTCTTTGCAGCCTGGCTAGAAGAACTTTGTATTGGTTGTAAAATAAAAACGAGAGACTGTCTTGTAGGTTCTTCAAGAGACTTCTGTTTCTAACTTCTCTTCAACATGCTTCTCTCCAGCTACCAGGAGTCGTTCCTCTCTGCTTAAAACGGTTTAACAGTTGTCTCCTCATTGACTCTAGCAGTGTTTTGAACTCTAAAGTTTTTGATGTCTCACTTGAAGGCATTAAAAAATCAAAACGCTCTTATTTCACAATATCTATAAAAACATACATGGTTTTTATACCATTGACTTCCTCTCTTTATCTCTTTATTTGGGTTACTATTGAACAGAATTCTTTTTTCTCCATTCTTGCATGTGGCAGATGCTTCCCACATGTTCCTGAAAACATAGATCTTTCTCTGATGCTGGCTTGAGTTGGCTTGGCTTTGGCTTGATATTCTGCTTTGTCCCCACCTTTGAGTCTAAGAACCTTACCCCCACCCTTGCCAGTATGTTGCATGTTCTGCTTCTATCCCTTTTTGACAGATGTGTTTGAAACAGTATGTATGCTGAGTTGCTGGAAAAAAAAACTTGCACATGTCGATAAAGAATTGGACCGCACACTTGGGGAGTTTTGGTTGTTTACTGGTGAGTTATACAGCACACAGTATGAGCTGTTGTCCTACAGGATGAAGTCCAAGTTTGATAGAAGGGTTTATGAAAGACCTCTGTGATTTGGCCTTTCCGCTTTCCCCATCTTGTACTGAAATACTTCAGTAATGCTAAATTAATTGCAGATCTTTGAGTAGGATGTGCCATTTCTTAGCTCTTTGGCTCTGCTTATGCTATTTATTCTGCCTGGAATGTCTTTCTTTCTCTTTTTACCCTGGCTGCCTCCTACTCATCCTTTATGGCTTAGTTTAGGCATCCTTCTCCTTTGGGCGGGTTAAATCTATTTGTGTGTGTGTGTGTGTGTGTGTGTGTGTGTGTGTGTGTGTGTGTGTGTGTTAGTTACACTGCACATTCTCAAAATTCCCTCCTTTGAACTCCCGGACAAGAGAGAATTTCTTAATTGCTTTTCTGTCTGTAGATATAAGTTGTTTGTTGAACGAAATAGTATTTAAGCTACTCTATTGGTTATCCCAAGCATGATGATAGGAGTTAGATGAGGCTGGTAATGATTCTATGGGAGGTGGTTTAAAGAAAAAAAATTAGAGGATTTATAGAAAACCCCTAAATATATACTTATAAGAATGTAGAAAATAAGGCATACTTCTGAATCAGAGTGACATTAGAGAGACCATTGACATAAAATACCTCTTTGGGTAGCTTTTAAAAGAATTGCCTCTTTGAGAAGGAATCAGGGCAGGATATTCAAAACAATCCCATCTAGAAACAGACCAAAGTTAGCTTTTGTGAGTTCTCCTTCAAGCCAGCCAATTAGAAGACAAGGTGCCTGCAGCTACTTTTTCCTTTTGATTTGTGGTTCCTATGGCAATAGGAAGAGAGACTAGGACATTTCTCTCCTACCTCTTTTAATAACTTTTTGCTTTTGAAAAATGCCAAAAGCTGTTATTCTTCTTGTCTTTACTTACAGTATTTCTCACCATGATGGCCCTGATTTTTAAAAAAAAATTTTTTTGATGATTATTTATTTTTGAGAGAGAGAGAGAGAGAGAGAGAGTGTGTGTGCGTGCATGTGAAGGGGGAGGGGCAGAGAGAGAAAGGGAGACACAGAGTCTGAAGCAGGCTCCAGGCTCAGAGCTGTCAGCACAGAGCCCAATGCGGGGCTTGAACTCACGAACTGTAAGATCATGACTTGAGCCGAAGTTGGACGCTTAACCGATTGAGCCACCCAGGCGCCCTTGATTTTGGTTTTTGATTATACAGTGGATATGACAAAATTAATAAACATTCTCTGTTCCCTTGACTACTGCTATTTTCTTGGGCTATAGAACTGCAAATATAATCAATCTAATTGAGTATTTGCTGTTAATATTAGAACACTTTGTGAATCATTTCTTATTCTTTATGGATAATCCTAAATTAGTATACTAGTCATTGCAAATAGCTAAATGTGAAATTAGAGCAAACATTTCTTGGGGGTTTTCTACCCCTAAAAAGCTTCTGTTAAGTGTTCCCATTGTGACCCAGTGGGTTTCTCTTGAGCTTGAGGCTAAAGTCTCAAGAGGAAAGAGGCTTAGTTTGTATTGTTGTTGGCTTAATAAGTAGGTCAATAAGCATTTGTTAAAATCGGTAAATACCCACAGTGTTAGGGTAACTTCTTGAGATATATTTTAATAATCAGATAGTGTTCCTTAAGTTTATAGAGAAACCAATAATCTTAAAAAAAAAAAAAAGACAATAGTCTATACATTTTGAATATAGCTCACAGGAAGAAATCTTTATTCTGTTGAAGAATGATAGATAATAGTTATTCCATAATAGTCAACATAGGTGTCTATCCACGTCCCTAAATTTAAGATTGGAATCTTCAAGAAGCAATTACTCCTGTGGTCCTAGCTGCATTTTAATGCGCTTAGGTTAATAAACGTGGAACTTTTAGTTTTATCCATTGTTTTCAAATTACGTCAATGTCTTTTTGGTCACTACACTTAAGAGGAACCTTGTTTAGACTAGCAGGTACATCCTTATTAAAAATGGGTGTATTTTCTAGAGTGGCATTTTCTGTTGAGTAAAGACTTTTTCAGCACTGTGGTTGGTCTCTTAGCTTCAAGGTAATTAAGAGTGAAAATAAAGCAGTTCTAATACCTTTAATAAATACTGGCATTACTCTCTATCCCACAATGTCCTTCATAGATGTTATAAAGGTAAATTCTTGGAAATTAGATCTTGAAAGTGTCCTTATATTTCCCTGAATGTACAATTTCAATATCAAACTTTTAAAAACAGTACTAAATGGTTAATATTTTGAAGTTAAGTTCTCAGGAAATTTTCTTTACATTGTTTTCCATATATTTTTAAGTATTAGGTCATTTGACGGTTTCCTAACCTTGGGAAGATCATTATTTTTCTTTTTGGGCTTTAGTTTCTTCTAAAATTAGGGGTGGAAGTATGGACTAAATTGTCTTCCAGTTCTTTGTGATTCTTTGGTTTATTAAATGTGAAAATGTGTCTCCTCCCCCCCCCCCCCCCCCCCTTTTTAAGTTTTGGATCCCAAGGCATTAGCAGAATCTGATCAGGGTATAGTATTCTTAGGCCTTCATAGTTTTACTCTTTGAGTCAAATACATATTAAACCTTGCGAGCTCTGGAACCTATTTTTTGTGGAATAAATGAAAATTGGTTTGCTGGTGAGCTTTGGTGTTAATTTGGTATCAGTTGCTGAATCCAGATGTAATCCTTAAACTGTATACTCAGATCTAAGTGATTCTGTGATTTGGTTAAAGATTCCAAAAAAGAAACTTAAATTGAACTATGGGGATATTGAGTTTATTTAATTTAAATAATTGATGTAAGCAGTGTGTACGAATGTATTGTGTCTGGGTCTTTTCTCTGCCCATCTACTTCTGATGCATGCTGATGTAAGTATTCTTTTAATAAGCATTTACTAGATATCTCTGAATAGTTTTAGTGGAAGGAAAATGAGTTTGCTTAGAGTCAGGCAGGATTAACTTCTAGTCCTAATTTTGCCACCAGTCAGCCCTTGTTTTCTTGTCTTAGCTTTTTTTTTAATGTTTATTTTTGAGAGAGAGAGAGAGCGAGCGAGCGAGCAAGCAAGCGAGCAGGGGAGGGGCAGAGAGAGAAGCAGGCCCCAGGCTCTGAGCTGTGAGCACCGAGCCTGACATGGGGCTCGAATTCACGAACCTTGATATCACCACCTGAGCCAAAGTCCGAGGCTTAACTGACTGAGCCATCCAGACGCCCCATAGCCCTTGTTTTCTTGTACCTTGAACAAGTTGCTATTTCAGTAAATTAAGTGCTCCTTTGCTGATCCTCAGATTCCTCATCTGTAAAATGGAATAATACCTCCCTTAAAAGAGTAAAACTCTTGTAAGGGTTTACTATGTCAGCTGTTTAGTGTATGAGAAGGACTTGATAAATGGCAGCTATTTTATTATACATATATTTATTCAGCATCTTTTGTGGCACTCTGCAAAAGGGTTGGGGTAACAAAATGTGTGCCTGGAGTATCAGTGATAGATTTCTGTATTGTCTCTGGTAAACTTTGGAGTTGAGGCACATGTTGGAAATGTATGACATTTTTGTTGTTACCAAAAAGCTGCTCAAGTTTTTATTCTGTTTGGTTCCTCTGGTGTTGTATTCTTTAAGTGCCTTTTCTAAATAATCTCAATACTCTAGCTAAATTGTAGGTGAGATGTAGCTAGTAAGTGGCAGATGCTGGATAGGAGCCCAGGTTTATTTGGTTTCAAGCATAGCTGACTTTGTTTATAATATAATTGGGGTGACCACAGAATTTGTCTCCCAAACCAGAACACTTCTGAGAATGAAAGTTATTCTGGGACAACAAGTGTAAACCTGGACTGTCCAAGGAAAATGAGGATGTCTGACCATCCTAATTATAGCTAGGGTAAACAAGTTTATGATGTTGAGTCTAAGACTTCTGGAGTATTTTGGTTGAATCCAAACACCCACCTTCAGTTAAAAAAAAAATTTTTTTTTTTTGCATGGTTGTTGTTTTTGCCACAGTGAATTCATTGACCTTAGATCTGCCAAAAAAGTACTTATTGAGTACAGTATATAATCTAATGGCTTAAAAATACTAGCCACAATGCCTATATTCATTTTTATATTTCCCTTTTTTCTTAATTCCTTTAAAACCAGCAAGTTTTTGAAAGAGAATGGGAATGGGTAAATGAAACAAACCTTTAAATTCTTGTGTCAAATGAACTTTGTAAACAAAGTCTAAAATCAATATCATCGTATTCCAAAGTTTTTTCTTTGGAGGGCAGAGGTGTGGGTGTCACTGAAAATCAGATGTGTTTTTAATCAGCTCTTTTATTGGCCTGTGTCTATCAATCTATCACTCATCTTTCTTATTCCTTTTGCCTTATGTCTGTAGATGTCCTGTGATTTTTATTTAGGGAAGTGCAAAACTGTATCTACATGATAAAAATTCAGGTGGTTTTACAATAGAAGCATCATAGTCTTGTAGAATTCATGTGGGTTTAATAGCAGACAAACGAAGATTTGAAACTCTGGCTTTCCACTCCTTTGCTGTGTGTCCTTGTGCAAATGATTTAACCTCTGAGCTTCAGTTTCTTTACTGTGGTGTGGGAATTAGAAAACACGTTTAAAGTCCCAGGCACATAGTAAGTGATGGTAATGATGGGAGTTATAATTCTGTGACGCAGACTAGAAACCGTTACTTTTATGAAGTTATAGTCACAATCTCACCCCTAATCTTGTGCACTCAACTTTCACAGTTCCCTCTAGTGGGTTTCCATTTAAACATTCTCTCTCTCCCTCTTGATTCTGTTCACTGTGTCCTGAGGAATTCGCGGTTGGCAGCAGAAACCTCCTTTCTGTAGGACAGAAAGTGGGCCCTCTCCCAGGGTTTCAGTAAGTTGTCTAGGACCACCACCCCTGACCTCCAAACTGCCACGGGTGCATCCCCTGCCCGACTAACATTCAAGTTGCCTGTGTGAAGGAGTGATTTGTTGCGGCCTCTAACTGCTTCTTCTCTTCCTTCCTTTTTGTCATCCTGCAGTGTTCTGTGCCAAGGTCTTTGTGGCTAGGCTGCGCCAACCTGGTAGAGAGCATGTGCGCACTGAGTTGCCTGCAGAGCATGCCCAGTGTCAGATGTCTCCAGGTGCCTCTCTTCTTTCTTGTTGTAAATGTGTTTTTTACGTATGCCATGAACATTTGTTGAAACTTGCAGTAGTGTGTTTAATCCAATGTTAAGTCTGCTAAATGTTCTGTGTAACCCTCTGCTTTTCTCCAGCCTGGGTGCCCCCCATGAAGGAGTTTAGTACCAAGAGGGGCCCTTCTGAGAAAATGGGTCTTTGGCTGGGCCCTGTTCTACTCCTCTTTTTCTGCTCCTGCTTTTTATTCTCCCCTCCTCCCTACCTTGAAGTTCTGATTCTTATGTTTAATAGTTGTGCATGTGCCCACAAAACCCTGATAATTTCCATTTGGCTACTTTTAACAGTTCTTTGTTGAGTTGGGAGGGTTTCATAATTCAAGTGCTGATTTTTCTATTTTGAAACTCATCTTTTGGCATGCTTTCACTCCCTCCTTCAAAAAAGGAGTGGGGAGGGAATCCCTAATTGTATAAAACCTCAAATTGAAGTTCATTGAAGGTCACAGCTTTATGCTGCCAATAACTGTCGGTTTGGGCCACCTCCCAAAGGCCAGATCTGACACCTGTCCTCAGGGTCCACCCAGGTTTCCAGGCCGAGGCTGGCAGAGAATTCCACAGATAAAAGTAAAACTTTTTTGGGGGTGGGGAGGGTTGCTCAGGAAAAAAAAACTGTCAGCAGCAGTGTGGCCGGATTGCACTCTTGCACTCGTTGGGATGGAATCTTAGGGAGCCAAGGCAGAAAACGTTGTGGCTTTATTGGGGAAACTCTGTTTAGAGGAAACGTGTATTTAATTAAGTATGGTTTCAGTAGCAATATTTAGTTTTCATCACTGCATATTCCACACAGTTTATTATATCTTTAAAAAGCATTATGAAATTCCTGGTATCCTGTGGAGACTGCCCTGTTTTAGGAAAACACTGTAAAATCAGGAAATGAGTTAGAGGGATATTATCGATGGCATGGATGACTTTACTGTTCTCAAGGTTATCTTTCTATTCATGTTTACAGTCTCTAAATGGAGCAGGGAAGCAAGGAGGGAGGAGAACTTCTTTCACATTGGGATTGTGTATTTTATTTACTTACTAGCAAACATTCTGAGTAGCATTAGTGTGGTTATTGATTCAGATTGCTTTCTTTAGAAAACTCTACTGGAACCTCATTAACACAGTTAACTAGAGAGTAAGTTGAGTGTAAGATCCAGTTGTTATAGGAGTGTGCATAAAAAGGCAATACAACTCTTCAGGGTCCAGGGATCGGATGTTTCAGTGAGGCTCCAGCATGGTGTGCATTTACCTTTGGAAAAGCAGCTTCCCTGCATGCAATGTAGCTTTAACAAAAATGTTCTTGAAATAGCAGACATTGTCGCATGTACTCTCCTTGGTGCTAAATAATGGATATTTGCCTTCTTGTAGTAACAGTGTCTCTGTTTTTCTGAAAATGCTTACTTGAATGTTAAAGTTAATTTTCGGTGGAGTGATTGAGTTTTTTTTCCAGAAATATAAATAGGGGAAGAATTGTTGTGCAGATTGAAGCGCAAATTCTTTTTATTGAATTCGGTTAAAAGTAATTGACCAATGGGAAGCATTATTCAATATATTTTAGTAACATTATTTTGAGATCTCTGGAGGTGGGGTGAGTAGGAGGAAATACTGGTTCTTACCTTGTTGAAAATGGAAACACTAATGTGTTCAAAGTTCTTTGACTTATCTCTCCCAGTGAAAATCCTTTAAGAGAAAAAAATGTAAACTTGCCTTGACTGGATCTTGAAATAAGGTGAAGTATTGAATGATATTCACTGAAATGTGAATGGAGCAAATATTGTCTTTAGAGATGTATAGGGAATTTTGTTTATTTAGGTTTTTATTTTCTTAAGTATATAATTGAGGATCTGCAGCACAGTAAAGTGAAATACATACTCAGCTGATTGGAATTTGCAAATAATTACTCTCTTCCGTTTGTGAATGGAAAGTAAGCATGTATCCATGAACATGGAAGATTTCTTTCCTGTCTAGTCACTGGTTTTACCTATTACTTTTTTTTAAAAATTTTTTTTTTTTTCGACGTTTATTTATTTTTGGGACAGAGAGAGACAGAGCATGAACGGGGGAGGGTCAGAGAGAGAGGGAGACACAGAATCGGAAACAGGCTCCAGGCTCTGAGCCATCAGCCCAGAGCCCGACGCGGGGCTCGAACTCACGGACCGCGAGATCATGACCTGGCTGAAGTCGGACGCTTTAACCGACTGCGCCACCCAGGCGCCCCTACCTATTACTTTTTAACACCTGTGTTCCTGCTCTCTACCTACAGTCTCCAAACAGTGCTACAATTTAGTTGACTTAATTTGGGTTTGGGTTTTCAAAGAATGCCTTTTGGCTTATATGCTACATCTTTGGTTTATCACAAAGATGACTCTTGCTTGACTTGGCACATCTCTCAGCTCACCCATTTTAAGAAGGCCTCAGAAGGGAAGAAACAGGTTATCTGAAGAGCCTAGTTGACTAGGCTCTGGAGTTGCATGACAGGGTCCCCCTTAAAATTACCACACCAGACCCATTGCTAGATGGAGCTTTAGCCAATTAGACTGTGTGGCTGAATTAGCATACCTTTTGAAAAGCAGAAATAAAGATAGTAGTTATCTTTGGCATTATACAGTCCCTCTGGTTTCTGCCATTTGTGAGAAAAGGGACAGCAAAGACTGAAAAAGTGAAAATCACTCATTTACCTCAATAAGCTGTTTAAAAAATAAAGATCATTTACCATCAACTGTACTTGCTGCTTCACATATATTAACTTCGTGATAACCTGGTGAGGTAGGTGTACTTATCCCCATTTTTCAGATGTGGAAAACTGAGTTTCAGAGGTGTTATGGGTGACTGGACCTAAGTTAATACTACATAGCTGTGAGATGGTGGAGTTGGCATTTGAACCCCAGATTTGCCTGATTCCAAAGTTGTTTTTCTTTCCTCAGTGCTTGAATGCTACTATTTCTATAGTTTCCCATCTTAGTTTTGTTTGTGAAAACTTTACTAGTGAGCTATCTGGTGTGTGGCTTGTTTCGTCATTATTTATTTGAAAATCAGAAAGGGAAAACCTGCCAGATATCTGTAGGTGAAAAAAATTGCATTTCTATTGCCAGGATGAGCCCTCCTGAATCTTAAAGCTAGTGAGGTTCCTGAATGGCTTTTCTGTGAGAATATTTACTGAGCATTTGCTATGTGCCTTGGCCTATACTGCTGCTGGACACATAAAGATGAATACAGACTTGTTCCCTGTTCTCATGGGGTACCCTGTAGTAAGCAGACCCATGAATGAAAATCCAGACTGAACCACAAATAAAGTCCGAGAGAGAGAGAGAGAGAGAGAGAGAGAGAGAGAGAGGGAGGGAGAGGGAGAAAGTGTGTGTCTAATAAAACTATGAAGTTAGCCAAAAAAAAAAAAAAGTGAACCGGTTTAAACTAGGACTAACTCTCAGCATTTTTTTAAAGAACAGTTGGACTGGAATATCTGGATGTCTGTGAACAAGCTGAACTGAATCAATATCTCAGTTGGTTCAGGTATCCAGAGTGAACCAGTTGATCGTTACATCAGATAATCAAGCGTTCAGACCGTGTAGAGTATTTGCTAAGATTCCAAGACTAATGGGGCACAGGAGTAATAATACTAGTGTTAATAACAGTGTGTATCATTTATTTTCCACCTCCTTTTTATGTGTCAGGCTCTAGGCACTAGGTTGTTTCATATAATCCTTATGCACAAGTTCTCTGTGGTGGCTTTTTGGTATATGCAGTTATTGAACTGAACTGACTTGCTTAAGGTTGCACATTTATTTAAGTGACAGAACTGGGCTATGAATGTAGGTCTGGATAGCTGTAAAGCCAGTGCTCTAGTCACCATTCTGTAGTGATATTAACTTGGCAACTGCCTTTTGTTTGAGAACAAATTCTTTATTTCTAGTATCAAAAGTTGAAAGCTAACGCACCTAGAATGTAGTGGTTCCATGTAGTGGACGGACAGATTTTCTTGGGAATGCCATTTGTGAGCTGTCAGCTGGGGAGAGTGTTAGTGCTAAGCCTTCCTCAAGGGTAGGACTGATGATTTGGATCGACAGCAGGGATCATGTGAATCAAGTTGTAGTGCCTCCTTCCAAGCTCTAGTGTGGGTAGTGCTGGACAATCAGTACAACTTCTTGACAGCTACCTTTCTTGCTTCTTTTCTTTAAGTATGGATAGTGAGCCACAGTGGGTTAAGAACACTACAGGTGGAACTTACAGCTGCCAGCAAAAGAGGATATTTTTTAGATATGAGCTGTAGCTTGGTAGAAAGAATCCTGGCTCTGGAGCAGACAAACCTCAGTTCTAGTCTTCTGCCTGCTACTCAGTAGCTCTGTGACACTAGGCAAGTGACTTAAATTAGCTGAATCTCAGTTTCCTCATCCTTAAAAGTGGAGATGTATCTATGTACAGGATTTTGTGAAGTAGAGGAAGCTACCTCTTAGTGATTGCTTGTTGAGGGGATGAAAATCCCTATCTTTCATTGCTTCTTCCTGGTTCCCTATTCAAGAAGAGCGAATTCCAGTCTTACAAGTCTTAGATTCCATTCCGGGGCAAGTAAGAATAAGATAAAGGCACATGATATGGCCCCTTCTGTCAGGTGTTCTCCTTTTGTTCAGGACTGTTTCCTTAGGTCAGACATGGCTGTTCCAACTCACTGTCTCGTTTCTAATGAGCATTGGGGGTTTTATCATTTCTTGTTGATTATCTTGTTGTACTCTGAGGCCACTGTGAAGGCTTTGAGTAACCTTTTGGATTATTTAATGGAAGAGTCTTTTATATTTTATGAACGTTAAAAAAACACCTTATTTCTCTTTACAAGAAAATTTACAAAATACTCTTATTAAAAAAAAAAATCCATTGGTAAACTCACCACCCAGAGAGAACATTTGTTGCTGTTTTAGGGTCTTCCTTCTGCCTGTTAGGCAAGGAGGAACCATCAAGTTGTGCAGGCTGTTATTATGGTGATGATAATGATTATAAGAGTGGTGTTTTAAATGTCCCATGGAAGCCCAGAGTTTGACTTTGGAGTCACTAGAGGGATAAAGGAGGGCCTAGCACAGTGCTTCCTCCTACTTGTGCCTCACCCAGAATAGCTCTGGATTTATCTGTATTATATAGCAGGGCTCTTAGTAAGATTTTATGTGAAGATTTTGGCTGTGGGAATTCCCAAACATACAGAACAATAAAGAGAACTATTCAATTCAACCCTTGAACAGTTTTCAAAATCATGCTATTCTTGGTTCAACTTTCTTCTTCTCCAACTTTATCTTTTTCTGGGGCATTTTAAAGCAAATCTAAGATGGTCTAAGAGATAAAGAGTTTGACAAATCACTGTTTCATATCAGCATTTACAAAATTAGAAAAATGGTTCATAGACTTGAAAATAATAGGATTGGTACTGAAAGTTATAAAAGACGTATAAAATTTCCTTTGACCCCAGATCTCACTTCCCGAAGGATCACTTATCTGTTTCCCAGTATCCTGTTAGACAAGAGCTTAAAAAAAATACAAATGGAACCATACTATACGTACTGTTTTTCAATTAAGAACTTGTTAAAATGTTTATTTATGTATTTTGGGAGAGAGAGGGGGGAACAGAGAGGAGAGAGACAATCCCAAGTAGGCTTTGCACCGTCAGTGTGGAGTGTGACATGGGGCTCAATTCCATGAACCATGAGATCATGACCTGGGACGAAACCAAGAGTCAGTCCCTGAACTGACTGAACTACCGAGGGGCCCCAATTAGTAACTTTTTCAATTAATAATATATGTTGAGCATTCTTCCCTATCAGTATATAAAACCATATAACATCTTTTTTATAGCTGCAATAATGTTCCATCATATCATTTATCATTGAAAACAAAATTTGGCCAATTCCCTACTCAAGGAACTTTAGACTTCAGTTTTTTTGTATCATAGCACTTCACTAATTTTATTGAACATATATCTTAGACTTACGTGATTATGTCTATAGAAGGAACTCCTAGAAATACAATTGCTTGACCAAAGAATATCAGTGTTTTATTGTTAATTCAATTATCTATATATAGAAAAGTTTAATACTATCTCCCTTCCAATATCCCCCAAATGCCACACCCAGATGTTTACAGTTTGTTGTCTGCCACTGTGTATTTCTTGTTGTTGTTATTGTTGTTGTCATTCATCTGAGGATATGTAGCACTATATTTAAGGGATTTAGGGAAAATGGGCTCACACTGCACCTTCGTTAACTTCCTTTATTTACTTAACATTATATTACAGACATGTCCCCAGATTTATAAAGTCTAAATAACTTTTTCACCAGTGGTACTTTTATCATTCACAGATTTGGTAGGGTTGGGGAGAAAGGAGAGTATAGTTTTTTTTATTCTTTTTTGAGGTAGAACACATGTATAGCAAAGTGCGGAAAACTTAACTGGTTTATCACAAAGTAGGCAGTGCTTTATTTTGAAAGGTATGGCTAAATTTTTTTTTTAATTAAAAAAATTTTTTTGATGTTTATTCATTTTTGAGAGAGAGAGAGAGAGGCAGAAAGAGAGAAAGAAAACAAGCAGGGGAGGGGTAGAGAGAAAGGGATGCACAGAATCCGAACCAGGCTCCAGACTCTGAGCTCTCAGCACAGAACCCGACGTGGGGCTCAAACCCATGAACTGTGAGATCATGTCCTGTGCCAAAGTCAGACGCTTAACCGACTGAGCCACCCAGGTGCCCCATATGGCTAAATTGTTTTAATGAAGGTTGGACCATTTTATAGTCCAGTCATTGCCATAAGCTATGGATATCATCACAAAAATGTTTAAGCTTTACTTTTAAATTTTTATTTAAAATAACTTATTATTGTTTAAAATTAAACCAGTAATAGAAAGTGGCAAATAGTAACATGAACTTTCTGTCGTCATTTAAAATCACTGCATAAAGGGCTCCTGGGTGGCTCACCCGGTTAAGTGTCTTGACTCTTCACTTTTGCTCAGGTCATCATCTCACGGTTCATGGATTCAAGCGCCATGTCAGGCTCTGTGCTGACAGTGTGGAGCCTGCTTGGGAGTCTGTCTGTCTGTCTGTCTCTCTCTCTCTCTCCCCCCCCTCCCTCCCTCCCTTTCTCTGCCCCTCGCCTGCTCTATCTCAAAATAAACTTAAAAAAAGTTAAAGAATTAAATCCCTGCATAATATTCCATTTAATATTATTGGTTTGAAAAGTCCGTCCTATCTGCATCAAGACTGCCTCCAGTTTTTAAGACATTTGAAGTAATGTTGAATAGAACCTCATTGTAGCTAAGTTTTTGTATATTTTTGTAATAATCTCCTAGGTAAGAGTGTACACTTGAAAATACTTTAGGTGGCTAAATTGTACTTTTGAGAGGCTGGGTCAAATTATACTCCTAAAAGGAGTGGATGAGAAGAGAGATTCCCTTTTCAGATGCCCTAGATGACATTGGATATTTTAATTTTGTATTTCTTCGCTATTTTGATGGATTAATATGTTAATATGTTGTAGTAATGTTATTTGCTTGTTAGTGAGATGGAATATATGTAAATGCATATTTATTTATTGGACATCTCTGTTTCTTGTTTTGTGAGTTGTCTCTTCATACCTTTCCTCCATTTTTTCTATTGATGGTTTTATTTTTTAAAAATCTGATTTGTAGGAATTCTTTTTATGTGTTAGAGTAACTCATTTATTGCATATTTTCCCTAGTTTGACATTTGCCTGTCAGTTTTGTTCATAATGCTTTTTACTTTGAAGAAAATTTCGAAGGGAAGTTTTCCTTTTTATATAGTCATACTTATTCCTGTCCTTTACTGTTCCTCCAGTGATTTATGGCTTTCTGTTCTACATTTAAATCTTTGAGTTTCTGTGTAATTTATTTTGGTATATGCTGTAAATTAGGGATCCACATTCTTTCTAAGTGGCCAGTCTGTTTTCCATATGCAGTTTACTGATCTCGCTTTTTCCCATTGATTTGAAATCATATGCTCATGTTTCACTTCCTTGTATCCCATGATGCTCACTCACAGAAGTCTCTTTCAAGCTTTTGTTGTTTTTTCCTTCCCTAAGTATCATCATCGGTTATCAACCTCTGTGGTCCTTGTGCTATATCATGCCATCCTTTACATATTAATGCTAGTTTCAGTATTTTGTTAATGATGATAGGCTTTGAAAGTCCAATGCCAAACAGAAAGATTTCATTCTAACATTTTTCTAGAAGGGTGATTTTTCTCTATTCTTACTATGAATTGAAATTTTTGGTTGGTTGTTTCTCATCATTTCCACGTCATATTTTCGGAAAACAGTGAGGGTGACTTGATGATCTAAGACTTTGAAGCATCAGAAGAGCAGCAAGTAAATTCATATTTGGAGAAAGTTGTCATATCCCAATGCCTCACGTGTAGTACTAGCACTAAAGAAATCACATTTCCTGTGGAGGAGAGCCTCTGCTATGGGAAAATTAAAACTACATCTAATAATTTAATTTGTGGTTTCTAAAACAGAGTGCTTGGTGATAAGGTTTAACAGTATATTTTTGAGGATAGGGAAGTGAGCAGATGAGACTCAGACCACATTAGAAAATGTCTTTTTACTTGTTTCAATAAAAATGATATCTTAAAGCCTCATGCAACAGACATTTGTTACGTTGCTTGTAAAAATGCTGTTTTTATGTCTTTCTATTGATTTATATTCAACTTTTGCAAAAATTTTAGAGAAGAGAAAACAAAATGAACCATTTACCGTAATCCCACTTCATTTTTGTGTCCAACCTTTGTTTTTTCTTCTTGGCTCTCTCTTTCTTTCTGGAATTTTATATTATATGTTATATGTTGTATGTTATATATATAATAAATATATGTACATGTATTTATTGTTTCTTTGTTTATGTATAGGCCCGTACTTTATATACTGAATTATAACCTGATTTTTATCAGTATGGCTCATATTAGTATATTTAGGTCTCTATTTAAAATTTTTTTTTAAATGTTTATTTTTGAGAGAGAGAACAAATGCAAGCGGGGGAGGGGCAGAGAGAGAGGGGGACAGAGGATCTGAAGCTGGCTCTGCATTGACAGCAGAGAGCCCGATATGGGGCTCAAACTCACGAATTGTGAGATCACCACCTGAGCCAAAGTCTGACACTTAACCGACTGAGCCACCCAGGCACCCCTTAGGTCTCTATTTTTAATAACGGAGTTTCATTCACTGGGCATACAATAATTTAATCAGTCTCTTGTTGATGGGCATTAACGTCACTAAATTTCAGTGTCTATTTGTGATTAATTAAGTTATATTATTCATTGGAAAAATTCTGAGTCAAAGGATATGACCTTTCTTAGGGTTTTAAGCTTTCGACCAAACTTCCACAAAAAAGATTATTCTAATTTACATTACAGTAGTCTCCCCCATTATCTTTGGGGGATACTTTCTAAGACTCCAAGTGGATGTGTGAAACTGCAGATAGTATCAAACCCTGTGTATGCTAGGTTTTTTCCTATACATATATACCTATGATAAAGTTTAATTTATAAATTAGGCACAATAAGAGATTAGTGACAAAAACTCATAATAAATAGAACAATTATAACAATATACTATAATAAAAGTCATGTGGATGTGGTCTCTCAGAATATCTTATTGTACTGTACTTACCGGTACTTCTTATGATGATACCAGATGGTAGAATGCCTACCTGATGAGATGAAGTGAGGTGAATGATGTAAGCATTGTGACATAGTGCTAGGCTACCATTGACCTTCTGATAGTATGTCAGAGGAGGATCATCTGCCTTCACACTGCAGTTGACTGCAGGTGACTCAAACCACAGAAAGCAAAACTATGGATAAGGGGCACTGTTGTCTTCTCAGCAGTGTTGGAATATAATAGAAATAACATGCCCAGTGTAGAAAACTGGAAAGCACAAAGACCAAATTAAAAATCACTCTTTGTTTTTTTTTGTTTGTTTTATTTTTTTGTTTGTTTTAAAAATCACTCACTTGATTTTCTTCAAGCAACAAATATTTATAATGTTTCTGTTGTGTGCCAGGAATTCATGTAGGGGATGGGTATACAGGAGTGATCAAATAGACAAAAAGCCACTTTGTCTTGGAACCTAAATTTTAGTGGGGAAAGCAAGAAAATGAGTAACGCACATAATATGTTAGATAGCAATAAGTGCTATGGAGAAGAGGGGAGATTGGGCACTTCAGGGTTTGGGGCTTTTATTCTGTATGAGATGGGAAACCATTAGAAAATTTTGACCAGAGGAGTAATTTATCTCACTAACATGTTAACAGGATCTTTGGCTGCTGTGTAGATGATAGAATGAAAAGAGGAAGCAGGGAGACCAATTCTGACTTTGGCTAGTGTATTAGGCTTCTTCAGAGAAGCAGAACCAATAGTAGATAGATGGATAAGTAGGTGGATAGGTACGTAGGTGGGTAAATAGATATTTTAGACCTTTGGCTCATGTGATTGTGGGGACTGGCAACTGTGACATTTGTGGGGAAACCCAGGCAAGATTTCTCTGTTGCAGTCTTGAGACAGAATCTTTGCGTTAAGGCCTTCAACTTATTGGATGAAGCCCATCTCATTATAGAAGGTAATATGCGTTGCTCATATTATCTCAATTATAAATGTAAATCACATTCACAAAATACCTTCACAGCATCATCTAGATTAGTGCTTGAGCAAACACCTGGCTACCATAGCATGGCCATTTTGACATATAAAATCAGTCATTACAACTGGTGACTGAGAAGAGCCTAAACTTTGGGAGTTAGGGACACAGAATGGAATCAGGCAGTTCATGACCGAGTGAAGAAAGAAAAGGTGAGTGTGACATTAGTAAAAATGATAACAACCTTGTCAAGCCAGTGTCGTTTATATCACCAATGTCTAACAAGCATTTAGTCAGAGGTGATTTGGGCTTTGGAGTCCCTGATATGATTGGAAGATAAAAACATATGTGTCTGTTTGTAGTAATGGTATGCTTGCAATAATGAGTCTTCAGGAAAAATCATTCAGTATATATATATATATATACTGAATGAATATATATATAGCATTCATTTGGTGGAAGAACCATAATGTGTAGGGAACTCACAGTGAATGAATACTTATGCCTGTTACATTACTAGACTCTTTCCCATACATTATTTTTCTTAATCCCCTGAACAACTTTATAAACCAGGTACTAGTATGTCTCTTTTTTTTTTTTTTTTTTTTCAACGTTTATTTATTTTTGGGACAGAGAGAGACAGAGCATGAACGGGGGAGGGGCAGAGAGAGAGGGAGACACAGAATCGGAAACAGGCTCCAGGCTCTGAGCCATCAGCCCAGAGCCCGACGCGGGGCTCGAACTCACGGACGGCGAGATCGTGACCTGGCTGAAGTCGGACGCTTAACCGACTGCGCCACCCAGGCGCCCAGTATGTCTCTTTTATACATGGGAAAATTGAGATTCAGAGAGAGGGAGACAGACAGACAGACATGGAGTTTACGACTCGCTTAAGGGCACACACGTGCTAAGTGGCAAAGTGAAGGGTTTAAACCTAGTCTGTCTAGGTCAGTATACCTTACTGCCTATTAAAAATAGAAGCTATTTTCATAGCGATGATTATTTGGTTTTTTATGTTGTAAATAGAGTTTTCTAAATCTTGGGACAATTATGCAATAGGAATGCTATTTATGTTATTAAGCGAGTAGCTTACGTGATCAAATATCTCTTCTTTAGAGGCCTTCTCTGACCATCCAATCTAAAATAACTTCCCCCTTTTCACTCTGTTCCTTTACTCTGCTTTATTTTTAATTCATAGCACTTAGCACTGCCTGAAATTATATTCCATGTTTTTTTCCTCGTATCTGTTGTCTTTCTCCCCCACCAGCATGTAAGTTCCACGAGAAAAAGAGTTGTGTCTTGTTCATTGCATGGTAAATATGCCCGTTTCTAGAATAGTTCCCAAATAGGCATAATAAACTGGAATGTGAAGGAATGGCTGTCTTTAAGTTTTTTTTGGATTATATGGTATAGTGATATTTGCTGTCCTAGCTAGAACTGCTTTGAACTTTGTTCTCTGAATTCTTTGAATCCAAGTGTTCATGTGAGTTGAAAGAGTATCTTGAGTAAAAATTGATTTTGCTTTGAAGACTAGCTTGTGTTTTTGCTTTGCTTTAAAAATACTCTTTTCTGATTATAAAAGTAATGCATGCATATTGTAGAATGTTGGGATAAGAATGGAAAGGAAATTGAGAAATAATCCACAATTTAGGGAGTATAATTTTTACTATTTTGGCATATTTTTTCTTAGTATTTAATCTACGGGTGTGTTTTATGGTAGTTGAGAATTTTTATATGTGTATATAATTTCATACGCTTATTTTACTTTATATGCCTTGTACATTTATTCGGGATGATTGTGTAAATGTTTTCCTATTATTAAAAATTTCTCATGGCATACTTTGAAATTTCCATGTAAATGTATTTCATGAACATCCCACGATTTGTAATTTTTCTGGGTGCTTAGAATCTTCATTTTTAACTATAAAAAACTTGAGCACCATCTTTGTACATAAATCTTTGCTTTCATTTTGAAATCCTTAGGATATATTTTCAGGAGATATACTATGTATGTTTTGTTAAATTGTTTTCCAAAGAATTTGTGTCTTGTTGTACCCAGACTAGGATTAAACATTTTTATTTCGAAAAAGTTTAACAAGCCTGTTCAGTAGTATACTCTAAATTCACAAGCCTCCTTGCAAATGGCACCTCTCCTCTCTGAGCAATTTGAGTATATGCTGAGTCAGCTAAGGCATGGCCTACTAAAAGAAGATATAATACTACTGGATATGCTTGGCCAAGGAAAAGAACTCCAGAGACATTTTCAAACACATAGCAACTGTGCCAGCCTGTTCCTTCCAATTACTGAATTGCCTGGGTGCTATGATGGAGTTCAAAATTGAGATCATTCAGTTAGGATGAGGTTATTCAGAAAATACTTAAGAAATCTTAGAATTATTCGTAAATCCTGTCCAGATTTACTGACTACCTACTATGTGCCATGCATCAGATACCACGCGATGGCATGGTAATACAAAGAACCAACTACCAATTTTTGTAGATAGATTGCACAAAAATACTCCTTACCGTAATAGAAGGAAGGTTCTTTCTACCCTGTCCTCCTTTAGAAAACTAGGAATCAGTTACTGGAGTCCTTGTAAGATCTCTTCTTATAGGATGCTTCCTAGTTGTTTAATTTGGAGTAAAAGGCAAATGTTAAATCATCCACCTTTAAGACAACAGGAAATGAAAAATTAAGGATTACAGTACTGGTAGCAGAAGACACTATTACCTAATTAATTTCAAAGAAAAAGATTTTGCCAAAGGAAACATTGCCCCGGGGGATCTGGTAGAGTTCACAGGGAAGGGATAGATGGATGAACCCCTCATTGCTGATTTAGTAGTGAATGGCTTGGGGAAGACCTGAACCTGTAGTGTCCTCAGTACTAGTTTGAGATGTTTACTAAGATCATTTGGCAGTAGTGGTGAAAAAGAGCACAAAAGATTTCAGCACATTTTTTTCCTATGGATATGATCTGACAATTTGAAGTGTTACTAATTAATGCAAACCAACTGTTGAAAGATTGCTTTTTATTTATTTTGAGACAGTCTCAAGCTTAATTGTAAGTACAATGCAAAGAACTTTTTGTTTTCCAAACTATTTGAAAGTAAAGCTGAATGAGTGTTTTGTCATGCTCTAATGTTTTAGTGTATATTTCTTACGAAGGAGGTGGTCCTACATAATTTTAATATGAGAATCAAATTAGTAAAACAACTTTGATACACGACTGCCATTGAGTCTTCAGTCTCTAAGTTTCATCAAAGGTTCAGTAACTTGTTTTGTTTTGTTTTTTAAATTTTATAGCAAAGATATCCAGTTCAGAATGACGTGAAGTTGTCATACTTCGTTTCTTTCAATTTTGAACAGTTTCTCAGTCTTTGCTGGACTTATCTTGACCTTGACACTTTTGAGGATTACAGATAATTTATTTTGTAGTAGGTCTGTCAATTTGGGTTTGTCTGTTTCCTTATGAATAGATTTAGGTTACATATCTTTGAAAGGAATAACACAAAAGTGGTGCTGTGTTCTTCTCACTGCATCTGATTATCAGGTGGTGTAGGATTTTGGTTTGCCTCACTACTAATGGTGATCACCTTGATTACCCAAGTAAGGTAGCGTCTAGCAACTTTCTTCACTGTAAAGTTATCCTTTTTCCCTTTGTAATTAAATATTTTGTGGAGAGGTGTTTTGAAA
Organism: Leopardus geoffroyi; assembly: GCF_018350155.1. Taxonomy (NCBI): domain Eukaryota; kingdom Metazoa; phylum Chordata; class Mammalia; order Carnivora; family Felidae; genus Leopardus; species Leopardus geoffroyi. The sequence continues at coordinate 177,368,165 of NC_059326.1, forward strand.
CTGTATAAATATCCTCTTTTCATTAGAATGTCAGCTTATTCATTTACTGTATTAGTATAGATTTGTGGTTCCTATTTATTTAGTAGTTATAATGTTATTATCATTATTTATTTTGATGGTCAGTGTTCGAAGTTTGGCTAGTGCATAGATGCCCTTTCACCTTGCCTCCTGTATCCTTTTGATCTGTCCTCATAATTCTTTAAACACTTCTTTCTTTCTGCTGCAACAAAAATGTTCCAGGCTCATTTTATATTTTCCCATACTCAGCGCTGGGTTGAGTCAATTCTCCAAGGAGTGTTGGTGACTTTTAGTGAAGAAAGGCAGTTAAATCTTGGTGGTAGGTGTGTTTAGTGCTACTGGGATTGCTTCTAGTCATTGCTTCTAGGCCTTTTCAGCCAATCATGTTAGGTAACACACGTATAAATTTTGTCTTTCTCTGTAAAAAAAAAAAAAAAAAAAAAATTCCCTCCTTTTCTGTGTATTAAATCCATGAGTTCACAATATCTCCAAATCTAGTCTAATCTCATAATTTCATTCTAGCCTTTTGTAAGGTCATGCTTTTGTTTTTATAACTCCCTTCTCTGATGGTGAGAAACTTGGCTTCTGTCTTCCACAATATATTTACTCAATTCTAGATTGTATATTAAGTCGTTTTAGGATTGCTCACTTACATCACTGAAAATAAATGTGCTCATCAATGCTGAATATTTTTTTGTAATTAAAAAATAAGTCTTTTGCTTGTGGCTGTATAGTCAGTCTTAACTACTGAGTTCAAGAGTCACTTGATACGGTTTTACCCCCACCATTAAGTGTGATTATATTATTCATTTGAAATATATTTAGTTTTATTTCTTTCTGCTGATACTCCATCACTCCCAGTCCTTGATGATTGTATTTTTATTTGAGTATATAAAGCATTTAACTTACCTAGTTCTAAGAATCAAAATAACACAAGAAGGTATAGTCATCGTTTTTGTCCTGTTCTCATTTTTCCATTGTTTCCACTGGGTAACCAATTTCATTGGTTTCTTCTGGTTTATTCTTTCTGGGTTTCTTAGCACACTAATGAACAGGTACACATACGTTTATTATTTCTGCTTATTTCTTCCACAAAAGGTGGTACATAGATACCTTTTTTCACTTTGCTTTTTTCACTGAAAAATGTATCTTGAAAATTACTCTTTTTGGTCTGTTCAGGCCTTCTTTATTCTTGCTAAAGGTTGCATAATATTCCCTTTGTGTTGATGTGCCATAGTTTATTCAGCCAGTATCTTATATATGAGCATGTAGGTTGTTTCCAGTTTTTTTTTCAAACTATAAACAATGCTCCAATGAATAACCTTGTGTTATTTTCATAACATTATTTAATCACAGTGTATCTTCAGGGAAAATTCCTGGAAGTGGGATTGCTGAAACAAAATGTAAACTATAGGTGTAATTTTGTTAAATATTGCCAAATTCTCCCAAGGGTTGTACACATTTGCTTTCCCACCAGACATGGGAGAGTGCCTCTTTCCTTACTGTTTCACTGACAGAATGTGTGGTCATACTTCTAAATATTTGCCAGTGTTAGGTGAGCAATGTGTAACTTTGATTTGCATCTCTTATAATTATGAGCAAATCCGAACATCTTTTTTTATTTAAGGGTCATTTTTGTTTCTTTTAAAAAGTGCTCGTGTCTTATCCCCATTTCCTATTAGGAGTTTGGTAACTTTTTACCCCTCAGTCCAAAAGAAATTTTTAGGCATGTAAGTCCTTTCATCTGTGACATATATGTGCAAATATTTTTTTCCCAGTCTTTTCATTCTCTTGTTGATTTTATAGTGTTTTTAAAAAATAATGCTATGCAGGGGGCACCTGAGTGGCTCAGTTCATTAAGCATCTGACTCTTGATTTTGGCTCAGGTCATGATCTCACCGTTGGTGAGCTTGAGCCCCATGTCAGGCTCTGCTCTGACATTGTGGAGCCTGCTTGGGATTCTCTTTCCCTCTCTCTCTGTCCCACCCCCAAATAAATAAACTTTAAGAAAGAAAGAAAGAAAGAAAGAAAGAAAGAAAGAAAGAAAGAAAGAAAGAGGAAGAAAGAAAAGAAAGAAGAAAAAAACTGCTATACAAAAGTTAAACATTTTTATTGGCGAGATTTTCCTATTTTTTTCTTTTATTGCATTTGGATTTTGACTCCTAGCTAATTAAATAACCTTACCCTGCACCCAGATTTTAAAGAAATTCACAAATGTCTTTTCCAGTACTTAGGGTCTCACTCTTTAAATTTCTGATCTATTTGGAATCTATTCATGTATAATTTGTTAAGTATGGATCTAATATTATCTTTTTCCAAATGGTTAACAAGTTATCCCTTCTTGTTAAAAAGATCTGGGAATACAAGGTTTGGAAAACACAAACTCGGAAAGATTATCTGCACTCGCGTGTTCATAGTAGCATTATTTACAGTAGCCAAGACATGGAACCGACCTAATTGTTCATTCATGGATGAATGCATAAAGAAATTGTGTTAAAAATATTCAATGGAATATTACTCAGTTACAAAAAATGAGGAAATCCTACCATTTGTGACATATCTTGAATAGACCTTAAGTCAGACAGAGAAAGATAAATACTGTATTATTTCCCTTCTATGAGAATCTTAAAAAGCAAACAAACAGAAGCCCCCAAACTCAACAGAGAAAGAGATCAGACTTGTGGTTACCAAGGCAGGATATGGGTGGTGGGAGAATTGGAGGAAGGTGGTCAAAAGGTACCAACCAACATCAGTAGGGATGTAATGTGCAACATGATAACCGTAGTGAACGCTGCTGTACAATATATAGGAATATTGTTAAGAGAGTAAATTTTAAGAGTTCTCATCACAAGGAAAAAAATAATTTCCCCTTCATTCCTTCTTTTCTTTTTACTGTAAGTATATGGATGTTAGTTGTTGTGGTAATCATTTTGCAATATATGTAAATCAAACCATCTTGCTGTATGCCTTAAACTTAAAATTGATGTTTGTTAATCATTTCTCAGTAACTCTCAGAAATGCCAAAAAAACCCCAAAAAACAGAAAAACCCTTTATCATGGGGTTTAACATTTCCCCAGTGATTGGTAATACGTAACATGCTATCTTTAGCAGCGCATATAATGATAAGGTTATTTATGTTTAAAATATGTGTGGTTTAATCTGTGGGACTAAATTACAGGCAATATGTAATGTTTAACGAAACTTGTCTGTAAAGCCTGTTGGTGGGTCCAGGCTTTGTTCCAAATGTCTGTATAGAATAAATAAAGAATAAAAAAATAAGTTCCCCAGTGATTTGAGATGCCACTTTTATCATATACTAAATGTCCATTATGTACTTGGGTCTATTTCTGGATATTCTATTCTGTTAGACCAAGATTTGGCACACTATTGCCTGCTGGCCAAACTCAGCCTTGTTTTTGTAAATAACAGTGTTTTGGAACACAGCCACAGTCACTCATTTACATATTGTATATGGCTGCTTTTATGCTACAACAGAAGAGTTGAGTAGTTGTGACAGAGACGGTGAGTCTTGCAAAGTTTAAAATATTTACCCTTGACCCTTTACAGAAAAAAACTTGCTGACCCCCCACTGAAGTAATTATGTATTCCTTTGCCATAGAAGTTCCTTATTTTTAATTAGAATGGCTTATAGTAGTGTATTTTAATGTCTGTTAGGGCTGATTCCACTCCCCCCCACCCCACCCCACCCCGTCCCTTGTAGCTTTTCTTTTCCCATGTTTTTTTCCCTGAGTATTCTAACAACTGTTTTCATATGAACTTGAGTATCAACTTGCTTGTTTCCACAAGAACCTTTTTTATAATTGTTGGGCATGTGTTAAACGTATAAATTAGGGTAAACTGCATTCTTTATAGTGTTGAGTTGTCTTATCTAAGAACAAGTTATGAAGACAAGAATAGGGAAACTTACCAAAGAACTAGTCCACAAAAATGCATCAGACCAACATGGCTTCACGGGGGGAATTCTACTAAACCTTCAAAGGACATACAGACCAGAAGCTTCATAAGTTTTGTAGTATTGATTTTGAAGGAAAATGCTTAAATTATTTTTATAGAAATCATTTTTAGGTTTATTGTCTTTTGATCAGTGACTGTTATTTGATTTTTCTCCTTTTATGGAATTTACTATTTCTTTGTGATCTAAATGTGATCAATTTTCATGAAATTTTCATGTGTGCTTGAACAGTAGGTTTAGTCTCTATTAAGAGTGTAAAGTTTAGGGCCACCTGGGTGGCTCAGTGGGTTAAGCATCTGACTTCAGCTCAGGTCATTATCTTGTGGTTCATGAGTTCAAACCCTGCATTGGGCTTTGTGCTGACAGCTCAGAGCCTGGAGCCTGCTTCGGATTCTGTGTCTCCCTCTCTCTCTGCCCCTTCCCTGCTCATACTCTGTCTCTCTCTCTCTCAAAAATAAATAACACATTAAAAATAAATAAAGAGGTGAAATTAATTTAAGAAAAGAGTGTAAAGTTACTATCTCTGAGATCTGCCTGCTTTCTTGATTACATTTACTCTTTTTTTATTAAAAATTTTTTTTTAATGTTTACTTATTTTTGAAGGAGAGAGAGAGCATGAGTGGGGGAAGAGCAGAGAGAGAGGGAGACACAGAATCTGAAGCAGGCTGCAGGCTCTGAGCTGTCAGCACAGACCCTGATGTGGGGCTTGAACTCACAAACTGTGAGATCATGACCTGAGCTGAAGTTGGACGCTCAACTGACTGAGCCACCTAGGCGCCCCTGCGCTTACTCTTTTTTTAAAAAGTTTATTTATTTTGAGAGAGAGAGATAGTGGAGGAGGGGCAGAGAGATGGGGAGAGAGAGAATCCCAAGTAGGCTCACACTACTAGCGTGGAGCCCGACGTGGGGCTTGATCCCACCAAATGTGAGATCATGACCTGAGCCAAAACTGAGTCAGACACTCAACCGACTGAGCCTCCCCAGTTATTCTTTTGAATTTTGTTTTGTCTTCTTGATCTGTCTTGTACTGGGAATAGTATGTGTTTGTGTATTTTCAATCCATGTCTCTTTGCATATCTTCTACTTTCTTTTCATGATGTAGTTTTTTCTTTTTGAAACTTCTTTTTAAGATTAGGAAGGCTCTATTAATTACCCTTATAATTGTTCTATAATTGTTCTGTTAATTACCCTTATAATTTTTTAAAGGCCTCTAATTCTTTGTTTTTTACTTAATGTTTTATTAAGAAGTTTATCAATCTTCCGTGAAATCCTTTAACTCCCACCTACTGCCTGTATAACAGAGTTTGTTCTTTACTCTTTCTGATCCCTTCTCCTTTCAGTTTTTTAAAAAAGTTTTGTTTATTTTGAGAGAGAGAGAGAGAGAGAGAGAGAGAGAGAGAGAGAAAGCAGGGAGGGGCAGAGAGATTAGGGGAGAGAGAATCCCAAACAGGCTCTGCACTGACAGTGAGGCTGGATTCCACAAACTCTGAGATCATGATCTGAGCCGAAATTAAGAGTCAGGACACTTAACTGACTGAGCCACCCAGGTGCCCCTCTCCTTCCAATTTTTTTTTTTTTTTAATGTTTATTAGTTTTTGAGAGATGGAGACAGTGATAGAGACAGGAGAGGGGCAGAGAGAGAGGGAGACAGAATCTGAAGCAGGCTCCAGGCTCTGAGCTGTCAGCACAGAGCCCCACCCGGGGTTTGAACTTGCAGACCAGGAGATCATGACCTGAACTGAAGTCAGCCGCTTAACTGACTGAGCCAGCCAGGTGCCCCTCTCCTTCCAATTTTTAAGTTGCATTATTTTGACTTTGCCAGAATGAATGGCGTATTCTTCTACCCTTCTCCCTTTGTTTTATTCATAGGTCCATAATTAGTTGTTTTAAATGTCTACCATTAATCTTTTTGCTAAAGTTTTCTGAGTCATCTCTTGGTTTCTGAAGAAGGGCTCATGGGTACAGAATTCTCTGACCTGTTTACCTGTTTAAAACTCCTTTTCTATTGCCTTTGGATAGAACATCTTTGCTCCACACTTTTCTTTTCGTTCTTTTCTTTTCTTTTCTTTTCTTTTCTTTTCTTTTCTTTTCTTTTCTTTTCTTTTTTAACGTTTATTTATTTTTGAGACAGAGAGAGACAGAGCATGAACGGGGGAGGGTCAGAGAAAGGGAGACACAGAATCCGAAACAGGCTCCAGGCTCTGAGCTGTCAGCACAGAGCCCGACGCGAGGCTCGAACTCACGGACTCTGAGATCATGACCTGAGCCGAAGTCGGCCGCTTAACCGACTGCGCCCCTCCACACTTTATTTTCTACAATGTTTTGAAAATGCTTCTCCACTGATGCCTTGCTTGACGCATTGTTTTTAAGACATTTGATGCTAGTCTAATGCTCTCTCTCTTGTAAGTTTTTTTTTTCCCCCAATGAAAATTATTTTGGACTAGAGACTGTGAGAAGTTTTCTCTTTCTCTTTAAAATCTAATAATTTTCATTAGCTATCCACTAGAGTTTAATGCTGTGAACCAATTTTCTGTAGTACCTGGACACGTTTTTAACATGCAGTTTAACATGCAGTTTAACATGCAGTTTAGGTTTCTTTTTATTTCTGATACGTTTTCTTGAATTATGGTATTTTTAAAACAGCTTTATTGGGGTATAATTCACATATCATACAATATACCCATTTGAAGTATACAATTCATTGATATTTAGTATAGTTACAGAGTTGTGCAAGCATTAACCACAATCAACTTAGAACATTTTCATCACCCCAAAAGGAAACCCTTTTAGCTGTCACTCTCTATTCTTCTTCACTCACTGAACCCTAGAACTTTATCTTGAAAAACTTGGATCATAGTTTTAAATGTTATTTTGGTTTCATTTTGTGTGTGTATATGTGTGTATGAACTCCAGTTATACTTGAGCTGGATTTTTTTTTGTCTTCCATTATTTCAACTAATTTTTGTCCCATTTTGCTTCTTTCTTTTTCTCATTTCCATTCTCTTAGGTTATTTTCCTGCTTTTCTTCAATGATTCTTACTATGTTTTTCATTTGAATTTATCACTTTGTGGCATTATAATTTGCTTTTATTTGTTATAGGCTTGTTTTTCTTTTCTAAAAATTTTTTTTTTTTCAACGTTTATTCACTTTTGGGACAGAGAGAGACAGAGCATGAACGGGGGAGGGGCAGAGAGAGAGGGAGACACAGAATCGGAAACAGGCTCCAGGCTCTGAGCCATCAGCCCAGAGCCTGACGCGGGGCTCGAACTCACGGACCGCGAGATCGTGACCTGGCTGAAGTCGGACGCTTAACCGACTGCGCCACCCAGGCGCCCCTTGTTTTTCTTTTCTAAGTCATGTTTCACTTCTTTCTGCTTTTGGTGCATTTCTATTCTTGTTTTGAACTTCTGACTTAACACATGTAAAAAATAACATCAAAAACTTTTTTGAGCATATGTAACTCAGCTTGGAGTAACTCGTTTCAATCAGGTTCCGTAAGAGCATTTAAGGCATGCATGGTATATTATAAATTCACTTTTCTCATACATAACTAGAATGATAGTTACCTATATACTGTCCTTAGGAAAATTAAGAAGATAGTTACTGATAATAGGGCTTAATTATCTTGTTGAACCCCAGTTAAGAAAGGCTGATTTCTGGTATTTTAGTTTTCTTCTTCTGTCCCCCTTCTCTCTTTCCTTCTTTCATGTGTAGGTGTTTTTCTGTTTTTGTATTGATGAAGGTTGCCTGTGTCACTACATTTTTTGGGACAGGACTGGTAGTTTGAAGTTAAATTCACAAAATTTTAGTGTAAGAACATCCTTTGCCAGTGTAACAAAGTATAGTTTCTTTATTGGATGATCTTTTTTTGCAGGAGGGGGGATTGATAGTAGGAGATACGGTGGGGGCAAGCTTTGCATCCTTTGAATGGTTTTTAAAAATTCTTTAATGTTGCAGGATCTTAAAATCCCTCCCCTGGCATTTCTTTTTCCTCTACTCATATAGTTTCTAAAAGATGCCTAGGCTTTTCTCTTCTTTTAAAAAAAAAAAAATAGACTTTCTTAGTGCGGTTTTAGGTTCATAGCAAAATTGAGTGGAAAGTATAGAGGGTTCTCATACATTTCTGCCCTCACACATGTACAACCTCTCATGACAGTGATACTTTTACTATGATATGAACCTACATCATCACCCACAGTTCATAGTTCACATAGTTCACTCTTGGTGAACCCTGTTGATCACTTGATGGGTTTCAACAAATGTATAATGATACATAGTCACCATTATAGTACCATATGTAATTGTTTCACTGCCTTAAAGATCTTCCTTTGCCTGTTCATCCCTCCTTTCCTCTAACCCCTGCCAGCCACTAATCTTTTTACTGTCTCCATGGTTTTACCTTTTCCAGAATGTCATATAGTTGGAATCATACAGTATGTAACCTTTTCACATTGGCTTCTTTCACTTAGTAATGTGCATTTAATGTTCCTTTGTGTTTTTTTCATGGCTTGATAACTTATTTGTTTAGTGCTGAATAATATTCCATTGTTTGGATGTACATAGTTTATCCATTCACCTACTGAAGGACCTCTTGATTGCTTCCAAGTTTTGGCAGTTATGAATAGAGTGGCTATAAAAATCTGTATGCAGGCTTTTGTACGGACATAAGTGTTTACATCCTTTGGGTAAATAACTGTGGAGTGCATTTGTGTGATCATATGGTAAAAGTATGTTTAGTTTTGAAACTGTCCAACTGTCTTCCAAAGTGGCCATACCATTTTGCATTCCCACCAGCAGTGAATGAGGACTGTTGCTCTGCATCTTCAGCAGCATTTAGTGTTTTCATGTTTTAGATTTTGGACATTCCAATAGGTGTATGGTAGTATCTCCTCATTTTAATTTGCAGTTTTCTGTTGACATACGATGCTGAACATTTTTTCATTTGCTTACTGCCATTTGTATATCTTCTCTGGTGAGGTTTCTGTTCATGTCCTTTGCCCATTTTAAAAATTGGATTGTTTATTCTCTTTATTCATTTGAGTTCTTTATATATTTTGACTAACAGTTCTTTATCAGATGTGTCTTTTGCAAATATTTTCTCCCAGTCTGTGGCTTTTCTTTTCATACTCTCGACAGTGTCTTTCACAGAGCAGAAGTTTTTACTTTTAATTAAGTCCAGCTTATCAGCTATTTCTTCCATGGATTATGCTTTTGGTGTTATATCTTAAAAGTCATCACCATACCCAAGATCACCTAGATTTTCTCTTACATTATTCCAGTCCTGTTCATTGAAAAGTCTGTCTTTGCTCTGCTGTATTGTCATTAATCCTTTGTCAAATATCAGCAGACTATATTGGTCTGTTTCTGGACTCTGTGTTTCATTGATTTATTTGTCAGTTCTTTTATCAATACCACACTGTCTTGATTGCTGCTGTCGCTTATAATAATCCTCGAAGTTGGAAAGTACCAGTCTTCTAGCTTATTCTTCTCCTTTAATATTTTGTTGGCTGTTCTAGATCTTTTACCTCTTCATATAAACTTTTAAAATTTGTTGATATCCATAAAATAACTTGTTGAGATTTTGATTGGGGTTGCATTGAATCTTTAGATCGAATAGAGAAGAGTTGACATCTCGACAGTGTTGAGTCTTCCTATCCATGAACATGGAATATCTATCCAATTACATAGTTCTTTGATACCTTTCACCAGAGTTTTATAGTTTTTCTCATATAGATCTTATACATATTTTGTTAAATTTAGACCTAAATATTTAATTTTTGGAGATCCTAATATAAATAGTAATGTATTCTTCTGAAATCAGGTGAGATTGGGCGTGTTCAGGATGGTATGGCTATAGACAAAAGTAATGTATTCTTAATTTTAAATACCACTGTTGGTGTACCTGAATGCAAATGACTTTTATGTATTAAGCTTGCATTCTCCAACCTTGTTACAATTGTGTGTTCATTTCAGGAGTTTTTTTTTTTTCTTTTTTTGTTAGGTTTTATGTGTTTGGTTTTTTGTTTACATAGATGATCATGTCATCTGTGAGCAAAGACAGTTGCATTTCTTTTTTCCTCACTATGTATACCTTTTTTTTTCTTTTTTGGTGTCTTATTGTATTAACTACCTCCTTGAAAAATAGTGTTGAGAGGGGACATCCTTGAATTGTTCTTGATCTTAACATTGAAAACTTCAAGTATTTTAAGTATGATGTTATGTTTACTTTTTTTGTAGATTTTTTTTTTAAATCAAATTAAGGAGCTTCCTTCTATTCACCTTTCCTTTTGCACTCTTTTTTTAAAAAAGAGCCTCCCCTTGATGACTCCTTTTTTGCATCTCTGATACTTTTTTTTAAGTTGCTTATTTATAATCAACTCTGATACATTAGGACTCATTCTCATTTTTTTCATACTTAATGTGGTTTTATGTCCATCTTCGGTCTGTTGCTTGTTTCTCTCTTTTTGTCTTTTGTGTATTTTATCCTGGTCTACTCTTGCTCTCTAGGAAGGCTTATGGCAGAGAATATAGGTGTCCCAGAATTTATTTACTTTTCTACTTATGTTTTGTTCCTTCTGGTTATGCTGAAGGCTTGAGTTTTATGCAGCTTTATTCGTCCTTTTTATTCTTTGTATCCTGTGACTTTACTACCATCACATATTAGTTTGACTTGTTTTGTAGGTTTCCTGGGATTTTCTGTGTAGACATCATGCCGTCTGGTTCCTTCCTGACATTTATTTTGCCTTTTTCTTGCCTTATTGTACTGGCTATGATTAGTGAAATTTGTATAGAATGGACATTCTGCTTTTGTACTTGAGGATGGGGGAAAGTTTTCCATTTGACCATTAAGTGTGTTAGCTATAGGTGTGTGTGTGTGTGTGTGTGTGTGTGTGTGTGCGCACTCGCGCACATGCACATATACATCTATATATTCTTTATCACATTGAGTAAGTTACCTGAGAGTTTTTATTTTTTTAAAAATGTTTGTTTATTGGGGTGCCTGGGTGGCTCAGTCGGTTAAGCATCTGACTTTGGCTCAGGTCACGATATTGCGGTTCATGAGTTTGAGCCCCGTGTCAGGCTCTGTGCTGACAGCCCTAGAGCTGCTTCGGATTCTGTGTCTCCCTCTCTCTCTGCCCCTCCCCTGTTCATGCTCTGTCTCTGTCTCTGTCTCTCAAAAATAAATAATTTTTAAAGAGCGTTAAAAAAATGTTGATTTTTGAGACAGTGCAAGTAGGGGAGGGGCAGAGAGAAGGGGACAGAGGATCCAAAGCGCTCTTTGCATTGATAGCAGGGAGCCTGATGTGGGGCTCGAACTCATGGAACACGAGATCATAACCTGAGCTGAAGTCAGATGTTCAACTGACTGAGCCACCCCGGTGCCCCACACCTAAAGATTTTTAATCATGAGAGGGTTTTGAATTTTGTTATATGCCCTAAATACATGTATTGAAATCATTGTATAACTTACTGCCTTCTGTGTATTACATTGATTTTTTGACTCTTCAGCCAGTCTTTAATTCTGGGAAAGCCCCAACTGATGATGATGTATTATCCTTTTTATATAATTTTGTATTTGATTTGCCAATATTTTGTTGAGGGTTTTTACACCTTCCTGCCTGAAGGTAATTGGTCAGTTTTTTATTTTGATAGTGTCTTTTCTCAGGTTTTAGCATTAGGATTATTCTAATACAATGACTCATTCTCTCTGTTTTTAAAAAGAATGTGAAAGATTGCTGTTATTTCTTGTCTAGATGTTTGATAGTATTTACCAAGCAAGTCATTTAGGCCTTGAATTTGCTTTGTGGGAAAGTTTTTGTTTTTGTGTAGCACTTAAAGTTTTTAAAAAGTTAACTTTTTTGAGGTATACTTTATACATAATAAAATTTTCCAATTTTAAGTGTGTAGTTTATGTAGGTTTGACAAATGAATACATATAACATTCACAGCAATCATATTTATCCGTTTTGTTTTGTTTTTTTTTTCTTGTGATGTGTTTGAGAGACTTCGGTATCAAGGTAATGTTGGCCTCAGAATGTGAATTGGGAATGTTCTTGCCTCATTTACTTTCTAGAAGTTTGTGTAGAATTAATATTACCTCTTTGGTAAATACTAAATAAAATTCACCAGTGAAGACAATTTCTTGAACAGATATGGGGCTGCTGAAGTTACCTTTTTCTCTTGTTGGTATCCATGTGTCTTTTAAGGAATTTGTCTCTTCCATCTGAGTTGTAGGATATATTAGTGTAAAATTATAATATTTCCTTATTTTCCTTTAATGTCTATAGGATCTGTATTCACGGTCCCACTTTTTATCCTGAGATTGGAAATTTGTTTCTTATCTATTTTATTTTCCTTGTCAGCTTGGCTAGAGGTTTATCACTTCTATTAATTGTTTCAAAGATACAGCTTTGGTTTCATTGATTTTTCATTATTGTTTTTTCTGTTTCATATTGTATTAATTTTGTATCTCATCTTTACTATTTCCTTCCTGCTGCTTATTTTGGGTTTCATTTGCTAATTTTCTAGTTTTTTAAAGGGGAAGCTTAGATTGTTGCTTTGAAGATCATGTCCTTTTCTAGTGCATTTAATGTTATAAGTGTCTCTCTAACCACCATTTTAGTTATATCCCACAGTATTTAATATGTTGAATTTTTACTTTCATTCAGTTCACAATATTTTCTAATATTCTTTGTGATATCTTTTAGTGATATATTAATTTCCGAACCTTTTGGATTTTCTGTTACATTAATTTTGGATTAATTCTTCCAAATTAATTAATTCTTAATTAATTAATGCTCATTCTGGAGCATACTTTGTATAAATTCAGCCCTTTAAAATTTATTGAAACCTGCTTTATGGCCCAGAATAACATTTATCTTGGTGAATGTTGTGTACTTGGAAAGAATGTGTTCTCTTGTTGGGGAGAGTGTTCTATAAATGTCAACTAGGTTAAGTTGGCTGATAGTGTTTTTATGTCCTCCATATCTTTACTCTTTTCTGTCTGCTTGTTCTATGTATAACTAAGAGAGGAGTGTTGAAGTGTCCAAATATAAATTTGGATTTGTCTATTTCTCCTTGGAGTTGTGTCATTGTTTTTTCCTCCAGATGTATCTCAAATCTTTGTGAGAAAAGGGCATATGCATTTTGGATTGTTATATTCTTTTGATAAGTTGATCCTTTCATCAATGTGAAATACCTCACTTGATCCCTGATAACATTCCTTGTTCTGAAATCTGTTTTGCCTATTATTAATATTAATTTACTTTGACTTTTGGATTTCCTTTGATAAGTAATTCATGGTGTATACCTTTTTCTGTCCTTTTAACCAGTGTGTCTTTATGTTTAAAGCGGGGTTCTTTTAGAGGGCATATAGTTATCCAGTTTCACAATCTCTGCTTTTTAATTGGAGTGTTTTGACTACTTATATTTAATTTATTATTGGTATGTTTGGTTTTATTTAAAAAGGTTTTTTTAATGCTTATTTATTTATTTTGAGAGAGAGAGAGAGAGTGCATGTGCGCAGGGAGAGGGGTGGGGAGGGGCAGAGAGAGAGCGGGAGAGAGAGGGAGAGAATCCCAAACAGGCTCCGTGCTGTCAGCACAGAGCCTGACGTGGGGCTCCATCTCACAAACCATAAGATCATGACTTAAATTTTGGACGCTTAACTGACTGAGCCATCCAGGTGCTCGTCAGGTTTCTTTTAAAATGGTTAACGTTAGAAGCAAAAAAGTAAAAATGTTTTTCTGGTTTATATTTTTGAGCAATGTTATCCTGTAGGTGCTTTGCACGTGTTATTTCTCTTCCTGCAATGTAGGCAGTGTTCTCCCTGCCCTATAAAAGAGGAAACTGAATCCGAGAGAGAAGTCAAGTAACTAACAGGAAGTCAAGACAGTTTGTCATTGTCAGAGCCCAGAGTTTGCAGTGGGGCATTGTGTCTCTAAAGGCCTGCTCTTGACTCTTCAGCTGACTGACTCCCTCTGTGGTGCCATGACTCAGTGTCCTTTGGCCATTCTTCTACTACTTTGAAAGCACCTTCTTTTTCTGGCTTCCTTCCTCTGGTGAATATGAAACATTTTACAGGTTTTACTTTAGTAGTTCTCTTCCAAGTGTTAAGCACCAGGAAGCATTAAGGGCACATTCTGCTACTCCCCGTTTGCTTTCTCAGACTCTAGCAGACTTTTATCTATCCATCCTTTTGTTGGACCTTTTTAAGCAGTCAAATAATTAATGAGGTGTTCTTCTTTTATGTAGGTGAATGAATACTTTAGGGGTAATAAAGATGACTGCCTTTCTGAAACTAGATTTTGTTTCTTACTGCTTTTTGTGAGGGCCAGAAATTGTGTTGCATGTCTCCCCCCCCCCCCCCCTTTTTGAATCCTTGCTCTTTGTAGACAGTTTGGAAACTATGGGAAAGGAATAAGCAGAAACAAAATTACCACTTTTGTCATTACAATTCATAGGAAGATTGTAATAATTACAGCCAAGACTCATATCAACAGATACTTATTATACTTCTGTACTTAAGTAGTGTGCCAGGAATTATCGGAAGTGGAAGGAATACAGAATGAATAACTCAGCCAAGCTTTTTCTGCCCTTTGGAGGTTAAATTTGACTAAGGGAGCCCTTATAAGTGCCAGGATTCTCTTTTAAATTTTGTCACTCCCTCTGTCGGGGGGAGGCCTGTTTCAACCTCAGTTTTCTGGATGAGGAAGTGGGCACAGAGAGGTCAGGTGACATGCAGGAGGATCCTGCCTCAACTTTCAGTAACTAGTTTCTGTTTCCTTAGACTAGAGCATATGTATCTGGGGTCTTGGCATGGATTTTTACTTTTGAAAGTTTAATGTTAAAAGTCACCATTCCTTACTGTTAAAAAGAGATGTCTTTAAGCAAATAGAAAGCAAAATATACAGAGATAACATTGTTAGCATTTTAACACACCTTTTCTAGATACTGCTCTAAATAAATCAATAATTAAGTTTTATCCATGAAGATGGAGTCCTACAGATGTATTCTGACACCCCCCCCCCCATTTTATTTTTCATTTAAAATTTACCTTAGACCTTTTTTCATGTCACTATTATTCCAAGAAGTAGTTTTCCCGTAACTTTAGACAGGTGAGTACTATCTTCACAGTTTTGGACATTATCTGTATACTGTGTGTCCTTTTATCTACTTCACATATTTAAAAAATCTGCTCTCTTTTAAAAAATCAGAAAAGGAGACCGTATTGTTATATGACTGGAAAATCATGGCACTTGCTGAGACCCATATAAAATTCTAGCCACATACCGTTTGTTACAGTAAACTGAATAGGAAGCTAGGTCTTTTTGTTAAAAACAGATAATTGAAAATATTTAACAGTGTAAAAAATATCTTTTGATATAGTTAGAAGAATCGAAAGACAACTGAAAAGGTGGTAGGTAACTTTTGCAGTATGGGATTCATTGTACTCCAATACCTTAATTAGGGGTTTTCAGTGTTTTTAAGTATTTTCATAGTGAGAAATAAAACTTATATTTAGACCCCGCCCAGATTTACATTTAGACTTAGTACATGTAATCATATGTGCACACACATATTTATGTATATGTTTTATATATGTTTGTGTGTGTAACATAACATACATTCCTAAAGTCACCCCAATGTATACTGTATTCCACTGTGAAACATAAGACAGCATAGATTGTAAGATATGCCATTTTCTGTAACATTCAGAAAAAAATGCTACCAGTTTTAAGATGCCATTGATGGTTAAGAAATATCTCAATTTCAGAGATACTAAAATGTGAAAAAATATGTGTTAGAATTGATGAAATAAGAGATGTGTTGTGTGTTCATTTCTTCTTTCTTTCTTTCTTTTTTTCTTTCTTTCTTTCTTTCTTTCTTTCTTTCTTTCTTTCTTTCTTTCTTTCTTTCTTTCTTTCTTTAATGCTGGGTGTCCATTAAGTTGGTATTATAAACCACAGTGGCTTGTAAACTGCAATTTGAAAAACATAATGAATGCTGACTCCTACTTTGCATAAAGATTAGTATAGATGAATTTTAGATGTAAGTATAAAGATGAAATAGGGTCACCTGGGTGACTCAGTTGGTTAAGTGTTGGACTCTTGGTTTCAGCTCAGGTTGTGATCTCCTGGTTCCTGAGAGAGCCAGTCAGGCTCAGTGCTGACAGCATGGAACCTGCTTGGGATTCTCTCTCCCTCTCTCTGCCCCTCCCCTGTTTTCACTCAATGTATGTGCCTGTGCTCTCTCTCTCCCTCCCTCTCCCTCTCTCCCTCTCTCTCTCAGAATAAATAAACTTTGGGGAGGAAAAAAGTAAAACTTCTAGGCTATTCCATGGGAGACTATATAATAAATAAACATTAAAAAATTAAGATGAATTACTTCTCTTTATCAAAAGACACCATTAAGAGAATGGAAAGTTAAGCCACAGATTAAGAGGAGACCTTTGCAATAAATATATTTGGAAAGGGATGCTATTCTAGGATAAATAAAGAATTTCTGGAAATGAGTAAGAAAAGACTGTCCAATTAAAAATGGTCAAAAGCTATTTTTTTTAACATTTATTTTATTCTGAACTTATTCCTGGGCTGCAAGTTTTTGTTTCTCCAGTTTCCTCTTGGATATCTTTTTCTTTGGTGCAACCACCTCTTCTGATTTAGGAATACTTTGCTCTTTTTCAGTAAGGATCATCTCAATGTGTCAGGGAGAGTTCATGTATGGGCTAATCCGACCATGAGCTCTGCAAGTTCTGTGCTGCATCCTGGGGGCTTTGTTCACCTAGATGTGGTCAATGACCAGAGAATGTACATCTAAACCCTGAAGTTCAGCATTACTGTCTGCATTTTTAAGCATTTACAGTAAAAATTACTGTATTTTATGATCTGATTGTTCACCCCTACTATAGACCCAACAGAAATACCTGCCCATGTACACCAGCAGACATGACAGAATTATTTTAAATGCCAAAAGTGGAAGTGACCTACATGTTAATCAGTAGTAAAATGAATAAATATTTTTTGAAATAATATAGAGCAGTGAAAAAGAATGAACTGTTGCTGTATTTAAGAATCTCAAATCATAGTGTTAAGCAAAAGAAGCTAGACCTAAAGAGTATATATGATAAGAATCTATTTACTTAAAGTTCAAAAATGGGAGCAACCTGAGTGGCTCAGTCGGTTAAGTGTCAGACTCTTGGCTTTGGCTCAGGTCATGATCTTATGATTTGAGACCCACATTGGGCTCTGTGCTGACAGCACAAAGCCTGTTTGGGACTCTCCGTCTTTCTGCCCCTTTCCTGCTTGTGCACGTGTGTGCACTCTGTCTCGTCTGTCTCTGTCTCTCTCAAAATAAATAAACATTAAAAAAAAGTTCAAAAATGAATGTATAAATCTATGGTGATATTAAAAAAATTAGTGGTTACCTTTGGCCATTAATGACTGGGAGGTAATATGAGGAAAATATTTATGGACCCTGGCAATGTTCTTTATGTTGGTCTGAGTACTAGTTACACTTGAGAATTAAACCCTTTATTATATTATACTTCAATAGAAATGTTTTTAAAAAGAACTAAAAATTTCTACTATCATATATTAAAAACAAAATTTTTTTTTTACGTTTATTTTTGAGAGACAGAGAGAGACAGAGCACAAGTGGAGGAGGGGCAGAGAGAGAAGGAGACACAGAATCCGAAACAGGCTCCAGGCTCTGAGCTGTCAGCACAGAGCTCAACACGGGGCTCGAACTCACAAACCATGAGATCATGACCTTGAGCCGAAGTTGGACGCTTAACCGACTGAGCCACCCAGGCGTCTGTATCATATTTTTAAATGATACCCTGTTGTTGGACATTTACATTGTTTTCTAGTTTTCCATGTTATAAATTGTCATAGCTATAATTTTCTATAGACATACAGTTCCTTAGGAAAAATTGCTAAAGTTAAATTATGTCCATTGTTAAGTAGTACTTTTTGAAGTTATGTATTGATAAATATTCTCTGGAAAGTCACAATTTATAATCTTACCAGAGCGCCCCAATTCCTGTAGAGTACATAAAAATAAAAGTTGCCAATTTTGGTAGGTGAAAAATTGCATCTTTTTATTGTTGTAGGTGTTCATTTTTGATGGCCATTTAAATTTCTCATTTTGAAATATCTACTTACTCTTATTTGCCTATTAGGGTATTAGTTTGGGTTTCTTATTAATTTATTAGAAATATTTATATAGTAACTTATTTATCATACATTGCAATACTTCCCCCAATGTATTGTATTTGTTTTTGAAATTTATTGTGAACATTCATGAGTTTGAATTTTTTTATCCAATCACATCTACATTTATTTCTGTCTTTGGTATCATGCTTAGACAGCCTTTCCCTGGTTCCATGAATTTGTAGAAACTCCTGTATGCTTGCTTTTAGTAGTTTTATGGTTGTAATTTTTCACACTTGATTCTTTGTATCCATAGTATTTATTGGGATGTAATATGAGGTAGCATTTTAACTTTTCTTTATTTTTAAAAAGTTTTTATATTCATTCATTCATTCAAAGCAGGCTCCACACCCAGTGTGGATCCCAGTGTGGGGCTTGAACTCACAGACATGAGATCAAGACCTGAGCTGAGATCAAGAGACCCATGCTTGACCAGCTGAGCCACCCAGGTGCCCAACTTCTGTTTATTTTTATTTATATTTTTGGAGCATGTGCGTGTGTGCACAGGGCAGAGGGAGAGAGAGAGAGAGAGAGAGAGAGAGAGAGAGAGAGAGAGAGAGAATGAATGAATGAATGAATGAATCTTAAAGCAGGCTCCACACTCCATGTGAGCCCCACAGGGGACTTGATTCCAAGACCCTGGGATCATGACCTGAGCCAAAATCTAGAGTCAAACCCTCAACTGACTGAGCCACCCAGGTGCCCTCCACCCCCATCTTTTATTTTTAATCCCATAAAGAGTATTATCTCTTTCTCACCAATTTGAAACTCTGACTTTAAAATACACAGATTTGTAAGTATAAATGATCGGTTTCTGGACTTTCTATTTTGTTTCATTGATCTTGCTTTGCCAGAACCATACTGCTTTAATTATTGTAGCTTAAATTTTTTAAAAAATATCTAATAAGCATTCCCCTCTTTTAAAAAATAATTGGTGGTGAGGAAAGGAAGAAAAATTTTACCCTGTGTTCATTCTTCTACATACTTTGATATGATCTTGTCATGTAGGGTCAGGAACAGCCAAACACCTAGTTAGAAGTGTGAGAAGTGTGAGTAGAACTGCAGATTAGATAAACTGGAACAGAACTGACTACATTATAGAAATTACGTGGCAGTGATTTCAGACAAACTTCCAAAGAATTAAAATTTAAAAATTTTATTTTAATTGTAGAAAGAAAACAACTGGTTTGTTCCTATATGTTGATATTTGTGTGGAGGGACAAGAAGATTTTTGATTAGCTATGTTTAATGGTGGCTGGAGTTGTTGCTTTAAAAAGTCGTGTATGCATAGATGCGTTCATGTTTTTCTTCCTTCTGGAGTTGTGAGATTACTATGAGAGAGGGGACTGCTTTTTTGGAAAAGCTTGTCTCTTCTTTTTCCAAGTGAATGTTTCTCCCTCTTCAGTGATCTCATTTACCAGTAATGTGTTGGTAAGATTTAGGTTTAAGGGGAAAGAATTTTAGGTTAGACTAGGGGCCTGGGTGGAATTAACAATAACAACACAGAGGTGTTTGGTTTATTTGTGTGAGTCATTGTTCTGTTTATCTTTGGAATTTGTGGCACATAGTAACTAGCAAACTAGATTTGGACATTTCTGCTTGGCTTGATCTTAACACAATAATCTTTTCTTGATTTCTGACTGTATTTGATACTTTTTCTGTGGCCTAGGATACTCTGTCAGTTGTTTTTTTAATGTTCTATGGAAAGCCAAGCTTTTATTTGTTTGGTCTACTTGATCTGTCAAAGATGCAAGGGTGTTTTAAAAATTAAAAAAATATATATAACTTTTTTCCTTGATATATTTTGTGGAATTTTATATCTAGTGTATATATAAAAGTACACATAATCCTCTTCACAAATTACGACTTTTAGAGATTTTTAAAAACTCTTTGTCACTCAGTGATTTGACTTGAGTATTGTTCTCCTTGTGCAATAATGAGTTTTTCTTTCCTTAATTTGAATTTTCCTGTTCTGGTTTTGCTCATTCCTTTTATTTACCCCTTGTGATTTTTGTTATGCTTACCTTTGTGAGCAGGGGAATGCCCAGATTCAATTTCGTTTTATTAGAAAATGCTGATTGCGGCCCATTAAATGAACTTCATAGGCTACAACCAGCAGTTGGAAAATACTTAAGATGTGTCTTTCTGTACGGAAAGGACATTGACTTCTGATTAGAACAGACCTAGATCTGATTCCTGCATCTCTCATTTACCAACTTTGTGACTTTTAATCACTTACTTATCTGTTCCTCATTTTTTTTTTTGTAAAATTGCAATATATACATTCATATTTTTTTCCTCAAAATTAAAAGGCAATGTATGAAACAAGCCTAGATTAGAGACCCAATGAAGTTAGCTAATAGCATTTTTGCATTATATGTCTGTCATTTTTAATGTCTTAAGTCCCCCAATTTTAAAACACTAAAGAAAATGGCAGAATGCTCCCATGTTTTCCAGATCCTTTGTGGTTTTCTTTTTTTATTTTTGCTTCCTCTAAAGAGTAAAGACTCCTTTTGTATGAAAATCTTATGTTGTATAAACATTTTTCTTTTTTTAAAAATTTTTTTAATGTTTATTTTTGAGCGAGAAAGTGCAAACAGGGAAGGGGCAGAGAGAGAGGGAGACAGAATCTGAAGTAGGCTCCAGGCTCTGGGCTGTCAGCACAGAGCCCAATGCGGGGCTTGAACTCACAAACTTTGAGATCATGACCTGAGCCAAAGTCGGACGCTTAACCTACTGAGCCACCCAGGTGCCCCTGTATAAGCATTTCTATCATGAAACTCATAATGCCGAATTTGTAGCATTTTTAAAGTAGGAAATGTATTTCTCTTATATAACTCTTAAAGTAGATTTTTCCAAGTGACATATATTCTCTTAGCTGGTGGCACCTACTGGCAAAGATGTATCATGACTTAGAGCTTATTGTACCTACACATAGACTCAGCTCATAAAGCAGTCTGGGAAAGATGAGAGGAGACTCGGAATATTTTGTGCCTACCAAAGCGGTCATTTCCTTTGTCTCCCAGAAACCTGGGTCTGATGAAGTGAGAGGAGGGAGGACTTCTGCATGCTATTGCCCTAGTCCAGTGTTTTCCAGTATTTGCTGAGCTCTTGTTAAATGAGGTATTGTTAAAGTAAGAGAGGTGTCCATGTCCAACAAACTTGGGAAAGCTAGGTTAAACTACTATCTTAACCTGATTGTTACTTACGAGACATCTCTGAACCTTTAGTGTCTTAAGTGTTGTTCTTTTTTTTTAATGTTTTTATTTATTTTTGAGACAGAGAGAGACAGAGCATGAGCAGGGGAGGGGCAGAGAGAGAGACACAGAATCTGAAGCAGGCTCCAGGCTCTGAGCTGTCAGCACAGAGCCCGATGTGGGGCTCAAACTCACAGACTGTGAGATCACGACCTGAGCTGAAGTCGGATGCTTAACCGATTGAGCCACCCAGGTGCCCCTTAACGAAGTGGTTTTTAACCTCAGGGGTGGGGAGGGAGAGAGCAAGTGTTTGTGCAGCATATAGCATTTGTCAGATTTTATTAGACCGTGGGACCCTTTTTTCTCTGAGCGTCTCTTGTGTCACCTGGAAGACTCTTGGGAAATGATCCTCTCATCAATGTAGCTTCAGAGTAGCATTTTCCCTTTGGCAGCTTCTCCTGAGGGCTTTATAAGAGAAGTTGAAAAGATATGTATGATGGGGGAGCTATTCCGGCCACCCCAGGGCTTTATTAAATACAATTTTATTAAATCGTATCTTTTTATCCACTTTTATCAAGCCTTAAGAGAATAGTTGCTATTTTTATCAGAGGGGTTGTTTCTTTCTCATCTGTATAAATAAACACCATTTCTCTGTTTTGGAATGAGTGAAAGGAAGAAAGATAGTTGTTTCTTGTGTAATCTGTAGGGACTTCTGACTTTTTATTTCCTCCCTGAGTAAGGAAAGTATTTAGGTAGCTTAGGTCAGAAGAGTTCTGGTGGGTTCAGACTCCTGTATAACAGAAGTTTTTACTTTAGTTGTTTTAACATTGTATTTATTTTTGAGAGACAGAGCCTAAACGGGGGAGGGGCAGAGAGAGAGGGAGACACAGAATCTGAAGCAGGCTCCAGGCTCTGAGCCTGTCAGCCCCGCAACATGGGGCTCGGACCCACCAACCGTGAGATCATGACCTTAGCCGAAGTCGGATGCTTAACCAACTGAGCCATCCGGGCGCCCCAAAAGTTTTTAGTTTAAAACCCTACATATATGCATTCCTCATGCATTTCCTCAGGGGCCTGAAGACGGGGGCAGGGACTTGCCATTTTTCTTCTACTTTATACGCTTACTCTTCATGTTTCCAGCCATGGTTTCTTCTTGTTACTCTCAGAACCCAGGACATTGAGACCTTGCAAAGATGGCTTTGTAACTACTAGTTGGACCCAGCAGATGAGGTATTAAGTCACTGTTTCCACTTTGTTCACTCCCCTGCCAGCTTTATGAATCTTAAGTCCTTCAAGATAGCAGTAAAAGGAAAATTACATGGAGAGAGAAGTACTACTTTTGTTTTTCTCTTCTCCACCCTCTTCTTCCCATTCAGGATCATTTATTACCGTCTACTCTAGACCTGTTTTGGACTCTTGGACACAATGTCTTCCTCTCTAGCTCATGGTTGGCTTTCACATATGGGGAACCCTGACCGTTTGCCCTTCTCCCCCATTGCAGACCTTGGCACTGTGGGACTTGTAAGATTTTATTGAGGGAGCCAGTGGATTTTCTCTACAGGCAGCCATCTGGAGCCATTCTGTCAAAGCCTGAGGTTAAAAAGTGTGAGACGATAACACTTAAGGGAAAGTAGCATCTTCAAAGCTGGGCATGAATGATTTTTTGAGTACCAGTTACACACCAAGCACTGTGCTGGGGAGTCTCCATCCCACAGTACCTCTATATGGTTTGTATTTGTCCATGGGTAAAACACCTTACTCAGAATCTCTCTCTCTCTCTCTCTCTCTCTCTCTCTCTCTCTCTCTCTCTCTCACACACACACACACACACACACACACACACACACACACTGAATAAGTGACCACCTCACAAATGCAACGTGTCTCTGGTTTCAAAGCCTTTGACTGTTGTACTACATACTGTATTCCTGATCAGAGCAAGCTATGTGACCTGCAAAGCACTAGTGTTCTGTAGTGATTCTTCTGTCATTACCCACATTGGGAAATACTGTGTGGGTGCAAACATTTTATGACTTGAAGAAAACAAAGGAAAAATAGGGAAGTTTTGAGAGATAGGCTTATCCCTAAAGGCAGTAAACAGAATCTTGTAAACACCAGTGACTTAAACAGATCTATAGGATTCTTTTGAATAATACTGTGGAGTGTTATAGTTTATCTTTTGTACCCCAATCTTAGAACTTTAGGTTTGGGAAAGAATCTTAGAGGTTCTTGAATTGTTATTCCTTTCGGAGCACTACTCTCCCACTTCCCCTTCTCATTAAGTTTCCATTTAGCCATTAGGTAGGAGCTTCAAAAGGGAAAATCCAATCATGTATAATCTCTAGTTAATGGCATCTATTGAGCGACTAGGTCACCAGAAAGAATAATCACACAGTGCCTCTTTGTGCGGTAAACACAAAAATCAAAAGCTAATGCATTCCCAAGGCAAGCCAGATTGTTACTGGCTACCAGCATCCTCCCCTTCAGGGAAGAAGTTGGGGCACCCACCACTGGTGCTTGCTAAGGGAGATTGCAGAGCCGGTCTAGAAAAACAAGGTTATCAAGGAAGGAAAGAGAAAAGCAAGGGGGAACTTCCAGAGCTTGGCAGTACTAATTGCTGGTGATGGTTGGGATGGATTACTGAATAGCAGACATTCTAGTAAATGTTTGTGCAGTCAAAGAACTAAGTGGGTCTCCGTGGCTTCTTGCCACAAGTGAAAAGAGTAACAGTGATGGTTGAGGTAGAGCCTCGGCCCCAGTCCCATAATTTAGCTTGTTTTCTAAGTATGCCCAGCCTTCATAAATAAAGACTTTATGCTTAGTTTTGTCCAGCAACTAACTGTAACTTCAACTAACGTATGAAGATGAGCACAACCTTTTTGACCCCAAAATGGCATCTGTTAGTCACAAGCCAAATAGCTCTTGGGTTGGTGTTGGTACATTCTACTTTGGGTTTTCAAAATTATATTTTGGTGTAGGATTTGCAAAACTCGGCATAATTCAAATAACCTGTTTTTCCCCCCTTAGAACACTTCAGTTATGGAGGATCAAAATGAAGATGAGTCCCCAAAGAAAAATACTCTTTGGCAGGTAGGAATGACGACGCACAGATAAGAGCAGTTGACTTACTATAGATAAGATGCTCCCTCAGCTCATGTCCTCAATGAAAACCAGAGCCAAGCAAGCGTTTTTGTTTTCTTTTGTGCAATTTTGCTAGTTTCGGAATTCACCCTAATTTATCTTCTGTTCCTCAGGGAAGTGTCATTACTAATAGTAAAAAATTTTGGAGTTGCTACAAAGATTCTGAAGTGTCTGTAGCCTAAAATACTCAGTTTGTCGCCACAGTCCAAGCCAAAGATGGTCAGTGGTGGCATCCTTTGTCACCAGAATAGCACCATGCCATACCAGTGTGTGTGCATTGGTGATTTTGTCTCCCTACCCTCACCCTTCTCCCCCATTTCTTGTTAGTTTGCCCTTTCCTTTCTTCTTTCTTGGTTCTTTTTAGTCCTGCCAGTTTTCCTCCCAATTCCCCAGGGGTTTTTTTTTGCCCTAGCTACGGGGAGGGATGCTATGTAAAGTTTCATGATTGGATCTTTCCATCAACCATTATGGTACAAATAACTTTGCCCCTCAGAAAGACACAGTAAGAGGCAAATAAACCTAAAGATGAAGAGAATAATGTTAAAAATATTCTCTGCGTTCATTTGATTTGAAATGAGAGGAGTAGATGAGTTAGCAAGAATAAAGTATGCCCAACAAATTTACGATGAAATAAGCAAAGCAAAACAATGTCAGGAAAATCTGGGCTCAGCAGGTGGCTAGAAGTAGAAATGGGAAATGTGCTGTAGAACTGTGCACTTGCCACTGCGTCAGGGGAACTGTGTGCAGCTTGATGTCTGTTCCTCCTTCATGCTCCGTATTTTCCAATAGGGTTCTCTTCATTGACTATTGATTTTTCAGTTCACAGTGGTTCTTAACATTTTGCCTTTCAGTTTTTCTTTCGTAAGTTCTTTTAGTTAACTAGTTAATGGTATGCCAGTGTTGTAGGGAAGTTAGATGTTTAAGAACCCTTCTGTAAATGAAATAATAATCCCTTTGCTTATCAAATGATAATGGATGTGAAAGTATTTTGGAAATTATAAAACAGTACACAAATGCAAGTTGTTACCATATATTTAACCTGTCAGGAAAGCAATTATTTTGACAAGTTACAATGAGTAAAATGTAGAAAAGAAGGAGGAAGGAAATACGGCTGTTTTTTTAAATATATCCTTTATTCTGTCTTGTGTGTTCCCCATTGCACAAACTAACTGTGATTGTAATGCTCTATAAAATTCTGCATCTTGTCTTTTGTTCCTTAATATTGTTTCATAAACATGTTCTTTTGTTATTAAGATGTTACTATATAAACCTAATTTTAATGGCTTCATTATAGTACCTTATGTAGATGTATTATTATTTGCTTTAACCAGTTGCCTATAGTCGGGCAGTTACTATAACATTATAGTGAACATCCTTATACTTAAAAGTAGCAGAGATGTCCCTTATACTAGCTGATACTCACCACCGTGAAGAATTTTCACTTCTGACTGTTTTGAACGTTGATTTTTGGGCTCTGTCAGATAGAGGTCTTAACTACAAGCAGCAGCATAAATTTCTCTTCAATGCTGCCCTCTGGTGGTACCCAGTGTCAGTGAGCTCTCCATCCAATTTCCAGGGCGGGGGGGAAACATTCCTAGAGAAGGAGGTAGTAAGATAAATGGGATGGGAGGTGAATGCCTTCTCACTATGTACCTTTAAATGTGGACATAAAAACTTGCTGCAGAGAGGTATGATATATAAGATTTTAATAAGGAAAGTCAGACTCCTTTGGTTATTTATGAAGGATGTCTTCTTTCTGGGATAGATTCAGTTAAATTAGGGGACATAGTGATAACAAAGCTCTTGGTTCTTTCTGTGTAAAACTTCTGAGATAAGCTCGTGCATGGAGTTAATGCATGTCTGTAATATAACTCTTCAGTTTTCAAAATTCTCTTCTAGGCTATTTCTGGTGTTACACATGAAGGGGCTCTCAAAGGAGTGACTGGTAGATAGCTTGGCAAATGTTTGACAAAAACATTGAAGTAATTTTCGTTTTAAACAGGGATGTTACTTAGCCTCATAACACCAGTGGCAGTTGTGGCTTCAGTCTGGGGATTCCAATTTTTTTTTTTTTTTTTTTTTTTGATGCTGTTGTCAGATAAAGTATATGTAGTTTTTATTTTTTAAGAAATAAACTGGTTTTATGCAAGAACCATCATCCATGCAGCTTTGAGGAGAAATGATGCATAGGTAGTATAGGAGTCTGGGATATCATCGACCAACTCTATAGGATGAGAATCTTTTGAGGTGTATGTGGTTTACCTTGGGTTGCTTTCAGAGTAGGTGAAAAAAAAAAAGGGAGTGAAAGTCTAAATAAACTGTTATTTGCTAGCAGTCTAGTAGCTCTGGTAACAGCTTGGAGATGGGTTCAATTTTTAGATTGAATTGCCTTCAGATTTCTTCATTAAATGGACCAGTGGTTTTCAAAGTGTGGTCTCTAAAGTGCATTCTCCGGACCATCAGCACCAATACCACCTGGGAACTTGCAACTTCTCAGGCTCTACTCCAGACCTATAGAATGAGGACATCTGTGGTGGAGCCTGGCAGTCTGTCTGTTAAGAAGCCCTCTTGTTACTCTGATGCACACACAGGTGTGACAACCATTGGCTAGATGAATATAGCATTGACTTTGATCTTTGAAGAAGTAAAGCAGACTACTAATAGTCAATCAGTTGCTACTTTGCCAAGTTGAGCACATTCTCTAAGTAGTTATCTCTGACATTGGTTATCTAATAACCACATGGTTTTGGAATAAGCATTGGAGAATGATGACTTGGGACACCAGATAGCTTTATAAATAGCTGTAAATTCGACATTTACTTTAGAGACTTAATTTGAGGCCCTAAATACATTTTAAATTACTTATGAATGAATTAATAAAGGAATGAGTTTGGCTTCAGGGTATAGCTGGTATTTTAAGATTAAATACACAGGGTGAAAAATGTTTCCAATAAAATACTAATTAGAGTTTTTTTCTTTGTCAAACTAATTATTTTTTTTTGTTTATTTTTCTAAAATAGATAAGTAATGGAACATCATCTGTGATCGTCTCCAGAAAGAGGCCATCAGAAGGAAACTATCAAAAAGAAAAAGACTTGTGTATTAAATATTTTGACCAGTGGTCTGAATCAGATCAAGTGGAATTTGTGGAACACCTTATTTCACGAATGTGTCATTATCAGCATGGACATATTAACTCTTACCTGAAGCCCATGTTGCAGCGGGACTTTATTACCGCTTTACCAGGTAACTGTACTTGTCTTTTAAAAAGCTGAGCAGTAGAAGAATGTCTAGTCCAAGGGCCTACGCAGAAGTCAGTAGATATTCGTGAAATGAATGAATGAGTACAGTGTGACTACAGTGTGAGTTTCTTTGGTACCCATACTATATTTTATTATGGCATTGGAAAAGGAGTTATAATTTAGGATCTGTATAGGAAGTGTAGGCAGTTGCCACGATTAGTGGTGTTGATCATTGGTCATACCATTGTTTAATTTAGTTTAATGAGCTAATGCTATCCTGTTTTTTAAAGTGTTTATTTATTTTGAGGTGGGGGAGAGGCAAAGAGAGAGGGAAAGAGAAACCCAAGCAGGCTATGTACTGTCAGCACAGAGCCCAATGCAGAGCTTGATCCCATGAACTGTGAGATCAAGACCTCAGCTGAAATCAAGAGTTGGACACTTAGCTGACTGAGCCACCCAGGCATCCCTATGCTGTTAGTTTTGATGTAGCCTATATATAATCTGGATTTTGCTTTTATAAGTAATTTAAAAAATATATGAGATAATTTTTCCTACAGCATGTATGTTTAAGCAGTGTCCCAAAGTTTAGGATGTTCATTTGTACTTAAAATGACACTTAGGGTAGGGAATGGTACAAATGTTTTGGAAAAACTGATGGCATGTCTTTATTACATTTTTTGAAAAACTTATTTCTGGATCTTCTCCCTCACCACTTCTCTTTTTCTCTCTCCCTCCCTCTCTGTCTCTCTCTCTCCCTCTTCCTCCCATCCCCATACTCCTCTGGTTAAGTTTACTTTGATTTAAAAAAAAAAGAGAGAGAGAGAGAAACTATTTTTTTAGAGTAGTTTCAGGTTCAGAGCAAAATTGAATGGAAAATACAGAGAATTCATATAGTCTCCATATCCCCATCCTACCTCACTATCACCATCCCATCCAGCCTCCCCCGTTAACATCCCATCCAGGTGGCTCATTTGTTCTGGGACACATGGGCCTACATTGACACATTATTATCACCCACAGTCCATACTCATTAGGGGTCACTCTTGGTGTGCATTCTTTGGGTTTGCACAAATGTGTAATGACATGTATCTGCCATTATTGTATCATATTGAATAGGTTCACTGCTCTAAAAAGCCTCTGTGCTCTGCCTGTTTTATGCCCACTTTGATTTTTGATCACTCATTAATTCTGTCTTTTCTCTCTTTATTTCTCTTCCTCCTCCTCCTCCTCCTCCTTCTTCCTTTAATTTTGATTTTAACTTTAATTTTAAATTTGGCTAGGTAAGATAGATTTCTGAAGAGAATGCTGTCCAGAATGTTTCTTCTAATAATGGTCATTGTGGTCTAGAGGTTATAACTGCCATGCCAGGGTAGACCTAGAAATAGCCAGGGATAAAAGTGCCATTGCCACCAGCCCTGTCCCGTCAGACCTTCTCTTCAAAGAAGAGCTCTTCTCTTCAAAGAGTAGCTCCTTCCTTAGCTTGTCTGTGATTTACAGTGCATCAGGACTCCATGCTCTAAGTATTTTCATGGCAAATAGGAGCTGTTCTCAGGTCTCAGGCAAATTGAAAGTCCAGTTTTGAATTTCGAATCTTTCTTCCAAAATGTGTACATTTACTTTCTACAGTGGGAGTGTAAGGATATTTGAGTTAGCTTAAGAAATTTTGACTCTTCTGGTTTATTTTATGCTGAAATATAGCACTGTTTGCTCCATTTCATTCATTAGTATTTCTAGAAAAGAAAATAAGAACCCTCTCTTTCTAGAATTGTGTAGTATTTAATTGCTACGAAGGATCTTAGCCATCACTTAATCCTCTTTCTCACTCTATAGACCAGGAAGCCAAGGATCAGAGAAATTTCTTGAAATGACGAAGATCATACATCTTGGTTATTGTGGTGATTGAATTGTGGGTGATGGTGGGGGCTGGTTCAAAAGTTAGTGCAAAGGCTGAAATTGCTAGGATTACTCTGGAAAATTCTTATTGGCCATAGTATAGAATACATGTTTACAACCCAATTTACAGCCCAGTTATTTATGATAGGAAGAAAGGAGGAAACAGATACGGTTTTAATTGTATGAGAGGGAAGGAGGGTGAGGGGTTCAGGGGGAGAGAATTATAAGTGAGTTTAAGTAAGGTGATTGACCATGTGGTGCCGTCTCTCTGGTATGAGCAGTGCCAGAACTCAGAACTCCAGCAGCCAAGCCTTTCTGTGGACTCAGCTTGCATCTCATATCTAGAAAAGATCAGACAGTTAAATATTCGATGATGGTACTTGTTCCTCATAAGTGCTTTGAAACTATGCCTCCATTTTGCTCAAGGAAACCTGTTGTTTTTTGGTTTGCTTGCTTTCTGCTGCTTTGGTTTTATTTTATTTTTGCCTGTAATTTGCTTCTCAAACATTTTAGAGTGCCAGGAAACTCACCTTGTATTTACAGAATATCCACAAGGTGGCACTGTTGAAGTTCTCTTGATTTGCAGAGTGTAGTCCAGAGGCAACCCCTTCTCTTGGGGAGTGTACAGTCTTGGAGAAGAGACAGAACAGATGAACATGTGTTATGTATATAAATATGGTTAGTATAATTGCATACAATTCAGTTTTCATTACAGCGAATTTTAAGGCATTGTCCATATCTCTGTTAAAGTGGAATTTTGTGGTATTGAATATTACATGAAATGAATGGACCATTGGCTGGGACATGGAAATATTTTTGTTAAAATGCTATTTGTTTTAACAGGATTTGATCTGAACATATATACATATGTCAGTATATATCATACATACGAATCTAATAGCTGGGGACAAGCTGGCCAAGTTGATTGTGTTCGTGTCTAGTAGACTTGGATTAAACCTGGCATTAGTTCCTTAACACAGACCCTGCCTTAAGAGTATTAGGGGAGAAACTGGTCCATGTGTACGTGCATACTTAAAGTTAATAATGTATGGAGCAACTTAGTAATCACTATTCTAGTTTGGTGTTGAACTTTTACCATAGATGATCTTGAGTTTGAAGTTTTACTCTGTTTCAGTTGTCAACTTAAGACTTCTTTTGATTGGGAAAACCATTAATTCCATAAAAATTGTCTGTAGTTCTCGCTTCTTAATGCTTACTGTGAATATCATACCTGTCAGTATAGGGAAAATGGAAAATGTTTGTGGTCTCTGGCTCCTTTTGGTTCAGTGGAAAAAGTGATAATTATGATATGCTTTTCTAAAAATCATGGTAAATGTTTAGTCTGCAATGTCAATTTCTGCAGGCTAAGTTTGTGGTTTGTAAGAACTGTTGTTAAAGGGAAAATTTACATCATTTGAAGTAGAGGCAGATTGTACTTCAAAGAGGATGATAAGCATTGGCGATGTTTTTGGTGAGGTATCTGAGCAATTAAGAATTTTGAAACACTTAGCTTCCTGGCCATGGTTTATTCATTTGTCTTATCCCCAAGTAAGGGCGATAAACCATTATGGACTGTAAATGTGACAGACTAAATCAAAGGTCTTGAGAGAGCGTAGCTGAGGCTTTAGGCTGGATGTAGGGCCAAGGACCAGCATGACAGAGTGGAAAGAGTATGGGTGTTGGATTTAGACAGTCCCTAAATTTGAATCCCAACCCCTGCACTTGATAGTTACATGAGCCCACTTTTTGGAGCCTCAGTGTCTTTATCTGTATGGGAATAATAATAATAATACTTCATGGGATATTGTAAAGATGAAAGACAAGGTATGTAATATGCCTGACATCTGGTGGGTATTGTGAGGATGGTAGCTTTAAAAAGAAAAAGAAAAAAGAAAAAAAAAAACCTGGAGAGACAGGAAACACCTGCTTCTCCAGAGGTAGTAAGATTTGTTGCCAGGAAGTTTTAATTATTCACCTGCTAATTTCTGAATTGATTCATCCTGACATCATAGAGGTAGATGCGTGCGCCATTTTGTTGGGACAACAAAATGTTGAACTTTGTGACTTGAGTGTCATTTCACTTCATTTCTGTCTGAATCCTTAGGTCTGTATATGCCAAGTTAAAGGCATCCATTGACATCCTATTGCTGTCAGCAGTTGCATTGTTTTTTCTTTCAAAAGGTTGCTAAGTTCAGATTTTACCACTAGATCTGTGACTAGGAAGGGACAGCAGGAGTGGGTGGGGAAGGAAGTTTCTTTGCAGCTGCCCTTTGAAATGTGTTTCTAAAATAATAAAAGTTTCTGTAATTGTATGATCTAAGCAGCTGTGTTAAAACTGGCTGTAGTCAAGGGCATTGAAGTGACATTATACATTTGAGTTTCATTTTGATATAGTGTTGTTTACATACTGAGCTTTGAAATTTGTGCCTCTTAATTGTTTTAATTTATTGTTGAAATTTTTCCAGACCTTCGTCTGGTGCCTATAATTAGCAACAGAAGCACTTCTTCAGCATTGTGTGTGCCGTATTCTGGCCTCATTTTCTGAAACCATAATGTGTCCTCTTGTTGCCTTGGGAAGGGAGGTGGTAGTGGGAGACGGGGGGGGGGGGGGGGTCTCAGCAAGATAGAGAAATGAGAGCCAGATATTGGTACTTAAGAAAATGCTTAGTTTTAACACTTCAAAGCACTTTCTGGCCCGAGCAGATGGCCCACCTTCTTCAGTAACTTCTTTGTCCTGAATAGGCTTGAAATGAGAAAGTTCCATGGTCTGCTTGGCTCCTGGGGATACTGTTCTAAGGTGTTCTCGTAGAGGTTGTGGGATTCCTGTTATGCTGACATTTAAGGGGATATGCGACTTAGCACCAAGATGTTAGAATGGGCTTTAGTGCTTTGCTAGAGGAGCTGTTCAGCGTTTTTCTTTGTGGAAAATAACAAGAGCAACATTGCTTAGTTTCTTTGACCAATGGTAGCAGTTAAGGGGATTTGGAGATGAGGGAAGGAGAGCAGAGACTGACACTTAGCAAGAGCCTGCTCTGTATCTGGCTCCTTCGTAACCTTCTCCTGTTAACCTTCCCAACAAGGCTAAGAAGTTCCTTCTCTGTAAAATGAGGATATTGAGAATGACTGTTGTCAGAGTGTTACTGTGCACATTATATCAGATCATTCATGACAGGTGTCTAATATTATTCCTATTTTATGGGAGACTGAGATGGAAAACTGATTTGCTTCAACCCAGGTTATCTGACTCTACAGCCAGTGCATTTTCCAAGAGACTGAAATGCCCTGCCTCCTGGAATTGATGGCGTGAACTTAAAGCATTATGCAAGGGAAGTCAGTCTTCTAGATATGATGGAGATGTGGCTGGATTGGAGTGATGGCATTTGAAAGAGGAGGAAAGATGTGTTTGAGATTTCCTTATGTAGAAACTCAGTGATAGTCTAATGGTGAGCTAGACGAAAAAGGATATCAATTGCTATAAGGCAGTAGTTCCCAGTATCAGAATTATCTGGTGGCACTTCTAAAAAGACAGATTCCTGGTCTTCACCATGTAAACATGCTGATTCAGTAGACCAAAAAAATGTCCAGGGAATCTGTTTTTGGTGGTGGTGTTTTTGTTTGTTTTATTTTAAGTTTTTTTTTTTTTTTTTTGAGAGAGAGAATGAGTGAGCCCATAGGCACACACATGAATGGGGGAGGGACAGCGAGTGGGGTGGAGAGAGAATCCTAAGTAGGCTCCACACTGTCAGCACAGATTCCCACTCGGGGCTCAATCCCACAAACCATGAGGTCATGACCTGAGGACCTGAGCTGAAACCAAGAGTCGGATACCCTATTGACTGATCCACCCAGGTGCCCCTGTTTATTTTTAAAAATCACTTGCCCTAAGTGATTCAACTACAACTACACAGGCTTCTGAGAGCCAGCTCCTGGACCACCCAGCCAGGTAGAAGACTTGGATGGATGGCACTTTCCCAACTCAGATACAGACGATGGAGGTGTTGCACTGAGTTGCAGTGAGAAAGCAACTATCTGATGCATTCTTATCTCACTATGCATTTCATCACTCAGAGCGAGGGACTCATGAGGGGAATTGGTTAGGGGTGTGTTTATAACCAATTAAGAGGATTTAGTTGACGATATGGAAGTAATGTGGACCTTGAAAGGTGACTGTTCTCATAGAACGTGAGAAACTAGATGAGGTAAGTGCCCAGAATTAGAAAAATTCAGAGAAGAGCTAAATCTATTAGCCCATGATTAGAGGTGCTAAAAGAAAATGTGATTGTAGGGGCGCCTGGGTGGCGCAGTCGGTTAAGCGTCCGACTTCAGCCAGGTCACGATCTCGTGGTCCGTGAGTTCGAGCGCTGTGTCGGGCTCTGGGCTGATGGCTCAGAGCCTGGAGCCTGTTTCCGATTCTGTGTCTCCCTCTCTCTCTGCCCCTCCCCCGTTCATGCTCTGTCTCTCTCTGTCCCAAAAATAAATAAACGTTGAAAAAAAAAATTAAAAAAAAAAAAAGAAAATGTGATTGTAGAGGGCAGAGAGATTCTGAAATTTGAAATTCTTGTCAGTAAATTTGTGAGCCCTAGCAGTGGAGAGGTACAAGTACCCTATGATTATCCATGGATCTCCCTGATTTTAAATGCAAATGGAAGAAAGGAGCACATGATCATGGAGATACACAAAAAGGAAACACATAGCTTCTATAGACAAGTAGACCTAAAGACATTGTGTGCCAGGGTAGTGATTGAACACGGAGTTGTGATTTTCAGAATTGTGGAACGTTGAGAAGTAATTGAAAACCATAGGCAGAGGGGCTCCTGGGTGGCTCCGTCGGTTAAGTGTCTGACTTGATTTTGGCTCAGGTCGTGATCTCAGAGTTCGTGGGTTCCAGCCCCACATTGGGCTCTGTTCTGACAGTATGGAGCCTGCTTAGGATTCACTCTTTCTCTCTCCCTCTCTCCCTCCATCCCTCCATCTCTCCGTCTCTCCATCTCTCTCTGCAGCTCAAAATAAACAAACATTAGAAAACTGTAGGCAGAGCTACTAGGTACAGTTGTACCCTTTACAGCTTGTACAACTGCATTTGGTAGCCCTGCATGGATAGTACTCTGAGATGATTGATGAGCAGACTTCCTGGTGTTAAGAGCTGGAGACCTGAGGTTGGGTGTATTTGGGGGATATTGGCTAGTAAATTTAATGTTATACTGTGGCAGACTTTTAAAATGGATTATCAAAGTTAATTTGCAGCTGAAGAGACCGTGTAGGGTTGTGTAAACCTATAAGGATGTATACAGAATGCTAGGAACCTTTATATCTGAGAGGATTTAGGGATTAAAAATTTTTGCTTATATGCATTTTATAATTTTTGTGTCATGAACTTGGGTTATATATGTTAAAAAAAAGGGATACAAAGCAGCTCCTTGCCAACTTGTAAACAAAAAATACAATACCAACTTTATGTAGGAAGCACCAGCAAGGGAATACAAAGAGTAACCATACCAAATTCACTTGATTGTGGGGTGGGAGATTGGGATAAGCCTATCAGATTAGTAGGTCAGAAGAATGGTGCAAAGGTAAAGGTGATAGGGTCTTTATGGGGGGCACAGTTTCTCCAAATATCCGAACACTGAATAGAGAGATGTGGGCTGGACAGTAGTACATCCGAGTGGCCACAGAACCAGTGGCTCTGTATTGGTACTGTGAGTATTTAATGAATGGATCCACAGTAGCCTCGATGGAAATACAGATCTAGAATCATGGGTGCTGTCCTTGGTTCTGACCCATTTAACATGTTTGCCAAGAACTTGGGATAAAGACTCACTACATTTGCCCATCATGCAGATTTGGTGTGGAATATCCACTCTTCTGGATGACAGAATCAGAATTCTAGAGGTGACATGCAAGGGTCAGATTAAGCTTCAAAGGTGAATTACAGTAAGGATAACTATAAACTTTTGCATGAAGCTGCCCTTCACCTCTCCATTAGCCATACAAATGTAGAATTAGGGGGAATTTTATTTTTTAAGTTTATTTATCTATTTTGAGAGAGAGAGAGAGCATGCCTGTGAGCAGGGGAGGGGCAAAGGGAAGATGAGGGAGAATACCAAGCAAGCTCCACACTGTCAGCACCAAGCCTGATGTGGGGCTTGATCCCACGAACCGAGAGATCGTGACCTGAGCCAAAATCAAGAGTGCCAGACACATAACTGACCGAGCCACCTGGGCACCGTGGGGGAATTGCTTTAATAAATCCTTTTGGAAATCAGGCCTAGGAATTTATTTATCTTACTCATCTTAGGTATCTACTGTGATAAGACTACTTAGATAAAGACAGTATAATCTTTGACTGCATTAACTGTGATACAATGACAGTCACCAGAAAAAATAGTGGTCTCAGTGTATGTAGTCTTTATGATCAGATCAGAGCTTGGATATTAGATCTAGTCCAGAGTAGGAGAATTAGTATATGAAAAGCCTGTAAACCACAATCAAGAAAGTATAATATAAAGTGTCACTCTCAGAGTTGAAGAAACCATTAGTCTGTAAAGCATTTTAATGCACCATCTCATTTTGATATTTCCAAAATAGAGATTATTATCCCCATCTTATACAGATGAGGAAAACTGAGCTCTGAAAGTTTAAAAGAATTACTTACATCCTGCAAAGTTAATGCTACTATATGGCTTCTATTTATCTTGAAAAAGAGAACAAGTATTTACCTTATATGGTGTTTTGTTGCCTTAAAATCTTTTTATAAAGTTCTTCCATCTGATTCTTACTGGTAGTATGCGGAAGGACAGTGGTTACTGGTAATTACCATTTTTTAATGGTAAAAGACCAAGGGGCAGTGATGTTTCAGGATTATGTTTAAATATTTGTTTCATGTCAGAGAACTGCTACATGGTGAGCCTTGACTTGAAATTGAAATTTTCTGCCTATACGTCTAGTGTTCCCACTACTACAATAGGTCTGGGAGGTGAGCTTTATTTTTTGTAGCTACAGAAGACTTGCCTAGAGCCATAGGATGGGAGTTCACAGGTGGTAACGTTGATGAAAATGGTGATTTCCTTACTAGATGGCAGTGTCAGGCAGACTCTGAATCTTGGTTGTCTTTGGGGTGACCCTTGCATTGTGTGGGATAAATCTCATAAGGTTCAAGAATTTACAGACATGTGGTTCTTGCTTTTGAGGATTCTACCTCCATAAGAAGGAGATGAAGAAATGATTGGCAAAGATACATTTAAGGAGACCTGACTTTAACTCTTGGATTGTCACTTGACTTTTCATAAGCTTTTTAAGATGTGTGAGTGTTTCTCCTTCTTTGTCTCCTTGGCTCCAAGAGATTCACATAGGTCATATATTAAATGGATGATTTGTTATGAGAGACGGTAAGTCAGAGGGGAAAGAACACAAACTTAGGAGCAAGAGATCGGAGTGCAATCTTAGTTTTAGTATTCTATAGTTGTGAAACCTTGAGGACTTAGTAACCTCTCTATGCCTCATCCTTAAAATTTGAGGAATCATTTCCCTGTAGTAGTTTTCTAAGAGTTATGTAAAAGAATGCAAATAAGCCTTTTTTTGTAACATCTGACAATTAGAGACCTGTCCAGGATCCACTTTTATACATAGAATCTGTTGCCATCAAAACATTTTTTTTTTTTTTAATTTTTAGGGTGCCTGGGTGGCTCAGTCAGTTGGGGATCCGACTGTGCTGACAGCTCAGAGCCTGGAGCCTGCTTTGGATTCTGTGTCTCCCTCTCTGTCTGCCCCTTCCCCGGTCTCTCTCTCTCTCTCTCTCTGTCTCAAAAATAAATAATCATTAAAAAAAATAAATTTATTTTTTTTTAAGTAAGCTCTGTGCCCATCCTGGAGCTTGACCTCACAACCCCCAGATCAAGAGTTGCATGCTCTACCAATTGAACCAGCCAGGCACCCTGCCATCAATTATTTTATCTTAAAAACTCAGAACCAAAAAGAAGTGTATGTGTTTATGTACTCATGCACTTGTATATCTGAACTTTTGATACTAGTCAGGTATGTTACCTGGTTCAGGATTTCTTTATTCCTCTTACCTTTACAGAAATGGTGACTGGTACATTTCCATCTCCCTTCCCATTCCTTCATTGCCTTTTCTATTTTGTAGAGCAAGGCTTAGATCACATAGCGGAAAACATTCTTTCTTACCTGGATGCCAGGTCTCTGTGTGCAGCAGAGCTGGTATGTAAAGAATGGCAGCGAGTGATCTCGGAAGGAATGCTTTGGAAGAAGCTGATTGAAAGAATGGTGCGCACTGACCCTCTGTGGAAGGGACTTTCAGAAAGAAGAGGGTGGTAAGTTCCTGGGTTGCTTGTTCCCCTGAAAAAAGTTTCTTGGACATAGGGTCAGTTTGGTTATTCAAACAAGCAGTTTGACTTGCCAAATGTGTTGGCCTATTTTAAAGTGGGAAAGAGGAGTGGTCACAAGTGGCACGTGGGGGAGGGGGAGTTGAAGCTGTTAGAGTAATTCCTTCTGCAATGCATATTTCCTTTACAAGTATTAACTGTTAGGAAGTATTATATAGTTTGAGTGATTTGGCTTTTCAAACCTATGAGTTTATGTTTTCGTTTTCCTTTCACATTTTTCTTAGGTGATGATACTATTACCAAAAGATAGATAAGAAAAAAGAAAATATGAGAAAGTCAATAACATTTTGTTTTTTGTCATTGTTCTGACTGAAGATATGGGAGGCAAGGCGGGCAGGAATTTTCAGCCGACCCATTAACTTACATACAGTTTTATACCTTTATACGTGTCCATAACCTGGCCCACTTAGCACAGAAAGAGAGTTACAGCTTGTACAGGCTATGGTGTGAGTGAGGGATAGAGCTGTTGTTTTTCTTATGGGAGGAAGTTTGATGTGCCCCAAGTAAGGTTTTTCACAAAGCTGCCTTAGCGTTTTTTCTTAAATTGTAGAATGAAAGGCTGGATTAATATGCGTTGGGTATTCAGAAAATAAAAGGCCAGGATTGTATTAGAGAGCTGGAAGTTAAAGTACATTTGTGTCTAATATGTAAATGTAATGGTCAGAAATCCTACTTTTGAACTGTTAAAATCAAAACACTCGAAGGGTACACTATCTTTGTCAGCACCACGTTTAAATAAAATTCACCTTTTTATGTGCAAGATTATAACATCTGTTTGTTTCCATTTGCCAGGGATCAGTACCTGTTTAAGAACAGACCTACAGATGGCCCTCCCAATTCATTTTATAGGTCATTATACCCAAAGATTATCCAGGACATAGAGGTAACTTTATGATTTATCTGTTTTATGGGCTCTTTGTGTCTTGTTCTCAACTTTTTATGTTGCCGTAGAGCGTTTTGTTGATCTAAAAACATGGAGCTAGTAATTTTTTTTTTAAGTTGAACTCTTGAAGCAAATATGTCAACAGTCAGTATAACCTGCAGCCATACTTCAGGGTAGATAATGCCTGTTTGTAAAAACTGACCTGACTTTTCTAAAACCTGAAGTGCTTCTGCAAAGTTGCCAGTTCATTAAAACCTGAGTCCAAAGTCAGCTTTTTATTCTAATTTGATAAATTTTCCAAAATCCCAGGCACAGTTTTTCAGGTTAGCAGTTTTACATTTTTGAGCCATCTCTAGAGAATTAGAGAAGGCACAAGGCTCAGTTTCCTCTGTAAATTTCCCATAATTTTTTTCATAAAAATGACTCAAATATGAATCTAAGCAATAGTTAAGTGGGTTTTATACAGCAAATTATGCTCCTGGACCATTTTGGATTTGAGGGTAACTTCACCAGACCAGTAAAACTCTGTAAACTTGATGAGAAACATTGGAGATGTTTGATATTATTCATGTGTTCTAATTAGTTCCGTTTTATTATTTAGCCCTTTTCCTTGAACCAGGAAAGACAGGCACAGGCATTTCTCATTAACTCTTTCACATGTGTTCTTGGCAGGTCTTGGTTACTTCACTATTTCCTCCTTGGCGAAAAGTTTAGCCTTTGCTAGGCAGTGCTGTATCACCCATAAAGTTATACTCAGTTTCCCAAATGTCAAGTAATCCTCTCTCCCAGGTGATAGACATAAAAGTTACTGTGCCAAAATTCATTAATGGAGAAACATGTGCTTTTTGGAGAGTTCTCCCCACCCCCTTCCCTTTTAAGGCAGATGTGAACTGATGGAATCATTAGGTTAATGGTAAATTTCAATGTGACTGGAACATCATATTTAAAACACAAACCCTTGTTTTGAGTATCTACTTCCTAAAATGAGCTGTAAAGCAATCTTTTACGGAGGGCTAAATAATTTAAAACTTCTGCCTGACTAATCAAAGGTTAGGAATTGCTTGATCCACTGGAAGTTCAAAACTTAGAATAAATTGCTCCTACACTGTTAACTTGAATCTTGAGTTGGTGTGTGTGTGTTTTAGGGGAGAGGAGCTGTCTCTTACCCCAAGGTAGTTGTACTAATTATTGCTTTGCATACATATTAGAAACTATATTACTTTTTGCTTCTTTTTTCAAGTGTTCATTCCAAAGCAACTCCAGATTTCCGTGACTAATTTCAGCAAATCCTTTGTTATGAGAAGGATGATGTTTAAAGTCAATATTAATAAATAGGAACTCTGGAAGAACTTTGATCAGGTTGAAGATTTTGGTGACATAGATTATTTAATCCTCATGAGTACTGTTATAATCAGTAGTATGAACTCAGTACTCTGTGGCATGATAATATGTGACACTACCTACTGTAACCATTTCCTCAGGCTAAAATAATATTTTAAAGTTAGTGGAGGAGGCAGATGTGAGGGAAATAGAGCTATGGGGGAAAACCCTATTTGATGCAAAACCTCTACATCATGGTGGTCTACCCAGTGGTTCTTAAAGTGTGGTTTGGGAAAACCCACTGGTGGCCCACAAGAGTCTCCTCCAGATTTTTGTGGGCTAGATCTCTTAGTGTAAGGGATGATGTTTTATACTTTGGCATATTCACTAATAGTAGTAATAATAAAAAATAATGTATCATGCCTACAAGACCGTTTACTTGTACTAGATACTTTGTTAAGCATCTTATGATACACTTTTCCATTTAGCATTCTGAACAGTACCTGAAAGGTAGGCCATGTCCTTACTCAGAGCTAAGGAAATGGAGACTCAACAACATTAAATAGCTCGCCCCAGATCACACAGTGAGTAATAGAGTCTGTGATCAACCTACAATTCTTCTGCACTTACTACAACTTTTTTGTACTCGAGATCA
This sequence comes from Leopardus geoffroyi, assembly GCF_018350155.1. Lineage (NCBI taxonomy): Eukaryota > Metazoa > Chordata > Mammalia > Carnivora > Felidae > Leopardus > Leopardus geoffroyi. The sequence goes on from NC_059326.1 coordinate 177,409,101, forward strand.
CTGGTGCCTCATCAGAATAGAGTTCTTTACCTCTGTTTTGGGAGTGTGTTTTATTCTGACCAGGATGAACACACATGTAGAGAGTTGTGTCAGTGACCTATGGATCAAACAAATAGAGACTCAAGGACTTGATTCTTGACCATATGGCTGGCATGAAACTCTCATAGCAGAAGAGAATAATTACAGGTACCCTCTGTTGAGCTCTTGCAGTATACCATGAACTGTGTTGTATGACTTACAGAGATTATTGCGTTTAATTCTTACAACAAGGTACATATTATCCCTATCTGTAACAAGGGAAAACTGAGACTAAGAGATGGGAATTGAACTGAGATTTGTTCAGCTTTGGGGTTAGTGTGTTGTTTATCATTTTCAAAGTGGAAAACTCAGGAAGTGGAGAAAGAGGTGTGATGTTACATGCCTATGGACTTTGCAAGGTGATCTCATCTCTCCCCAGTTGTGTGAGTAGTCAGCATTCTTGACTGCTAGTTTAAAAAAAGGGCATGAGTTAAGGTAAGATTAATTGGCCTTGTTATAGTCTACTTACGGCAAAGGTAGTATTTTAAAGGGTTTTAATTTTAAGAAGCACATTGCCAAAGATAAATTACACCCCGAGCATCAAGTGGGTGCTTATGCCCCCTGCCCAGTTGCCCCTCCATGCCTGCAGAGTCTCTGTGTAGTTCCCATATACTTGGCGAAGTTGCCAGTACACAACAGCTTCTTCTTTTCTTGCTCTACTTTGACAGCTGTGTTTCAGGTACTGTCTTGTGTCATCTGTCCATTCCTAGATTTGACTGTGATGAGCAGATGACCTTGCCCTTCTACATTGACCCATCACAAATCGGCTAATTTTTAAGAAAAAAAATAGAAAACCTAGCCTAGTGTGGCCAACTCCCATTATTGAGGAAATGAAGATGTGAGAGATGAAGTCTAGGGAGAATAAATAAGAATTCTTAGCTTTCTGCAAAGCTTCATTTCTCTTGGGTGTTCTTGCCACACGGGGGGGGGGGGCGGGGGGAATGGGGTGGCGTGGTTTAGAGTACCTCTGAGTTGAGAAGGAATTCCTGGAAAACCTGAGGCACATTCCTCAAAGATGCAGCCATATTTCCCCTGCTATCTAGAGTCTCAGTTGTTCTGCTCACTGCTAATGGTGAGCTTACTATTAGGTACTTTGCTGCAGTGATTTGATTTAACTCTCAGACGATCAAAACAGAGTCTTAGTCCAAAGCTCATGCTCTTTTCATGCTCTTTTGGGGATCTACCATGCCCCCAAGCGTCTCTCAGCAGAGAGGTGGGAGTTGTTACAATAGACTTAATCAGAATTCTGTGTCCTGAACTTGGATTTTTCTCTGTTGCCATCTCAGAGTAGTGTAAACTCTTTCATGTAATATGCATTTCCCCTCTTTTTATTCACTGGATTAAAGCCTTTGAAGCACTCTCCTTGGAATAGACCACTGGTAAAATGATGGTGTGTTGTATCGCACCTTTTAATAAACCACATTTTATTCAGGGAAAGTGGGAAGCTTTTTTGTGGTTTGCAAACTTGATATTAATATTGTCCTGACCAGAAAATGCTGAAACTTGCCCACCCACCCAGTTGTGTTTAGGCTTCTAAAAATAATGTTATTCCTCCATACTCAGACATCTGTTTTCACTCTATTGCCAATTTAAATGCCGCTGTATACTCTGTGTATCATGGCTACTTTCCCAGTATTTTTAAAATTTGCACAGGGTAAGGGGATTTTACAAGTTCTCAAAAACACGAAGTACTCCTCTACAGTAGCCACACCACATGATGTCTAAGTGTAATGGCAGGTATCGGCATAATTAAAGAGGTGCACCTGTGTATGCCCTGTATCCCTGCTGCTGGAGTCACAGTTGAAATGCACTGGAAGGCTGAGCCCCTTCCCAGGAATGGTTAGGGAGGGCCCAGGGCTAGTAGCATTAGATACCAGCCCAGACCGAGACAACCGTTCCTGACATCTTGGTGAGAAGATTTTGTTGGTCACAGCCTACTCCTTTGGGTCTGTGTTCTCCGCAGCTGAGGAGGAGCATCGCTGCTGTCGTTTGTAGGCACTGTGATGAGCACTTTATATGTGTAATTTCGTTTGCTCCTTACAAGAGTTTTTAAGGAAGTAGATCTTATTTTTCCCATTTTTACAGAGGAGGAAACTGCAGCGCAAACAGTCCCACCTCATTTGCCAAAGCTGCTAACTGACCTAGGTATTTTCTGTACCACACTGGGCTGCCTTCCATTTTTAAGGGTCTAGTATTTTATTTTTTATTTATTTATTTTTTTAAAGACCTGGCTTATAAGCATTCTAGTAAGAGTTGAGGTCGTTGAATATGGTGGTAGGTAGTATTTTGGGCAGGCATAGTCAGCAGGACGTGCTGCTTTCTTTTGTGGGTGGCCCAGGGAATTGAGAAGAGTAGAGTCTCAGGAGTTACACGAGATTGGTGTGCAGCAAAACCATCTGTTCCCTGCTCTGGGTTAGTGTCCCTTTCTTGGCATTTTGAAACAAACCACTTCTGTGGTGATTCAGGAGCTTAAAAAAAATTTTTTAACACAGCCTTAAGCGGGAGCTTCCTAAAACGACCCATCAAGAATGACCTGGCAGACCTTTTATTTAAAATTCAGAAATGTATTTTAGAAAAACTAGGCTCTTTTCTGAATATTGAAAAGCTAAGCCATTTCCTAGTTCTTAACTTCCGTTCAGCTTAGAACAAGAGCCTGTTATCTGACAGAGCTTTGGAGAGGGCCTGGCCTCCATTTCTTATGTGAGGGCCAGAGGCAGAGGGTATGGCCCAGGCTGTCACGTCAGGCGGTGTTCTCTGACCAGACGTTGTGGGGGATGGGTGTACCCCAGGCTGACTGCTGCCTCACCCCAACTCCTCTTTGGTCCTCTCTGCTGTATCTTTAGGTTTTTAGGTATAGTAAAAGATTGTAATCAAGTCGCCCAGTTCTAGAAAACATTTTCCACTCGAGGGAGCATATAGGCAGTTCTTTTTGGTATGAGGCTTCTTCTGCTTTCTCTTTTTACATTATTTTTTTTTTCAGTCTCCCATGTGATAGTAAATACTTTTCCTTTGCATTGAAATATATAGAGTAACAAAGCTGCTTTACTGATTTGATGATATTTTAAAGCAAATGTTTATGTTTTATAACTGAAAGCAGTTGTATGAATTTTTAAAATAACACCCGAGATGCACACACATATATATACACACACACACACACACACACACACACACACACACACACACACATATATGCGTATATATGTATATATGTAAGTTATGTTACGTATTCAACTTTGTAATACTTGGGGTTTATATGGAGTCATGCCTTCTGCAGCAACTCTCTGGGTCCCTGTAGGGTGTAGCCTGAATATCGGTAACCACTGCCAAGAGTCACTGGCCATGAATGAGACTTGTTACCAGTGCATCTGTCTCCTAAGTCAGCGTTTTCCTGGTATACTTAGCATGCTGAGGTGGCTCAGTCACTATCTAAAAATATATTAGCTCTCTAAATGATTCTAAGCATTGAGTTCAGTTTAAGTCTTTTTTTCTGGACCCCTTTTCTAAAAGTCGCTTATATACTCAGATCTGTTATCTACGTTGGTAGCGGTAACAGGGGGGGTGAATTATTAATATTATTAATTTTGGTTTTGGAATATTCTTTATTTCTGACATTTCACAAACTTGCTGGAGATGATGATGCTGGCTCAGAAGCTCTGACTTGGTAGCAGATGGGCAGATGAGCGTTTCCTCACTCCTGGCATCTCCATGACACCTCCTTGCATCCCTCGGGTGTTAGAAATATGCGATCCTGCCCTCTCTCAAGGCTGTACATAGGAGCTCTTTGAGGGCAGGGATTATATTTCCAGGCTCCTGTGCTAAGTGTGGAGGCCACAAATGATGAAACATTTTCCTTTTTAGGTATATGTGTATCACTATCTCCAACCTTCCATTTCTTTTTCTATAAAAGGAGGACAGTAATTTCGGCTTCAGAGTTGTGATGATTAAATTAGCTATAAAATATTTAAATCACATACCATAGTGTTATGAAAGCATAGTACCTGGCACATAACATTCAGTAAATTTGAACAGTTTAGAGCATACAGAAGCATACTGCCTTCAACATAAGAGGAGATACAGTTTGTCAGATGTCAGCAGAGCTAGTAATTAAGTGCATATTGTGAATGAAGATGAGACTTATCACCTTCCTTTAGCAGAGCAACTAATTAAACTTTCAGCTACTCATATAATTAACTACTCAGAGATAATCTTTCAGGCTATATCCTGAACTCAGGTGTAACCAATCATTTTAGTCCCCATCGCCCCCTAATTTCAAGGATTTGGAGTTGACGCTCGGGTTGTTCTTAGAAACATTGTGCCCTTTGATCCTAAAAATGCCTCGTATCTACTACCAAAGCTTAGGTCTTCTAGTGCCCTGGGCATGATCCACTTTCTCATTAAACTTTGCCCACTGGTCTGAGGCCTTGGTTCTGTTTTTCTCCTGTAAGTGTCCTACAGAACTTATAGTTTTAATCACTCATTTGGCACTCATATTTTATCTGGAATTGTTACCGATCTTATGTTCTGTGTTCACTGCCTCAATAGCTAGGACTGTGCTTCTTTACAGACACTGCATATTTTAGTGGAAAAGCATGGACTCGTTGTCAGGAAGAACCGGGTATAATTTCCATTTACTCTAGTTACTTAGTTTTGTGGCCTCAGGAAATTAAACTCTTCCCTTGTTTTTAAAAGGGAAGTAATAAGAACTTCCTTCCAAGGTTAGTGTGTGGATCATTTAACCAGATAAACATCTTTTGAGTATATCTAGTTCCAGGTACTGTGTGCCTAGATACCTGTGTGCCTGTAGTGGTAGCTCCCTTGAACAGTGTGCTTCCTGTTCTTTTAATCCCCGGCACCTAGCACAGTCAGTATATGGAAAAAAGTAGCATCTCAGTAAATGTTGCAAGAATGATGGAAGAATGTTATCCAGGGCCCAGGTGTGCCATTCTTATTCTAAAGGACCTTTCAGTCTAGTAGATGATTAAAAATGGATAACAAAATTCTTTCCGTAGTAGTTGACAGGTAGTAATTGTTTGATGTCTTTTCTCAGTGATTAAGACAATGCCTTGGATGGATACATAGATTGTCAGTATATGCTTCATGTTGGTGGTGGTCTTCTGCCAAATATTTTAATTGGCATTAGAGAGTGACCCAGTGAGTTACTACTTATTTGTATATTTTGGGTGCAAATGGCATTCTTTAAGCATATTGAGTTCTGTCTAGGCTATTTTTTTTCAAACCCAACTCAAACTCATTGGAAATCCTATGGCGGTTGCCAGATAGGGAGCGTTTGACAAAAAACACTGTTGGGCTAATGTCTTACTTGGAAAGAGCATGATTCCTATCCACAGACAGTTATGCAAACCAAGATGGGGTATCTGGTATGCTGTTCCTGGAAGCAACACTAGAGTCTGAAGCCTAATAGAATAGTTGATTCACAAAAACTCATCTGTTGCCTCCTTTTCCCCCCAGACTATAGAATCTAACTGGCGGTGTGGACGACACAACTTGCAGAGGATTCAGTGCCGCTCTGAAAATAGTAAAGGTGTCTACTGTTTACAGTATGATGATGAAAAAATTATCAGTGGCCTACGAGATAATTCTATTAAGGTGAATGACTGTATTTTGTATGTGTTCTTCTTAGAATTGTGGTGTGTTAGATACTAGATCACTGAATCTCTCCATTTATTCCAGATTGTTTTCATCAGTGCCCTTCCATCTTGGCAGCTCTCAGTGTGGTTCTCAGGAACCGCAGAGTGTTTCCCTAGACTAACACAAGACCCCTGGATTGTCTCACTTCTTATCCTTCTCTAAGCACATGTGCATTCTGTGTTCTGTGTTTAGGTGCGCATGGAAAATATCTCAGTATCACAGGACTCTTGCTGACTTTGCTAGCTGGTGGAGGCATTGCTGCCTTGCCTGTAAATCAAAGTCATTGCCTTTTATGGGTGCTGACGAAGGCTCAAGTGATAACACAAAAGAATGATAGAGCAATTTATATTTATATGTTTTAATTCACTCTTCAAAAGTAGATAAGCTGGATCATTTCTGTGTTTTTAATGTTCGGCAGCTGATCTGACAGATTTTGTTTTACATTGTTTATAGCTTATTTTCTCGTATTTAAGAAAACATAGCAGGATTTTTTTTTTTGCCATTTTTTTTAAAGTTACAAGTTACATACAGGAAAATTCACTCTTTTTGTTGTAAAGTTTTATGAGTTTTGACAAGCACAAAGAATTGTGTAACCGTAACAAAAATCAAGATATAGAACAGTTCCATCATCCCCAGAAGTTCCCTTATTCAGCCCCTTTGTGTTCAGTTCTTCCCCTTAGGCACTGGGCTTTTTAAATTTATTTATTTACTTTTTAATTTTTTTTTAAAGTTTATTTTTGAGAGAGCACACGCGAGTGCAAGTGAGCACGTGTGCTCATGTGGAGTGGGGGGGAGGGGCAGAGAGAGTGGGAGACTGAGAATCCCAGGCAGTCTCCATACTCTGTGCTGTCAGTGCAGAACCCTACTTGGGGCTTGAACTCACGAACCTTTGAGATCATGACCTGAGCTGAAACCAGGAGTTGGATGCTTAACCAGCTGAGCCACCCAGGTGCCCCAACCTTTTTTTTTCCTCAGTCTTTTTTTTTTCTCCCTGTCCTTATAATTTTGCTTTTTAGAGAACAGTCTATAAATGGACTCATACAGTATGTAGCTTTTTGAGTTTGGCTTCTTATACTTAGCATCTTAGATGAGATTATCTCCTTTGTTACATTTAGCAGTAGTTGATTCCCTTTTCTTGCTGAGTAGCAGTCTACTTTCTGGTGCACCCCAGTGTGTTTATCCATCTACCTGTTGAAGGACATTTGTGTTTCCAGTTTTCACAATTATGAATAAAGCCACTATAAACATGTATGCAAGTTTTTATGAGAACTTACATTTTGAGTTCGCTTGAGTAAAAACATAGGAGTGGGATTGTTGACCCATATGGTAAGTATCTGTATTTCTTGCTAAGAAATGGCCAAGCTGGTTTTCAAAGTGGCTGTACTATTTTATGTTCCTATCAATAAGGTATGAGAGTTCCTTTTGTTATGCAACCTTGTCAGCCCTTGGTATTCTCAGGTTGATATTTGCCATTCTAGTAAGTATGTAGACATATGTCATTTTGAGTTAATTTACATTTCCCCAATGACTGATGATCGCATGATCTTTTCATGTGCTTATTTGCCATCTGTATATTTGGTGGTGAAGTATCCAAATCTTTTTTTTTTTTTAATTTTTTTTTTTAATGTTTGTTTATTTTGAGAGAGAGAGAGTGAGCGAGCAGGGGAGGGGCAGAGAGAAAGAGGGAGACACAGAATCCAAAGCAGGCTTCAGGCTCTGAGCTGTCAGCACAGAGCCCGCCACGGGGCTCAAACCCACGAACTGTGAGATCATGACCTGAGCCGAAGTTGGAAGCTTAACTGACTGAGTCACCCAGGCGCCCCGTGAAGTATCCAAATCTTTTGTCCATTTTTAAAATGGGTTGTTTTCATATTATTGAACTTTGAGAGTTCTTTACATATTCTGAATACAAATCCTTTTTTTTTTTTTAATATTTTTATTTATTTTTGAGAGAGTGCAAGTAGGGGAAGGGCAGAGAGGGGGACAGAGGATCTGAAGTGGGCTCTGTGCTGACAGCAGCTTGCCCAATGTTGGACTTGACCTCACAAATCGAGAGATCCTGACCTGAGCTGAAGTTGTATGCTCAACTGACTGAGCCACCCAGGTTCCCTTGGATACAAATCCTTTTTTGAGATATGTTTTGCAGATATTTTCTTCCAGTCTTGTCTTCTCATTTCCTCAATGCTATCTTTCATAGACCAGGAGATTTTGATTTTGATGAAGAATAGTGTACCATTTTTTTCTTTTATGGATCATGCTTTTTTATTTTAAAGTTCATTTATTTTGAGAGAGAGAGAGTGTATGAAAGTCGGGGAGGGGCAGAGAGAAGGAGAGAGAATCCCAAGCAGGCTCTGTACTGTCAGTGCAGGGCTGATTCAGGGCTCAATCCCATGAACTGAGAGATCAATACCTGAGCAGAAATCAAGAGTCAGATGCTCAACCAACTGAGCCATCTAGGTGCCTGTCTTATGGATCATGCTTTTGATGTCATACCTAGCAAGTTTTTCACTGAGCTTTTGGATCTGTAAATTTATATCTTTCATTCACCAAATTTCAAAAGTCTTTGGCCATTATTTTTTCAAATATTTTTTCTGCCCCCTTTTCTTTTTTTCTCCTTCTGAGACTCTAATTACATAAATAGTAGATCTTTTGTTATTGTCTTACATTTTCTCCAGGCTTCCCCCCTGCCCCCCACTCTTTTCTGAATAATTTCTTTTAGTCTGTCCTCAAGCTGATGGCATGCTGTATCTCCTTAGAAATTCACAGGATAGAGTAGCACATAAAGACTCTGAGGTCTGCAGGAGAGAGACACCCAGTGTTTCCCCACTTCCAAAATATATTTGACCTCAGAACCCTATTTTTATGTAATACTTATCAATCAATAGCCCTGATAACCTGCAGCCATAAATATACTCTGGCAAGAGTGACGTATGTTACTATTTAATTTGGGCAGTTATCCTTTAAGGAATAGTGAGAATGTTTTATAAGGGAGGTGCCTGGGTGGCTCAGTTGGTTAAGCATCCAGCTCATGATCACATGGTTCGTGGGTTCAAGCCCTGCATCAGGCTTCGACCCAACAATGTGGAGCCTGCGTGGGACTGACTCTCTCTCTCTCTCTCTCTCTCTCTCTCTCTCTCTCCTTCTCTGTCTGCCCTTCCCCCACATGGGTGCACTGTCTCTCTCTCTCAAAATAAATAAATACACCTTAAAAAGAAAAAAAAAGAGAATGGTTTATAAGGACCTTGTCAGAGCATAGGCTGACCACAGGCTTGCGTTTCATTTACATTGGATGTGTTTCTAAAAGAGTGCCGTTAATAGAGGCACACGATGTTTAAAATAGGCATGCATTTTATTTACGAGACATAAACAATAGAGCAGAGACGCACTTTAAAGAGATCATCTAGAACAGTGGTTGGAAACCTTTTGTCCTTCATTCTGTACCAGTCCTGGATCACCAATCACTCTTTCAAAATAACCGTGATTCTAATAGGTCAGAAATTAGAAGCAGGTCTTGCTGTTATAGAAAGACAGTTAAATGTCTTGTTTTGGCTATTTGTAGTAAACTTGAGGGATGCTGCTAATTATGACAGTATGATTTTACAAAGGAAGAAACAGGTTCACATGATCTATTTTTAACAATCCAATCTTTAAAATAAATGATTTCCTATCCCCTATTATATGTGGGAAGTATTGAAAACTTGAAAAACATTGGAAAGATCAAAAGAAGGGAGAAAAAGAACACTCAGAGAGCAAAGCCGACTATTATTAACATTATCTTTCCTTTTCATCTTTTTTTTTCTTTTAAATATATTGATTATATCACCATATAGATGGCTTTTATTCTATTTTTTAAAAAACATAATTGTAATTAAGCATTATATTCTCTCATTAAAAGCTTTTCAGTTTACTTTGAAATTTTTCTGAAATGTCGAACATTTTTCATTTTAAAATTTTTGTAAGTAATCATAATGGGTTAGAGATATGCATTTTTAAAGGCTCTTAATAGATGTTGTCACACTGTTTTTCAGAGTTTATTTAAAAATTCCCTTTATAAGGCTGTTAAATATAGTAAGTATAATAGAGGGACAAAGTAAACAAAATAGCGCATCTCTTTTGGAAGTTATTCGATATTGCCTCTTCCCTTTTTTTGTCATTTTCCACCTGTTTAAAGTTTAACTGCTTTTATTTACTGTAATGCAGGTTTGTTCTATTTTGTGATTCAGAAAGTAAGGTGAGACAGAAACATTTATCAGAAGGTGATAGACTAAATCACTGTTTGTCGTTGATCTTGTCTCAATAGATTTGGGATAAAACCAGCTTGGAATGTTTGAAAGTGTTAACGGGACACACTGGCTCTGTCCTTTGTCTCCAGTATGATGAACGTGTCATTGTGACTGGTTCTTCAGACTCTACAGTGAGGTGAGTGATTTGGCTTCGCTGGTCTGACTTCCGTATCTTCTGTGAGAAGACTGAGACTGCACCCTTTTCGGGGATAAGGACACACATTCTTTGTATATGTTTTATATGCTGTATTTCAAAACCACTTTAGGTGTGGGTTTATTTGAACAAAGCAGGCTAGAAAGCCAACTTTTGTTGACTAGGTCCTATGCTCGTTGTTGTATGTTATAGAGATGGAAATGTACTAGGAAATATTACCTAGCGTTAGACTAGCTTTCTCCTGGGAGACCATGCTCCAGACATTTGGAAAAGTCACCAGCATGCTAGTGTCCTTTCTCTGACTCAGTGCTTTTCAGACACTGCTTCTGCCACAGAAGCCTGTGACTTTCCTCCTTTGGTCTGTGTGAATTTGTCCTCTTAGGAGATTGGGTTTACAGAAAAGCTGTGATGTGAAAGGGCTGCCCCTGAGAACCTTATATGTCATGGATGGAGCAGCTGCCATATTGCCTTTGTCCATAAAGCAGTTGGGTAAATAGACGCATGTGGGAATTGATGAGTTGTCATGACTTACAGTCTCTAGTGTGCAATGGATAAGTAATGGACTCTGAGACCTATCAGAGGCCAAAAAGAGCCTTAAGCTTGGAAACTGCCCTCAGTTCCCCAGCTGTGAAGCCTCCTTCCCCTGTCATCTCAGACTCCCTGCGAGCCCACTTACTTGAAGAATCATTTTGTTGTCCTCACTGTCCCTGATTACCTGATGTTAAATAAACCTAAACCTGGACAGAGCCAGAGTTGGCCTTCTTTCTTCCTTTTTTTTTTTTAAGTTTATTTATTTATTTTGAGAGATCAAGAGAGCATGAATGGGGGAGGGGCAGAAAGAGAAGGGGAGAGAGAGAATCCCAAGCAGACTCTGCACTGTCAGTGCAGAGCCCGATGTGGGGCTGAAACACATGAACTGTGAGATCATGACCTGAGCTGAAATTAACAGTCAGACACTTAACTGACTGAGCAGCTACCCAGGCCCCTCCATAATTGGCCTTCTTTTTTTGAAACCCTCTCAGTACTTCTCAGCAAATACAATAATTGCTTCTGGGGGCTCCTTTTAAACATGGTCTTGGGTGTGAGGTCCCAGTCACAAGTGAAGCTTACATCTCCCTAGCCTACTACTAAGAATGGGCCCAGGGCACAGACACTGACTCTTCCTGGTTGTCTCAGTAATCACGCATTGTGCTTTTCTGTTCTCTAGAGTCTGGGATGTGAACACGGGTGAAGTTCTGAACACATTGATCCACCACAATGAGGCTGTACTGCACTTACGCTTCAGCAATGGACTTATGGTGACCTGTTCCAAGGATCGCTCCATCGCTGTGTGGGACATGGCTTCTGCTACCGATATCACTCTACGCCGTGTCCTGGTTGGCCACCGTGCTGCTGTCAATGTGGTAGACTTTGATGATAAATACATCGTGTCTGCCTCTGGTGACAGAACCATCAAAGTAAGTGTGTCTACTAGTCATAACTCTGCTTACTCCTGTGCCTTTTCAAGCACAGAGGAAGCAGAGGTGGGCTTTACCAACCTGGTACTGGGCAAGATCTGTAATCTCCTTCATCTGTGCTTGAGCCCTTGAGGCAGTCCCATTCTTCATGCTTCTGGAATCACAGGCAAGATAGGAGGAAAGGGTCATGGGTCCACGATGGAGAGCAGCCTTCTATTTCATGAAATGACACCATTGATCGCGTGTTTAAGGGGAAGAGAACTAACCTGTGGAACATGTACTGTGTGCTAGGAGCTTCACCTTACCCTGTCGCTGATCTCTTCCAGCACTCTGTTGAGGAAGGTATTGCCTCAATTTTACAAATGGGGCTCAGAGAGTGAAGAACTGGGCTGGAGACCACACAGCTAGTTAGTGGTGGAGCTGAGATTTGATTTATTCACTTAATTCACTTCATTTGAATTAATCCACTTAATGATCTATGCCTGGCCATAGACCCTAGGCTGGATGCTGGAGATACAATAATGAATAAGACCCATCCCTGCCCTCAAGAAGCTCGGCGTATGGTGGGTGGCAGGCATGAGACAAATGGTTGTAGTCTACGGTGAGTCATACGATGTAGTAAATGCAGGTCTGATCCCAGTATCCATTTTAACTTTTTAAAATTTTAGCTTTTGAGATATAGTTCACATACCGTAAGTTTCACCACTTAAAGCATGCAGTCCAGTGCCCCTTAATGTAGTTACAGTGTTAGCCATTTAATATAGTTTAGTTTCAGAACATTTTCATTGTCCCCTGAAAAAACCTCCTACCCACTGACAGTCAACCCCTGTACTCTTCTTCTGGTCCTTAGCAATCACTAATCTATTTTCTGTCCATGGATTTGTCTCTTCTAGACATTTCATATAAATGTAATCCTATAATATGTGGCCTTTTCTGTCTGGCTTCTTGCACTTAGTGTGGTGTTTTCATGGTTCATCCATGAATATTGTAGCACGTGTCAGGACTTCATTCATTCTAACGACTGAAGAAAATTCCATTGCGTGGATGTACCACGCTCTGTTTATCTGCTCATCAGTTGATGGACATTTTGGTTGTTTGCACCTTTCATTTGTTAAACATAGTGCTGCCATGAACATTTGTGTATAACTTTTTGCACAGACATACATTTTCAGTTCTCTTGGAATTGTAACTCTGGGTTCAATATTTTGAAGAGCTGCCAAACGTTTTCCAAAGTGGCTATGCTGTGTTAAAATCCCACCAGCATTGTGTGAGCATTTGAATTTGGATCAAAAAACCTTCTTTTTATGACCAGCACTAGGTGGCATTCTGGTATCTAGTATCTAGCCCCACACATCACAGAGGTAGCATCAACCTTTAGATAAAGTGGTCTGGCAGTTGAACAAGTAGGGTTTGTGTGCAGTAACTCACTTACCATTCAGTCAGACCAGTTGGAACAAGATCACTGCCTGGAAGTCAGGAGGGGTTGGGCCTTTTTTACAGAGCAGCCGTTGCATAATATCAGCCTGGAGGATTTCTCCGTATCCTTGCCAGCACTTGTTATTGTCCGTCTTTTTTATTACAGCCATCCTTGTAGTTGTGTAGTGGTTATCTCTGGTTTTGGTTTCCATTTCCCTTGTGACCAATGATATTGAGCATCTTTTCAGTGCTTATTGGCCTTTTTGTATCTTCTTTGGAGAAACATCTGTTTAAATCTTTCATGTACTTAAAAAATGGAATTATTTGGGTGTTTTTTGTTTGTTGCTTTTTTTTAACTGTGTAGTTACAAAAATTCTTTATATATTCTGGTTACAAGTACCTTAAGAGGTGAATGATTTGGAAATATTTTCTTCCATCTTGTGGCTTCTCTTTTCACTGTCTTGATGATGTTCTTTGCCACACAGACAACTTTAATTTTGATGAAGTGCAATTGATCAATTTTTGCCTTTTGCTGCCTGTGCATTTATTGTCCTGTCTGAGAAACCATTGCCTAATCCAAGATCACAAAGATTTACTCCTGTTTTCTTCTGAGAGTTTCATAGATTCAGCTCTCACATTTAGGCCTTTGGTTTATTCTGAATTGTATTTTTGTATATTGTGTGAGTTGGGGGTCCGACTTCATTCTTTTGCATGTGGAGATCTAGTTATCCCATTCAACTACAAACGCAGCTGGTAAAATAATTCAGGGCACTCTGGTTGCTTTGCGTCTCCTTATTTGGCTTGTAATATATTAAGTGTGTCTGTGAACATCTAAGTCTTGCAGATGGTTTCACAAAAGAGGGATTATTTATTCCACATACATAATATTAGGAGTGATGTGTCAAAACAAATGGAGCTGTTCAAGAAACTATGCTGGAAAAGAGGAGGATGTGAAAGGTGAAACTTTTTCACATCAGTTACATTGGATATGACATGTCAGCTGGCATGAAAACATAAAATCTGGCCCACACTCTTCCCTCTAGGCAAGTGAATGTCTGAACCATCCAGGAGATGTTCTCTTTGTGAATATCTCAAGGTTGGAGACTTCACAGCTTCCCTCTGTGTTTCATTCCTGTTTTATCACTCTGCAGCTAAGAAAACTGTATGCTGGCCAGTCTGTCCCCCAGCTTCTGAACCAGATTTCATAATCAAGTATTTTGGTCATTCTTAGATGCGCTGATATTTTTAAAAAGGTATATTGTGAGGGGACTTTTCAGCGTTTATTCTTAAAGTATTATTAATTGGTTATGCAGGTCTGGAGCACGAGCACCTGTGAATTTGTTCGTACTCTGAATGGGCACAAGCGAGGCATTGCCTGTCTCCAGTACAGGGATCGGCTGGTTGTTAGTGGATCATCAGATAATACCATAAGGTGAGTAGAAGCTGGTGTGCTGACAGAGTAGGCTGATTTTTGCTATAGTTTTGACTCCTGCCCCAGTCCTGATGCTCAAAAGACTTGGAGCCTTTGGAGATACTTCAAGTAAGAAAACTATAGGTAACTTTTATTAGTCCATTTGGTCCTGTGAACTGAAGTGGGTAAACTGACTCCTCCAATACACACGTTTTATGACATAAACTCCACCCAAGATCCCTTAATACCAGAACTCCTCAGAAGAGAGGACGCTCCAGCCTGACTCTCTACTTTCCCTTATCTGTGAGCTCCTGTCTCCCTCACTAACAGGTGGGAGGAGTGTACTTGATTTATCTGTGTCTCACCCGAGGCTACACTACAACATCATCCACTCCTGTTTCATCATTTATTTTATCTCCCTTTTTTCTTCCCAGCACTCAGTGTCCTTGCTTTCTAATAAATCTGACTATCCATAAACACTGTATTTGTTAAGAATTTCCCTTAAATATCTACTCACTGATCCCAAGTCGTTTTTCCATTGTCCCAACATATGCTGGTAGCTTTTTTTTTTTAAATCAAATTGTTTAATGTTTGGGCAAAATAAAGATTGGTTTCAAGATGATTTTTAAAAGAAAGAAGGAAGGAAGGAGGGAACAAAACAGCAATAAAGCTGAAACTGCTGCAAGTTTTCTTTATCATTTTAAGTTTTAAGATATTATTAAAGTCAGTTGACCCTGAATCTTGGTTCTCTTGTATCCATCATGCTTTATATTAATATTTCATCAGTAAATAGTCCTTACCTTTCTCACTGGAATCTCTGAGATTTTACAAAATAATAATGTATATTCCTTTATAGTTTATAGAGGGGAACCAATTTGGAGTCAGTGGCAGTGCTGAATGGCTCTGCTCACAGTAGGTTAGAGAAGCCACCGTCACTGACACTGATGAGAAGATTTGCTGAGGGTGGCTGTGGTAAAATATTCATTGGGTATATGGTAAGAGCTATTGGGAGAGGGGCTAAGAAAAGGTTGTTACAGAATGAGTTTGCTGACTTTGTTTTGTACACGTTAGTTTGCTGTGATTTATGTTTACAAACAATGTAGAAAAATCAATGATGACAGAAAAATTAAAAAATTTTTATTTTCAGAACTGTTCTGTAAATCATACACCGAGAAGAAGGCTGGGCGTAGTGTATGGGTTCATGTTCCTGAGACACTTCATATACCTAAGGAGAGGCTCCCACTGTGACTGTGTAAACTGGACAACCCTCGTGTCCTGGAGTGTTAATCTAGGAGGGGTGTCCCTAAACCTCATCAGGAGAGGAAGACCATTATGCTGGTCCACTGGTTCTAACTTCAGTGGGTCTCATGGATTCCAGGCTAGAAGTGCCTGGGGTGGAAGCCTACCCTCCTGACTGTATTATATCCTCCCCCAGCCCACACACATCATGCCTTTTCTTCTCTCCTGCCTACAGTCCCTATCTCCCCCGGAAAAGCCCTTCCTAGACCATTTGGCTACATGGTTTAATCAATTCAGACATCAAAAGAATGCCTAGGCACTAAATATAATTGAAGTTTGTTGTTTGTTGATCTTATTTAAATAGTAATACATGCGTGTGATTAAAAAAGGTTTCCAGTTGAGTAAAAGAAAATGCAATGAGAAGTAAGGCTTCTACCCAAATTAGTGCTTTAAAATGTACAAGTGGTATAAATGTACACGCGCATCTCTCTCTGTGTACGGTGTAGACTGGGAACGAGATAGAAACAAAGTTCAGGAGAGAGTGAAAGTCACGTTACAGGGCAGATAGTGTGAATCATGTGTGGGAAGTTGTTTCACAGAGATCTGTTTCACATTCAAGGCTATGGGATATCGAATGTGGTGCCTGTTTAAGAGTCCTAGAGGGACATGAAGAATTGGTCCGATGCATCCGGTTTGATAACAAGAGGATTGTCAGTGGGGCCTATGATGGGTATGTATTTCAGATTTCTAAGTGCACTGCTGCCATGGTATCTAGAGGAAAAGGAGTGCTGAATATTAAGCAGCTACGTATCTGCCAGTTTTGTGCCCGGTCCCTTCTGTGTAATGGTGGACGGCAGGTGTTGCCGTACCGCTTAATCAAGTGAGGCCACTCTGGCCCAGAAGGATGAGCAGTCTTGCCCCAAGTCTAGCAGAGCCTCTGTAACTCCTGTGCTTACACCTTTAACCATTATTGTAAAGGTTGTGTGGGAATTCAGTTCTTCGCCTTCGCCCTAAATTAAACCAACTGTGTGTGTGTGTGTGTGTGTGTGTGTGTTCGTTCGGCGATACATTTCCTTTCCCCTTTTGGTTAATTGAACAAATACTCTTTAAAAAACCTCGTGACTTTTTAAATGAGCAAGTGGCAACTGTAAACCTTTCAAGGTGACCTTGTATGTACTCACAGATTAGTTGGTCTGTTTATGCTCCTATTATTAACTTTCAGCATTTGCTTAGTTTGAAGAAAGGTATCCTTGGAATTTCCCAGAGAGCCCTAGTTTCTGTCAGCAGCACCTACTCAGCCCTAGAGAGCCCCCTGATTAATGAATTTGGTGACATAGATTATCAAGTCAGGAACTGAATTCAGATAGCATGAAGTTGTTTTCTTATCTCCCTTAAAAATATTTCTTCACAGTTTCAGCAATCCTGAGAATGTGTAGGTCCTTGTTTTTTCCAAAATCTGATGTAATTAGTTTAAGTAATTTGTAAAAACATAAGCATATTCTCCATTAGCTTATTATTATTTTTTAAAATTTATTTTGAGAGAGAGATTGAGAGTACAAGTGGAGAGAGGCAGAGAGAGAGGGAGAGAGAATCCTGAGCAGGCGCCACACTGTCAGCATAGAGCCCGATGCCGGGCTTGATCCCACAAACTGCAAGATCACACCCTGAGCCGAGATCAAGGGTCAGATGCTCAACCAGCGGAGCCACCCAGGCACCCCTCCACTAGCTTTTATACTAGCAGTTCATGTGCACTCCTTTCTATCAAGGAAGTGCTCGACAATATATAAAATGTTAACTTTCCCACTAATCGCAGTCTTCTTTTCTAGGAAAATTAAAGTTTGGGACTTGCAAGCTGCTCTTGACCCTCGAGCCCCAGCAAGCACGTTGTGTTTGCGCACGTTGGTGGTAGGTAATCTGTTGAAGTGGGAGTGGTTCCTGTCCTGGAGGGTGGCTTCCTGTAGATGGACCTGCCCAGCTGTGTCACAGGAAATCTTGTGTATCTCACAGCGTGCCTTCAGAGAAATGCACTGATTTGTTCATTTTGGTTAGCCCAAATCAGAGAGTAATTGACATTGACGTTACAGCCTAAGGAACATTAATACAACTTAAAACATGAAAGCAGACATCCTCATTTGTAGGTGGATTGGTTTCCTCGTAGAGCTCAAAGTATTTTCTTCCTATAGATTTGGAAGAGTTCTTTTATTTATTTATTTATTTATTTATTTATTTATTTATTTATTTATTTATTATTTATTTAGATGTTTATTCATTTTTGAGAGATGGGGAGAGAGCATGAGTAGGGGAGAGGCAGAGAGAGAGGGAGACACAGAATTCCAAGCAGGCTGCAGGCTCCGAGCTGTCAGCACAGAGCCCGATGCGGGGCTCAAACCCACGAACTGTGAGATCATGACCTAAGCCGAAGTCGGACGCTTAACTGACTGAGCCACCCAGGTGCCCCTTGGGAGAGTTCTTAATACGGGTATCTGGTTACGTTGAATTTTTATAATACAGCACATTTCTGTATTATTAAGATGGAATTTCTCCTCAGTCTATATTGTGTGAATTATTGTTTTGGCATTTAAAAATACTTTATGTAAATCTTGTTTTAACATCTTTAGCAGGCTCATTATTTCTAGTAGTCTGGTTGCTTTTGTTATATTAATGAGGAGACAGTTTTTTTAAAATATTGATAGATTTTTCATATTTTTCGTAGCTTTACCTTTTATTCTATTTCTTTGCTTCTTGCATCGATTAGAACATTCAGAACTATGGTGAGGGCCATTCTTGTTTTCTTCGTGATTTCAGTGAGAATGCTTCTTACATTCCACCATTAATTTTGAGTTTGGCTGTGGTTGAAATAGATATTCATGGTAATGTTAAAAACACTATCCTTCTGGTCCTTTCTGCAGTGTATCAAGAATGGGTATTAAATATTGTTGTTTACCTTTCCAAGATCTTTGGTGAGGCGATCACATAATTTGTCTTCTTTGACACATTAATGAGCCAGGATCTCAGATACAAAGATTAATTTAAAGAAGAGGCCTAGAAGGAAAAGCCAGAGTTTTGTCCCTGGGGTGAAGGACAAAGATCAGTAAGCTCTGGAACATTCAGTAAGCCTGGATAAGTAGCTGCGTTTTCAGCCTGCGCCAGAGCACGGGTAGAAATGAGGGATTGTAAAGGTCTCATTTTACTCATCAAGCTGTCACATTTCACAGGAACATTCTGGACGTGTGTTTCGGCTACAGTTTGATGAATTTCAGATCATCAGCAGCTCCCATGATGACACTATTTTGATTTGGGATTTCTTAAATGTGCCTCCCAGTGCCCAGAATGAGACCCGTTCTCCCTCCAGAACATACACTTACATCTCCAGATAACAGTCTGCACTTTACCCGTTTCAGGTGAGTTTAATCTTGCTAATTGAATTCATCTTCCCTTTGGGGGAATTTTGTGATTTGGGCTCCCCATCGACAGGAACCAAAGTGATTAGTGTTTTTTTAGCTGTGTCAGCTTTGCAGTTCTCATGTAAGGCTAGATCTTTATGGTCACATTAAAATAAGATCTAAATCAGAGTCCTACATATTGTGGGTTTTCACATGGGCAGACAGTGTGATTCCTGTTTTTAGAAACTGATTTCCTAAATGATTTCCTGTCAATTTAACACAGGCAAGGTCCTTCAGATTCTGTTTTGGGGTGCAGGAATCTCCTTTTTCTCTTTCCTGTTTTTCAGTTCTTTTATTTAAAAAAAAAAAAAAAAAAATCAACATCAGCCAAACACTCAAACTTCCCCCTCTGTCCCTGGTATAATCTACCCACCATCACTGTCCTCTAGAAGAGGAATGAAAGAAAGGTGTTTGTTGAGTGAGCCCCTAGAACCCGTTCTTCATCCACTAGATACAGCAGGTACCCTGGAGGCAAAGTCCTTTGCTCTGGTTACAGGAAGAGTTAGAGCCATTGTAACCATTGATGATGGCATGTTTTGATTACTAAGGGTGTCCAGTCTAGAGGATGAGAAGCCTTACTTGGCTGTGTCCTGGGACCTGATGACCCTGTTCATCTGGAGCAGTATTTCCAACTCTGAATATTTTGCAAGGGGGCCAGTAAATCCTGTGCATGTTAAACTTTACAGATTGAATAAATTGGTTTGTACCTACTTGTATTACTATGTATATATGTATGTAAAGACTGATTAATAAATAAAATTCATACTTATTTTAAAATATTACTTACTACTTAGTGGCTCTTTATCGTTGTATGTTTTCTGCTCGTTAAATGTTAAAAGTGTAAAGAGAGTTTAGATGCAGAATTGTGGGGAGAAAAAAAAAAGGGGGCCC
Organism: Leopardus geoffroyi; assembly: GCF_018350155.1. NCBI lineage: Eukaryota > Metazoa > Chordata > Mammalia > Carnivora > Felidae > Leopardus > Leopardus geoffroyi. Next base: position 177,429,125 of record NC_059326.1, read on the forward strand.
TTAGATCACTAAGTTACCATCATTTCTAATACTTCTTACTTAAGACTCTAAGGCTCAAAACACAGATGTCCAGGAAGTTTGTCTTACCCAAGAGTCAGCAGACTATAGGCAGAGTCCAAATTTGTTCCACTGCCTGATTTTATTCCCCTGCTACAGCAAGCTAAGAGTAGTTTTTTACACTTCTAAATAATTGAAAAAAATTAGAAGAAGAGTACTATTTCATGACACACGAAAATTATATGAAATTCAAGTTCTAGTGTCCATGAATGAAATTTTATTATAATAGCCATGCTCAGTTGTTTACGTATTGTCTGTGGCTGTTTTCATACTTCATTGGAAGAGTTGACTAGATGCCACAAAGACCCTATGGCTTGTGACATCTAAAATATTTATTAGACAGCTCTTTAAGAAAGTTTGCCGTCCTCCAGTCTTGCCCCTGTGCCATCGATTAGTGATAAACCAAGGGTCTGCAGGAATGGCAAATAAGCTTTTTCTTCATCCTGGCTGAGTTTGATCAGTAGTGCCTGGCTGGAGTGCTGCCTTTGGAAGGATTCTGGGACCTTGTGACCCCAAGGGATAATGCTGTGATGGGTTGGCAGTGTTTGCCTGGATGTGGGAGGTGAGCAGTAATGACCTGTAAGCCACATACATAGTTACTGTTCCTGGTCCCGAGTGCGTTCATATTATTTCTCATGATAGTGACCATCTATCTGCCTTGCCACCTTCTCTCTGGATGGATTCTTCCTAAGTTGAAAAACTGTATGGCAGAATTATTACATTTTTTGAATGGAGCCTTAAAATAGATACAATGGGGGATTACAGAGGAAGAAGGCAAGGATCTCTTGAGTGATTGCTCCTCCGCGCTTCAACCGCCCTTCCCCAAAATCCTAAGGAAGATACAGGGAAGGAGAAATGGACCTAGATGAAAACTGGTTTCCCTCCTGGTCTTTCCTCTCCCACTTCAGCCCGCTCTCCATTCTGCTGTCAGTTAGGATCATCTTAAGCCCTGCCTCTGGCGTCCTCTGCCTTACTGGTTTCCTGCCGTTCACGGGATCATGGTTCAACTACTTCACATTAGCTGACAGGAGTTTGAGCATCTGGCTGTTACCTTGTGTCCTCACTATCCTCCCCATGCTCCCGTCTCCTGTTACTCCCTTCCAAAACCCTAGCTGCAGCCAGACTGAACTCTGTTTAATGTCTCTAATTACACTACAGTAGTGCAGACCTCCACCATCTCCCTCCCCTTGCTTGTGTTATTATGGCTTCTAGACAGCCCCACTCCCCCTCTGCCCTTTCATTTCATGCTTAATTTATTATTTGATATTGAAATGGTTTGCACGCCTGTCCCACTCACAAGGCCGTGGGCCTCCTTGTGTTGCAGAGCTCCAGGGTTCATTGGAGTCCCCGGTATATTGCAAGCGCTCATTGATGTTTGTTGGGCAAGTGACACCCATGGCCAAAATGACATATTTGTGTTCTTTCTCCGAGGCCACACAAGAATTTACCCTTAAGTAGATAAATACAGTTTTAGGGTATTCCTGCAGTCACCTTCAGCAAGCATAAAGATAATAAGTCAGTGAAAAATTGTAGTAAATCATCTAAACTGACACGGCCAGGTACTAGATACGTTCCCTAGGTAGACAGGTCACCTAGATGTACGTGTCTCCCTCTGCCCCTGCCCCTGTTGTTTTTTAAACCAGTTTTACGGAGATAGGATTTGTGCAAAACTTGCACTCGTTTAAAGTGTACCGTTTGATGAGTTTTTACAAATGTATACCTGAAAATACCTCCACAATCAAGATAAGGATATTTCTGTCACCCTCAAAAGTTCCCTTGTGCCACCTTTGTAGTCAAAGCCTGACCCCATCCCAGCCTTAACAAAGACTGGCCTGCATCAGTTTACATTTTCTGAAGTGCACTGTCCACTGTGGTAGACAATAGCCACTTGTGGCTATTGAGCTCCTGAAATGTGGCCAGTGTGACTCAGGAACTAAGTTTTAAATTAAATTTTAATTGAATTTAATTGAATGTTTAATTGTATTTAATCATACTTTATTTAACATTACATTCAAATAGTTACACATAGGTAGTAATTCCTGTTTGGACCGGCATAGTTTCAAAAGTTTTATATTTTTAGCTTTTACATTTCCATCTTTGATCATTTAATTTGTGTGTGTGGTGTGAGATAAGAAAGTCACTGGTCTTTTTATATAGCCATCTAGTTGTTCCAGCACTATCTGATTAAAAGAATTTCCGTTTCTCATAGATTTGCTTTAGCGTCTTTGTTTAAAAGTCAATTGACCATTTATTTGTAGGTCTATTTCTGGACTCTGTTCTAAGTCCATGATTTATGTGGCTGTCCTTTCGCCAATACCATAGTGTGTAATAAATGTTCCAACTTAAAAAAAAATTGCTTTGACTATTCTAGATTCTTTAGGTTTTCATATTCAGTTTTGAATTGTCATAGTCTATGAAAAGGACAACCGGGATTATAGTTAGCACTGCATTGAATTGTAAGATCATTCTGGGGGAGAATTTCCACCTTAACAAATGTTGAGTCTTACAACCCATAAACATGGTAGAACTCTCTATTATTTAGGTCTTCTTCAGTCTCCTAGCAGTATTGCACTTTTGCTTTGCTTTGCTTCCCTTTGCTTTGCAAAAGCAGCTTTGCACATCTTTTGTTCAATTTATTTCATTCTTTTTCTTTTCTAAGCTATACATTTTCCTCTGCACATTGCTTTAGCTGCATCCCACCTATGCTTTTGTTTTTCCACATAAGAGCAGCACATAAAATAGGACCTGGGCGACTGTAGCTGGAATGGATAGTCTCAGGGGAATAGGTGTATCAGAGAACAACTTAAGTGGTTAACGCTTTTTTTTTCTTTTGTATTTTTGATATGTGTGTTTGTCTTCACATTCTGTTTAGAGAGGTACATGGTAAAATCCAAGACATCCATAGTATGTTTTCCCTCTCTGGCATATTTAGTAGATGAATGTTAGAACACAGTAAAATTTCACAAATTGGACAACTTTTACATACTACTTTAAAGTGCCCCGGAACAAGATTTCTTTGGTTGAGAAATGGAATAATGGTCACCCATGGTGTTTCTCTCATTGGCTGTGGTAGAAAGGAAACTGTGGTGTTACTTCTTCCAGGCCCTCCTCCCGCCCCTTTTTGGGAATGTAAGAACAACTGCCCTTGTTACGATCCACAATTATAAATCAATGGAAAAATCTTATCTGCTTTTTAAGCAGCACAAGCAGTGAAACCTCAAATGTGTTTGTCTCTTCAAAGTGAATTACTTTTGACAACCTTGGCAGTCAGCTCTATAGATTTTACTGCTCTTTTCCAAATTCTTTTCATTTATTGTAACATGAAAAAAATTATTACCATGTGATACTGTAAGATTTATGCATAATAAGAAACACTACCCTAATGATGATTTAACCTTGCAGTAAAATATTCACCCCTAAAATATAAGGTAAGAGTATTTCTATGTCAGGAAAGTTAGCAACAGATTTATTTGCTGAGTCATTTTTTTAAATTACTAACTCCTAAGAGCTAATATATACAGTAGTTCTCTTTTTTATTACAAGACAATATAAGATCATTATTAGGAAATTAGAATAAATAGATAAGCCAAAAGAAAATAAACTCCTACTCATGATTCATCATTATTCACTCCCTTGTAGATATTCTTTCAGGCTTTCTAAAATTATGGTTGAGAACTGTATATGTTTTTAAAATGCTTCCCCCCCCCCCCCTTTATTGTAAATTTGTTCCTTGTCTGTAATGTCAGTATTTGTCTAAATCACCATCCCTAATGGCAAAATAATATTCAGTTGTTTGCATGGGCCCTGTTATGTACATAAGTTTTCCCCCAGCTTTTAGCTGTTATAAAACACACTGCTGTAATCATTCTTTTAGCTTAATCTTTGCTTTATTACCTTTGGATAAAATTCTAGAAATGTCTGCAGTGTCAGGTCTAAAGGTATGATGTTTAAAGACTTTGGTTCATAGAGTCATGTTACTCACCAGAAGAGTTAAATCAGTTTACGTTCCTGCCAGCAGTGTTTGAGAGTGCCTACTTCTTATCTGTGGATGTTAATGTTTTAAAAATAATACTCTTAAAGATCCTTCATGGCGAAAGCTGTGGTGAATGAAATTAAATCTCTCTTGAACTCGTTGAAAAGGCTTATTAGGATTCTTGATCTTTATGAAAATAGACAACCTTTTAGGAAAGTTTCCTTTAAAAAAACATACAAGCTTTTAAAAAAAATCTCTTTCTCTCTCTTTTTGTCAGAGAATCTTAGACATATAGGTAACTTTTAGATCTTCTAGGCTATTGGTTTAGTGCTGTGTTTGGAAAGGGTTGTGACCCATTAGTGATTGTGAAATCATTCTAATGGATTTTGACTTTGTTTTGATGAAATTTAGGATAGAAAATGTCAGCCTGCATTGTACATAGTAATGATACGTTTAGGGGTGTGTGTGTGTGTGTGTGTGTGTGTGTGTGTGTGTGTACACATATTTATATACATGGATGAGTGTAGAATATATATGATTAAAATGTGTCCCTGACTCAAGGTCACCGTCAAAACAATATTTAACATTCAGTAGTCTTTCCCTCTACATTGTATTGTCCTTTTATAAATGATTTATTTTGAAAAGAAGTAGTTTCTGATTATTAGCATTCTATTTAGAATGAATACTTTATTTACTAGTTTTTGCATATGTTTTGTTTCACAATGATAGATGAGGGCTCTCTCGGGCAGATATGAGACCAGCCGTCGTAGGCTTTGGGTGTCATAAAAGATTATGCTAACTATAAAATCTAACATGAAGCATATTTTGTTACATGCATAATTTTTAGCAGGAAGCACTGAAAGATGTACGTTATAGGGGTCAGTCATCTCTTCTAATGCCCTCTCTGTCACTTAATGGCTAATGCTTTGAGCTAAACAATGTGTCTGAGCCTTAGTTCTTTTATTTGTCAAGTGGGTATAATAGTTTCTACCTCATAAGATTGTTGTGGTTTTAAATAAATACGATGCCTGGTATGTAGTACACTCAAAACATCTTACAGCTTTTATTTTTTATATATTTTTATATAATACATAAAGTCTATTTTTTTATATTTTTATATGTTTTATATATTTGAAAATCAATAATGTGTTATGTGTGCACAAGGGCATGTCTGTGTGGATGTGGATGGGCTGTGGTGTATATCTCCATGTCTAACCAGAATATCCATCCATACTCCCTTTGTGTTTTGTTTTGTTGTTTTGTTTTCCCAGGGTTTCCTAGTCTTGAACTACTGGCTACATGGCTACCAAATGCCTAAGGGAGTTCTTCGCAGCTGAGTTATGAAGCTGGAATTGGTTCTAGACGCTGGGTAGATGCAAAGCAGCCTAACTCTTCCAAGTACCAACATTTCTCACCTCCGATTCCGGCCTCTACTTTGAGAAGGATACCTTAGCTTCACCGACTTCCAGTAGAACAGAAGCCCATTTCCTCCCCCCATCAGTGAAAAAAAAACAAAATCTAATGCTTCAAATGTAAATTGTTCATATAAAAGGAACGTACAGTCTGTCTGTTTTACAGAAGTAAATCGACCATCAAGAGAAGACTTGGCCTCTAATTTATATTGCTTTGCACTTTGGTCTGATACTAAGAAACCGCATTCTTCTTTGGTGAAATTTTGGGTGCCAAACACCTACCCAGAATGTCCAGGGCTTTCCTTTTCAGAAGTTAGCATTCTCCTTTTGACCGTCCAAGTCATTATGAATTCTGACCTGTATTAGGAACATGTTGGACAATGGAAACATTTCTCTGGTTTGTTTTAGTAATATTTTTTGGATCACACTTCTTTTCTGTACCAATTTCTTTTAATTTAAAGAACTATAAGCCAGGTTATATTATCTCCCAACAGGTAATATAGCTCTTTTCTTTTATTAACTGTTCTCTGTCCCCCAACCATCTCCTGATATTTGGTAGAGTAACACTTTTACACGTGTGCTTGCCTCCTAATTTAAAATACTGTATCCGCATGTAGATATAATGTACATAACAGTTTAACCTCAAGGTTGCTAGAGTCAGGGCCCCTGTGCCTGAGACACTAATACAGAGTGTGTTCGCACTTAGCCATGGGCTGGGCTCAAGAACCTGATACCAGGGTTGATGTGGATTACCTAGAACCCTTCCTGCAGTATTCATACGGTATTTTTATTTTGTCATTGTCATTTTGTGTGTATGTGTGTGGTGTGTGTGGTTTTAACGGGAATCTTGTTTTTAAAATGTAGTTTCTAAAGTTTAACACAAAATGTTTCATTCATTGTGCAGCATATACAACAGAGAGGTACCTTAACATTATTTTTTGTTGTTCTTTTCCTCCCAAGTACTTCTCTGAGTACTAGCGTTCATTTGACTTCACTGTCAAAGATCATTCTTCTGTGCATTAGTAACCCTGGAAAGGGAGGAACAAGAAGGCCCTGTTGACTGGGTTTCCTGGCTCTGGAATTCAGGCATCCTGGCTTTACCAGGATGTTAACCGGGCCTGCTCATACGTTGGAGCCCGTATCCCATGGCAGGTTGCTTCAGGGGCCCATCTTGAGTGGAAGGGTACTCCTGTGTGGTGCAAAGCCTCAAGCTCCTGAATCCCATTGCCGTCATCTCTGGTGTCACATGTCGCTGTGGCCCTGGCAGGTTCTCAAAGCTCCCGAGTGCCCCGCAGCCCGAATGTGTGAATGGCACTCTCACGCCGACCGTGCACCGAAAGGACTTTGGCATTCGGTTGGCACTCCTTTTCCCTTGTTCAATATTAGGTTCCTGTTTGCCCCTTGCCATCGTTTCCAAAGATTAAGCAACGTCAGTAACATTTTAAAGGACCAATAAGAACCTCCTGTTAACTAAACCTCTTCCCGTGGAAGCACACTCTATGACTAAAGGGAAGGGCCCTGGGCTCTGTTCTGTCCTTTGCATTGAGAACGGTGTGGGGATCAAAGTGTGTGTATGTGATTTGTTTATTGGTTTGGCTTGGCTTTTTTAATTGTTCTTTTCTCCTTTTCTAAAAATGCATCCTTCCCTTCCACATGTTACCAAATTAATTTCTATTTTTGAGAAGTTGAGTCTCCAAGTGTAAAGAAATAAATAAATAAAAGGAAATCTCTATTTCGTGAGGTAGATGTTGTAAGCTTGACAGTGGCTGTGGAAGTGAGTTCACCTTTACCACTCTCCACCTTACAGCTTTATATCCGACTGGTTAGGAGAGCCCGGGGGTGTGGGAGGGGCGGGGGAGGAGGCAATTCTTCTGAACGAATGGACTTTCTGTTGTTGTTTTTGCATGTTTAATATAGAAGTTCTTGTTCCTTGGGAGATCATGGCCTTTGAATATGCACACAACCTTTGAATTGTGCCTATTAAATTATAGCAGGGGACTCTGGCACCCAAGGAATTCTGACTTTCTGGGATTATAGTAGTAATTCCCAGCCGTACTCTGGACTTTATTTTGCTAACCATAATTGAGCAACTGTAAATTACTGCTATATTAATGTTTTAAAGCACTGGGATAGTCTAATTCTAACTTGTAATTAATTATGTTTGCCAATTATCTGTTTGAAATAAATTTGTGTCTGAACAGCTATTGAAACTGTTAAATTGTACAGATATTATTCATGACAGCTTTGTACTGTGGAATGTGCTTAATAAAAAACAAAAAGTTTGACTTTTGTCCAATAAATTGCTAAGTAATGTCAATAAATCAAGTATGAGTATTATGCAGTACACCTAATCTGGCTTCATGCAATTGTTACTTCAGCTACTAATTCAAAGCCAATACTCTTAATAAAGTGTTGCAATACTCTGATGCTCTGTTAAGAAATTTTTCAAAAAAAAAAAACCAACTGTTATGTTCTCTCAGTAATTCAGTGATGTACCATTAAAGTTTGTAGATTAAAAAACAACAACAACTCATCTGCTCTGTAAAATGAGGTTGAAAGCAAACTGCTTTTTGACTTGGGAGAGGTTTGTGTGGAATAATACCAGTCCATGCTGGGGCGTCTTGCTCTTTTGTTTCACTTTCATCTGAGGAGCTGGGGGCTGGCTTCCCCATAAGTTCTTTCTTCACTGCTTCACAAGTTACTGTAAAAATCCGAAAACGGCCCCTTCAGTGTCCCAAGTGGCTCCGAGGGTAAGTGGATCCTCTGGTTCTCGAAGAAGCAGGTGGAGGTGTGAAAAGCACGTTTGCTGCCTGACCCCGGTAAATGCAGGACGTGGGACTGTTGAGTTGTCCACGTTCACAGATGCACACACCACTGGCTGGTTACTAAATCAGGAAGGATACCGTTTGCGTGTGTAGGATTCTGCTCAGAAGTCCTGTGTGGTAGCGGAAGTTTCCGCGTAACTAGATCTCCCCCCCCCCCCCCCCCATCAACCCGCCAGGTTGGTAATGTGGACTTTGGGGATGAGAGTGTTTCTAGACAGTATTGCCTCCATCCATTTTTCTTGTAAATGTTTTAAAAATATGTAACATGCATATGATTAAGCAAACCTATGTACAAATCATAGAAAGAGTAAAAAGTGATCCTCCCTTCCACCCTGGACCCTCAGTCCCCTAGTATTATCCAGTTTTTTGTATATCCTTCAACAGCTAATAATACTCTGTGTGTGTATGTATACATATATGAGTATATCATATGTACACATACACACGTCACCACACCCCTTTTAACATCAATGGTAGCATGCTGTGTCACACTTTCATCTTACGCTTTTTTTTTTTTTTTTTTTTTTAGTTTATTTTGAGAGAGTGTTTGTGTGTGAGGGGGGAGGGGCAGAGAGAAGAACCACAAGCAGGCGCCACGCTGTCAGCGCAGGGCCCAGTGCGGGGCTCGATCCACGAACCCCGGCGATCATGGCCTGAGCCGAGATCAAGAGATGCTTAGCCAACCAAGCCACCCAGGCGCCCTTTCATCTAATATTCTCTAGGAGATCATTCCATGCGAGTGCATGTAATTTTACCTCCTTGAGCATGACCGTGTAATATTTGGTTACCATAATTTATTCAGCAAGTTCCTTGAGGGAGGAGTTGAGGTGATTGCTTGCCCTTCCCTGTAGTGACTCATTTTTCACAGGTCTTTCTATCTGTGCCTGTGCTAAACGTGAAAAACTATTGGTAATTTGTGCTCATCATTATGAACAGCAGACCTTGAGCCCGAACATTGCTGCAGAGTGGGAAGGACCTCGGGTGTCAGACGATCTTAACCTCTCCAGTCGTCTCCTACAGTCACATAAGTGTTCAATAAAGAATAGTTTCTTTTTTCCTCAGTAGGTGAGGTGTTACTGCAAGAAATTGACAGCTACAAATGCATCCCCTATTGATTATGGAGATTCTAAGAGAGGTTTTGTAGAGCTCCTTGGATATACAATCAGAGATAAGTGGTTCTTTGCCATTCAGCCTATTGGTTTTCTAGTTAATAAGGAGAAAAGGAAGTTGGGCCATCTGGCTAATAACCCTGTTACTAATTAGCTGTGTGGCAATACCCCCTTTGGGGTCTTAGCTTCCCCATGTCTAAAAGAAGGTGTCACTAGCTCAAGTCCTGGAGGGCACATGCCCCAGCTCTAGATGATCTATTGGCTTGCAGGAATGCAGACCCTGTAATGCCAGGTCTAGATTTTCAAGAAAAACTGAACATTCATATTATGTAAAGACCCAATTTTTATAAGTTGGGAACTTTTAAAGTCAGTCACTGGAGCACTGACAGCATTGTGATCCCTGAACCAACATGCTTTGAAACATTTCTAGTAGCGACCTCTTGAAATATTGTGCCTAAGTTTGGCCACCGAACACTTGAAGAATAGAGATTTCAGAGAAAAGGGACAAATTAAATGATATGCCCTGTGACAAAGTGACCAGCCCATGGAATGACTCCATACATGTTCCTTTAGGAAAAATGACCAAACAAGGGAGGAGTTTGAAAATAAAAGGAGGAGGGGGAAGGAAGGAGCCGAGAGCTGGCGACCACCGTCTTCAATCATGTTGTGAGTGTAGAGACCAATTGCCTGCTTTTGTGCTGGGACTGAGTTCACGTTACAGCAAGGCGGGCTTTAGGCCCAGGATCGACTTGGTCTTCCGGCTGGAGAAAATTCTGGGAGCTCCAAGGCCTCCAAGCTCCTGTTGGTTTTCTTGATGCTGGGTCTGAGACCTCATAGATGTTCAAACTTATATGTGGGGTGACTGCGTACATGGCTGTCTTAAGGTGTTTACCTGCCCAAAGATGGGGTGATGGACCCCATACATCAAATGCGCTGAAATCCTAATCCAGTTTGTAAGAATTTTTCTTGGTTATGTGTAGCCATGTGAAAGAATTATAGTGCAGGCCATAAGTAACTTTTTTTGTGTGCATGTAGGGTAAACTGGAAAGCAGACTCCAAAAGTGGAGTGGTATTCTTGATTGCTTTCAACTTTCTGGCTTTTTACTCATCCTGTCTCTAGGAATTGCTTCATCGTATTTTTCGTATGTTGTTGGACTGGCCTGGGAGAACCTACGAGTGACAGCCATAGACTTCATCTGTAGTGGGGTCATGCCCAAGGAACAGCTTAAAGCTGGTGAGATCTCAGTGACTACAGCGTAAGCTCCCTCCATCCTCCACTACCATCTTCGGATCCAACGGACCTTTCTCACGGGCTGTGTCTTACTCTCAAATGCCCTGCAGCTCTAGGGGTTGAGAAGGAATGCTCTCAGAGCACTGCAGCCTTTGGAGCTCAATATCACGCCCAGAGATACCCCATGGGGGGGCTCTGGTCTACTGGACGCAGGAAAGAGCATGAGCCTTGGCGTCATGAGACCCAGCTTGAGACTGGAGCTCTGCCATCTATCTGGTGGCAGCCCCATAAGCAAGGACATTCTCTGCCCTGAACCTGAGCTTCCTCTAGGAAGTGGAGACAGTGTTTTAAAATCTCTTCAAGGGGCGCCTGGGTGGCGCAGTCGGTTAAGCGTCCGACTTCAGCCAGGTCACGATCTCGCGGTCCGTGAGTTCGAGCCCCGCGTCGGGCTCTGGGCTGACGGCTCAGAGCCTGGAGCCTGTTTCCGATTCTGTGTCTCCCTCTCTCTCTGCCCCTCCCCCGTTCATGCTCTGTCTCTCTCTGTCCCAAAAATAAATAAACGTTGAAAAAAAAAATTAAAAAAAAAAAAAAAGAATTAAATGACATAACCTAAAGTACCTCATCTGAAATCTCAATTCAAGTCGACTCGAAGCTCTGTACCCATACATAAGATACCTTTATCAGTGCCTGCTCCTTTCAGCAGCTCCAACTGTGGCTTTTAAGCAGCTGGTACAGAGTGTCCAGAGCAGAGAAAGGTATTATGAGGGTTAGGGTTCAGGATGGTGGGGGATGAGACAAAATGAAACGTGCTCAGGCAGCCTGAGCGAGGCCTGTCTGGGCCTCTTGAAGGGAAACACAGGAGCTGGCACTTGGAATTATGCTGACCGTCCCCAGGGAGCATTTGAGTCAGTAACCAGGGCCCAGGCTGCTCAGTCGGTGCAACTGAGGGAGGTGGACCAGATGGATAGTATTTATGCCAAGTTACTTTTGTTGGTTTTTAAGTTTAGAATAATTCAGCTTTAAAAGCAGTCAACTTATATCCTCCTGGGGTGTTTCTGGGAAGAGAGTGAGACCTCAACACGCCAGTATGCTCAGCAGATTGTAGTGTCTCCAGAGTGGACAGGCGAGACTTTCACGTCCTCAGCGTGTGTGTGTGTGTGTGTGTGTGTGTGTGTCTGTGTGCGCGCGCGCGTGCATGTGGGCGGTGGGGCAGGGAGCAGGGTGGGCAGTGCAGGGAAGAGGGTGGTTCAACGCCAGCTATAGCAACAACAAGAATAAACATAACCACCAAACAGTGAGTGCCACGCCTGCTGGGAAGGGCTTTCCACACCGTGTGATCCTCACAAAAACCCTGTGTGCTATGTGTTCGTACCACTTGACAGCTGAGGAAACTGAGGCCCAGGTCTGTCTTGCTAGGCGGCTGGGCTTAGCCTTGATTCCAGTCTATCTCGGCTGCCACAGCTGGCCTCTTACCACGCCACCCTCTGCCCACCCACCGCCACCCCGCCCGTGCTCCACGGGCACTGTGATCAGCAGCGTCTCCCCGGGGGAGCCTTCCTCTTACATTAACAGAGGCTCTGCACATCTGTTTTCCTCCCCTGCCATACATTCTTTGGTCATTAATAAATGTGTACAGCGCTTTCATCAATGCACAAAGTTTGGTAGAGTGTAAAGAACACAACAACATAGGTGCCGGGGACCCGACCGTGGCCAGGCTGGTGGGCCAGGCTGAGCATCTATCTTGGCAGCACTGGGCAGCCGCTGATGGGTTTAGAGCCGGGGATGAGCAGTCAGAAGGCTGGTGCCAAGATTCAGGAGAGGCATGTTGAGGTCTGGAATAAGGCAGAACACTGAGGAGGTGAGAGAGGGCGGTTTTGCGGGGTGTTGAGGAGGCAGGAGCTGTGCGATCCGAGGTTGAGGGAGTAGGAGGCCTTAGCGAGGGCACCCACGGTTGGCGTGTCTCCCATGCGCCGCTAGGTGGAGCTGTAGGGACAGGAGCCCCGCCCCTGCTCTCAGGAAGCTTCCAGTCCGGAGGAAATAGACAATATACCGTGGTTGCTACGGTATACGCACGCGCCCGTGAATTCACTGGCTACATCCTGATTGCGCTAAGTGCTGTGAAGCGATTACGACCGTCTGCGAGTGTGCAGCGGGCTGTGGGACATCTGAACCAAGACCTCAAAGATACAAGCAGGAGCCGGTGGGGGACGTCCCAGGCCGGGGAAACACATGCAAAGGCTGTAAGGTGGGTATGCCCCTGGACCAAACTGGCAGGAGGGGCACTTGGTCTCCCAGATAAGGGAGGGAGGTTTGGGTGGAGGGGTGACGCTTTTGGATTTGGACATTGCAGGTGCCTGAGAAATAGTCACGTGAAGCTGACTCGGGCTGCCTCAAGAGAGCGAGAGAGGCAGGGGGCGGCTTTCGAAGAAGAGCCCAGACGCTGAGTCGGGAAGGATGTTGCATTTAGGACAAGGGCACAGGAAGACAAGCCAGCGACAGAGGCAGAGAAGGAGCAGCTGTAAAGGTAGGGTGGATGCTCCCAGAGCTTGGAAAGCCCTTCCTCTCTGAAGAGTTGCCTCCGGCCTGGCCGGGCCTCCCGGGGAACAATGCCTGTGCACTCATCATGCCGCAGGACACCTAATCCTGCTTTCCCCTCCTTCAGCACAGCGCCCCATTCTCCCGATGGCCAGGCTCCGGTCGCAACAGCAAACAGCCCGGCCCGGCCCTAGCCTCTCTTGTCCTTGGGAGTGTTCCCTGCAGCCCATCTGCACAAACAGACGGGGGCCAGGTCTGCGCCTCAGGAATGAGAAGATAAAAGGGACCATCGGGGCTTTTTCCACCAAAGGCGAAAGCATTTTATAGAACGGGCTGCGAGTTTTTGTTTCAGGAAATTTCATCATGTCTCCAAGAAGGGGAGGGGGAAAATGAGAGAGGGAGAGGTGGTGGTGGGGGAGAGAAGTTAATTGGCCTCAGATTTTCTCACTCCCTTTTCATGTTGGTAACACGAGGCGGCCCAGGTCAGCTTCAGGTCAGCGACGTTTGGGCTCTTTAGTGCCCCTCTGTGAATACCTCATTTCTGTAATAGTTTTTCCTTTAAAAACAGCTCTGCCTTCTTTGGCAGATGGTGACATTCCATTAGCATATGGAATATTTTTCAAAACACATCCGAAAGCATGTCTCTTACGGAGGAGACTGGGCAAAAGCAAACGAATGTTTGAAAAGTATGTTGGGAGCAACTCAACATTTAACAGAAGGCTCCCACTCCACCGCCCCCATCCTGCCCCTCCCCGCCATGGCTCCCGGGCTGTTACTGTAACCAACAAGAGGAGAGGATTTTCCCCCAAAGCTTGTCTGTTGGCTTTACTTTGACCATCACAGTGCACAGAGGGTAGCTAGAGAGAGCCTGAACCCAAGAGGATAAAGAGCACATTTCTTGGACTGGAATGGACATTGGCAAGCTTTTGTGGATGTGGCACCAGGGGTAGTGATGCACACTGCTTGTTCATTGAACACTTACTGTGTGCCAGATGCTGTGTGTGACATACGTTATTGTCTTTCCTGCTGAGATCCATCTACCACACTGTAGGCAGAGTGATCTCTTGAACCTCTAAGTCAGAGGTCACTGCCCTGCCCAACACACTCCAGTGGCTGGCCATTGTGCTTAGTTAGAATCAAGTTCAAACTCGTTGTCATGACGCAGCAATCTAGCCCCTGCCTGCCTCCCCAATCACAGTTCCCTCTGTCACTCCCACTCCAGCTGTGGGGCTGGCTTCCCATTCCTTATTTCTGCCTCAGGGCCTTTGCATGTGCTGTTCCCTCTGCTTAGCATGCGTTTCCTCAGTTATTCATTATGGCTGCTTCCTCATCATTCAGGTCTCAGCTCAAATACCCTCTTCTCCTAGGAGCCTTCTCTTACATGTCACTCTCCGTTGCATCCTGTGTTCTATTTATTCCACAGTACTCACCCGTTTATTACTTTGTTTACTTGTATTTATTCAAGACATATTTATTGAAGGCTTACTATGTGCCAGGTACCGAGGCAGGCAGTGACAAAACAAATATCCCTGCTCCTGGAAAGCCTACAGTATGACACGGGAAGGCACATGATAAACAAATTGTATAGTTTCTGATATCCCTTATCAGAACTTCCTGAAGTCTGGGACCTTATTTTTCTTCTTTAGAGTTCATTTTGGGCATGGTAACCACATAGTTAAATAAAGGACTGGACCCCATTGTATAAACAGTGGCATTGAGGACAGAACAGAAAGTGGTTTTCAAAACGGCAGAGCAAGGATCTGAATCCAGCTCTGTGTGATTCTGAAGAGGGCTCCCTACGAGGCCGGCCCAGTCCAAGGCCTCTTGCAGGGTGCCTTCCCTACTGTTTCCTTCTCCCAGCCCAATATCTGGGTCCTCCTCGTCTCCCCCACCGCCATCTGACCTATCTCATGACTGTGCCTTCAGCTCCCCACTCTCTGTGGGGCTACTAGGTTTCTGTGTCACTCTGGGCCATATCCGTGAGCTCCCTGAGGCCCAGGTCCCTTGTCAAAGTGAGAATTTAAACCACAGTAGATTTGCCCAAAGCACTCGAGGTTCTGGTATCTTGAGTTCTGATGAACTGATCTGTAAATTGGGTTCAGGACAGGTTGAAAAGTAATTTTGATTTCTGCAGCCCCAGCTGAATAGTAATGTCAAGGGCCAACACAGTCTCAGTGGCTATCTCTTCTCAGACTCTTATTTCTAGCCCTCTACTCAGCTCACTCTGCTGCTCCAGGGATAGAAGCCCAATTCACAATTGCCTGGGCAAAGAAAGGCATTGATCGGCTCATATTACACAGGAACCCAGGAAAGGGCTAAGCTTTAGGCATGGATCTGGGAGCCTCCAGCTATGTCATCAGCCCTTGGGTCTCACTCTCCCTCCCTGCCCAGCTCTCCTGTCTCATGGTCTCATTTGAAGACAGGCTCTCTGTGCACACGGTGGCCAGGTGACCGCTAACAACCCTAGGGGCACATCCTATCCTCTGGGTATCTCTGGGTGAAACAATGTCTCTCTTCCTGGCAGGCCCAAAGAACCCTGGACTCAAGACCCCTCGGCTCAGATTGGCTCACGTGCCCACTCTGAAAGCCATGGCTGTGGTCAGTAAAATGTGATGCTCTGGCTGGCCAGGCCTGGGTCACAGGCCGGAAACCAGGGCCTGGGGGTCTAGCCCGCACAAACCATACAGACTGAGAAGGGAAGGGAGGCAGATCCCAAGGGAAGAGCAGGGTGCTGAGGTCCAAAAACAAAGGAGGGCAGAGGCCAGGGAGATAAAACCCCGGGTCTGCTGCTCCTGACACCAGGCATACATTTTCCCCATGGCGAGTGACGAAGTTTGCATGTTCTTCCAGGCTCAGCTCAAATGCTGCCTCCTGCCCCATCCGCGGAACAGGGACTAAACCCTCCATGCCCGAACCCCTCTCCTGCCTTCCACTTTCCCCTTCGTGTTGTAGCTAGTAGTGTGCACATCTGAGGGCCTGCAGGTGGAGAGGGTGAAGAGTCCGCCTTTGGGGGCACAGGGTTTGGGTTCAGATCTCACCCTGCTGTTCATTGATTGGGTGACCAAGGACTAGGTACTTCTTTGTGATCATTCCTCTCCCCAGGAGCTGCTTGGGACGAAGCCAGCCCAGCCTGGGTTCACAGAGGGCTTTTGATTTCCTTCCTGCCACTCTCTAACCCTGTGTCCCCAGCCCTGATCACAGGCACTGGTACATGTGTGTTGAATGAACAGACCACAGTGTGATTTCAGAGCTGTCAGGGTACGCTAGGGTCTCCCCTTTTGTGGCACTCAGATTCAAAGTGAGCCCTTCGGTGAAAAACCGCAATCAGAGACTCTTGAAAACTCTCATGATGTGAATGTGGTACCACACATGAGGTGTGTGTCGTATGACCCAGGACAGCAATTCTCACACCCGTTTAGAGGTTGAGAACCACCAGGCTGGTCAGGGAAGACAAGACAAGTCTAAACACAGACACTCGGTCACTCAAATGATTCTGCTCTTAAAAGGACTATCAGGAGGGATGGAGAGTTACGAGGGGAAAAGGAGAAGAGAAAGTGGGAAGTTCTGAATTTCAAATTGCCTGCAAGGTTCACTCCATTCTGGCTTAATGTGCAGCCTTATTTTCTAAGTTTAATACATGTCAAGAGACTTGTTTGTTATGCGGAGAACATTTGTGACCATATATGTAAGTGTGTGGAGGACAGTGTGAAGCACAGAGTGGGGGCCCCGTGAATGTGATGGACCAAACCCAAGTCTTGCTCGGTGGTCTGACATGCAACGATTCCCTGGGTTGCTGTAGAGGTCTCAGCTGCCTGCATCTCCTGCTGGCGGCTGCACCAAACTGACTCGCACTCGCTTTGAGACATCGGTCACTGACATGTAGGTCCTAAAGCCTGGGGTGAAAGTCAGGAGGCATGGACGTAGTTCGGCTGCTGCTCCCGCCTCCATAACCCTGTGGCTGGGGTGTAAAATCCCGGCAAGTGAAGCTGACCTTGGTCCCTTTTCCCTGAGTCTTGGTTAGCAGCATATTACTTTCAGGACAAGTACGTAACCTCAACGACCTCCTCTCCCCCTTCCCATCCCTCAAAGCCACCCAGCCCTTGAGTCAAGAGCACTGCGGCATTGTTATTCCAGGAACGAAGGTTTATCCTGTGTTTTTGCAGGCCGTGTGATTTCCGGGCCAGCCGCGTCAAGCCTCCGGGTGTGACTTTAGCCATACTGTGTCATGATTGCAGTGTCCCTTGGGGAGAAAGGAAACTGTGAGGTCCAAAGGGCCCTAGAATCCAGAGGTGCGTCCAAAGGCCGAGAGGCTTCCTGCGGAAGCCCGGGCCCTTCCCACCGGCATTTGCGCGCTTCGACTGTCATTACCCACGTCGCAGTTCTCCTGACTGTGGTCTCTGAAACCACGCCTTTCCTTGGCCTAGGGCGGGCCAAGGCCAGCGGCGCTGGTTCTTTGTGGAATGGCAGAAACACTGGCTCCCTGTGCTGACCCGCTGATTAACAACAGCCTGGAGTCTGACTCCCGTCTCTGCGTGTGAGTGCTCAGAGGTCAGGAATTGAGTGGGCTTTTTGCTGTCAGATCTCTTCGTGGCGGGTCACCAATCTTCACGCCGTGGAACCAGTGTCAGCTCCTGTTTCTTGTGCATTTTTCTTCTGCCACCAACTTGCAGCCTCCCTCGCGGTTTGCCTGGTCGAGTCCCAGAGCGACAGAGCCTCCTCATGTCAATTACTTGAACGGACTGGGAGGAGCTTTTTTGTTCTGGCCTCCTCATAGGTCACCAACCAGCCAATGAAGGGGCTGCTCATGAATCAGGTGCGCATCTTTTGTCCAACCCGTGACCATCCTTTGTTGAAGCACAGCTGAAGCACAGCGGGCTTGGGTGGACCGTTTCCCTTTGGAGGGCACTTATGGGTGGCTGATACCACACGTCCCCTCCTGACTCCCTGCCCAACTCTTTGGTAAATGCTGACAGGGTCAATATAACTGACTGATAACGTACGAACTGCATATTCCTGAAATGACTTGGAGGTCTTAAGGTTCAAGGGGCACATGCCCCTGTTCTTTACTGCATCAGAAGGCTCTCCAGGAAGGCTAGCACTTTCTCCACATCCTGTACTGCAGTACCTACCAAAGTGTGACTTTTTGTTTTCACAATTCCAAGATCTGGCCCAAGGCCTGACACTTGGGCAGCCCTTGGGAGGCCCTTGGAGCAGCTACAAAAAATGTAGAGATGGGGCACCTGGGTGGCTCATTTGGTTAGGAGTCTGACTCTTCGTCTTGGCTCAGGTCTTGATCTCAGGATTGTGAGTTCACCCCTGCATAGGGCTCTGTGCTGGGTGTGAGGCCTACTTAATTAAAAAAAAAAAAAAAAAAAAAAAAAAAAAAAAAAAAAAGCAGGGATGCTCAAATAAAATAAGGATGAGCCGTACTGACACATTTAAGGCAGAGTTCTCTGGCCAAAGGGCTTTGGTCTATTGCCACCATTACTTGATTTTGTTGGATTGGCTTTTACATCTCATTAATATACTATATTTCACTTTCTCTGTAGTCCCTTTGAAATGTTTCCCAATGCGTGTCCTCTGGGATGATAGTTCCATGGATACTAAATAAGTATTATAAGTGAAAAAAGATTGCGTGGTGGAGTTTGAAAAATGCGGACTAAAAGAAATTCAAGCACATTTTTTTAAACTGCAGGTCTTATCAGAGCCTTTAATGGGCTAACGCATGCTGTTGCTGCCCATGAAGGTAGTGGAGGCTTTTGTGTTTCCCATATTTATTTGATCTTGGAATCATTTTTTTCCCCCTGTGACTATCTCACAGGAGTAGTACTCTAAGGAGAAGCACACTGAGAAATGCTACTCTAGACAGTAAGGGAATACTATCTTTCCTTTCTATTGGATATGTGGGACTTAGGTCATTTGCTCATTTGTCCGATCCATTATCGCCAGATGTGGGAAAACACGCATGTGTCACTGGATGAGACTGTCTGTCTTCAGAGAGGTTGCCTGCTCTTCCTGTTGGCCCACTAGTTATGGGTTGTGGTTGTTACAGTGACGGGGAAGGTTGCTGCAGACCCACGGGGGGATTATGCGTAAACGGTGTGTACATTTGGGGCAGCCTCTTTGAATTGGGTTGGAGTCACAGCATTGTCTACCCCAAGAGAACACGATGAAGTATATAAAGTCCCCTAATAGCCTGGTTTCTGTCTTCAAGCATGTAGCACTTTAAGACTCCAGGGAAGCTGAGGTGGCTAGAGAAGGGGTTGGTGTATTACTTCTCCTGTGTTTCTCACCCTCAGCACTATTGCTGTTTGGATGGGATCATTCCTGATCCCAGGAGGGGTGCTGGCTTGTGCACTGTAGGATGTTGGGCGGCATCCTTGGCCTCTACCCCCAAGAGGCCAGTAGCACAGAGTGCCTATCCCTTGCCCCACTGTGACAACCAAAAATGTCTCCAGACGTTGCTACGTGTCCTCTGGCGGCTGGGGGGGGGGGGGGGAGGGAAGATTTGCCCCTGATTCACAACCATTGTTTTAAGGAAAGCTTGACCAAAGTCTGTGAAAGGCTTTCAGGATATATTACCGTACCCCCAGAAGAAGGCAAATAGTGCGGTCATGCTCAGAGCATGGTCTGACAGCCTATAAGAACTGCCGACTAATGAAACTCTCCTTTTGGGGCATTTCCCTTTTTTTTTTTTTTTCCTTCTTTTTTTAAATGTTTATTTATTTTGGGGAGAGACAGAGTGTGAGAAGGGGAGGGGCAGAGAGAGAGGGAGACACAGAATCTGAAGCAGGCTCCGGTCTCTGTGCTGACAGCTCAGCACGTGGGGCTTGAATTCATGGACCATGAGATCATGACCTGAGCCAAAGTTGGACGCTCAGCTGACTGAGCCATTCAGGTGTGGGTCATTTTCTTAACTCATCCTTAAGGCTCATGTATCTGTTGAGGTTCTTGTTGCAAGATACAGAAAATTCAATCCAAAATGGTCTAAGCAGAAAGAGGAATTTTTTGGCTCATGAGATGGAATAGTTCAGTGTAGTGTGAACTTCAGGTACAGCTGGATCCAGGCGCTTAAGTAATGTTATCAAGAATATTTCCACCCCTTTGCCATGATTTCCTCGATATTGGTTCCATTCTTAGACAGGCTCTTCCCATGTGGTAGTGAGATGGCTGCTGTGGCTCCAGCTTACTCCTCACCACAATGCATCTGATGGAAAACGGAGACCTTCTTTTCCATCACAGTTTGAATGAATGTCCAGTGTTGGCCCAGGAAACTATGCTACTCTCATTAGCTACACCTGATTCACACACCTCTCCCTGGAGGGAGGGGAGGAGTCTACACCAATTGAACCATTCAGTTGGGAATGGAGAAGGGATGTTTCTTCAGAGAAGAACTGGGATGGTTACCTGAAGAGAGGTGGATGGATGCTGGTCAGACAAGCATCTCTATTGCCCCATTAATGATAAAAAACTGTAACAACAATAACCAGCAATGGCAGCCCGCAATTGTGGAACATGAGTGCCATAGTGGATCCTACCCTGCCTTATTCCTAATCCCAATCAGTATCTTGGGAGATAACTGTAGTTATCCCATTGTACGGACAGGTAAATGGAGTCTCGGAGATGAAATGACATAGCCAAAGTCACCCTGCCCACCGCAGCTGAGCCACAGACCTGAAGCACCATTTGGCCTCTTGTAGGGCCCCCTGCCTATCCGTCTTTTGCTCTGCAGCAGTCCAGAAGGTTTCATGAGGTCTGTTTGGTGATAGTCTGGAAAGAAGTGGGGGGATAGTGGAGGACCAGTGCAGGACCAGCCTTCCGGTCACTGTCCGACCTGTCCAAAATTCTCTTGGCAATTTGGTGCCAGTTTGTGACAGTCATTCTGTAAGGGCCATTCTAGAGAGAGAAAGCTTGGTTGGCGTTTCCAGGCTTTGCCCTGTTTTGCCTGCTTGGTCTCTTTTCCTGGCCTCATTCTTTGTCCATGACCTGCTATTGTATCTACCCCCCCACTCCATCCCCGCCCCCACCCCGCCCCGGGTGAATTAATAACAATAGCTAACATTTCTTCAGGGCTTACCATATACTGGGCACTGTGCCAAGGAATTTCCATGACATAAATTTCATAAAACTTCCTCAGATGCCATATGTCGATGCTACTACGATTCCCATTTTACAGACAAAGTAACTGAGACTTGGACAGGCTAGGTGCCTTGCCCAAGGTCACCCTGCCAGTCGATGGGAGAACTGGGGCTTGAATCCGGGCAGATCCCATCGCCTTGACCGTGACACAAAACTGCAGAAATTGCAACCCCGTGGCCTGTGAGTCAAATTTGGCTTACAGACATATTTTGTTTGGCCCATGTAGCGCTTTTGAAAAAAAGAAAAAAAAAAAAAAACATTTGAATTAGTTGCCAATGTTTAAAAATTGGGAACCTGCACATTAAAAAACAAAATCCGTTCTTTCCTGCTTGTCTTGAAAAAAAAGCAGAAGATTGGCGATCCTGGGTCTGCGTTCCCGAGTGGCAGGGCTTGGTGGGAGCTGACGGCCCCGGGCCCGGTTGTCTTCACTGCCGCAGTCCCCGTCGCTCCCTCTTGCCTTCCCAACACCGAGGCTGTGTTCAGTGGTCAAGGCTCATCATGTGTGTTCTGGTGTTTCCTTTACGTGCTTCACAGTATACCTGCACAGCCTCCGAGGGTGTTTGAGCTGGCCGCCCCACCTCCCCGATTCTGACCACAGTGGTTTGGGGTTGCTGATAGTCCTGCACAGATTAGGTGGAAAGAGCTCTCACTGGTGAAGGTCTGACTTGGACACTGGAACAGTTGGAAAGAGCCCCACTTTTCCTCCAGTGCCCCAACCGCCACCCCGCCCCCCACCCCCCGCCATCTTCCGTTTATTGACCATGCAGGGCCACTTTCTTGGCAGTGCTTGCCTTGGGTACATGGCTGTTTTTTTTTTTTTTTTTCTTGCTCCCCTCAGAGCCCCCGACCATTTTCTCTCCAATCCTCCTCAGGAGAACCATCACTCGGATTATCATGAAACCCGAGTGCATGAGCATGAGGCACAACCTTTTACGACTGACGGACCATTTCGTTTCTGCCCAGTTCTGTTTGTTTAAACTCTTTGCTGGCAGGACCCCGGCTCAGGGGCAGAGTTCCATGGCGTTCTCCGGCAGATGTTCTGGCCTGTGGCAGGGGCCTGCGTGAAGGAGCCAGGACAGGAGAGCTGGTGGCTGGAATCCAGGCTGGGGGGGGGGGGGGGGGGTTGGAGGGCGCCTCACAGGTGTGCTCAGGGAGGAGAGGCATTTGGGATGAAAACACCGGCTCACGATACTTTTGTAGATGGGGTTTACCGGCCCCCTTTCATGCATGAGAACGCCGAGGCTCAGAGGGGCGAAGGCACCTCGGAGAAGTGAATGTCACAGAGTTGGTTGAGAAGAGAAGAGGAAAGAAATACCGTGTGTTGTTTACGGCATAAGGGTATGCCAAATTTCAGGCGGGCGGGTGATGATGAGAGCAGCTGACAGGCACAGTGGAGGCCTGAGAGAACTTCTGCAGTGTGGACACCATAACCGGCCTCTGTTCCGGCATGACTGCCTCACCTGGGATCACAGAGTGGGTAGACGTGAGGATGTCGGCCTCTGCTTAGAGGGGTCCTGGCCCTGCTGTGGGCCAGCTGAGTGACCTTACGTGAGTCGTGGAACCTCCATGAGCTTCAGTTTCCTCATCCGTGAAATGGGAAGGGAGGTGGCGACAGGAAGGAGTAGTTTATGGGGCTTTTATGAGGAATACATGCGACAGTGCGGGAAAGCGTGGAGCATGAAGCCTTGGTGTGAGGCCTTGCACACAGTGGGGCGTCGGCAAAGACCATCCAGAGCCCTTTTTGGGAGGCAGGGGCCAGAGGCCAGGGTTAAACTCCAGCCCCTCAGGTTCCTACCTGGGTGACTGGGGCAACATCACAGGCCCTCGCAGGGTTCCTGCTTCCTGGTTTGTAAAGTGGCTGGGGTGGGGGATAATCCTCCCTCGTAGGTTTGTTGGAGGATGAGAGGGTACAGTACAATTATGAGTGCCCAGGCTTTTCTCCTGCCCAGGCCCAGGCTAACCTCTGAGGGTCAGGATTGCACACACACACACACACACACACGTTTCCTTTCCTCCAAGGGATTAAGATGAGCAGGACAGGTGTTCAGGGTAGCCTCACACACAGACCTGTGGAACTGGCCAGCTTCCACACAAACAGACCAAGAGGCAGAAAGCCAGGCAACCTCTCCTGAGGGCCTACTATGCCCATACACTTTGCCTACCTCAAGTGCATTAACTTCTTAGTCACAAACTCAGGCATGCAAAAATGTCACTTTGTTTCTGGAACACAGGCTGACAACCGGTTTCCCAGCTCCCAGAGTTCCTTGCATGCCTCATGGCAGCTGCTTAATCTGGTCATTTTCCGACTTGCCTCGCTCCAGCCCAGGGACTCCGGCTCTGTCAATTACAACTGAGTCACGGTCGGATTTGACTGGCCCTCCTTCCCAGGTTCCTCTCTCCTCTTGGAGGGATGGCAGTGGGGGCTCCGCTCCTCCCTTGGCCCCCCTCACTTCTCTCTAGCCTGGCCCCCTCAGCCTGGGGGACTGTTCTAGCAAATGGTGGCCTTGACCTCTGGCTAGTGCTGGCCCTAGAGCCTGGTGAGATCTCAGAGACCTCGAGCCCCTGAACGTGGCTGGAGGTCGGCTGGGGCCATTCGGGAAATGCAGGGACGGGAAGCTCTCCTCCTGTTTCCTCAGTTGCTGACTGCTCTGCCATCTGCATAGCCCTCCTTGTGCCCCTGAGGTGGGGACACATCAGTCTTTCCAAATTTCAGGAATGCTGTTGCCTGTGCACCCACAATAGGGTCTCATACTGGTGATAACCTTTGGGATTGGAAGCAGTCATGAACCCATTTTTCAGAACTGTGTGCTCAGGGAGATGGTTAATTGCTTCAGGCCATTCAGTGGGGAATTTAGCATTTGAACCCAGGGCCATCTGATTCCAGAACTTGTCCTCCTTTTACTTCATAGCGCTGCCTCGAAGGTACCGTTCCCAAGAAACCCAAGTTCTGATAGCAGGAGAAGCGATGTCTGCTAAACAGTTCATAAAACGTGCTTTCGGAGTCTGTCCATTTCCATGGAGGAAAGAGAGGCTCAGGAAGGAGGAGTCACTTACCCAAGGTCAGACAGCTAAGAGGCTGAATCAGGATTCAGGTTCAACTGAAGGTTCACCCTTCCAGTGCTGGATTCACAACTCCTTGCTGTCCCGGCCCCGGAAGGTCTCCTGACTGGGGAAGCCATCAGCCGAGTCTGAGGATGACATGGCTGTCCACTGGATGTCATTATTTCTCTACCAAAAGCTAGCTAGGCCTTCTCCTTGGCAGGAGAATAGGATTTTCCCCCTTCCCTGGGCAAGGAAGTCATGGGACGCTCAGGTGTGGACTCCCTCTCTTTTGGCTAGAAGACAGGAGGTAAAGCCTGCTTCCTGTTTTCCTGGAGCGGGGAAGTTCTGTGCACAAGCTGACCGTCTCCCTCCTGGAGACCTGTGAGCATTGCACCCCTTCTTCGTCCTCTATGGCCCCTCCCTGTGTCTCGGCCCGAATCTCCTGTTACTCTGCCTTCCCCCAATCTCTCAAAAAATATTCTTCCAAAACACTGCTTCCGTACGGGAACAAGGATGCTGTCTCTCCCCCCAGGATTCACGTCAGTTCGGAGCCACAGTCGCTGGGCAGTGATGCTCCGCCAAGCCCCGTGCTGCCTGCCGCCCGGTGCCGAGGATACAGAAGCAACAGGAAATGCCCTTGGCCCCAACAGGCCGGCACGGGCTGGACAATTTCAACCCGAGGAGGTCAGGGGTAGACACGGAGATTACAGGGGAGGGGAGCACAGGCATTTCTGGGGAAATCAAGACAATGAGGAGGATGGCGGGAGGAGCGGGGAAAGGATGTGCTCGCCAGAGGCACAACCCATCAAAATGAGAAAGGGTGTGCGTGTGTCAGGAAGTGCTGTATGATTGGAGCCTGAAGTGAAAGACAGGGTGGGGCGGGAGACAGCCAGACTGGCACAGAGAAGGGCTTCCTTGAAGAAGAGGCCTGGGGTCCCTGCCATCGTCCACATCACCTAAAGAATCCACTCTCCAGCTCCCGCCATGGCACACGCACACATCAGACAGTGAGGAGAGGCCCCACGTTCAGCTTCCTGACTTTTGATCCGGCTATTAGCAAACGGCCTTGGGAAGGTCAGGTGACCTCTCTAAGCACTGGTTTTCCTATGTGCAAAATGAGAACACCTAGGACGCTGTGGGATCGTGGATGTGGAAGGTACTTTGGATAAAGCAAAAAAAAAAAAAAAAAAAAGGCTATTCTGGTATTTGTCAAATGAATGTTATGAAAGCATTTATCAAAATAATTTTCATTAAATATTCTAAGAGTGAGGCCCAAATGACCACTGGACATGCAGGGAATGAGGGAAAGATTTGAGTTAACCAGTAGGGGGGCAGACTCGGTAATAACCAATTGTTATGGGATGAATAGTGCCCCCCCCCCCACCCTCCCAAATTCATACGTTGAAGCCCTAACCTCCAGTATCTCAGAACGGGACTGTGTTTGCAGACACTGTCTTTAAAGGGGTCATGAGGGTGGACCCGAGTGTAAT
The DNA here is from genome assembly GCF_018350155.1 of Leopardus geoffroyi. Classification (NCBI taxonomy): domain Eukaryota; kingdom Metazoa; phylum Chordata; class Mammalia; order Carnivora; family Felidae; genus Leopardus; species Leopardus geoffroyi. The sequence goes on from NC_059326.1 coordinate 177,454,938, forward strand.
ATGACTGGTGTCCTTATAAGAGAAGGAAATTTGGACACACAGCAAGACACCAGGAATACAAGCACAGAGGACAGATCACGCGCAGGCAGAGGAAGCAGGATGCCATCTGCAAGCCAAGGAAAGAGGCCTCCGCAGAAATCAAACCTGCTGACACCTTGACCTTGGACTCCCAGCTTCCAGATCTGTGAGAAAATAAGTTTCTGTTGTTTAAGCCACCCAGTCTGTCGTAGTTTATTGTGGCAGCCTTAGCAAAGCCGACACACCACCGAAACCTCATTTTACAAGAGGGAAGGAAAGGAATTTATCCCTTTGTTCCACAAAACTTTCCCGGATGCCCACCATGAGCTAGGCATGCCTCTGGATGCCGGGGAAAGCGCAGTGCAGGAGACAGGCAGGCAGCCCGACAGGAAGTGTGTCCAGCACTTCCACGTCTAGTCTCCCCTGTCATCACCGGGAGCCCAAGATGAAAGCCAGAGCCACTTTACTGCAAAGCGTGCTTTCTTTTCATGACCCCTTGTGGGACCCCAGGACCGAACTGTCTTATGCTGTGTGTACACCTGTTGCATTAATCAGGATGTACTTGGCTGCAAGTAATAGGACGATCATCTAACAGTAGCGAAAGCAATAAAAACATCTTATGCTATAAATCTGCAGGCAGGCAGTTGGGCATAGGCTGGTTCAGTGATCAGAGTTCACATCAAGGACTCTCCTTCTGTATTCTGCTCCCCGCCATGTATTCCTTTTAGGAGTCCACCCTTGTCACCTCATAGTCTTAAAAGGCTGCCATAGCTGAGAGTGTCAGTCTTCACACATCATGGTCAAAGCAGAAAGTAGGGGGCTTCCCGTGTATCGGGGCGGGGGGGGGGGGAGAACTGCCCCAGAGGCTTTAGCAGGCATTTCTTCGACAAGAACTGCCTCACAAGATCAGCCTTAGCTACAAGGGATGGGAAAGTGAGTAATTAATAACATAAAAGGGAATGGGGGGCACCCTGGCTTTCTCAGATGTAGCATGTGTGTCCCCTGAGGCTGGGCACAGCCTACCAAGATGGGAGTTCTGTTAGCAAAGACAAAGAGAGGGGCTGGCTGTTGGGAGTGGGGGGCACCTAGGTGTGTGGGCTACTCTTGGCCCCACCCAGCCCTTAGGGTAACACTGCTGTCATGGTTGTTACTCATGGGCAGATGGAGGTGATAACTTGAGGAGTGGGCATCCCCAGTGCCGAAGGAGGAGGGAGAGAACCCGAACCTTGGGCAGCAAGGAGTGCGTCCTGTCCCATCTGTGGCCCCGCGGCCCCAGCTGAGGCCAGGCACAGCATGTGGGCTCAGCAGGTGTTCCGAGAGTGAAGGAACCCATGTGGGGGCAAATGAAACTGCGGTGGCAGAGATCGCTGCCCTGTCGCCCAGTGTCCTTTATCCCCGCCGTGCCCCCAATACATTCCTTCTGGAGCCTGGTTCCAGTAAAAATGTTGTCTCTGCCGAGGTTTGAACATGCTTTCTGTTGTCGGAAAATGAAAACTATGCAACCCGATGTGTTTCTCTTTCTGCCTCAGCTGCCAGAAGCGGGAGCCAAATGTGTCGCCCAAGTGCTGGGGGCCGTGCTCCCTGGTTTCTCAGCACCGCCCCGGCCTCCTCCAGGGGGCGCTGTTCAGGCTCACCTGCCTGTGTCAGAACCTCGGGGCACCCCCAACGCCCAGTCCCGCGGGTAGGGGGCAGATCGGCAAGAAACCCACGTGCTTGGCAGACTCACCTGGGAGCGCAAAGGCATCAGAACTGCTCAAGTGTCTTCTGAGGCTCTGCTTCCTCTGATCTGGGAAGAGACAAAATAGGGGAGAGGAATGGGTTCCGTCAAAGCTGAAACCAAACATTTTGGCTATCTTAACGACCACTGAATCACCGAATCCACCGTATTTTTCCACTTTCAAGTTGTTTCTGGGCTGCTGTGGAGACACGCCCTTCCTGGGTTTAATGGCTTCGCTGTCAGGCGGTGGGGAGGAGGCGTATTTACTTTTCGCAGGGAAAATAGCGGTTAACGGTGGGACGGGTGGACCTGATTAGTAATCGGGTGATTTATCCCATGAACGTTCTTTGGGTTTTCCTGGTGGTTTGCACTTGAACTTGGGCTGAATGGAGCAGGAGGAGGGGGTTGGAGGAAAAGGGCTTTCGGGAGAAAAGGGTGGGGCTGGCTCAGAGCGGGACAGGTGGAGATGTGCCCAGATCACAGATCCAGGGAAGATGTTGTTCCCTCCGTTGTCCCAGGCTCTTCCTCTGTGTTCATTCATTCATTTGCTTACTCTCTCACTCAACTGCATTTAAGGCTTCAAAATTCTGAGCACCTTCTCCGAGCTGGGGAACCAGCATACCTACTGAGCCCTGGGGGTGCAATGCTTTGAATAGGCATTCCTCCCTTCCCAGGAGAGCCTAGCCTCCCCAGGGGAAACAGATCATCCCCAAAAGGGATGGGTACAAACGGCATGAGGTAACAATAACTAACCTGTTAGGCGTTCTCCGTGTACCAGACACTGTTCCAAGGGCTTTTCATGTATTAAGTCGTTCACCTCATCAACAATCCCAGGAACTAGATCCTGAGAAAATGAAGGCCCAGAAATGTGAATAACTGCCCACGGCCACACAGCAAACAGATCTGCACCTAGGCAGTCTGTCCGCCTTTTTACCATCATCCTTTCCTAGCTCCACTTTGGATGTGAGGTGGGTCAGCCTCAAAAGAAAAAAAAGGCGGGGGGGGGGATTTTGGAGAGAGTGATTTGTGAGTCTGGGTCTTGAGGAGGGACTAGGGAAGTTTCTGAGGTAGAAGTGGCAACCCAAGACCCCCAGAGTTGAGGGTGCCTGCCACATGCCAAGAGCTGCAGGGGTGGGTGTGTCCTGAGAGGGGAAATGGAGAGGCAGACAGGGCCAGATAATGAAACTTTATTGAAGCAAGGGGGTGAGACAGTCTGATTTTAAATGAAGAAAGAGCTCTGGGGCAGCTCAGTGGAGGATGCATTGTGGGTGGGGGTAGATTAGAGCAGGGCAGTTTCAGCTTTTTGGCACCCACTTTCCCTTTTGCTCTGACCTTCCCCAGGGGATCTCACTCTGCCTCCCCTTTGCCCTCAAGCCAGGGAGTTTGGATGAGTCCAGCTAGACTTGAGGGGTGGGCATAGGACTCAGAGCTGGCCAATCAGCTTCTTCCATCCCCCTGGGCCCAGGGATTGGCTCAGGAGTATACATGTGACCCAAATCAGGCCAATGAGACTCAGTTCTGGGATTTTTGTCAGACCTGTTAGGGAAAAGAGACTCTTTCCACTGAGGTTGCTGAACTGAGGATGTAAGCCTGTAACTGCAGGGGCCATATCATCATTTCCTGGGAAGCATCTGCTTGAAAATGAAGCTGTATTAGTTTTCTAGGGCTGCGATACCAAAGCACCACAGACTGGGCAGCTTAAATTCAACACTCGTTTATTTCTTCATAGCTCTGGAGTTGGAAGTCCAAGATCAAGGTGTCAACAAGGTTGGCTTCTTCTGAGGCCTCTCTCCTTGGCTTGTAAATGACTATCTTCTGGTGTCTTCACATGGTCTTCCCCCTGTGTCTGTCTGTGTTCAAATCTCCTTTGCTTATAAGGAAACCAGTCATATTGGAGTAGGGCCCACCCATGTAACCTCATTTTCCCTGGCTTATCTTTTTAAAGATCCTGTCACAACATATAGTGACATTTTAAGGCCCTTTAAATGGAGGTAGGACTTTAGCATATGAATTCTGAGGAGACACACTTCAGCTCATAACAGAAACCAAAACAGAAAAAAAACACCTGAAGGTAGAGTAAGAGACTGAGTCCTGACCTTATTTGAGCTCCTGCATCCAGTGGTACCTAAAGCTGAACTCATACTATCCCGGACTCTACATTTCATGAGCCAATAAATACCTAAGCATTATTTCCCCCTTTTTATTAAACTAATTGAATTGGCTTTCTCTTACTACATCTGAAATTCCTGAGTAACATACAGGGGAACCAGTTAGTAAGATAGTCCACCTCTAATTAAACTTCAACTTGCAAGATAGTGCTTGTATTTGCACCCAGGTCTATCCAACTCCAATAGCCAGAGGTAGCAAATCCAGAAAAAATATCATCCGAGTTGGCACCAGCCTCTTCCCACTTAGGCAGGAATTTCCACCTTAGCCCTGAAGCCATGGGGGACAGGGCTGGAGAAACCGCCTTTACCCCCAACATTTCTAATGCGTAGAGTAGGCTAGCGTGCTGGCGGGTAAAAATAAAAATGCAGTTGGGGGTTAAAAAGGCTTTCAAGAAGGGGAGAGATCATGTTGAGAAGCCTTGGATGGGGCCGTGAAGGATGAGCTGAGAGTAACGCTTCACAGGTGGTATCTCCCTGGGAGACGCTCAGACAGAACTCAGGAGCAACGGTTTGGCTCAAGGTGTTAACAGGCAGGAGTCGTCCAGCAAGCACTGTGCTGGGTGTAGCTTCTTCAGACCTCATGTGAGGTGCTGAGCAAGGAGAGGCCACGGCTGAAGTGGTCCCCATCAGCTGCGCAGAAATGAAGAGAAAGCAATAGAAACGGGGTGAAGAGGGAGTTCAGTCTCTGTGCCTTGCAGTCTTGAAGTGGATGCCTGACCCTTCCATGGCTTTGATCTCTGCCATTCTCATTGCTGCTGAGTCCAGCTTGGGGTCTCCTTCAACAGAAGAGGGATTTGGAGGGGCCTCCTAGGTACCAGGCCTTGGCCTCCTCCCGCAATGCTCAGAGGTGGCCCTTCTGGCGGTGAGACAAGGGCACCAACAGCCCTGGGGACTCAACACACCAGCGTTCACTTGGTGCTCTGGGCTTGACCAACCTGGTGACTTGTGGTGAGTGGCTTACTAGGGCTCAGCGCTTTTCATGCTCACCCTGACAAAACAGTACCAGATAATCTCAGTCTCACCGCCTTCTCATGAAGCGTATGTGAAACCGAGTAGTAACAAAGGGACAGGCTCTGGAGTCTGGGTTTAAATCCCGGTCTATTTCCTTATTAAGCTGAGTGACCTTGGGCCAGTCGCTTACCTTTTCTGAGCCTCGGTTTCCTGATCTGTAAAGTAGGCACAGCAGCTCATCGTGGGCGTGACTGTGAGGACTGCCTGAGCTAAAGCATGTAAACTTCATGAGGACTGGCGGTTTTGTCATTTTATTTTATTTTTATTTGCGGTTCCTGAGACATAAGGACAGTAAATAAATGCGAGTCATTGTTACTGTTAACACAATTCATGATCGTCTGGCATTGGCTGAGACCGCTGGGTGGCGTCCTACAGGGGCTGTCTGTGGGCTTGTGGTCCAGGCGGGAAAAAGAAGACACCACAGCCGGCCTACTTAGTAACCTGCCTTCAGTTCTGTAAGAGAGGGTGCAAGCAGAGGCCAGGGGATGTCCTGGTTAAGCACCTCACATGCATTATTTCACTGCATTCTCGCCACAACTCATCAGCTAGATGGATTTATTACCCCTTTTTTATAGGTGAGAAAGCCGAGGCTCAGACAGTGGCTGAGGTCACACTGCCAAGGAATAGTACAGCCAGGGTTGGTACCTGCATTTGTGCAGCTCCAAACCCTTTGTATTTATTTATTTTTTTTTCAACGTTTATTTATTTTGGGGACAGAGAGAGACAGAGCATGAACGGGGGAGGGGCAGAGAGAGAGGGAGACACAGAATCGGAAACAGGCTCCAGGCTCTGAGCCATCAGCCCAGAGCCTGACGCGGGGCTCGAACTCACGGACTGCGAGATCGTGACCTGGCTGAAGTCGGACGCTTAACCGACTGTGCCACCCAGGCGCCCCAAACCCTTTGTATTTAAACGGGGAGACACAGGGAGGAAAAGGCTAGAGGTGGAGGTGAAAGGCAGGTCCCCAGGGGGATCGCGGTGGTCCTCCAGCAATGAGCCCAGCGATGAGCTGCAATGGCGAGGGTCCCGCTGCTCTGAATTCTTTAGCAAGTGGCTTGATGAACCAGCTCCCAGCTGAAACAGGACGGGGTGGGGGGGGGGCTCTTTATGGGTGGGGGATGGAGCACAGAAACCACCCCTCCCCCTGCCGGCGCTGGCCTTCCAAGGTGAACAGAACACAGCCGGTGTTGGAATGGCAGTGCCCACTGCCCTAAAAGCCATCCGGGAAACGGCCCCTTTCCTTGTGAACCCACAAACAATAGAGAAAAAGGTGGCCAGCCCAGAAGCATTGCAGAAGCATTGCGGTGTGGCCAAGTTCTCCAATCAAGGGTGAGCAGAGTGGCCTCCGGGTCACCCACCCACCAAAGGAACACGGCGGGCCCTTTCCGAGGGGTTGGGGTTGGGGTGGGGGTTCTGGCCACTGCCCCTGGACCAGGACTGCCCCTGAGTTGGACTGAGAGCCTAAATGCTCGTGTGCATCTTTCTTATTCATTTGTTTAACTGAGAGAGAAGATAGATTTGGGAAAACTTCTATTAAAAATGCATTATCAGGGGGGTACCTGGGTGGCTTAGTTGGCTAAGCGTCCGACTTTAGCTCAGGTCATGATCTCGAGGTTCAAGAGTTCGAGCTCCATATCGGGCTCTGTGCTGACAGGTCAGAGCCTGGAGCCTGCTTCAGATTGTGTCTCCCTCTCTCTGCCCCTCCCCTACTCACACTGTGTGTGTCTCTCTCTCTCAAAAATAAATAAAACCGTTAAAAAATTTTAAAAATGCATAATTATGGGGGTGCCTGGGTGGCTCAGTCAGTTAAACATCGAACTTCGGCTCAGGTCATGATCTCGCAGTTGGTAGGTTCGAGCCCCACGCTGGTCTCTGTGCTGACATCTCAGCAGAGCCTGGAGCCGGCTTCAGATTTTGTGTCTCCCTCTCTCTCTGCCCCTCCCCTGCTCTCTCTCTCTGTCTCTGTCTCTCTCTCAAAAATAAATAAACATTAAAAATTAAAAAAAAAACAAAACAAAACACTGTCAGGAAGGAATTTCTTGAATGATTCTTAGATAGCTCTGAGAATCAAGAGACAAGTAGCAGGATGAGCCTTAGGCAAGAAGGAGGAAACTGAGGCATGGAGAAGTCCCTGCCCAGAGATGGTCCCTTTCACACAAAGCTACTGACACCATTGCCATGGGACACTTGCTATCCCCAGTGGCACTACCAGCCCTGGGTCTCATCTACCCCCGCTGAACGGAATACCAGTGAAGCCTCTCTGAGCCATCTCTCTCTCTCAGTGCCTTTGGGTCCCTCCTTCCAGAGACAAATTCCCCACACACCGGGTTGGGGGAAAAAAAAAAAAACACAGGATGCCCATTGAAATTTAAATTTCAGATAATAAAAAAGCTTTCTTAGTTGATGAAGTGGTTGTTTATCTGCGATTCAAATTTAACTGGGCCTTGTCTATTTTTATTTGCTAACTCTGGCCCGCTTACCCAAAGGGCCTTGCTCTGTTTTAGGTAGGTGGGAGGGGATATCTGCTCCTCCGCTTCTGTAGCAAGAATGCCAGTCTGGAAGGACTGGATTGATTGTATTGTTGGATGCAGCGTAGTCACAAAACAGATCAACTGCAATTCCTCAAAACCTGCCTTTAAGAAATACGTCACACGCCTGACTTGTTTTCAAAGCTGCCTTCACCCAGAGAGGGCCTGGGTGGCAGGAATGGCTCATACGGTCATTCCTTTTCTGTGCCCACTTTTCATAACACAAAAGATGTCCCTTCCCCACTCTCCCCGCACTGGGCCGTCTTGGAGGCAGAGAACTCAAGGACCTTTCTGGAACGAGCCTGAAGTCTTTACCAACATGCCCTCGTCACTCAAGAGCAGGTGACGGAGCTGAGCTGAAATGGAAATAATCTATGGGGTTGACTGTCTAGACAGGGTTCGATCCTCTGGACGGGGAGGAAAGCAGACATAAGTGGGCTTTGGCTAAAGCTCTCACCACCTGTCTTCCCCAAGCCATCCTCAGATTGCCTGGGCCATAGCCAGAATTGGCCCAGGGCTGTTTCTCGCTCTCATTTCAAAGGATTTGTGCTTCCACTGAAGGAAAAGTTTGAATTTTCACAGTGAATAATTTAACAAAAGGTAAGAAACAGTAGGTGCCATACCTCCTCTTTCTTATCTTTTTGGTTGGGGGAGGTTCAATGAGAGAAAATGAATATTTTAGCTTGAGACAGCTTGGCCTGAGACCAAGTTTAGAAAGAAAGGATCTATTAATTGAAAACATCATTTTGGGGCCCTTATTTTAATGGAAACAGGTGCAGGTTTGTGGTTTTAGAGTCTTTCTTGTGGAAAAAAGAAGAAAAAGTGCCCCAGATAAGGTCTCTCCAAAGCCAGCAGACCTTTACTCTTCAGCCCCTAATTACTTAGAAGGTGATTGAGAAGATTAACTGAGATGTTAAAAGAAAACCAGCTCACACCCTTCTAGGGAATACTCCAAAACCTCTTTTTTTTTAAATTTCTTTTTCTTCCTTTGCAAAGCTGAAGAGAGGGCGAACGTGTAGAGCGATTTCGAAAACGTTCTCTTACAATACTGTCCATTCCTGAGTGGGTTCCCACACCTCATCCACTTTTATTCTGGATCTTGTGAGGCCTGGGCCTTCCTTCTCTTTTTGTACAAGCTCAAACGGAGCTGCTATTTCTCCTTTGCCATTTCCCTGGTGTATTTTTCAGCGTTTTCTCTGGTTGTGAAGGGACGGGCATGTCCAGGTCAAAAAGTCTTAGAAGAAGAGAGTAATATTTTCATGCCGGCTGCACGTTGGGTGCGTGGATATGTTGTATCTCGGCATCCTCACAGTAAAACCATGGGAGCTCGTGGAGGCTGTCTTCCTCCCTAAGCCTCTTTTGAAGGTTGAGGAAACGGAGGCTCAGAGAGGACAAGGGACATGCCCAAGGTGGTCCAGCTCAGAAGTAGCAGCGTTGAACTTGAAAGCCAGGTCCGTCTGATCATCAAGACTTTCCACTACAGTGCCTCCCACCTTTGCAAGCACAGGGGCGGCAAATCAAACTAACAGCTATGAAAATACACAGATTTTTTTCTTCGAAATAGTTCACAGCATCTTCCTGTCTCAGGGAACTGTTCAATGGGTTATCTTTAGTCAAATGTAAATTACTGCCATGTTTTCAGGGGAGATTCTCAATTTCGTGTTACTGATCAAGAGAGAGGGTCAGTGGAACCTGTTTTTTCAAGGAAGGAATATGCTGTATTAGTTATCTGTTGTTGTGTAACAAATTACCCCAACATTTAGCATCTTGAAATAACGACATTTATTTTCTCACAGTTTCTGTAGGTCAGCAATCTGGCAATGACCTAGCTGGATCCTCTGGCTCAGGGCCTCTCATGGACTATAGACAAGGTGTTAGGTGGGGCTGTTGTCATCAGAAGGGTTGACTAGGGACAAGGTCTGCTTCCATGCTCACTCACGTGGTTGTTGACAGGCTTGAGTCCCCCACAGGGTGTTGTGGGCCTCAGTGAGGAACTGGCTAATGGCCTGAGTCCCTTGGCGCATGGCCCTGCCCAATATGGCTGCTTGCTTCATCCAAGTGTACAAGCAGTGAAGGCAATAGGACTGTGTCGGCAAGATGGGAGCCACGGCCTTTTCTAACCTAATCATGAAAGTAAAATGATCCCATCACTTTTTGCTGCAGAAGCAAGCCACTGGGTCCAGCCTGCGCTCAAGGGGAGGGGATTACACAAGGGTGTGAATACCAGGAGGCAGGGATCACTGACGGCCACGTCAGCAGCTGCCTACCGCGCAATGGAAAAGAAGCCGTGGTGATCAGAGTAACAGGAACGAGGCTGGTGGTGATAGCCAGTATTTATTCGTAGTTTGATGTGCAGGCACGGGGCTAACCCCCTTCTTTGCGTTATCTCACTTAATTCCACACTACTCTTTGAACCAGGAAGGTTTGTTAACTTTCCTGAGTTACTGCGACAAAGACAGTAGAGCCTGACTCTGCTGGTTCCCACTTCAGAGACTGTCCCTTTCCATGATGCAGATGCTTGACTGAACCCACTGGGCTGCTGGAGCCAAAGCAAGCACTTTGGAGACAGGAGTCGGACAGACAAAGCCGAACTCACTGCTCATCAGAAAACTGCACATGATTGCAACCAGAAGCCATTTCTTACCCATCAGATTTGGGGGGGGGGGGGGTGGAGTTAAGTTGGTGAGAGTGTGGGGGAATTCTCATGCACTGCTGAGAGACTATAAATTTGTACTGCCACTTTGGAGGGAAATTTGGCAGGATCTATTAAAATTTTAAAAGGACATAAAAATAAAAAATGTGCATAGCCTATGACCCAGCAATTACACTTTTAAGTATCTACCCCAGAGAAATGCTTGCACATGTGCATGAAGAGCTCTGGACACGAATTTTCATTCCATTGTTGTTTCTAAGGGTAAGAAGTAAATCATGGAATTGGAAATGATCTAAATGTCCATCAGTAAAACAAAATGGCTAAATGAATTGTAGAACATCCATACTATGAAAAACTATGAAACAGGTAAATAGAATGAGGTAGATCTTTAAGTATGGCATGGAAAAATCTATAAAACATGTTGTGGAATGAGAAAGACAAGTTGCAGAATGATACCCTCAGTATGATACCATATGTGTAATCCCCAAGAATATTACAGACCATTTGTAATATTGTGCATTGTACATTTACATATACAGTATAACTGTATACATTACATATGATATATACACATACAAATACATGTGTTGTCTATATACAAATAGAAGTATATTCAAATGCATGGGAATGGCCTGGAAGGGTGCTCAAGAAACTGATAACAGGAGAGGAAGGAGGATAAGAGACTAGACTTGAGGGGTGGTCAAAGGAAACCTCAGCTTTGTAGGTAGTATTATTTTGTTGTAAGTAGGCTCTATGCCCAATGTGATACTTGAACTCATAACCCTGAGATTAAGAGTCACATGCTCCACTGACTGAGCCAGCCAGGCACCCCAAAGGTACTTTTTTACAAAGTAGCTCTACACCTAACATGAGGCTTGAACTCATGACTCTGAGATCAAGAGTCACATGCTCAACTGATTGAGCCAGCCAGGTGTCCCCTGTATATGGTATTTTTGGTATTTTTTAAAGAAAAAGTTTAATTACCTTACTTATATCAGTTGATTCTCTCTCTCTCTCTTTCTCTAAGTTTTTAATTTTATTTGAGAGACAAAGAGAGTGTGGGGGAGAGGGGCAGAGGGAGAGAGAGAGAATCTTAAGCAGGCTCCATGCTCAGGATGGAGCCCAATGCAGGGCTCGATCCCATAACCCTGGGACCATGACCTGAGCCAATATCAAGAGTCAGATGCTCAACCGACTGAGCCACCCAGGTGCCCAGAGCCTATCTCCTCTTAAAACCATGACTGTAAGCCCCACTCAATGATTTCCCTCATATTGAATTGGCCAGAACTGGGTTACATGGCCACCCTTAGCTGCAAAGGGGTCTGAGAAGGTGATGAGTTTTTAGCTTTGCAAGTAGAGGAAAGCAAGGAAGAATTGTGAGGAGCTGTTGGGTGGCCAATTAAAAACATCTGTCAGAGTTCAATCTATAGTTACTCAACATTCACACATGCCTTTCTTTCTATACATATACTCTGTATATAGTCTAAAGTCCAAAGTCAATTGCTACATCTGTCTTGAACTCTGGGATCTTTGAGTGACGAAATGCAGGCCACCCATTAGATCCAGATGTGAGACGACACTGCCTTGTCTATTATCTTAGCTATGTATGAGACAGATTTTAGGGTGGGTGTCTTTTCTGGGGACTGTACCAGCTTTAGTAGCCCATTCTTGTTGGTGAGAGTTTGACTCCCAAAGATTATTTGCAGGGTTTAACAGCCTATCATAGGCCAAGCTCAGATTGTTTTGGAAATATATATCCCTCAAAAATGTAATAGAGATCAGTCTTTGATTTCAGAGACTTCCATGTATAAGTAACCACAGCAAAAGATTTCATGTAGACATAGTGTGTAAGCTTAAAGAGTCTCCTCTTTTACCCACTCTCTCTGTGCTCTGCCTGACACTCTAGTCCCTGGTTTAATGGCTGATTCTTTGGGGCAATTTAATATAGTGATCTTGAGTGGAGAGATACCTCCTTTAATTTGATCTTTGTTGGTGCTCCTCCTTTATTTGACAGAGAGCTCTTAGGGGAAGATTCTAGACAATAGTCTAAGTCTGATCTCATTTCCTGTTAACATTGTAGCTTCATTGCTGTTACATGGGCTTTTCCAACTTGGAAGCCTTCAAATTCTGGAATTCTCAGTCAATTTAGATTATAGGCTGCAGTCAGAAGGTGCCTCTCTTAGCAAAACACTATCCCTTCCAGTGGCTTGCAGACTGGCTAGGTCTTGTCTGAGATCATCTCTCTTTTGCAGGACTTTATTAAAAATGGCAAGGGATGCCTGGGTGGCTCAGTGGGTTAAGCGTCTGACTTCGTCTCAGGTCATGATCTCACGGTTTGTGGGTTCAGGCCCTGCATCGGGCTCTGTGCTGATAGCTCAGAGCCTGGGCTCTGCTTCGGATTCTGTGTCTCCCTCTCTCTGCCCCTTTTCTGCATGTGCTCTCTCTCAAAAATAAATAAACATTTTTAAAAAAATAGCGAGAAGTAGCCGGCATGGACTAATATTCTGGAATTTTCCTATCGTTTCTTCTGGCTCTTCAATCTCAGTTGGCATGAAGTCTTTTTTTTTTTTTTTTTTTTTTAATTTTTTTTTCAACGTTTATTTATTTTTGGGACAGAGAGAGACGGAGCATGAACGGGGGAGGGGCAGAGAGAGAGGGAGACACAGAATCAGAAACAGGCTCCAGGCTCTGAGCCATCAGCCCAGAGCCCGACGCGGGGCTTGAACTCCCGGACCGCGAGATCGTGACCTGGCTGAAGTCGGACGCTTAACCGACTGCGCCACCCAGGCTCCCCTGGCATGAAGTCTTTAAAAAAAAATTTTTTTTTTAATGTTTATTTCTGAGAGAGAAAGAGACAGAGCATGAGCAGGGAAGAAGCAGGGACAGACAGAGACACAGAATTCAAAGCAGGCTCCAGGCTCTGAGCAGTCAGCACAGAGCCTGATGTGGGGCTTGAACTCATGAGCCATGAGATTAACCTGAGCTGAAGTCGGAGGCTTAACCCACTGAGCCACCCAGGGGCCCCTCAATTGGCATGAAGTCTTAAGATAGAGCAGGCAACAATTTGATCAAATGTTTGCCACTGCATAAAAGGTGTCATCTGCTTCAGCCAGTAAAGATCAGGTGCTCCCTCCCCATGTTTTAGGTTCTGTTACCTTCATTACCCTACTCTTGGCACCAATTTTTTTTTTTTTTAATTTTCTTTCTTCTTTTAATGTTTTTATTCATTTTTTGGGGGGGAGGGGCAGAGAGTGAGAGAGAGGGAGACACAGAATTTGAAGCAGGCTCCAGGCTCTGAGCTATTTATTAGCACAGAACCCGACGCGGGGCTCAAACTCATGGACCGTGAGATCGTGACGTGAGCCGAAGTCAGGTGCTTCACTGACTGAGCCACCCTGGTGACCCCCATTTTTTTTTTGAATCAGAGAGAACTTTTAGTTGCGTGCAACAGAAGTTGAGTCTGGCTTACCAAGCAGAAAAGAAGATTGATGAAAGAATATCGGGTAATTTAGAATTGTTGCAAGGGCTGAAGAATCAGGGTCAAGGTTAAGTGTCCAGAGACAATGTCCCTATAAATTCTTGGGAACCAATATGATGAGAAAACTGTCACCACTGCTATAAGCAAGCAGTTGCATTGCTGTCAGGAGCTCAGCTTCAGCGCAGCTACTATTTCTACTGATGCTCCTCCCGTGTGCCAGCAACTTGACTTCTCAGCCACGACCACCCTTGCAGCCAGCTGCCTCTGCTCCTGCCTTCCCCTGCAACATGTGTTTCGAGCAATGCCTCCTTGCCCCCTTGGTTACTTTATACGCAAAGCCTGCATGAATACACCTTGTTGGTGGCACCCAGAGCACAGGCCTGTGACCAGGGGCAAAGGAGCTAGAGAAGCAAGTTTTCTGAATTCTACCTTATGGATTCATAAAGCCAAGGAGTTATAACTATATTATGATTTATAAGAAGATACAACTATTTGGTCTTCCTCTGTTTGCAGTGCAAAGCTCCTAAAAGCCTTGGGGTTTCCTAAGTGATAAGAGCCATAAAGGCGGCTTTTGTTATGTAAATGAGACTTTTGGAAGCCTCCCAGGTCACCTAAGGATGGGGGCTGGTCACTAGAGGAAATCAGCCATGGGATTAGTGGGTTGGGACTTTCCCTCCTATCCCGCTGACCTCAGAGGAGGGGAGAAGGGCTGGAGATTAAATTCAACCACCAATGATGACGATTTAATCAAACATGCCGATGCAATGAGGCCTGTACAAAAACCCAAAATGGTGGGATTCAGAGGACTTCCCACTTGGTGAAGATAAGGGGATTCCAGGAGAGCGGGTTCTCTGACTCCTTCCCACATACCTTGCTCTGTTCATCACTTCCATGTGGCTGTTCCTGAGTTATAGCCTTTTATAATAAACTGGTAGTCACTAGGTAGAATGTTTCTGAGTTCTGTGAGCCATTCTAGCAAACTAATTGAACTCAAGGAGGGGGTTGTGGGAACCTGCAATCTATAACTGCTCAGTCGGAAGCCCAGGTGACAACCTATACTTGTGATTAGCATCTGAAGTCTGTGTGTGTGTGTGTGTTAGCGGGAGTAGTGTTGTGGGACTGAGCTTTTAATCTGGGGCATCTGATGCTATTTCAGACAGAGAGTGTCAGAATTGAATTCTTTGGTGGTGTGGAAAAGGACACACATAATGTGCATATTAAGGGTGTTCAGAAGTCAGTGGGCATCCAGACAACACAAGTCTATACAGCAGCTTTACTCACTCAAGAGTTCCAGGCTCTTCCCTGATGGTGACAGGATAGCTGAGCAGCTCCAAAGTCACACCCTTTCAAATTCAAGACCAGTGGAAAAGAGTAAGATTGTTTTTCCCCCATAAAACTTTGAGATTCACTTTGATCAGACAGACTAGGTCAAGTGCCCATCCCTGAACTAGTTCCAGTGGCCACGGGCATGGCCTGCTTTGATGGACCAGGACTGGATCATGCGCTCCACATCTGAAACAGATTTTCATCCAGAGCTCAGGGCCTGAGAAGGGAGGGGGAGTCATAAACAAATATTGGGAAACGGGGACTGGATTCTGATAAACCGGAAAAAGTTCATGTCTTCTGTCCTATATGTAGAGTGGAACATTTTTCCCATTTCCTAAAACCTCTTTGAACCTCTTGTTTTGTTTATTTGTTTACTTAAGTCAGCATGAATCATGAGTTCCTATCTTAATAGGTTATAATCTGTTACTATTATTTATTTTGATGTTCCATTCATCCCCGATTTGTCCAGTGAGAGCTCCATAAAGCTGCATCCTGTATCCTTTTGATGTGTCCCCATCTCTTTCTGAGCATTCCCTTATTCTCCGGTAAAGCATATTGCAGTCATGTCTCATACTTTTCCTGGCCCAGCCCTAGAATTAGTTACCATTTGGTCTGGGATTGGATTGTATTCTAATTACAAACTATTAAGAGCCCCTTACTCTTT